>NC_135615.1:1692500-2404375 GCF_053574225.1 Canis aureus | reverse complement strand
CATATGCTTTTCGCCTGCATTTCACTACTGAAAAGAAATGTGGATTTTAAAAGACCCTGTGACCTTGTTTTTTCCCCCCATTAAAACTGAAATCCAATTGTGTCAAAAGGAAGTGTGACAAACATAGAACAAAACAAATTTTCTTAGATATAGGTAGTTTTTAAACAAGTGCTCTTTTTAAAATGTTGAGTCACATAACAAAGTTGTATTTGCTATTCACAAAGTCAAATACCACTTTATTTACTTACATTTACTTGGTATTATTCATCTCTGCTTTTCTTGAAATGTGAGAAAATAATTCTCAAACGTATACATCTCATTGTCATAATGAGTTTTTCAAGTTGGTGCCATTTTGCTAATTAATGCACTCTGTCCAGGTCTCTTCTCAGTGACCTTGGCTATCTTTTTTCTGACCTTGGCCAGTTCCATTCACCTCAGCAAATGTCCCAAACTTGGTGGTTCCCTTCAACATGCCTCTCTTGTCCAAACCTACCACCCCCCTCCATCTGTGCCCAGTCTCCTTTCCTTTCCCCACTCACTGCAGGTCAGGTCTCCTTCCAGGCCAATTCTGTGCATGCTCTGTGCACACTCTGCCAACCCTCCCCACTCCCACCCTCTCACTCCCTGCAAGAAGCCTGCTACATCAGTCCTTCTTTGGGGTTCCTTCTTCAGACTGTGCCTCTCTGCTCACTCTTCCACAGAGTGGTAAACATGCCGATGTCTTTATGATGCTGTTTAAAAAAAAAAACAACACTTTTTTACCCTCCAGCTATTTTGTGCCCTATTTTTCCTCTGTACTTCTAATTCAAACTTCTTGAAAGAGTAATCTAGATTTGATATAAACTGATGTATCTTCTTTCCCACATCTCATTCATTCCATGCAGTAGGCACAAAAATGCCTTCCACCTCCACCCAAGATGCCCATCTCCTAATCCCTGAAACCTCTGAACACGTTGCTCTAGTTATACAGCAAAAAGTACATTGCAGATCTGATTGAGTTAAGGGTCTTAAAATGGGGAGATTTTCCTAGATTACCTATTCCAATGGGCTCAATGGAATCACAGGAGTCGTCATAAGTGAAAGAGGGGGACAGGAGAGTCAGAGCCAGAGAGAAATTTGAAGATGCTGGAGTGTTGGCTTTAAAGACAGGAAGGGACGGTGACACAAGGAATACCGGTGGCTTCTAGGAGTTGGAAAAGGCAAGGATACAGTCTCCCCTAGAGCCTCTGGAAGGAACATGACACTACTGACACCTTGATTTTAGCCCAGTGAAACCCATTTTGGACTTCTGGCCTCCAAAACTACAATATAGTTATAGTTTCCTAATGGCCTCCTAAATTCCTGATCCACTAAACACTTCAGTTCTTTCCATTTTGAATCATCTGTGGCATTCCTGGAACTCTCTTCTCTGAGTTTCTGGGTATGATACTACTGCCTCTTGCTTCCTACTTCCTTTATGAATCTTTCTTTACTGTCCCTTTAAAGATTCTCTTCTTGCCTGCTGAGGTTGAATTCTTTAGGGAAGTAGCTCTGCACCACTGCTCTTTCCTATGTGGTCTTTCCGGTTAATGTAATTCCTGCATGGCTCTGGCGGTGGGCAATCTGCACTAGTCCATTCCTCTCCTGGAAGCCCCAGGCCCTTGGAGCAGACTGCTGGCTAGGTGTGCTTGCTTCCTATGCTGTCAGGTACCTAAACCCAACCTATCTCAAATTGAATTCATTGCTTCATTCCAAATCTCTTCTAATTTCATGATACTGGCAGGAATCTGCTAACTCATCTCCCTGCCTGCACTCCAGTCTTGTTCTCCTCAAATCCCTGCTTTTCCCAATACCTGGAGTTTTCTATGCAAAATAAAGATAGATCTGACATCTCATTCCCCTGGTTAAAATTATTCTGTGGCTGTTCATTGTCTCCACAATGCACTCCAAGCTGTCAGTATGGTGTCTGTGGGCCTTGAAGACCTCCCAGTTTAGCCTCATTCTTAATTACATCAGGCGGTGTCCTATTGTTTCATATCCTCCTTTCCTAAAAGGGGATCTTCTAAAAGTATAAACCCAACTTCATGAAATACATGGGTGAATTATGTGGTTCTCTGGTTGTTATATGTTGTGCAAATGCTAAATTTTGTTGGGTAAAAACAAGCAATCACCGTTCATTAAGCTATTCTAATATAGTTAGAGATGTAGCAATTAAATTAGAGGCCGAGGTGACATAAACAACCCAACAAATGAAATCTTGAAAGTAATGAAGCCATAAATAAGGTCATGGCTAATTTTAAAGACTTCTTGTTTAATTCTTTTTGTTGATTAACATTGCCTGAAACCACAATTTGTTTGTGGAAGTAATGTGTAATGGGTGTTGTTTATTTATATATTTATTTTAGCTTTAGAGAAGGTTTAAGCATTCTGCAGAAATATGAGGATAAAGGAAAACTATTGTAGACCCTGGTAGTTACCAGGCAAATAATCTTCCAGCACAGTGTGTTTGCTTTTGTTTTAATGCCTTTCCTTTTGAGGGCACTGAACTTTTGGGTCTTTGATAATGAGCTAGCCACACTGAGGTCAAAATCTGCTTGAGCTGTTTAGTATTTCATTTGATTTTAGCCTTCTAACAGAAGCTCCAAGATCCTGCTTTAAATGCAACTTGGCACGATAACTCATCTTTTTATTCTATCCCAACCACCTGGCCCTCCTGTCCTGTAGACCATCCAAACTCATGGATTCAAATACCAATCTTATTGGTATATAGTGGTCTTAGATTGGTATTATTTTCTTTCTTGCTCCTGAACAAAGATGGAATATCAGTCAACTATTAATATAAATTCATGAGGATTTATGTGGAGCCCTGTTGTGAGAAGCATTTTCAACTTTGGGGGAAACTTTATCAAGACCTGAATCCAAAATCCATTTTTAAATTAACTTCCCAGATGTTCTAGAGGTTTTCCTCCGGCAGCCCAACCTTCAGTGTGGATAACTGTTTGATTAGGCTTTGTGTGCTGCTTCATTCCTTCTCCTTTCATCAGTTCCTTGTTGGTTGATTTTGTGTAACTCCAAGGAAAAATGATAGTTGATTGAAAAATATTTGTTGTATTTTCCAATCAGGGAAGTGTTTGGGAAATCCTTTAGTGTCTCCCACTAAAATAGATGAGTAAATAGAAGTGTGGAAATTCTAAGCTTTCTGTATTGTTACAGAACAGAATATGACTAGATAATTCATCTAGGCTATGAATATGTAGTAATTACTTGAATATATATTTGAAATTGCATAAAAGAGAGTCAGTAAATCTTCATAGAATGAATGAATGCATGAATGTATATTATGGTATATAAACACAAATGTTTTTAAAACTGAATTTTTTGTATCAGTTTTTGTCCTTATTATTGGTTCTACCTCAGATGATTCAAGGGTCATATGATTGAGTCCATGGGAATACAGAGTTTTGAATATGTTTTTCTGCAAAATAAAATATCTTGGAGCCAGGTAAGTGTCTCGTCGGTGATTCCTTTTGGTGATGTGTCAGGATGGGTGTGTGGCTCTTTTAGCTTAGCTGCTTTACAAACGTACTATAATTTTACGAGTTGAATAGGTATCACTGGGCAAGAAAGTAACTCTAGCCTGAATTTGTGGGTTTTTTAGTACCTTTGTTTTAACTGAAATTCTTGGTTACCTCCAAGAGAGGCCTACCTGGCCCAGCTCCAGGTGAGGTTAATCTTCCCAGGGGCAGTGCCCAACTCCACCTGGAGCAAACAAAAGACCAACAGGCCAGAACCCAGGTCAGGACAGAACTCAGACTATCCAAGTGAGATGAAGAACACTACCGTCAGGAGTCTGGAGGATTTCCTGGGTGTGCATGAAACTTTTGTGACTTAAAATTGATGAGTAATGTCAATGTGAGTAGAGGAAATAGTATAGAGTCGAATTAAAGTATATGTTTAGAGATCCCATAGTTTGAACTTTAAAGCACATCTAGCAACTCAGATGAACAGCTAACAGTTTCAGTTAGAGAATCTTTCTCATGTAAACTTTACCATAGATTTTGTTTATTCTAAGTTAGATATAAATCAGATTTGCCTAAATTTTGTTTCAATGGGACTCATTTGCTGATTTGAACACAGTCAGAATAGAAAATAATTCTTCAAGATTCCCTTCAAATAAATCTGCCTAAAATCTCATTTCTACTATAAATTTGTAAGGAAAAAAAATTTACAGTGAAAAGATAAATTCCTTTATAGATTTTTCAAAGGTTTTAAGTAGCGGTATCTAAAATAATTGTAAATCACCCACCCACAAAAAATACTGCTATAGATTCATGTTGACCTCAGATAATTCTGGAATTGTGAAAATATATTTAAAAAATAAAAGTATATTATTGTCTTCATGAAGAAAAACGTGATTTGAAAGAAAACGTTTGCTATATCAGAACTTATTGATTATCATGATTGGAACACAATTACCTCCAAATAAATATGCATACCAACCAAATAGCAGATATCTTTTGCCTCTCTTTTCTGGTCTATGCTTTGTTACTTAATAGGTCATCTAATGCCAAGTACAAAGTTTGAAAAGCAGTAGTTGCTTAGTCTTTTGAAGGTTATATAATAAATGGGACCTGTGTTAGGCACTTAGGCAGAGAAATAGTAAAGTAAAATTTTAACTCCAAATCTATTTTAAATTCTAATGTCAATTAGAATTCTTGGGGTGCCTGGGGGGCTCAGTTGGTTAAGCGACCAACTCTGGATCTCAGCTTAGGTCTTAGGTCAAGCTCCATGTTTTGTTTTGTTTTCAAGAATTCTTAAAAAGGATTGGGGGAAATGGGAGGAATGCATGGAATTGGAGAGTGCTGGGAACATAGGATATCATCTGAAGGAATTAGGGTCTGTGCAATCCCTAGGCATACCCTAAAACTAGTCACTGTGGGTGGACAATTGTGATTTTCTGGCATTTGGCAGTCAGTGATGTGAGGCATGGGGGTTTCCTCTAAATTTCACAAAGTCACCTTGTGGCTTGTGGGTGAAAGGAGGAAGACCTAGAAAAATGACTGAAATTCTGTATAATCTGATACAGAAGAATTTTGTTTTGGGTTTTGCAAGCTGCATTAGCATAACTTTAAAAAATCACCCCTTTGTAATGGAAACTAAAGCTGAAGATAGTTATTTCTAATTATTCTCTTTTTCTTCTGTTTCCTTTTTTTCTTGAGTCTGTATGTTTAAGCTTTATGAAATATTCAAGGGCTCAAAGTCTCTGAACAAGCCCAAAGTTTTGTACATCGTCATCTTACAGCCTCTGTAGCTGTCTGTCTCCCTCCCCAGCACTTATCCCAAGGGCTCTTGGGTGCTGAAAACTGTGGAAACTCCGGGGATACAGAAATGAGCAAGACCT
The DNA here is from genome assembly GCF_053574225.1 of Canis aureus. Taxonomy (NCBI): domain Eukaryota; kingdom Metazoa; phylum Chordata; class Mammalia; order Carnivora; family Canidae; genus Canis; species Canis aureus. Next base: position 2,398,995 of record NC_135615.1, on the reverse strand, counting down.
CATTTACCTCCATGATTCCTCCCACTTGGTGTCACCTGACAGACCATATACAATATATTGCATACATAGTGATATGAATTTAATAGGATGCTAAGGAGATTGATTCAGCCTGGGGAGGAGGGGCTTCTAAGGCGAGATGTGCTTGAGCTCCATCCTAAGAGGGTCAGAGTTTTTACATATATGTGTGTGTGTGTATGTGTGTGTATAAATAATAAATATATAGAATATATTATATGCATATTATATGTATAATATATGCAAACATATAATATGTATTTTACATAATCTACATAAATAGAAAAATAAAAATTTATAAGCTTTTGATAAAGAAAAATCTTTGCATATATATTTATCTAGTTTTGACTTCTAGTACAATCTAGTTAAGGTGCTGGATTTACATACATGCACCTGGTAAATATTACATATGGTCAATACATTACTGTGTAAATTCTTTACAAACTCCTGCTCCTAAATGCCACTGGCAGTGCTGCTGGGGCTTTTCTCTCTGAGTGGTCTTGTTCTTTGGAAGGGTTTATGGATTTTGGCAAGTAAGGTTTGCCTATAGCCTTTAGGGACCTGGGCATCTTCAGCTCTCAATGAGGTGGAGCTCGAGGCCTACAGGATAGAGAAGTAGAGCCTGGACGGGCGGAGAGGCTCTGTCCCTATTTCATAGTGACCACATGGTTTCTACGAGCACATATCCAGGATCAGGTGTCCTGAGTGGGAGCTGTGGTTGGTGACATTGACCTTATGGATTCAAAATATGTCTGTGAGAATATTGTGTTTTTCATGAAGTATTACTTAAAGCATTTGAAAAACCTAAAATTCTTGTTTTGGTTATTCTTTACTGTGAATGGCATGTGGTTTGCAATATCTCCAGGCCTGTAGGCTTTGCTGGATCACCAAGGGAGATGGGACCCTGTTAGTTCATTGCAGTATCTGTTGAACACCTGTGAGGCACAAATTACCTTGCTAGGCCAGTTCAGAAACATTGGCAGATCTTTCCCTCTGATATTATTTTCAAGGAATTTTATTTGCGTCTGGGAGGGGCCCAGTAATCCATCTTTGTGATAGATGAATCCAAAATGTGCTACTCTCGTTTCTTTTAAAGATCAGCACATCATATATATATATGTATTTTTAAATTTATTTATTTATGTGAGAAAGTAAGAGAGTGAGGGCGTAGAGAGTAGCAGAGGGAAAGGGACAAACACACTCTGCCCTGAGCACAGAGACCATTGCAGGGTTCCATCTCATGATCCTGAGATCATGACCTGAGCCAAAATGAAGAATCAGACGCTTAACCAGCTGAGCCACCCGGCTGCTCCACAATCAGCACATCTTTGAATTATTGTGGTTTTTCTATATGATATCTAGCTTTTATACAAGATTAGGGCAAACTGGATATAGGTATAATGTTATCTCTGCTGACATAGGGGTTTATGATGTTCAACAATCCTATCTCACTTATTACTGAAAGAGCGGGTTGGTTGGTTTTTTGAAGGACAGGTGCTCTGCTTTTTACTGGGACATCCTTGACAGCTATTGTGTGAGAGCATTACTTTCCCACTTTCACATCTAGCACATTATTTAAAATATTTACAAGTCAAATGACTATGCCAATGCACCACACATACATGTATGCAGGGTTGGATGAGATGTTTTCCTAGAGAGATAAAAAAAATCTGGTGACAAACTCCACCGTCTTGGGGGAACCTGGGCCTAAGGCAGGTACAAGCAAGGGCCTCTGCTGTCTCCCCATCAGTGTAGGGCAGACATGTAGAGCCGGACATCCTCCATTTCCTTGGGCTGATGTCCTTGAGTGCTCTCTGGGCTCTCCCCCTGCTTACACATGGCCACCAGGGCAAGTTTTCCCACATGGCCTTGCTTGAACCTTCACTGCCAACAGTGGGAAGGAGGGTACCTGGGAAGACGCTTAATCAGGGCAAGGAAGACAGGCCAGTTGACAAGTTGGTTTATTGTTCCACGCAAATTCCAGGGCATCATGGGTACCATAGCCCTGCAGCTCTGCGGAAGGAGTGAGTCACTGGTGCTTCTCTGCAGAATGCCACTCTCTGGAGCATACACCTCTGATTTGAAGTACTGCAGATTAAGTGCCTTCCTAATTACAGAAATTAATCAAATGTCCACAGAAATGCACATTTTAGAAGCAGCATATAATGTAAAAAGCTGCAGACAACAATTGTGGCATCAAAATAGAAAGTTGAGAAACCTACAATAAATTTTTGTGCATAAAAGGTGCTAAAAAAATACAGAATCATTATATGTGCATGCTCATACAAAACAATTTCTGAAGCAAACTTTTTAGCTTCTAAGTGTCCTTAGAATGTGACCACAGGAATGCCTGGGTGGCTCAATATGTTAAGCATCTGACTCGATTTCAGCTCATGGTCATGGTCTCAGGGTCCCAAGACTAAGCCCACTTGAACTTGAATAGCCACAGATTCACTTCCAAAAGAGGAGACTAAAGTAAATGAAGGTTACGATGTTTGAGGACATGAATGAAGACGGCGCAGGCCTGGGGCTGGAGTTCGATTGTCCAACAGCTTGCGATGTACTCCACAGGTGATTCCCCGCTTTGGGGAGGCTACTTACCGGTTTCCTCCTGGAATGTGGAGTGGCATAATAAGGCCATTCTAAATAGCTCTGTGATACATTTAAATAAGAACCACCATGTAATTGCATAATATTAGTATTGTAAATGCCTTATATTCATTATATGATAATTAATTAGAATAAGGTTCAGTGTTAATAAATATGTAGTAGAGAATATTATTGATGTTTTATTTATGGTAAACAGGAAGTGCCCCTTGTGATTTTTTTTTTTAATTCCCAGCTTGGAAATGATAAATCAGATATGAGAAGGGGCTAGATTGTTTTCTTTTATGATACACCTTTTTCTGGCACATTTTGTCCACTTACCTGGGATTAGCTACATATATACCTCACAAAGTGAGGTCTCATTATACCCGAGGATAGATAAATGCCCATCAAGGAATAAATGAATGCGTTTGAGTTGTTTTAATTAACTAGGTGTGATTTAAAGGTTGCTGAAATCAAAAAGGCTTATTCATTTTTCATCAATAATCACTTACCTTAATATTTCATTAGAACCTGCTGATTTGCAGACCTCCTTCTGGGCTTTGATTCATTATGACTGCAGACATAATTTAACTTTCCCTCTTTTTCTCATTCTGTATTATACTCTTTCATCCCTGAGACACTGTTAAGATGTTTCCAACATTCTTCACAGGGCTGCTAATTGATCCAACTTTTTTTTTTAAACTGTACTTAATGCTAAGAGTTGTAGGCTGTGGAAAGCAGTATGTGCATGTGCATGTGTCCACAAGCGTGAGCACTCATGTTTTAAGCAGTTTTCTTTCATCATTTAAACAGCTGATAATAATGTGTAAATTTTCTGTTTCTTGTGGTCCAAGACTAAGGACTGATTTATCAGATGCAAAAGTCAGGAAGTTATAATTTGGACACATTATTAGAGCATCAATTTGAAAGAACAAAGCATCTTGTGTGTGGCATACTTGGCAGGGGAGGTCACTATGTGTGCATATACCTTATTTTCAAAACATTTCTCTGGTTGCTTTGGATGCATACTTGCACTTGTCCTCAGCCACTCAGTGTGCCTATGTGTCCCAGGCTTCTGTGCTGCCACCTAGGGAGCGATGCTCTGACACAGTGAAGCCAAGAGTTGGGCTCTAATGTTAATATGATGCATGTGCAGGAAACAGCCATCCTTTCTTCTTAAATTGTTCCTGACTGCATGTGACTGATCACAGCTAGACACAGCTCACAGAGGACATGGGAATCGGGTTGGAACCCTTTAAAATCTCCAATTCCAATTACCTCTCTCTCCTTAAATGCATAGATAGATCCTAGGTTTTTTTTTTTTTTTTTTTGAAGTAACTAGCCTAAAACATTGACATATGCCTAGCACAGATTCTGACAAGCTGATGCTATTAATTAAAAAAATAATTAGATGGATAGGTATTTTCTTTTTTTTTTTTCAAAATGGATATGAAATAGTAGTACATATCTGTTTTCCACATCCATGTTAAGCAACTTTTGTGTAAAGTACATATTACTTTCTCTAGCTCTAACAGTTTTCATGCTGAGCAAAAATTGCTAAATGTTAAATGAAAACCTGTGCACTTAAAAATTTGGTATATGTGTATGTGTACAGAATTATAAATATTTTTATTGGACTGAAACCATTTTCCCCTTTTTAATATTTCCCAGAAAACTCAATGCTGACTTTCCTCATGTCCCAGATTTATTTTTCCCAGAAATATGTCAAAAAAATTAATGAGCCACCAATAGGTAAATATCTACTTGTGAAGAATTAAAAGAATGCTTATATGTTAGGAGATATTAGCCACCATCAAAAGTTATTAATCTCTGTTTATCCAGAGCTATTCTTCACATTTTGCCTACCTTTGGAATGTTTGTTGATAACTCTTTCCATTAAATACTTTATTCTTATATATTAGCATTAACATGACTTGCTTGGTATGACTATGCATATTTCAGGATTTCTGGTCTTTGCATATGATACTCTTCAAGATTCTGGGAGGAAGCTAAAGGTAGATTTACTGGACTTTATCTTTATGATCCTCTCACCCTGCCTGTCCTGCTTCTCAGCCTTCATTTGACGTGCAGATGCAGGCATGACCAAGTGCAACAGGGTGATATCGTAGACCAGTGTGGCTTTAGATTTAGATCTTGGCTCTGCCACTTACTTGGATGTTTGGCAAGTTATTTAACCTCTGTGAGTCTCGTTAAATTCATCTGTATTTTAATTTTTTTGTCTCATTGTTAGACCATATGTCAGCTGTGTCCCGGTTTTTATATTTAGAAAATATGTTCTTCATAACCATGCATCATGATCCGTGTTAGAAGCTATTGGGGGCTAAAAGAGAAATACAGATCCAATCTCTAATGGTAATGCTCTTCTAGTCTTTGGGGGAGAATAACAGACGGATTTAAATAACACAACCAGTTTTATTGATTGTGCTGTTTTTTTAAATAGCTAGACCAGAATGGTTTGATTGACTTTTTAAAAATCTGGTATGTTTTTTACCATATGGACAAGGCCATATCTAGAGTGCCAAGCTAATAAGCCTTCTTTTCTCTGCCAGTGAACCATGAAAGTTGTTAGCAAAATGTTTTATTTTGAATTGACCCATTTACCAAGCTCTTGGTGATATAAACACCCTTCTTAAAAGATAGAGTACAGATTATCGTTCATAAGTCACAGGAAATTTGTTGCATCAAAGAACTGTAGGCAATGAGTTTGTGAAATAGTCTAGAGAAGAATTATACTGTGTGGTTGGGGTGCCTAAAAATGTTATAAAACTACCCTAAATCAGTTGATTGTGGGTACACGGTTACAGGTTTCTTTTTTTTTTTTTTAATTTTTTTTTAAATTTATTTATGATAGTCACAGAGAGAGAGAGAGAGAGAGAGAGAGGCAGAGACACAGGCAGAGGGAGAAGCCAGCTCCATGCACCGGGAGCCCGACGTGGGACTCGATCCCAGGTCTCCAGGATCGCGCCCTGGGCCAAAGGCAGGCGCCAAACCGCTGCGCCACCCAGGGATCCCCGGTTACAGGTTTCGAATGGTATTGTAACACAAAGAATGTAAAACATGGGAGTTGGGGAATACTTAGCAATAACATTATTTTAAATAGTCAAGGTTTAACATAGGATGACTTTGTGTTTTTTTCATTCAAATAAAGGGCTCAATGTACAAATCATTCTGAATCATGATACCACTAATTGCTGTGAACAGCAGTGAAATGACGTTATTAGATTGTCTTCTCCCCTCATCAATTCTTAAGTATTCATTGCATCCCTAGCTTCCTCTGTACCATCAATATATTCTTATCTTTCATTTCTCTCCTCATTGTGTCTGTCTTTCCCTTTATGTCATACTTTAGCATACACATGATATTTAAATGAGCTTCCAAAAAAGCCCTGTTCCTCTAATTCCACCATCACTGTATTTTCTAGATCTGTTTCTATTGACCGATTTTTCTCCTGGTTGTGAGTCACATTGTCCTCCTTTTTTCCCCTAATTTTTATCAGATGTCAGATATTTTGAGTTTTATCATAATTGAGGGCTGGGTTTTATTCTATCTTTTAGAGTGTTGGAGCTTTCCTGGCAGACTGTTAAATAACTTGCTGACTGTTTCTTATATTTAGGCTGCTCTCAAATCTCTGTGAGGCCAGGACTAGAGTAGCCTTCATGCTGAGGCCCCACTTAGCCCCATTTCCAAGATGTGGCCTTTCTCCAATGACTGCTCTGTGTGTTCAGCCAACGTTCTCCATGAGGTCTCTTCCTCCGGCTGGAGACAACTTGCTCAGTTCCTGGTACTTTAAGAGTACCCCAAATTGTTCATCCTACTACTACTGTCTGGGAATGGGTTTTTGTTCTGTTTTGTTTTGTTTTTTTGTGTGTGTCACAGAAGTTGTTCATGTCTAGACTTAACTGGGTTTGACCCATGCACAGTTTGGTGTTCACATGCAGATTTCTGGAGCTCTTTCTTCAGTGTAGATCTCTCCTCTTGGAAAATCTGTCCCATAAATTCTGACCACTTCAGCCTCCCCAAGCCCAGAATTCTGTCTGTGTGACTCTGCTGCCATCTGTGTGTGGGAATTGCCACTGGACAGGAAGCCTGGGGAGTGGTAGCCTCACCTCATTTGTTTCCTTTTCTTGGGGATTATAGTCCTAGTCTTCTTCATCACCAATTTCTGAGAGTAGTTTTTTTTCCTATATTTTTCCAGTCTTCTAGTTTAACATAAGAAGGGAACTTTATCTATACCACTTATATATTCTTGTTCTCAGAAATGGAAATTCTTAAAATATACTTAAAGAATTATTCTTCCTAGGGTATCTTGGTCCTACTCACATTTATCTTACTCTTAAACCACTCACAACTGGCTTCAGAAAGACTACTGTGGAGGCACCTGGGCGGCTCTGCTAGTTAAGCATCTGACTCTTGATCTCGGCTCAGGTCTTGATCTCACAGTCATGAGTTCAGGCCCCACATTGGGCTCCCCTCTCTCGACTTAAAAAGAAAGGAGGAAAAGAGGGAAAAAAGAGGAAAGAAAGGAAAGAAGGCTCTTTGCAAGTGACCAAATTGCCAAATTTTGAGACCATAGCATCGTCTTTCTCCTACTTGTTCTTTTTGAAATATTTAGTGCTGATGACCACTCCTCCACACCATCTTGGAGGATTTATAGGACACTTTTTACTTTGTCTCTTATGCTCTAATTTATGTCTTTGTTGTTGACCACCACTTTTTGTGGGGTGGGGTGGTGTCCCCTACATGTTGGTATTCTCAAGTACCTACTCTCTGATCTACTTTTCTTCCTATGGTGCCTTCAACTGTTACTTGTATGTAGCAGATTCCAGAGGTCATTGTAAGCAGAGCTGATTTCCGAGTACCATCCCTGTTTCCCACATATCTCCCTGAGTAGTCTGACAGCAGCACAAACTCAACAGTAACAAATCTAGTTTTTCTGTGTTATCAAGACTGTAGGTACCACAGTGTCCCCTCTGTCTCCTGTTTTTACCACCATCCTCCCTATGTGTGTGCTCTTCCCCCACCCCCTTCCTTCATCCTTGTATCTCATGATGAGGTGTTACTGATTGTTTCTATGTTGTTTGTCTCACCAGTTCTTCTCCACTCATTTCATTATACTGACTCAAGGATATGTTATCCCTTGGCAGGTATAGTGAAGTAGCAGCACTTCTATTTCTACGCCCCTCCCAATGATCTGTGATTCATCTTACACAGTCCTTTGTCAGCATCACCTTTCTAAAGTCTACTTTGGATGGCATTGCTCCTGCTCAGAAAAACTCAACTGCGGAATCAAGTCCAGACTTTGTAGTGTTGTGTTCTCCTGGCGAGCCACCACAGTCCTCATTCTCTGTATGCCCTCATCAAAACTCTCATCACACTAGGCTATTTCCTATCCCTTTGCAGTAACGTATCAGTGACATGGAACAGAATAAATCATTTTACAAGTCCATTATTACAGTGTAATTTCTCTCTCTCCTTTTGGCTAGGACAAAGTAACTCAAATTCAGTATTGATAAAGGGCTGTGTGTGTGTGTGTGTGTGTGTGTGTACGTACAAATTTTTTTTCCTTGATACATTTCTGGAGCCAGTGACCATGATATATCCTTCGGCTGATAGTGCTGGATTCAAGACTAGACATCCCCAGGAAACAGAGAATACAGGTTATTCTGGGACCCTTCAGTATCTCTCCTCTTGTCTATATTTCTTCCATGCAGATTCCGGGACTGTGGGGCTCTGCATTTCACTAGGCACAACATTTTGCTGATTTCCTTTAAATGTTTCCTGAATAAGAAACATATTATCTCTTAATCAGCTTCTTTTGAGATGTCTGTTTACACTAAACAAAGTCCTATTCCAATTAGTTTCAAATTCCAAGCAAAAGGCTGGTAATTAAACATTGTCTGAAGGAGTGTCCTGCTACAGTACTGCAATATTGAAGTCCAGGTGCAAGAGAAACAGTGTTAAGCTTATTAGCATGTCTATCAGTTTAATTGGTCAACCACAAAGAACCATATACTGACATAAGCTTCAAACTCAAACACTGTGAATTTGGGAAACTACCTCTATTCCCTCATCTGTACAGTGAAATAACTATATACAAAAATAAATAATGATAACTATCTGGTAGGGTTGTGTGGGCTAAATAAGATAGATAAAACATTTGGCATAAAGCCTGGTTGCTGTATTACAGATATATTTACTTGTGGTGCAGGTCAAAAATAGATTATGATAAAGCAACCCTTTTTAATAAGACCTTGAAAATTCAGTGAGAAGTACAATTACTTGAAGTATTTAGTTTTAGTATATTATAAAATTTTAGATGTAATTTTAAATGGAATTTAATCTATATAAGCTACTGGCCAAACTATTTATTGAGTGAATAAAATGAGATAATGGCTGAACATATTGGACAAAGTACTTAATATATGTTGCAAATGCATAATAGCAATTTTGTATCTAGTATTTTCTGAGTAGTGTGTTGTAAATGTGGGCATCAGCTGGGATGAGACCATTTCAAACTTGGGCTGTCAGTAGATGAACCACTGTAACATTAATTGGCGATAGGATTTATTTCATGATCTGTTGCAGTGGTAAAATAGATTATTTTTAGATTCCCATATAAATTTGTTTTCTCACTAGATAATTATAATTGGCTCTGTGTATAACACAAATTTTAAATATTTTATGTTATTAGTAACACCAGCATAACACAGGAATTAACAAGATAGAAATGCAAATACATTTTCCTGTTTCTTAAACTGTGGCTGCAAACAGAGAATTGGTTCTGTAAATTATTTTTAATGTGCACACTTTTTAACAAGGTCCTTAAAATGGTAATCATTTCTCCGTTTCCAATGTCTAGGGGTAGTAATGGTTTGACAGCTGTAATGTTGCTTTTGTTGGTGATGAAATACTGGTTTTCATTAAATTTTATGTTAAAAAATACTTATTTAGAATCATCGGTCTCTACCATTATAGAACTGGGAAGACCTGATTTTTAAAAATATTATATTCATTTATTTATTTGAGAGAGAAAAAGAGAATGAGCAAGGGCAGGGAGGAGCAGAGGGAGAGGGACACGCAGACTCTGCACTGAGCACAGAGCCCTGTGCGGAGCTGGACACAGGACTGAACACAGGGTTGGACATGGAGCTCAATTCCACAACCCTGAGATCATGACCTGAGCCAAAAATCAAGAGTCGGATGCTCAACCAACTGAGCCTCCCACCCTGGGAGGACCTGATTTAACAGCCCCTTACTTTATGGAAGTGGGAACTGAGGGGTGGGAGTATAGACAATGGTGGTTGCTGTGTATTATTATCTTTCCTTTCAAGTTGGGGGTACTGTGGCAAAAACAGGATGTGGAGTCAGGAATCTGTGGGCTAGTGGGGCCACTGCCCTCAAATAGGCATGCTGTCTTGTGTGCATCACCTGGTCATGAGTAGTCTTTTACAAAGTTATAAAGCAGAATCATACATGGTCTGCCAGTTACAAAAAGGAAGCTATGCTGATAAAATAAAACATATATGTAAAAGCATACTTAAGAATATAAAGGTCGAGGGATGCCTGGGTGGCTCAGCAGTTGAGCGTCTGCCTTCAGCTCAGGGCGTGATCCCAGAGTCCCGGGATCAAGTCCCACATCAGGCTCCCTGCATGGAGCCTGCTTCTCCCTCTGCCTGTGTCTCTGCCTCTCTCTCTCTCTGTGTCTCTCATGAATAAATAAATAAAATCTTAATAAGAAGAATATAAAGTTCTGTGTGTGTCACACTATTATAATTACCCCTGCCTGGTGGGTAACCTCTTCCATGACCTCTAGAATGATGTTGAGTAATGCATTAACTCAAAGATGTAGATGCAACAACAGCCTTGGAAAGTGGAGTACACCTTACCATACCAGTGGCAGGTTGGAATATTCCTAGACTTAGTTATTTCTGTTATAAGCAATACAGGTAAGGGTCTAATTGGACTTCAGGTGAGAAAAAAAATTTTTTTAAGAGCTCAATGTGTTCATTGTACTTATAACCCATTGACTTCACAGTTAAATTAGCAGATAGAGCTGTGAGTGTACGATGCCAGCGTGACTCCAATGTGGACCATCCTGTCTTATTTAGAACTTGGTAAGGATTCTCTCACCTGGACATATGGGTCCATTTCCTCTGAATTCCGAGCTGTCCTTTCCACACACACACACACACACACACACACACACACCCGCCCCCGGGTCCCTGTGGTTCTGGCTTCCTGAGCTCTGAGTCTGTGGTCATTTTTCAGATCATTGCAGAATCCTGCTAAACATTGTGATGTGCCCTCATTGCAGTTAGACACATGGACCCTGCTCTGCATTAAGCACCCACAGTGTTTTCCTGCTTTCTTCATCCTTCCTCTACCTCAGTGCTCTTTTCCACCTTTCTTTTTTGTTTTTTGTTTTTTTTTTTTCTTTTCTTTATTTCTCCTGCTGTTGATCCAGCCTGGCCTTTTCACTTTGTGCACTCCGAATGCTCTGCTCTGCTTCTCTGGAGGCCTGCCTGGTGGAGCACACTGTGGCTGGGCTCCCCACTGCCCCAGTATGCTGCTCACCTGCACACCCTTCGTCCCCCCACTGGCTGAGGAGAGCATCCCCATGCTCATGCCCCTGCAGGTGGCATCTCATCTGCCCGAGGCCCTACCCCAGACCTTGACATGACTGGCTGCTGCTGGTCATCTGGGCTCCCTCTCCAGAGTGGTCCTTTCACTGCCCAGGCAGAGTTCCACAGGCCGCCCGCCTGCAGCCTCTCTCCAGCCTGTTAGCTTCCTCGATGTTTGCGTACACACGTCGTGAGCTCGGACTGCTCTATTCATTCATGTGTTTTATTATTTCTCATTCTGCCCTCTTAAATATAGCTCTGTAAGAGCAGAGAGCCCATGTGTCCTGTATCCCTATGTATCTGCAAGCTCCTGTTTGGTGGCTGGCAAGCAGGAGGTGCTCCCTGATACTTGCTTCGTGCACATATATGGGTGTGTGTGTTTGCATGTATGTTTTATGTATGTATATGAATGTATGGATATATGTATGTTTGTATGTTGGTAGGTATGTATGTTTATAGGGAGGTATAGGCTTCCTTCCCCTTGCTTGGTAAGCACTCTTACCTACTCTCAGAAAATCCTGCTGGGTGGCAAGTAGCTGACTACTGGATGTTTTACCAAGAAGATGGTCCCCACCAGGAGCAAAAATGAATCCTCTCTAATGGTACTTTCTGTCTCAGGTTTTTAATGCATCTCCTTTCCCTCAAATTCAAAAATCCTACCTTGCCTCAGCTGTATTTAAAGACCTATTTATCAGAGATTTTGCTTTTAACCCTTCTTGCATGCCTTCTAAAAAAAGTTATTCTTTGATAATATAGAATGAAGAGATTCTGGTAACTTATCATTGAATGAACATATTAATAGTATGATTCCTTTCACTAAATCTTAAAATTATTTTAATATTAAAGTAATACTTTTTTGTATAAAACTTAGACAATACAGAAAAGGAGAAGATGATCTCACCCCAAAACAATAATTATTAATATTTTAGAGTCTTAGATACACACACACAGAGATGGATATTTACAAATGTGTACTTATTCAAAACTCAAAATAGTTATACATTACTCTTCAGTAACCTGCCTTTTTATTTAGTATGTCACAAACATCTTTCCATGCCAGTCAACATTCTCTTACAAAAGTATTTTTTAAATGGTTACAGTATTTCATTTTATGGGTTATCTTGGACAAACCAATTTGGGCTTAACAGCCTAAGCCTGTTTTCTCATTTTTAAAAGAGAACAATAGTATTGTCTTAAACAGCATAAGGGAATTAAAGGAAATAATACACGTAAAGCACCCAGATGAGTGTCTGTCACAGAGTAATGACTCAATGATTATTACCTGCTGTTTATACTTAATCCATTTCCTACTATCTTTTAACAAACTTAAAATGCACTGAGATCTATCCTGCTACTATTTCTTACAAATTTGAATGCGTCATTGTATTCTATCAACAAAACATGTTTGAAGTCTAAAATTCCACATTTTCTCTATTTTCAAATAATATTATCAGGAGATATTAGGGCGTTTCTAGTTAAAGCAACTCCCAAATGAGTAACACTTTGGTTTTTGAGAAGAGGTTGCTTCAGGAGTTTCCACCTGAAAGTAAAAGTTGGTTCTGTTTGCCTTCGTGTGTCTCATCCTTGGCCTCTGCCACCTCTTCGATCTGACCTTCTGGTAAAAGTTGACGGACGTTCCACTTGGCTGTTTCAGAAAGAAACCCGGGAGCGGAGTGCCCCTCCGTTGTGGCTAGCCTTGCTCTTCTAGATTCTCATTTTTTATCCCCTTTCAGGGCTCATTGGGCTGCTAGCCTCAGGGTGGTATGAGACTAAAGAAATTGTTCTTGGAGTTGAGTTGTTAGTTCACCAATATACTTTAAGAGGGCATGTAACCGAAAATAAAAGTTGTTCAATTTAATTTAAAATAAACTTCTCTTATTTTGAGTCTTTTTTTTTTTTCATTCAGTTAAGCATGTAAGTAAACACATTTAGAAATGTGGAAGTGTTTTTGTTTTTTGGATTAAAAAAAATACCCATCTCTATTTCTAATGAAAGTCTACTTCCCTTTTAAAATATGTCGAAGTTTCTGTTCTGAATCAAATATATGAAAAACCTGCACTTATTCGCGATGGTATCATGCAGTTCTTAAGAGGTGGAAAGAAAATGCTGTTTAGGCTTTATGTTGACACAGTGTGTCTGTTACTTTTTTCTCCATTTTCTGAATTCATCTTTCTTATCGGGGAGGAGGTAGGTTAGAAGGGAATATATACATTCAAGGTAGAGTCCATTTCAGAGTGGAAGTCTCCTCCCTTGACCACAGTTTCTCAGAGATTTAAAGTTTTCTGCCCCTCATAGTTTAAGCATTTTCTCTGATTTTGCAAATATTCTCTTCTGTTTTTCTTTAAAATGCAATATCCTCTTCCCCCCACCCCCCATATTTCTCTTTCTTAGTAGAACGCTATTTTTGGCTGCCAGCTTCTTCGTCCCGGGCCCATATGTGGGAGATATTGGAGACTGAGCGAGCTTGTTCACCCAGCTGACACTTGTATTGTCTAAGTGGAACTGGCTATTGAAAAATGCTAACAGAAAACCTCAGCCCTTCCTTTATTAATGCACTAAAGATCCTGACCAGATTTAAAAACCAGGAGAGTCTTCTAGAGCCTGACTCTCTTAGGCTATGAAATCCACCCTGTGTTTTGAGGAAGAAGTGAGCACATTTATAGCCTTAATTACTCATTTGGGATACTACAGTCTGTTGCCAAAGCCAGTTATCATCAGCTTTGATTAGAAATCAGGAAAGACAGCTGCTGAAATGCAGAGTGAAAAGAATTGTATTGGATTAGAGAGGCGTTCTTTTGAATCTGAAAGAGAAAGAAAGAATCTTTGGGAAACATCTGAATATGCATTTATTTTAATAATTGAATGGCTAGAGGTATAGTAAGTACGTTGTACGTTGAAGTGGTTTTCATTATTAAATTAAGTGCCTTTGTTCAGTTCATCTAGATTTTCCCACTGGCTGCTGCATTCTTTTTCCCCTTTTAGGCCATCTTGATGCAGTGTTACATCCCTATTTGTGGGTTGAAATGTGTCACTATTCATAAACTAAATTCATGAACCATCTTCCCAATCATTTGGGCTGATGAAACACCATTTACCAGTGTGAAGCCAAGCCAGGAGAGGCATATAAAATAATGCATTCAAATGCTAAGCTTAGAAAGACAGCGTTCTTTATTCCTAATCCTACGTTCATGGAGAAGTACTACTTTGAGCCTTATTATTTTTAGCAATGTAATTTCAGATTATAATGTATATCTGAATAGTTCATATACAAATGCTCATAAGTACCAAAATTTCAGAATTAAATTCACATGCATGTGTTCATAGTTTGTAAAATCAAAAGATGTATCAGGAAGATTTACTTTTTACCTTTCGAAAGCTGTTTGTTTGAAATCTTGTATGGAAACTTCAATAAGGCGATGGCCTCCTATCTTTAAATTTTGCAAAAGCAGCTTTCCTTCTTTCTACAAAAGATGATTACAGTTGCTTAAAATATATATATAAATAAACTGTGTATAGAAGTACGCCCATCCCTTAAATAACTATGTAAGGACTAAGGATGTTGTATTTACATTCATATTTTCAGGAGAGTAAACATTTATGCAAATATGCTAAGGAAAATTATCACTTTTGTTCCCACGTGCTCTAGCTTCAAAGTAAAGCCAAGAATTGTCACCCAATTATTTAACTCTAGGTAGTGTAATGCTTAAACAAAACAAAGATAACATTCTGTACCTACACAATGGATCAAAACAGCTTCCTTCATCCTCACTTTGGACCATCTGTTTAAAAGAAACTAAAAACCCTCAGGAAGCAAGCCTCTAATCTGTGGTTAAGAGTTTAAAGACACATGCTCGTTCTGACAACCAACACTGTGTACTGAGTGCTGTAATAGGTTTTGTATTAGCTGTAAAAGGCTGCGTGGCTTGACCTCAGCATCTGTCAGCTACAGTTTCTCTGTTCTTAGTAGGAATTTAAAGATTCTTTCCATAGAGCATCTAATTCTATGTTATTTTAACATCAATTATGATAAATATTAGGAATACTGGTTTTCAGGAGCTAAATTATTGTTAAAGTTTCCAAATGCTTTAAGAATCATAATCCTCAGCCCACCCCTATAACCCCGTTGCTGAAAGGAGCTGCAGACATGTGCCAATAACATGTTTGCATAATGGAAATCATTCAGACTTGTTGGAGAGTAGACTTGATTGGTGCTAAGAAAATTGTGAAGATCTATCCCACATTATTCCTTCTTGAATCCCACAAAAACTTTTGAATATTTTATCTTGGTTCAGAAATTTTGGCATTTGTTGATAGCTTTAGGCTTTGAGCATCACCATGAGTCTAGAGCCATTTTTTCCTGTGAGTTAGTGTTACAAGACAGTCAGGGCTCAAGACAATTTTTGCATAATACTAAACAACAACAACAACAAAAACACTACCACAACAGAAAGTCTTCTACTTTACTAGAGATGAGAGAATATTTTTTTTTATAGTTAAGCTTTTAATTATCATATACTTGTTATAGGAAACGTCATTATTTTGTCTTTATTTGACACAGTTAAATAAATTACCAGTTCTTTATTATAATTGAGAGAAAACTCTAGTAAAAGTGATATTAAAACTATACTGAGCAGGCAGTCCTGGAAACTAAAGACAGGTTAGGGGGTTGGGAGTCAAAGTGAGTGCTAAAACAAATATAGTATCTATTACTTGATATAGTTTTCTTTGATTAATATCATGTCACTCGACCATAGGCTGTTAGATTGTGGAACTTGATCATTAACTTTCCAGTCCCTGTTGTCTCACCCTGTTTCCCAGATCATAAACCATAGATTATTCCTACGATGGCCATCACACACCCTAAAACTGGCCTTGTACTTCAGTAGATGGTTGGAGTGGGCATAATCTCCGAGATTATCTCCTAATGCTGATTCTAGCGTTAACTATTTCACCAACTATGGAACAGACATTGCCCTACTAGCAACCTTCAATTGTGCAGGATTTTCTTGGTATCTTCTGTCTCCATTAATATAAACACCTGTAAAAGTGTATGAATGTTCTTACATGGTTGAATACTTTGAGGGGAAATATTGTGTTTGGAAGCATTTCAGCTGGAAAAGGCATTCAAGTGGATATTGTCAGACATTTTCTTAGAACAAATCAAAATCATTTAATACTATGTAAAATATCCAAGACATGCAAATGCAAAAGCAGTGATTGTAACCTTCACTCTTGTAAATATGCATCACTGATTCAGATATAGACCAATAAGATCACAAGTGAATATCATTAGTCAGAATTCAGCAAGATCTGATTTCATGCCAGTCACATTCACATACACGTATTTGTTTGTTTATGTCAATCATTAGAACTCAGTAACTAAACAGCAGTGGTACTTAATGTGGCATTATAAACATATAGATGAACTGGAAAAAAGCAAATTATCTACGAATAGTGACCAGTTGTAAATAATATTATGTAAACATACAATATGTAAATATCCATCACAAAAATATCCATGTGTAGCAGAGAACATGACAAAGGCAAATAGTTTGAATGAGGTTATACCAGAAGTCAAAGTGGGAGACTCTGGAAGAATGCCTGGAATCTTCCTAGCCCTTGAGATGATTCCCAGCCCGAGAACATATGTGAACAAAGTAAGCTGACCCAAGTCATCTTCATGCTTAGCACAGCATTGGGCTGATTTTGCGGCTCTCTTCTCTGCTTCGTCCCTGTCGCACTAAACAATAGACTTGATATTATTAGGAAAACTTGTGATATTCCAATCAAGGGAATTAAAAGAATTTTTATATTTCTGTAACATAATAATCTTTTTTTAAAAAATGCAGAAAATGCAGGAAAACTCACTAAATTCACATTAAGTGGGAAGAACACTAAGCTAAATCACTGGTTTAAATTATAGAATCTTAAAAAAATTAATAGTAATTTGATTGCTTTCAGATTCATAGAGTTTCCTTTGAGAAATTGCTTTGGTAAATAGATAAGAAAAATTTACAAATAGTCCATCAGTGAGTAAATAAAGCAATGTTTCTAAAGAATCCACCATGGACCAGTATGTTTTAAGTGGTTTTCTCCCTGAAGTGTATATATGTTATTAATTTGCCTTACAAATCATCCCTTGTAAGAAATAGAGATATTTCTGATTGTTGATTATTTGTGGTATTTGGAAGTCATTCATTTACAGAAATATAGTAGGAATGGTAGTCTTTCATTTACTTTTTCATTCATGCATCATTCATTGAACAATTATATATTGAGGTTATGGTTCTGGGTACACACTGGTGAATTCAACGTAGTGCCTGCCTTTTATGCCATGGTGATTGGAGTTAACTGAAAAAAAAAAAAAGAATACATATTTAATTATAGATCATGATAGGGACTTAATTGGGGTGCTAAAATACTTCAGGAGGAAAGGTAGTTCTTTGATAATATGCCATTTGGGCTGAATACTGAAAGGCACAAGGAAATCAGACATGAAGAAAGAACAACTCAAGCAGGAGCTACATGAACCAAGTGAAAGGCAGGGAAAAGTTCAGCCTATTCCAGAAACTGGAAGGAAGCTAGTGTGGTATGGGACGAAATCAGCAGTATGTGGAAGTCAAACCTACCAAGGCAAAGCTTACAAAATGAGTTTTAGTCAAGGTGCTATCAGGGAGCCATTATAGTATTTTTGAGCTTGTAAGTATAGTGTGACTTATAATTTTAAAATTATGCTCTGTGGAAAATGGATAATAAGGTGGGTATGTCATCCAGGAAAACAGAAACTATATTAGGTATTTCAGGAAAGTGGGATTTTGTTAAGGGGTTTGGTTACACAGAAGTTGGAAGAGGAAACAGGATGATGGAAGTATCTGGAGATATAATAGATGCAGAAAGCAGCTCTTAAAACACAGAGTAGAGGATAAAAAAGGTGGCTTTGGAGCAGAGACAGTGGATTAATACCTGGCACCATGGGCAGCAGCAGGCACAGGAAAGCTTATTACGCTGGTCTGGAGATGAAACAAATAGCTTGGAATAGATGGTAGGATGGCAAATGAATGGATTTGAGAGAGATTTTGGAGCTGGAACCAATAGGATCTACTGTTGTAGATTGGTTTCACTGAGTAGAAAGTCAAGATTACTCCCAAGCTTCTGACTGAACAACTGAGTGTATGATGGCACCTCTTCTTTAAGATAGGGAGATGAAGAGGGGCAGGGTGGGGAGAAATACAAGTGTTGAATTTAGAACATGTTAAGTGTGGGATGTCAAGTAAACCATCGGATATGTGAGCATGGTGGTCAGAGGAGACACAATGTGGGAACCATCAACTTTCAGATGATATTTAAAACCATGGAAATGGGTGGTATTAGGGAGAGGATAAAGAGAAAGAAGGGGTAGCTCTGAGCCCTGGGGAATCTCCAGGGTTGAGAGATCAGTGCAGGAGTGGGAGAGAGCAACGGGAACTGACAAGGGATAGAAAGAATACCAGACGAGAAGTTGAGAGAGTATGGTGGTGGAGAAACCAAGACAGGAAGGAGGCAATGTCAGTTGTTTGCAATGGTGCTTGGAAAGTAGAGTAAGATGTGGACAGAGTAATGACTGTGGATTTAGCCACAGAAAGACATTTGGCTACATGCCTGATGGGGTGGAAGATGGAAGAGTCTACAAAAGGCAGATGTGTTCTTGTCTCCTGAGGGGATGGAAGGCCAAATCATTTCCTCAGCTCAGGGCCCAAAGCAGACCTGGGCAAAAAATGCTTATTCGTACCTGACGCTAATATATTTGAGTTCAAAGAGAGCTCCTTTATACTTGCCATAAGACAGAGATCCAACAACTCTTCCACGTTGCTTTCCCTACATTATAATTTGAGGACAAAGTAGCTGTTTATATGGCCCAGCATCCATTACTCAATAATTTTCTGACCAGTTTCCTCCAGGCATACTGCTCAGTAAATGAGGATACTCCACTCACATGTCTAAAAGTAATCTTGTTTGAAAAAAAAAAAAAAGTCTCAGGAAATGTTTGCTCATTTAGGATCTAATGAAAGGCTTGCCTTTCCTAAGTGCCAGAAAGCGAGGCCCATAGTGCTGCATTTCAGGTGGTTTCCTAAGCCTCATGGGACTCCTCTTCGATGCCAAAGCTCAGCAGTATTACTGTAACCTTTTCCAGCTGCCCTCCCTGGCTGTCATGTCCAGGTCAAGCCATTTTCACTGAATAGATAGGGTGATAAAACTACAGTTGATTGAAGTAGCTGGAAGCCAACATTTATCAGTCTGCAAATATGCCATCTAGATTAAAATCATAATTTAGATTTTGCTTTGTATATGTATGTTTTCTCAAGTAATATTGTCTCAGCAACAGTAACATCTGCCTCTGCTCTTGGGCCAGGATTGGAAAAGGGATCCTTTGCTAAATGATTGATTAATATTGGGACCTTCATTAGATTCTGTAAAATGTCTAACATCACACTGAGAATTTCAAATTATTGTCTCTCCATACGTAAGTTATCTTTCAGTTTGCTTTGCTACCATAATTAGAGAGACAAGAGCAGAAATCCTATTTCTTGGTCAAAGTGCTATTTTTATAGCAAGACAAAACAGGCATTGTTTTGCTTGACTTATCAACAGACCACACTGCTGTTCGCTAAGGTTGTGTTTAATAAGTATGTTCTCTTGGGCCAAAATGTCAAATATATCCCTAATGAGTTCAATGACATCACTGAGCATGCTTCTCTTCCTTGCCAATAGTCAGCATTGTTGGAGCAGATCACATTAGCTGTCATTTGAGCACAGATGCCAAGGTCAGGGCATTAACAAGCAAGAGAGCCTCAACAAAAAGATGAAGATTTAAGGCAAAGTCTGTCCATGTCAGAGAACAATGGGAGTCTGTTTAGGGAGAGTGGTGGAGACTTTCCAGAAGAGGCGTTTGATACAGACAAGTTTTCTGTGCATCTCTGCCCTGTGAAAATTGTGTAAGTCAGTGATGGACCTGAAAGATGATCATCTTTAAGCCACAACTGCCACTTTGAATGTTGAGTTCTGTAATATGCCACAGACAGCACTGACATTCTAAAATTGATTGAAATTTTATGACCTTCAGAGGTAACTAATACATTTCCAGGTAGAATGACTTCTGGAATTAATAAAGTTCAGCAACCAAAAGTTGATTCTTCATAACAAACGGTTTCTGAATAAGTTTTTTTCCCCATCTTTTAGCATCATAACACTAAAGCATATGTCATCAAATAAAAGGAAAAAAAATCTCATGCAGTATATATATTTTTTCCTAGAAGAGGAAATATAATTTCACTTCAAAAATGTTGTTACGTGTGTGTGTTTGTGTATATATGTGAATTTCTACATCTAGTCTGGCAAACTTTGGCAGATTTTCACGGCTAGGATGAGTGTCTCCTTTTGGATATGGCTAGAGTAACCTAAGAATGAAGAGCAATCTTAGAAAAATTGGTGGACATGTTTGTTGGTTTGTTTTTAAATTATTGCTTGTGCATTTTCCCCTCTGCTTTCTAAACTTGTCAGTTTAAGGAGAATAGAAGAAAAGGGTTCTTCTTTCCAGATGGCTGGTTTGCATTGAAAAGTAAAAGGCCAAAATAGGTCAAGACATCTCTGATATAAAATTGACCAAAAGAAGCATAATTTAAAGGAGAATCAGATGTTCCAGGTCTATATTCAAGTGTCCAGAGGGAGCTTCTAGACAGGGGAAAGCTTCCAATCTTTTCTTTCCTAAGTAAACACCTTGATACTGGCTGTGTTCTGTTTCTTTGACAAACAGAAACAGTAGGCTCAGCTTTACCACCATGTATAATAAAGAAATCAGTCTCAATACATAAAGCAAATCTGGGGTGGAGACAGAGGGCAAGATGGAACTGGTATGTAGCATTTCTGGCACCAGCCAGTGTTATGGTCTGGCCTGGATTGTGCCTCCTACCCTTCTCTCTGTTCCGGAGACAGACAGGTTTCCTGGTTTCTGTGGCTGTGTTGGTTTATGTTCGATTGTGTGTGTTTCCTTATTGGTAGCAGTCTTTGATTTGTGGTTGCTCAATATATTAAATAGAGCCCAAAGGCCAAGTTGTTTCCTCAGCTCAGGCCTACCCAGAGCCAGGCAAAGAAAGGTTATTCATATTTCACATTAATACATTTGAGTTTTCTGTCTCACCCGAGATCTGGCCAAATGCATAAATATGAACTGAAGCTATGGTCTTTTCAAACTGCCCAGATGCGAGTAGGAATTAATATGAGAGCCACATGATACATAAAGACAGTGGATGAGGAGTTCCCGTGTCAACTTTTTGTAGGTAACCAAAGGTGTTCAAACGGGCAAATTGGATACAACATTTAAAATGAAAGAAATGTTTCTTTGTTCTATCAGCATCTCATTCCTTCCTACTTGTGGTTGCTTGTTTATTGCCCAACGACAAAAACAATACAAAGATGGGTTGGGTGTGTTAAAAGTCTAAGAAATGTGGGACAGGACATGGTGCATGATCAAGAGGTTTTAATCTGGCTGCAGACACACATGCACATGCACAGGTACACACATACCCCCCAACTAAAGGTCAACAAAGGGACACGAATAAGAGCAAAACAGTACCATTAAAGAGGTTTAGTTGTGGGATGTGTTTAAGAAGAGTGTGAAGCTGCATTTGGAGGAACAGACATAAGTGCTCCAGCCGGAAGGGGAGGCATCCCACATAGAAAGAGGCCTAAGGCTGTGTATGGGGTGCTCACTCATCAGGAATGAAGTAGCTGTTTTTAGGGGGTGAGGCATTAGACCAGGAGGCACAGGGGTCTGGAGGTTTTGAGGCTGAAGAAGATGGTTAGGAAACACGGCTGGTAGACCCCTTCATCTTATCTGGTTCAAGAGAAACAGAGACCAGGGGACTTGGGTATTCAGATATAAAAGGAAGAATAAGCAGTCACAGGTAGGGTTAGGTGAATATAGAAATGAAAAGCAGAAAGAAGAGAGAATTAAAAAACATCCCAGATTTACCTTCTAGCCACAAAAGTCCATGTGGATAACAAAGAAAAAAGTGAAAAGAGTTTCACATGATGGAGAGTATTTATCAGCATGAATCGGGTATGATAGTCATTCAGTCTTTCTTTTTTGTCTGCTTAAAAATGTTTGTCACATACCTGACTATTCAGCTGTTATGCTCCCTAAAAAATATTTGTCTTTTCCTCCGATTTTCATCCTAACCAGTATTTTTAACAGTTTTACTGAGGGATAACTTACACCCCATAAAATTCACTTGTTTTAAGTGTATAATTTAGTTATATTTAGTAAATTTATAGAGTTGTGCAGCCATAACTCTAATCCAGTTTTAGAACATTCCTATCATCCCCAGAAATCCCCTGTGTCTGTCAGAAGTTAATCCCTATCCTCACCCCAACCCCAGAAAACACTTAACTGCTTTCTATCTTTTTAAATTTGTTTTTCCTAGACATTTCAAATTTCATGTAAGTAGAACCATAAAATAAACATATATTTTGCATTTGGTTTCTTTAAATTAGCACAATGTTTTTAGGTTCATCTATAGTGTACCATATATCACTAGTTCCTCTTTTATTTCTCTGTAATAGTTCACTGTATGGATAGATCATCATATTTTGTTTCTTCACTCACCAGCAGATAGGTATTTGGATCTTTCCAGTGTGAGGCTGTTATGAATAATGCTGTTATGAACTTTTCTATAAATGTTTTTCATACTCAGGAGTGGGACTGTTGGGTTGGGTAGTGAGTTTATGTTTAACTTGTTAAGAAACTACCACACCAGTTTTCAGGGGCTCCTGGGCAGCTCAGTTGGTTAAGTGTGTCTGTCTTTGCGACAGGTCATGATCCTGGGGTCCTGGGATTGAGCCCTACTTCAGGCTCCATGCTAAATGGGGAGCCTACTTCTCCCTCTCTCCCCTGCTCGTGCTTGCTCTCGCCATCTCTCTTTCTCTCAAATAAATAACGAAAATCTTAAGAAAAAAAGAAACTACCATACTGGTTTTCAAAGTGATGGTACCATTTCACGTTCCCAGTACCAGTAGAGGAGAGTCGCAATTTATTCATATCCTTGTCAACACTTATTACTATCTGTTTTTTTTATTCTAGCCATCCTAATGGGTATGAAGTAG
The DNA here is from genome assembly GCF_053574225.1 of Canis aureus. NCBI lineage: Eukaryota > Metazoa > Chordata > Mammalia > Carnivora > Canidae > Canis > Canis aureus. Next base: position 2,375,610 of record NC_135615.1, on the reverse strand, counting down.
TATCTTATGATTTTAATTATTTGCATTTTCCTAATGACTAATGATGTTGAACATCTTTGCTTATTAACCATTTGTATGCTTTTTCTTTTGTAAACTATTCATATTTTTTTTACTTTGATTTAATAAGTTTGGTTGATTTGGCTTCTTATTATCAAGTAATTAAGAGTCCTTTATGTATTCTTGATATAAATCATTTAATAGGGATGTGACTTATCAATGGTTTTCCCATTCTGTGGCTTGTCAATTTTTTTTCTTTTATGGTGAAAAAATTTATATTTAGATTTATAGCCAGTTGGACTCATTTTAGATGATCCAGTTTTGTTGGCAACATCCAAAGCATCATAGTCAGGAGCCAGTCGAACATATGCTTTCTTCTCTCCATCAGGCCTGATCAAGGTGTTGACCTTGGCCACATCGATGTCATAGAGCTTCTTCACAGCCTGTTTGATCTGGTGCTTATTGGCCTTGACATCCACAATGAACACAAGTGTGTTGTTGTCTTCTATTTTCTTCATAGCTGACTCAGTAGTTAGGCGGAACTTGATGGCATAGTGATCAAGCTTGTTTCTCCTGAAGGTGCTCTTTCGAGGATATTTGGGCTGCCTTCAGAGATGCAGGGTCTTGGGTCATCAGAATGTAGGTGACATGGGGATCTTTTTTTTTGTGTGACTGTGCACGCCTTTCAGCACCGCTTTCTTAGCTTTCAAAGCCTTTGCTTTGGCTTTGGCTTTGAAAGGGACAGGAGCTTCCTTCTTCGCCTTCGAAGCCATCTTCGTGAAAAGGCTCAATTTTTTTTTAAATACCCAAATATCTACCATATGGTCTACAATTAACATCTTTTAAAAATTTGGGATATAACTGACATAACATTATATTAGTTTCAGATGTACAATGTAACAATTTTATGTGTGTATATATTGCAAAATGATCCCCACATGTCTACTAATATCCATCACCTCACACAGTTATAATTTTTTTTCTTGTGATAAGAATTTCAAAGATCAACTCTTTTAGCAAATTTCAGTGGGCTGTACATTATATCTCCATGACTTATTCATATTTGGAAGTTTGTACTCTTTGACCACCTTCACTTATGTTGCCTACCTGCCACCCCCAACGCCTGGCAACCACCAATTTGTTCACTATATCTATGAGTTCAGGTTTTTGTTTGCTTGTTTTTAGATTCCACATAAATGGCAGATCATATGACACTTATCTTTCTTTGTCTGACTTATTTTACTTAGCATAATGCCTTCAGGAGCCATCCATGCAGTCACAAATGTCAGGATTTCCTTTTTTTAAAATGATTGAATATTTATTTATTTATTTATTTATTTATTTATTTATTTATTTATTTGAGATTTATTTATTTATTTACTCATAGAGACACACACACACAGAGAGGCAGAGACACAGGCAGAGGGAGAAGTGGGTACCATGCAGAGAGCCTGATGTGGGACTCAATCCAGGGTCTCCAGGATCACGCTGAGCCACTTGGGCTGCCCAAATGACTGAATTTTTAAAATTTAATTGTGTGTGTGTGTGTATGTGTATATGTATATGTAAATTTTCTTTACCATTCATCCATTGATGGACACTTGTCAGTTTCCTTAATGATGTTTTCTGAATGCAAAAGTCCTTAATTTTGATGAATCCAATTTATCAGTTTTTCTTTATGGGATTATGTATATGGTGTCATATCTAAGACTTCCTACCCCCACCCAAAGCCATAAAAATTTCTTCTTATGTTTCCTTCCAGAAGTTTCAGTTTTAGCTCTTACATTCAAGTCTGGTCCATTTTGAGATGACTTTTGCGTATGGTCTGAGGAGTAAGGAGCTGAAGTCATCTCGTGTACCTGTGGATATCCTAGCTAATAATTAAGTCAAAATAGACAAGAGTCTGCATGACAAAATTCCATTAATCCTATGGAGCCCGTCTCGGATATTTAAGTCTTTTTGTGATGTTTTCCGTGTCCTCTCTTCTCTACTCTGATAGAACTTGTTCCTTCCCTATCTCTTTGTACATTTGTCTAGTGTTGAATGTAGAACCCTGTATTGTCAGGATTTGTTTCTGTCTCCTTCACCAGAATATGAGGCTCTTTATCTCTCTTTCCTCTGTGCTTGAAACATAGAACTTGAAATATTTTTAATTGAATTTAATTAAATATCTACCTCTGTGAACCTTGAAAATCTCCCTCTCCTTCCCTCCCTCCTTGTGTGTGTGTGTGTGTGTGTGTGTATGTGTATGTGTCTTTCAAAACTTAAAGCCCGCTAGCATTTGAAACAACAACAACCATGAAAATAGTCCAGGGAACCAGCTTGTTCAGGAAAAGGAATAAATCATTTTAGCTGACAGTACCCAGATTTCGGCAGAGTTGCCTTGTAGCTTTTGGAGATAGACATATGAAAAGGGACAGTGATTTGATGGGACTTGAACAGGGTGATGGATAACTGCTACAGCCCTAATGAAATAGCATATCTAAGAAAACCTGGAAACCCTCAGCTGACAGCAGACAAGCAACTGGTCCCATCTCTATTATTTACTTGCAGTCGCTCTGGGCTCTGCTCTGCTGAGGGCTTTGTTGTCCTATGGATTGCAGAGATGCACCCTTTTCCATCCCCGTGTCCTGTGTACTTCCTGCTGGGGCACCTGCAGCATGGGTTTCCTACGCATAAGGTGAAATAATATAACTGGTGCCTCAGGATTTAGTCTAAATTTTCTGCAATAAAAGGTTGTTTGTATTTCTTTATAATCAGATGAGAGAGATTCTAGTTTACTTTCTCCACAGATATTTATTGAGGATTTAGTATGTATTAAGCTCTGTGCCCTGTGTCCTGTGGAAGATACACAAAGATACACACACACACACACACACACACACACAAGCACACACGAATGGCCCTTCCCCCAAGGGGGGTTTCAATATGTTTAAAACATTGATGAAAGAAGAAATACTGATAATATTGCTCCAATTCCCCTGTGCCTCTGCAAAATCTTGTGAGATTTTCCCAAATCCAGCCAAGAAATAATCTTACCATATTTCAACTTAAGCAGGATTCAGTGAGCAATGTATTTGGATATTGATCTTCTTAACTATGTCTTATGGAAAGCTTTTAAGTCAATCTCTTAAGGTTTGTTTTTTCGAGACAGGAATATAAGGGCAGTAATGATCCCAGGATTTGGCAAAGGCTCTCAGAATGAGACTTCTCCCTCATGAGGCTGACCCACTCACAGATTTGATCGTATGAAACTGTAGGGATCAAGTATATTCTCAAGGTTTCAGAACAGGTTTTTTAATATCCACCGCTGTTTCCTCACCTTTCATCTACTTTAAAATACGCAGTTTAGACTAATGATTAGGCTGGGATTTGAAGCCACGGAGACCTGGGCTGGAATCTTGGGCTGTGTGTCATTGAGCATGTTACATGATATCTCTGAGTCTGTTTTCTCTTTTGTGAAAATGGGGTTCACATCTGTCCCAGGGAAGTTATGGAGGCTAACTAAAGAACATAAGGTGTGTAGATCTAATAGTGTGTAATAGGGTAATGAATGGCTGTCATCATTAATGTTTTTAACTACTTCTGTGCTGACTTGTACCTAATCATGCTAAGCCTGTTTGATCCCTCCATAGCATTCTGTGCTTTATATTTCTTGTTAGAGAAATCACATCACAGATATGGTCAGATGTGTCTCCCATTGCATTCACGTTTCTCCCTTAAGACATCTAAAATTGCTCTTTGTCCTCTAGTACGTTTTTTCAAAACTAACCCTCAATAAATTAATATCGATTCAATAGTATCGAATACATAATCCATGTTCAAGTTCCCCCAATTGGTATAGTTTGTTTTGATCCAAGATCCAATTAAGTTTTCTGCATATCATTGCAATCTCTTTTTCAGTTTCTTCTCATCTAGAAAGTTCTTTCTCTCCCCATGTCCTTGTTATGTCTTTTGACAGTGCCGCTTGTGCAGAGTCCAGGCCAGTTGTCTCATAATGTTCTGTACTGCGAATGAGCCTGGTTTCCTCATGACCCAGGAGCACCATGATGTGATGGGAACATGGTCTGCAGATAGGGCATTTGCTTCTCTGCTCCTTGCTTCTCTTTGACATCACATGCTCTACTCAATCTCTGGGAACTTGCTTCTCATCTAAAATAGGGGACGTAGGGACACCTGGGTGGCTCAGTGGTTGAGTGTCTGCCTTTGGCTTAGGGTGTGATATCGCAGTCATGGGATCGAGTCCTGCATCGGGCTCTCCACAGGAAGCTTGCTTCTCCCTCTGCCTATGACTGCCTCTCTCTGTGTGTCTCTCATGAATAAACAAACAAACAAACAAATAAATAAATAAAATATCTTTTAAAATAAATAAATAAATAAATAAATAAATAAATAAATAAAAATAATAAAATAAAATAAAATAAAGTAAAATAAAATAAAATAAAATAAAATAAAATAAAATAAATAAAATAAAATAGGGGACCTATAATATACACCACAGGGGATGGTTGGGAGTTCCCAGTGAGATGATTTAGATAAAGGTCAGTAATTCCAGGCACATGGTAGACCTCCAGAAAGGCTCTCAGCAGCCAAACAGCAGAGGGCTGTCAGTCAGATGGGGGAGAGGAGAGCCTGAGGGGCCTGCGGGGAAAGGGAGTGGGGCGCAGGCTGAGTGAGCGCTGTCCAGGGTAGCACACACTTGGCTTGGCTGCCTTGTTTCCCTTTCTTGGATTCCTCCTGTATGACTGGGAGTCCAGAAGGAGCGGTGCAGCTGAGACACCAAAGCAGTAGACTGAGGCAGCGGACTCTGAACAGCTACCCAAGCAGAGCAGCTCTCTCTAAGGGGATAAGTTAGGGAAGGGTACTGCTGGTGGCTTCTGTTCCCAGAGCTCAAATGCTGGTCCATCCTGGGCCTCTGGCAAGGCCCTCTGGACCCAGCAGATACTTGTAGACCAGGGAGTGCCTTCAGGAAGGTAAGAAGCAACTCTCTCCCTTCACAACCACCAGATGGATCTCTCCCTCTCTCAATGTGTTATATCCTGGTGATGCCAGAAAGCTGCTGCTGTGACTGTTGCTTCTGTTCTCACATTTGTTGCCAGAGCAGTAGAGCAGATAGAGGGTTCCAAATCTTTATGGTGACTCCCCTGTTGGAGCCTAATGCTGTCAGTCCCGAGGAGGAGGGGCCGGTGCTTTGATTTCTGCAGCTTTCGTGAAGAAGTGCAGCTCCCAGCCCTTCCTGGGCAAGCCTCAGTCTTCCTAGGTCATGCCAAGGACAAAGACCTTCACTCAGATCACTGGCTCATGGTCAGTGTGAGCTACACACTCCGGGATGCCCAGTGCAAAATGAAAACTCGGGTCCTTTGTTTAAAATGCCAGAAAACTGTGCCACTACAGATACAAAAATAGAAAGCTTGGTTCCTGTCTTTTATAGTTTCTTTTCCGGCTTGTCATGATGTTTTTAATTTGCTATTGAATGTTGTTCTAAGTAAAGAAACATTGACGTTTTAAATTATTAGCGTGGACTTTACCATTCATCTTGATAGCATTGTCATGCCATTCTTTTTGTCGTGATGAAAAACCGTGTAACCTAAAATTTGCCATCTTAACCATTTTTTTAAAGATTTTATTTATTTTTTCATGAGAGAGAGAGAGAGAGAGACTGAGAGAGAGACAGAGGGGCAGAGACACAGGCAGAGGGAGAAGCAGGCTCCATGCAGGGAGCCTGACGTGGGACTCGATCCCGGGTCTCCAGGATCATGCCCTGGGCTGGAGGCGGCGCTAAATCGCTGAGCCACCCAGGCTGCTCCATCTTAACCATTTTTAAGCTCAGTAGTGCTAAGCACATTCTCACTGTTGGGATCAATGCCAGTTTTAAATACAAATACAAGAGCATTTCCCTTGCATGTGGAGTCTCTGAAATGACATAATTCATGTTTCACAGCCCATACACACATACATATTGCACTGTCAACCAAGTGGGGAAATGCTGCACAAAAGCAACTCAACTGTTGCTCCCTCTCCTCTTGATAAGCCTACAGTCAACTCACACTCTCTACTGTTGACTTTCTGATGAGGAAGGAAGGCGTGCAAGGATCTGTGGGGCGCTCCATCTCTCCCTTCCCTTCTGTGCCATTCTTTATAGTGTGTTTGGCTAATTACGTTAATTAACGCAAGTAGGAAAGGAGAATATAGGGCTCTTGGTCTTACGTGTTTCTCGAAACACCACCGCCCGCCTTCTGCATCCAAAACAAGTTCTGGTTTGAATGGGAAGAGCAGCCTCTCGGGGGGTGGCACCCCTGTTCAACTCCCCACACGGAGAGTCTCCTGGGACCCTGTGCCCTGGAGCCACCAAGGACAGCGCGCGCTCACGGGGGCGGGGGGGGGCGGGGAGTGGCAACTACGCAGCACATGCACAGGGCAGGACCTCCACCCCTCACATACTCTTTGGTCCCATCAGACCCCACTTACACGGTACAAATTCCGATAAATTAGGAAGGACTACAGGACCGCAACAGCATACCTCTCTGCCCAGGATGCACAGTCTGGGGCCTGGCCCTGCTCATGGTGGATATTTCACAGAGCATTTCTGGGAGGGGAGATATTAGGAACTGTACTGCTCCTGAAACCCCCTCCAGTCGGACCGTGGGGCCATGCCATCTGCACCCCCCTCCCTGAGGTCTGGCCCAGCTTCCACTCTTCTCCATCCCTCCGTTTGCAGAGCTTCCTTGGGGACTCCCAGATGTAATGTGCTGGTGCCCCGGGTAGAACTGGACTTGCTTCATTAATCAGAATACACTCAACAAGTTCAAGCACTTTTGTGAACCTTAGAACCGTCCTTTTATAAGATGTGAAAAGCATGAGTTACCTGATGAATATTTGAGTGTGTTGCTCAGAGGTGCAAATAATATTCACAACTGTGACCTAAGAAGAGAACCACCATCAACCCATTGTATAGCTGAGAGATGGAGGCCTCATGTAGGTAGGATGGAGCATGGCATTCCTCAGTTACGTTACAGCCCAGTATCTGGCTTAGAGCTTTGTCAGTCATCCGTAATCAGGGGGTGAAGAAACCCCACCCTCTGCCACCAGTCACCACCCCCCTTTGAAGCAGTTCATGTTTGAGCATCAAACCGTACAGGTGAAAAGCACTCTGGTGTGAGGGACCAGGTGCAATGTGAGTGGAAGAAAGCACTCATTATTTTGAAGGTTGCAAATGGATTTCAAAAGTGGGACTGTCCCTTTTGCTCTCTTCTGGAGATGAAAGTGCACAGTTTTCACAACATATTTCTTCAAAAGCTATCAGAAGCTTCATATTTTTTTTTAATGCAGTGTGTCCCTCCCCATCATCTCCATAGTTCGCCTGTGGTTGAACATTTTAATCAGCTGTTTTTGTGCTTTAAAGATTTTTCATTTGATTTACAACTTGTAGGAGTGGAGTTGCGGTGAGTAATCCGGGAGAATGCCATAAAGAGGACAAAAGGAAGGTGAAACACCACGGCGTTAATAATTTAGTTTCAATAACCTTAAAAGGTTTATTGTTCACTTTTAACCTTGTATCTCAAAAAGCAACCTACTGCAGTGAATCATAAAAATGTTTCTTTTAATTTGCAAGTCATTTATTTAAGTGTGCTTACAGGGGCTCATGTGTTCCTCAAGCAAAAAGGTCAAGAAGCGACAGCAGCTGCTCGACTTGTTTCTGGCTGTTTGAGGTTGCGGTGCCCCTGATGGGACAGATCATAGGGCTTAAACTCTGTAGAAGCTTGCTTTCAAAAAGTATGGATTATTATAGCATCGAATCATTCATTCAATAACATTTTAGATAGTACTGGGCAAAGCAAAAGAAGCTCACATTGCTGAGGCGGCAAGAAGAGAATAGAAGTGATTTTTGAGGAGGACAAATCGAAGAGATTTACAGGTGATACTTAAAACCTAATGTCAAAACTAGGTGGCAGGCTGGGGTCATGCTTGGCGAGGAACTTTAAAACACCTGCAAACTAGAATTCTAACATCTCAGGAGGACTGCTAAATTAACAGAGAGATTTTCCACCCAGATCTCATTACCAGCCCTATTAAAACAATCCCCGTTGTACATTACACTACACCGTGGCACAGAAAATCACCTGGTGCATAAAGGTGTGCTTTGTTTCATAATTAGGGGGGACGCAGATCCCGGCTAACGTGAGGAGCTAATGGCATATTTCTTCAGGGTTCTTCCTCCTCTTTAATTAAGATCATGTACCATAAATAAATGGAACCAGTTTTTTTCTAGAATTCTTATTTTATTTCCGGGAATAGGATTTGTCATTATTTTGATTCTCAGTTTCCCAGGAAGTGTTGTACGTCGCTTGCTGCTGCCTTGCCCTCCCCACAGTTGGCAGATAAGCCTCCTAGGATTGCCTTGTGTGATTAACCTTGGAGAACAAGAGAGGCAGAGGTTATCTAGAAATCCAGAAGAAAGGTTACTAGATCCTTTCATTTTGACCTGTTTTAAATGAGCAAACCCAGCTGAGAAGGGGAACTAATAATTCCTAAACCTTCAGTGGATTCTGATTTTAGGTGAACATTGAAAATGGGTTCCTCCTCCTTCTCCAGGTCTCCAGCTACTCCTTTTGCCCATCCCCCTGGCATTTCCTATGGCAGGGACTCGAACTGCTTATGCAGTGCTGGTTGGTGGAGGTGGGAGCACCTGCTCGGGAGAGCCAAAGCGGGGTGAGAGCTTGGGCAGACAGCCAGAGCATCCCGGGCTGTCAGCTGGTCCAGTTCTGTGCTCTCCCCTCCCGAACTGGGTACACCGTGCAGCAGGCCCACCAGGAGCCACTTTTGTACCTGCTAGAAAAGGCACCCTTTCTTCAGGATTCAGTCTCCTCTCTCTGTGGCGTTTTATCAAAACAGGATTCTTTTCATTACCTGTCATACAGTTGTCAGCGCAGTCACACGTTGACATTGTCTGTGACGCAAATGGCGCCTACTTAATATGGCACATTGATGCACTGTGCAGCATGGGAGCTGGATGAGGAAAGGCTAGAGGAACTCTGAGAAAGGCTTCAGAATAAAAATCCTGGCTCTGCTGAGCACAGCACTTCCCTTCCAGGTGCCCCCCGCACGCCCCTCCCCTGCCCCACCCCACACACAGGGTGACATTAGTTTGTGTCTTCTCTGTTGTCAGAGTTTTCAGGAATCACTGCATGAAAAGAAAATTTTGATACTTGAATTATGAATTTTCCTTCTAGAGTACTCTTGAGTGGAGAATCACCTCAGGGTCTCACCTCCACTGACAATGACAGTTTCTTTTTAATACTTTTGCTGTTGATATTTCCAATGTCTGTTTTTGGGGTGTTACTCTGAGGGCTTTCCAAAGCAGGAACATCCCAGCTGGCCACCATTCTTTTGTAGATTAATAAAAGTTAGGTAACACATGATAAATGTCTGTCTTAAAATACTGAAATTCAGGCCCCCAACAGTGAAGCAAACTCTTATTTTGTCACCCGTGGACTAGCACACATTACCCCGAGCAGGGGCTCTGTGTGTTAGCTTCGGGTCTGGCATAAGGCCCCTGGAGACTAGAAGCTGGCAAGTAGCTTGTCTACCCCGTCCTCCCCTGCGGAAGGCCTTCCACACCGTGGGCCCTCAGTACATCATTACTGACTCTCACCACCTTGCTACTCATTACTTTTTAAGGCTCTTACTACTTGACACCAGCATTGACTTGACTTCTTCCAATCAGACTTTCCTCCCTTTCAATTGGAAATTTCTTTATTTTACTTTACTTCAATTTGCCAACATATAATAAAACACCCGGTGCTCATCACATTGCGTGCCCTCCTTATTGCCTGTCACCCAGTTACCCCCTCCCCCACTTGCAAATTTCTTAAATGTTTTATCACTTCTTTGAGTTCCCATTCAGCCCATATTTGGCATGGCTTCCTCACTATCTGGCCTTAGAAAATGTTGGGCTAGTTTAAGTTAAGTACAGGAGCCCTCAATTAATTTCCAAAAACAAAGACCTGATCTTAAAATATCTTTATGATCTGTCATTCCCAGATGCCACTGAGAACAAATTTGTTTTTTCCCATCCTGCCCTTTTTCTCCTTCTGCATCCCTGATCCTCCATGCCCTCCTCCCCCTCCTCCACCTCCCCCATGCCCTCTTCCCTCATCTCCATCCCCCATGCCCTTCCCCCTCATCTCCATCCTCCCTGCCCTCCTCCCCCTCCTCCACTTCCCCCATGCCCTCTGTGCCCCTCATCTCCATCCTCCATGCTCTCCTCCTCACCCTCATCTCCATTCTCCATGCCCTCCCCCCTCATCTCCATCCTCCCTGCCTTCCTCCTCCTCCTCCACTTCTCCTATGCCCTCTGCGCCCGTCATCTCCATCCCCCATGCCCTCCTCCCCCTCCTCCACTTCCTCCATGCCCTCCTCCCCCTCCTCCACTTCCCCCATGCCCTCTGCCCCCCTCATCTCCATCCCCCATACCCTCTCCCCATCTTCATCCTCTATGCCCTCTGCCCCTCTTGTCTCCATCCTCCATGCCCTCTTCCCTCATCCTCCATGCCCTCCCCCCCATCCACATCCTCCATGCTCTCTTCCCTCCTCTCTAGCCTCCATTTCCTTCTTCTCTAGTCCCATCCTCCATAAGGTGGGATCACATCCACCTCTCCATAAGGTGGGATCACATCACCTGTTTAACAGAATGACAGTGATAATAAATTGTTATTTCCAAAGGTTTACAGAGAAGTATTGAGACCAGTACAAGTGGAATGTGGAAAATGATTGGTCCCCTTCCTATTTTGATAATTCAAGGACAATATGAGCCAGAGCTGCAGGCAGTACAAGTACTTAGCACTCACTATCTTCCATGTGATGATGGTAGTATCTAACCCTGCCTGAGGGGGTGATGTCTCGAGGAGAGCCAGAATCTATGGGTTTCAGACTCTGATTTTCTTGCAGGAAATAGTTCCTAATCACCTATTCTGAGAAGTAAGAATGATGCTTTGGCGGATATTCATTTGAGGTTTCATAATTAAGGAAGCCATTTGTCCAAAATGTAGCTAAAGAAGAAACAAATATTTATTTAAAACAAATAGTTTATTTTTCTCAGAAGAATGCCAGTGCTGGAGGTGGGGATAGTTTAAAGAAGACATTAGCCCAGAACATATGAACCAAAGCAATTTCCTCTAAAGTGTAATTGGCTGTAGTGTTAATCTCTTTGTCCATAGTCAAGGAAATCACCATTATCATTTTCACATGTGAGGGAAGTCAGGCGTGCCTTGTTTACATTACTGCCATTTATAAAACATTTAAAATGGCTATTCTGCTGAATAAACATTCAAGAGTCTGAAGGATAAGCATATCACTTGAACTTCTTAAGACTAAACTTTCCAAACCATTTCCTGCCAGAGGGACCCAACAGTAAAATTGCAAACTCTGTGCCCTGAGATGAGATAGGCAGAATTAGATTAAGCAGCTTACTGTTGACATGTCTATTGATCTGGGTTCAGTGCAGTTTCCTGTCTCTGCCAGCAGTCAGATTGCTGTATACAATAACACAGTGGCCTGGTTTATGTGAAATTGGGGACTCCAAGCATCAATTACTCCAGGAAGGCAGTGGCACTGGGAGATAAGGTTAAGCTGCTTGCAGTGTTTAAGACTGCTAAAATCCAAGCAACGTATTTGCTGTCTAAAATGTTGCTTATAAATTTGACAGTGTTCCATTTATAAAATTTCCAAAGAGATCATCCAGTGTTATTCTCTGCAGGTAGTAGTACAAATAGCATTATGAATGCTTATTGTTAAAGCAGTGTAACCCACTTCTCAGTTTCATGCATATTTCTCAAATATCTGCATAAAGATATTGGATCGGGTGGCAGGACATCAAGAATGGTGGAGCCATCTTAGACCACAGGAGAGAATGTTGTTGATTTAAGAAATAAATGTCAGCCATTTGACTTGGATATTTTGTTTTCTCTTTTTCTGGGACCAACTGAATAGATTTAGTCAACTACATCCCTATATTTCTAATACCCACTAATACGTTTTTAGAGAGCACTTACCTTCCCTATACTAAATACTACGTCTTTATTGCAAAAAGCATCAAGACTACAGAAAAGTATAATGAAAATCACAGGTGTCATTACCCAATGATAATTATTTTGTTTTTGGATACATGTATCAAAGGTATTATTTTAAAATATGTGTCTCAGGGCACCTGGGTGGAGTGCAGAGTCTGCTTGAGATTCTCTCTCCCTTTCCTTCTGCCCCTCCTGCTCATGAGCTCTCTCGCTTTCTTAAATAAATAAATAAATCTTTTAAAAATAAAAGGTGTCTCCCCTTCCCCCCGCCATACACACACATGCACACATTTCTTTACTGAGCACTCATCTAGTTGTGAATATAATCTATTTTTATTTTCTTTGTTTATTCTTCTTTGTTAAAGGAGGTATCACTTTCCTTAGAAGATTCTTACCTCTTACCTTGCTTCAAACATTATAGACATTATAGAAAGAACAGAAACTGAGCCTTTATTTACATACTTCTGTAGAGAGTAACAGAAAAGCAATTTTTCACCCATAGAGGTGAGAATCTTGAAAGATTCTGGATGGGTCAGCCCTTTAGGTCTGTTCATACAGGTTTTTAAGTTTCGTACTTACAATGTAACTCCCTATTCCTATAAGAGATGTTCAGAGAGCAAATTCCATGCTTTCTGGTGAGACATATGTGCTATGAATCGGATAAAAGGATAAATTTTTGAAAGTGACATTTCAGCTTGCCTATCATGACACTGTATGTATTTTTCAATACACATTTGTCTCGGAAATATCTCCCTTACTTTATTACAGGTAGAAACAGAGTTTCATATAAAATGTAGGAAATCCCTTAAATACAGTGCTGATGAAAAGCAGACTTGGAAATTTGACAAGTCAGGGCACATTTGACTAATTTAATTGTATTTTCCAGGTTGACCTCCTGAGATTGGCACTATCCTCAATAAGGCTTTGCAACATTTACACCGTTCTTTTCCGTTTTATATCTTCTAAGAGTGATACAAAATGAATGTATTTAAAATGTATTTAGCATTTATTGACATAGTTTTAGGTTTTATCTTTTAATGAGATTTTAATTGGCTTTATTGCAGGATTTATGCAAGGTGCCTGGAATGCCAATAGGCAAGAGGGACCTAATAAGTAAAATGGGCCATTACAATTAATGCTAATATGACATCTGTTAGCAAAGCTAGTGGGCTAACTTCCTGACTGGGTCTGATATTTAAAGGAAACCAGGCCTCATCATTTTAGGTTTTTCAAGTTGCCTAGACTCTGAAATGCTGGAAACTCATGGCATCGTCTTCCTTTATTGAAAAGTCCTGGTTTTGTAAAGGTTTTAATTAACTTTGAAATACCACTTTCTGATATTAGACTTCTCCTGAGAAGGAGTTGTGAAAGGCCTCTCCATAGAGGATACTTTTAGGCATTCATTATATGACAGACAGTATAAACAGCTACACTCTCTTCCCCATTTATATAGTGGTGGTAGCAGTTGGAAGGGTAAACGGGAAGCTCATAAGCTGTTCTCTCCGTGTGAACAGGATAGGTGCCATCAACCCACACTGTGTGAAACTGAAGAGGTCTTTGTGGTCAATTTCTCCTGTCACTGATGACATGGAAGGAAGAATTACCAAATTTTTTTTGTAAGAATTGCATGTATCACCACATTAATAATGGACCAAAAAAAGTCAGTGATTGTTATCATCAAATGAAACAGTTCTAAAATGTGAGGTTGTGTTGACTGCTTCACTTTCTCCCCCTCTGAGCTACTGGGAGCTCATTCACCTTGCCCTCATCCCTGTTGTCTACATAACCATCTTATCTCTACTCCAGGATGATGAATCCTTGGAGGACCTCTTTACATCCCTCACAGAACCAAACCAAACAGGAGGCCATACACTTAGAATTCTCAGTAAACATTTATGTGATCATTGACTTGAGTCAAGTTAGGCCAGGAGGTTTTCTCGGCCTGGGTGGAATGTGGGGAATTGGGTTCATCTCACAGAAGATCTAGGGGAAGAGGATTGTAAAAGCCTAAGGTAGTATGATGAGCACAAGAGAAGCCACTGAAGTTTAAGGTTGATTTGATTAAAGGTGGAATAGAAGAGGAAAGACATTGGAAACCAAAGGACTTTTAGGATTTTTGTGAACTTGAGAGTTGGTAGAAGCATTGTTGACAATAAGACATCTTTTCTGGACTCTTCTAAGAGCTTCCTAATGGTTTTAGTCATGAGTTTCTCTTCTCTGCCATCCTCAGTATGGTCACACTCTTGAGTCATGCACAGCCTTTCTTAGCCTGTTAGCCTAAGGAATTGTATCCAGACATCACAAACTCTAACAGTGAAAGTGGGGCTCTCACCCCACTGTTGCAGCCTCGCCCCCAGAGTCCCTGTGAACTTTCCCACCGAGTCTCTATTCCACAAGGGGCTAAAGGACATACAAGGCATGTTCTTGGTCTTGTCTGCCTTCTGTTTTTAACATTTTATGGTTTTACATTGGAAATTATTTCCCTAAGTGAGGGTTGTTTCTGAATATCCTTAAAGTCCTCAGAACCCAGCAGGGTCTTCTCACTTCTACTGATGGAAGCAAAGCTGGGAGAAAGAAAGCAGAAAACAAAACTATGATGCTAATTTGGGCTAAGAGAGATTGCCACTAGGGATCAGGCTAGAACAATGTAAAAGTTGGAAGGCCACTTGGGGAGGTGTTGACAGCCACTAGATCCAGAAGAATGGGCTGAGATACCAGGACTTAAAATTCTGGTGTGAGTTTATTGAGATATTTTTTAAATGTATATTGGAGTTGTGGGAATGTAGGGAAATAAAAGTATGGGGGAAGAATGATAATTATGAGTGTCAGATTTCCCAGTATGGCTCAACAGATAGTATCTCAAATTCAGCTAGGATGATAGTGATTTGAGCACACTTAAGTGTAGTCCTAAGAACGGGAGGAATGGACAGAAACCTATATGAGGGAGCAAAGTACAGAGCAAAAATACATGGGAGCAAAAAAGAAAGATAGTCTAAGGCATTGTCAGATTCTAAATAAATAACATGCTACATGATATACCACAAAGTGGCCTTTCCTGTGGATGGAAAGGAGGAAATGTGGTATTCTCTGCTCTTTTTTTCTTATATCTGCCTCTCTCTCTCTCTCTCTCTCTCTCTCTCTTTTTTTTTTTTTTTTTTTTTTTTGCTTTGCCATTGTCTTCGCTCCTGTCTGGCTTACATTCCCTCTCCAGATTCTGAGCATTTCTGAGTGTACAGTCATTTCCCAGTATCATGACTCTGAACTTCAAGAGGAAAAGTGCACTTTGTAGGAGATGTCTGAGAAGAGAGGAAAGGGCCTGCCCATGCTTTGGGGTCCGATGAGCCAGACTGAGCCTAAATCTTTACTTAGCCATTTCCTGTCTTTAGAGCCTTAGACATGTTTTCATATCTGTTGGTTGGGGGCAGTTACAGTGACCTCAAAGGAATATAAGAATTAAGTGTCAAGGGAAGAGAATGAACATTTATCGGTACTTATAATATGCCAGTCAGAGCCAGAGGCCGAGGGCTGTGTATGCATTCTCTGTTCCCATGACAACCCAGTGAGGTAGGCCTGATTAAATGAGATGACACACGTAAAGATGTTCATAGGGAATAGCAAACAGGGCGTTGTCATCTCCTCCTAGAATTAGGGGGAGCTGAATCACAGCAGGGCAAGGCACCACACTCCTTACCACCACACTATGCTGGAAAATTAAGTCAAAAAGAAGTTGTTTTCGAGTGGCATTATGGGATGAATTGTAGTTTTCTTAGGGATCAGATGGTTGAGATCATCCCAGATCAGCGCGTGTCCTGGGAAATGAGTACAGGCTGTGGCCGTAATGGTGATGAGGTAGGGCACAGAGGTGAGGTCACTTCTGTTTCACAGTAAAGGCATCTTTTCAGGTAATAAGTTTCTGGGAATTAATATCTATTATGTCAGTCAAGAGAGAGCAGTAAATTATTTCCATTTCATGACACTGAGTGCCTTTCCTCCTTGTCTATAGGAACTAGAGCTTGTATATCTGGAACTAGAGCTGTTCCAGATGCTATGGAAGAAGAGGCTTCAATGCAGAGGTGGCATCCTATAAGAAATCTTTCCATCTCCACTGGTCTTATTTACATGCAAAATATCTGGGGCATTCCACCAATGAAAGAACAGTTCTGATTTATGTTAACATGTTACTGAGGAATTAAGCCACAAACCTTGATGAACAGAGGAGAGAAATAAAACCCAAATATAGATGACCCTTGAACAACACAGTTTGAACTTGTAGGTCCATTCATACATGGATGTTTTTGATACACTACTATAAATGTATTTTCCTTATGATGATATTACTGTATTCTTAGCTTTATAGTAAGAATACAGTATATCATCCATACAACATACAAAATGTGTGTTAATTGACTGTTTACGTTATTAGTAAGGCTTCTGGTCAGCAGTGGGCTATTAGTAGTTAAGATTTGGAGTACTCAAATCTTTTTAGCCACACAGAGGTCAGCGCCCCTAATTCCACATTGTTTAAGGGTCAGCTCTACTGGTATTTGTCCAATTTCTCTTCTCTCTCTCACCCGCAACAGAGACACACACATACACACACACATATGCACAACATGCACACACATGCATACCACATATGGGGACACGCAAACACAACCTATATTTATACTTATTGTGGTAACAGATGAAATATGCGAGATATTGTCTTAATGCTGGGAAATCCTTAGTCCTGGCCTTGCATTGAACACATATCACACAAAGGTGATACCGTGCAGATGCTCACAATTTGACAAATTTGAAAAAATCTTCCTATCCTTGCAATAGGTGGATAATTTTAGCAAGATACATGTTAAAAAATTCAATGAATCTAATCTCCACCAAGTAGGATTTTTGGTAACTCAGGGTGAAGTCTATGCACTAACGATAGATGAAGTGCCTGTTTTGGATTTCTGGCCATGAATATCTTACACACAACTTTGTGATAAAAATTATTATGTTAGTGATAATAATAGCTAATGTTTTATGAAGTGCTTTCTCTTACAAGAAGTTGCATACGTTTCCTCCTTTCATTTTCACAGCATCTCTGTGAAGTGGGCACTTTTTTGGAAAACCACTTTACATACAGAGTTTACAGAGACAGAGAAGTGACTCTGCCAAGCTCACAGAGCTCCTAAGTGGTGTGGTAGCATTTGAACCCGTGTATCTCTGACTCCAGTGTCTTTGCTCTTGTTTGGAAAACTGAATTGAGAAATACTTTCCCTGTTTATAAAAGATGTTAAATTTTGAGTCCCTGGGTAGTTCCTCCCCATTAATATTTAACATTCACTTTAATATTATTTCACTAAAAACAGAATCAGCAATGCTTTTCTTCTCAGAACGCTTCCTTGCCCAGGCTTTGACACTGGCACTGATAATGTTTCTGTGATTTCTACCCTTCTTTCTTTCATTTCTAGAATATTTAATAGCATGATATTAAGAGAAGTAATATTGAGTCCTCTGGGATCCTGACAACCAAATAGTCGTCCATCTAAATATTATGCAAGACATTTGATGAGAAGATGTTTCCTGTGAAATGAAGTTTGTTTCTCATTAAAACAGCCATTGCATTCATATGTTGTTCATCTCTTATGACCCAAGAAATGGAGTTTAAAGGAATCAGGGATTCTTAGGTGACTGAAGGGAAAAGAATAGTCTCCCCCTCCCTGTTAATTTTAAGTGACAGGATTAAAGTTTGTTTTGTCTTACTTTTTTTTTTTTCAAAATATGTGAAAATTTAGTGTGCGTTAAACTAAACACACTAATTTGAGTGGTTATCCTCAAATATATTACTTTTCTTCTTTGGCCAAGATATTCATACCTATTAGGCAAGTACATTTCTGAAAATTTAAGAAACTGGAGTTTTTTAAGTTCTTAAAGAAGTTCTAACAGGTCTGTTTTTTATAGAGGTTTCAAACATTCCGTATTCGCTGAAAAATCGATGACTGTCAATATCTGTAAGGTCCTCAGGGAGTGTGTCCTGAGCCCTGTGGTAGCTACAGAGCAACCAGGGGGTCCTGGAGGTCTGTGTGTGAGGCTCTAGCGTGGCTGATGAGGAAGTATCATGTGGGTAAAGGCCTGATTGCTAGGGCCACAGCTCCTGCTTGCTGCTCTGTTCCCCCTCAGAAGAAGAATACAAGGGAAGCAGCATGCCATGCATCACACATTCCTGTCACCACCTTTAGTGCAACTCCTCCCTGCCTTACCCATCATCTTTGATCCTGTGTATGGTGAGATTCACAAGAAATCAGCTATAGATGCACCTGTGCCATGAGGTGCGCTAGCTTAGTAAACAGCCTTGTTAAAAATGTATTTAGGGGCCCTAGCATCCCCCAGTGGTGGTGTTGGCAAGGTTTTTGAAGATAGAAGACAGGGGGATGTCATTAGTAATATTAGATGAGAGCTCACTAGTATTGCTGTTCTCATCTTGAACAACTGAATGAATAGTCACGCAAAACCTCTGTGGTTCAGTTCGGCGTCCTGCATTGGGGCCATCTACAGGCAATCTCCACTTATGGGTCATCCTTATTGTCAGTTACTTTTCTTTACTAAAATACTTTTTTAATGAATGCTTTTATTTGCACTTTAGAGAATGGCTCATTATTCCTGATTTGACTTGTGTCCATGACAGAGAGTGAATTTTTTAAAAAAATGTTACATAGTAAGAAGAAAAGTAAATCTTCTGTTCATGGCTATGTCTCTAAAAAATGCAATTCTGCTGACTTATAGCTAAAAGCAGCTCATTAATTAGCAGAAGTACTTACAATTGTTTTACACCATAGAGAATATTTATGTATTGAAAAATTGGAGAAGTAAGTGCTATGCATGAGAATCCCAGGCATATTTTGTCCAGAGAGAGCTCATTACCTTTTTGTCTCTTATTTAAAAAGTTAGGTCATTGCCTCTTTTGACATAAAATTTCTACTTTCTTAAAAAGGACAAGGGGCACACTTTTTTTTTTTTTAATCAGTCATTCAGACTTTTCTAATACAGCTTCAGTGTTCACTCTAAAGGGAATTTAAATCACCTTTAGAACTAGAATTATACTGGTTCTTTTTATTTCAGGTTGGAATTGAGAAATTTAAAATGAAACCCTTTTGATAAATATCAATTGAGGATTCCCATAAGGTTTACTGTGTGTCTTTATTAGTGTGTATTTGGGGGGATTTATACAAAAAAGGGGGATCATCTTTTTTGGTAAAAGAAAGGTGGTCTGTACATTTAAACCCTTCAGTGACCACACAGGCCTTATCTGGTAACTAGCTTTGCCCCCAGTAAATGAAACTCAATCCGTGGTGTCCCAGCAGCCATGACCTCTGACTCTGACACTGCCTCTGAGGACCAGGGGCCAGTTGTTCTCCACTTTGGAAATGCCTTTACCAGGGACCCCATGGCTGGGGTTTCCCTTTTGCTACCCACTGATTTGTGTACATTAAATCAGTTTGCAGGGCATCTGCTACATCCTCCAGCAGTTAGTGTAAGATTGCTTATTGAAAAACACTTGTTTTGTGCTTATTTTTATTTAATGTGCTTTTTTTTAACCCAAGAGTTGCAAAATAACCATTTGAATGGGAGATAATCAGAAGACTGAATCTTAATGAATCATGAGTCTTGCTATAAGATAAAGAGGGAATATATTTTATTAGTAAACTGCAGGTATAGGATTAATAAGTCTTGTTTATCCAATTAAATTATAAACAGGGTGATATCATCCACCCCACACTCACCAAATACACCGAGTAGGATACCTGCTGTCAGGCACACACCATGACAGATAGTGGCTTAATGCTGGGCACAAAGGGAGTGACATCTACATGCCCATTGGTTGATGAACCTCCTACAGTCCAATATTGAGCCTTTTGAATTATAGGGTGGTGCCACTATTTTTTTCTGATTGTTTTCAAGAGAACTCACTCCAGAAACATACAAATAGGACAAGACCGGGATGGAATAGGAGCTTGACAAATCTCAATAGCACAGGAAGGGCATAACGGGGGCCATAGGAGGTCACTCAAGGCAAAAGTCACCTACTTCCTATCTACTGACAGTGCTGAGTTTGCTGGAACATTGTCATGGTGCCCTAATAGTGACATCTTTAATTCTCGTTTCATACCCCAGCATAGCACAGATCTGTGATGCGGAGCCAGGGGGGATGGGGCTCCTGTCCAGCCAGCTCACTGTTCCTTTTACTTGCTGTCTCTGTGCCATGATACCTGGCATAGGGCTTGCTCCCTGTCACCCAGCAGCCTGCTCTCACATTTGCTTTTGGACCCTTCACCCCTCTCTCTCTCTTTTTTGCACAAGAATGAAGTAAGAGTCCAGTGAAATATGTATGTGATTGACTGTCAGTGTGTCCCTGAGCAGGGGTTTCCACCTCCCTGCCCGCACGCTGGTCCTCAGCCATGACGCATCCCTCACATGCCAGCCCAGGGGTGCGGGGCTCTCTCCAAAGCATGCACCACCATGTGCTCCCTCCTCCCACTTGAGAGAGCTCCAGCAAGAACAAGCCAGAGAATGCTTGGGACCTGTTACATTTCCTGGGCCCTAGGTGAGGTTGAAAAAGTGGGAGCCAGGGAAACTGCGTCAGGACAGGAGTCCTTGCATTTCTTCAAGACTTGGTCTCTTTCCTTCCTTGCCCCCACATTAACCTTCTCTCTCTCTCTCTCTCTCTCTCTCACCCTCTTTCTCTGCCCTCTCACCTCACTTCTTTAGGGCTTGGCATCCTTCTCCAAAGTCCAAGCCCATCTGCCTGCCTTTGTGTCTGCCGTCTCACCAGAATCGTATGTAATTACAGTTCATGGATTTACTTTTGAAAATTGATCATGAGAATAGAGTTGGAAGAGTATATTTACAAAATTTTTTAAATGCTACAAAAGATTTGAATACTTTGTTCATTTCTTTTCTAATACATTGAAAAGTTTTTCCTCATTATACCTGGCTAGTTTAGCATTTTAAGAGAGTTTAGGTCAGCAGAGGAGTATTTTAAAATTGAGTTCAGATATCAGTATAAACAGATTAGGCAAGTTCAGCAAGCCGGTGTCAAAGATCTCAGCTCCTGCTGATTCTTACCTGAAAGTTCCAATGACTCCAGCATCAGACATCTCCTTGTTGAGAAATACAAAATCAAATATTTTTTCCATCATTAAATATATAACACATCTAATTGATTTCACTGGAGCCCTGAGGTTGCTGTTGACAAAATGTGTTTATGATGCAAATGTGAGGTGTGTTATTTTTCTTTTTTTTTTTCTTTGAGATTATTGTCCCCAGATTCATTATGCTTTGCATTTGTCGTAATGATGCTGGTACAATTGTTTTGCTTAATTATGGTTGACTGTCTAAAGCTACCTTTCCCTTGAGTCATTGAAATTGTTATTGGAGTTCTTTAATATGATTATAAAAATTAATATGCTTGTAATTAGATGCAAGAGAAGCGAATCCAAAGTTTGCTAAACAATTGTTCTGTTTATGAAGAAAAACCTTAGGCTGGCTAATGTCCACATCAAAAAAAGTAATTGGAAAATTCAGATTCTCTTCTAACATTCATTGAAGAAATAACATGTTACTATCATTGAAATCAATACTTTCGATAAATGTTGATGTATTTTGCTTTCCACTTACCTTCCATTTTCTAAGTGAGATCTAGGCTTAGTCAATACATTTGCTGTCCAGAATCCTCTAACCAAGGGATGGAATTAGAACTCCAATTCATGAGTGTTGTAACTCTAATCGAGCTGCCACCAACTTTAATCAGAACATGAGAAACCTCTTGAACTCTTCTTCAGAGTAGACCAGACATCTCCCAAACTTCTCTTGCATATGAACACAACATATTCACATCATCCCTTTTTAATAACTTGATGACATTTTCTACTGTAGCAAACCTTGTCATTGAATATAGCAGAACTCATAGAACGTGGGCAGTGATTTCTCTGGCTCTGCGAACACTCACTTCACGTTGACGTGTTTTGCTGTTATATCTCTTGGTAGGGGCAGAATGAAACCGAGCTGTCTTTTACATTGTACCCACCCCGAAAATGACCTTGAGAATTAAACTGTCATGGTGTCTTGGCACAAGCAGAGAGAGAAACTGGACGTGTGCGCTGGTGCTGAAGCTGGCAGCAGGGCTCGGGTGCTGGGGAAGGTGACACCAGCAAAAGGTAGCCATGCCCACTGGGTTGCGTTCAAATACAGACCTCAGTGGATTCAAGCTCTGGATCCTCGGAATGCCAGACAGGCTCAACTACTGCCAGCTCAGATGGCCATTGTCACTGAGCAGATTTGCTAATTTTATTTTTTTCTAGGTCTAAGCTACTTGTCTTTCATGTGTGAATAACAATAAGAGAAATAGATCCATGTGTTGTGCCTTAAATATTACCAGGAAAGTAACATATTAAACACATACTTAGACCTACTTTCCTTTTTCTTCTGCTATTCAACTAAGGATAAACTCATAAAAAGAATGGGTTCTACAATGTGATTTGATTGTATCAATGCGTATAAGGAATGCCACAGTACGCCAAAACGTCACTTGAAATGAAAGGAACAACAAGAGGTTTGTTTTACTGAGTTTTCAGATATATTGGGAAGTAGTTTGGCCACTGGCCCTGACCCTGGTTCTGGATCTGCTGTGTGAAGGCACTTAGCTTCTCTGTGCCTCTGTCTTATTCTTCGTTTTTATATAATGCAATGTTTGGACAAGAAGTGATGCTTTCTTCTTCCAAATAATGGATCTCAATCTTAGTAAGCTCTTCATACCTCTCACCCATAAGATGGAGAAAGGATGTGTAATGAATATGCTTGAAAGGTCTTTATACTGTGTTAGAAGATCTCTGATCCTTCTCTCCAAACACTATGATGTTCTGGGCTGGGGATCCTGCCCTTTAGCTTTGTCTCCCTAGTACTCAGCACACGTATCAGCATAAGTAAGCACTCAGCACTCAGTTGCTAAGGGAAACCCCACTTCTTCCGCTTTGGTTTTTAGAGTGATGAAAGCTCCGTTTCCTGATTGTGGGATACTTACATGAGTCTCTTAATAGAGTAAATTTCATTCTTTAAAAATTGATTATTTTTATTTATGTTTTTTTTCAAGTAGGCTCTACACCCAGCATGGAGCCCAGCACAGGGCTTGAACTCACGACTCCGAGATCAAGACCTGAGTTGAGATCATGAGTCAGACGCTCAACCAACTGAGCTCCTCAGGCACCACTAATTCATTATTCTTATTCATTTTATCTTTAAATCCATTTTTGATGTATTAAAATGCATTTTGCTTTTAAAATTGGTTTTTAAGTGAATTCATTTGGTTTTTAAATTATTTTTTAGATTTATTTTTATTTTTAATTCATTTTACCTCTGGATTTTTTTTTTTTTTTAAGATTTTATTTATTTATTCACGAGAGACAGAGAGAGAGGCAAAGACATAGGCAGAGAGAGAAGGAGACTCCCTATGGGGAGCCCAATGCGGCACTGGATCCTAGAATCCCGGGATCACAACCTGAAGCAAAGACAGATATTCAACCACTGAGCCACCCAGGTGCCTCTTTATCGCTGGATTTTATTTTTGTTTAATCTCTTGGTGCATTAAAATTCATTTCATTTTTGCATGATAGAATTGACATTTTTTTTGGTGTACAGCTCAATGGATATTAATATAGAGCCTACAAAAACTCAGTTTTACTCTACATTGATTTAAAGTTAAAATTAAAAAAAAAAAAAAAAAAAAAAAAAAAACCCAAACTCTCCTTTTGAAAGAGTCATGGTCAACACTCTGAAGAGATGAACCAGCAGGTGGAATTTTTTTCTCCAAAATATCTTTGCCCTCGTAATAGAAGTGACTTTCCATTTCTTTTCATCTTTAATTATATTTCCCTTTGGTCTTCCAATAATTTCCTTAAATGAACTTTTATATGTGCTGAGATAAGCATCTTCCTCTGTTATAAAATACTGTTTTTAAATAAGGAGAGAATACCTATTTTCTTCCAAGAAGGTTCTCCCAGTGGAAATAGGACTTATCAGTGTTTCCTGAGAAGCAGCTGCTAACAAGAATGTCAGGGAGTTGTGTTCATGCGGGGTCATGTGTGCCACACACTGCTGGCTGCATGACACGAGGTCCTCTACTTCATCTTGCAGCTCCTTTGGTGTGGACAAGTGTCTGTCCTTCTTTGACCAATGAGCACTGAGAGGCTTGGGGCAGTTGCCTCGTACATTGAGGACAGAGCTGGGCTCTCTCTCCAGGTCCTATGCTGGGTCCGTTCCAGGCTGCCCTCACCTCCTGCACCCCAGGAGCAGACACAGTCTATGAAGATGACATGGCAGGTGTGTGTGCATGTCCACAAGCACACATGGGCACTTACATGTGTACCCGAGGGTGGCGGAGGGGAGATTTGCCAAAAAGCTGCTAAAGAGTTTGTGCCACACCTACCCTGTTTATGAAACAGCAGAGGCTGGTGCAGGGACAGCCACCCTCATCTAGATGCCTGTGTTGACCCTGGCAGCCAGCTGAAAAACCATCTGCTGTGGGAGGCCTGGTGTCTGCATGTGAGTCTTTGTTTTGTAACACAGCAAGGGCCCCAGTGTGGAAAGAGCAGCCTGGTGACCAGGGCTTTGTCCCCTCCTTCCTGTTGTCACTACTTGATGCCTCTTGATGGGCAGTCCCCAGCTAGCCCTGGGTCTTTCCGAGCATCTCATCCGAGCACCGATGAGCTACTGATACCTTCTCAGAATCCAGTAAACAGGAAGCCATGGGATGGCTGGGCCAGAAGGCCGTGAACAGTTTCCTTTTTCTGTTACCGGCCAAGACACCTCCACCAGAGATGAACAAATACACAGATGGATCCCATGTGCTGTGATGCATTTGTAGGTGCATTTCCGTTTCCTGACACCTTCCATCTCTCTGGTGAGGCTTTGACTCTTTCGGTGTCTGGCAAAAGTCCTACAGGGCTGCAGCCACGCTCCTCCAAGGTCTTCTCTCCCAGTTGCCAAACAACACACATCCCTAAAGAAACTGTCTGCAGGAAATGTGTCATTTCCTTTTTGTTATTGTTAGGAGGATTTGGAAGTCAGTGCTCAAGGGGTCTTGCTCTTCCTAAGTGCCTAGGCGACACTGGGCCAATTCCTTAACCTCTCTGAGCTGTGCTTCTGTGAAGGAAGAGTCACAGTGCTCCCTGTCTTGTGGGCTTGGGGGGCTAAGGAACATAAGCTGATTAACCAAGCTGGAGGTCAGTAAGCTCCCATTGTCATACTATTTATAACAAAGATCCATACAACCAGAGCCTCAAGGGTTGCTCATGTATAAATTTCTGCTTTTATTTTTTTTTTAAGATTTTAATTTATTCATGAAAGACAGAAAGAGAGAGGCAGAGACACAGGCAGAGGGAGAAGCAGGCTCCCTTCAGGGAGCCCGATGTAGGACTCATCCTAAGACTCCAGGATCACACCCTGAGCCAAAGGCAGATGCTCAACCACTGAGCCCCCACAGGTGTCCCAAATTCTGCTTTTTTTTTTGAGCAAGTCTTTACTTACCCATCCCATTCCATGGCTGCCTCAATTATTTCATTACCCCCAGCAAAATTCAGGATATACATGTAGTCCCCAGGAACCACTGGACCATTTATCATGGACCAATTATGTAATATTTTACTTTTTGCTGGGCTGTGCAGTTGCTACTAACATTCAAAGAACAATCTTCAGTAAGGAACCTAGGGGGATGTCAGGCAGAAGTAGGTTGTATCTAAGAGCTCACACCTTTCTTTGGCCCAACCAAAGTTCTTTGGCCCAACCAAAGAACCAAACTGTTCTGTTTAGTTGCTCAGAAGAGAAAGATTTCATCTTCTATTCTCCATAGTAGGAGTGAGGTACACCTGGTAGGAAGGTGAATGTTTCATCCTCTGATTGATTTGTTCTACTCATGTTGTTTGTTATTTGGGTTTCCCCAACACAAAAACAGGCCAGCATTTGCTGATAGGTAACTGTAGTTAGGGATGCCCTCAATGACTGTGAAGCAGAGCAAAGCTCCCTGGTCACCCACTTGAAACCATGACTTTGGCCTCGTTAACTCAGCTTCGCCTGCGCTAACCAGCCCCAGGGGATCATCAGCTAAGTGCACTTGTTATTACCTCTTGGTCCTCACAGCAGCACTATTCTCTCCAGTTTTATGTGTGGCTTCTTGGTGGCTTCTGCAGGCTGAGGCCACTTTTTATTAAAACAACCCCCCAGCACACAGAGCAGGGTGACGGGCATATTAGGATGAGTCTGCAGCTATCAAGTCACTGCCCAGTTAAATTCAAGGCCTGAGATTTAATCTGGCAATTGACTTCCCCTTTGTATTTGCCTATTTCATGACACATTCTAAGGGAATTAACGGCTTTTGACAAATTTGTAATCTATAAAGGAATGTCAGGGTGCATTTGTCATTCAGTTGACTATCATAAAGCAAAATAACAGCTAGAGAAAGTGTTCTACCAAAATAGAATAATTTTGTTTAAATAGTAAAAGGAATCAGTGCACTATAAAAATTTGAAATGCAGGGATGCGTGGGTGGCTCAGCGGTTGGGCAGCTGCCTTCAGTTCAGGTCGTGATCCCAGGGTCCAGGATCGAGTCCCACATCAGGCTCCTGCAAAGAGCCTGCTTCTCCCTCTGCCTATGTCTCTGCCTCTCTCTCTGTCTCTCATGAATAAATGATCTCTTTTTTTTAATTTTTTTTAAAGATTTATTTATTTATTTATTCAGAGAGAGCGAGAGAGAGTCAGAGACACAGGCAGAGGGAGAAGCAGGCTCCATGCAGGAAGCCTGACATGGGACTTGATCCTGGGTCTCCAAGATCATGCCCTGGGCTGCAGGCGGCGCTAAACCGCTGCGCCACCGGAGCTGCCCGTGAATAAATAATCTTTTAAAAAAATTGAAATGCAGAAAAACATAAAGAAAGAAATAAATACGATGCCATAGTCTATCATGATCCTTCTAGGGCAATCCTTCCAGCTATTTCTTTATGTGTATATGCATATGCTAACCAGTGACTTCAAATGGGCATTCTTCTAGATTTTAAATTAATTTTAGTTAAAAATCAGTATCTAGGTGGAACTTACTGAAATATGATAAATCTTCAACTAATTGAATGTTGACTATGAGAAAAAAAGAACAAAACATTAAAATCATAATTGTCAGGATTATTAGTGATTTTTATCTTCTTTTGTTTATTATCTGAATTTATTAGGGTTCTTTGATAATCAAAAAATAAAGTGATCTTAAAGTTTAATTTGGCCAGAAATTATGCTTATAGAAATTTTTCACAGTTTTAATTACTGCATCATCTCCTAAAAACTTGTTACTATCATTATTAATGTGAAGAACTGAATGTTGACATAAGATCCAGGAGCATATCCCATCCATCTCATTACATAATAACAGATTTATATTCTTTTTTTTTTTTTTTTTTTTTTTTTTTTAAGAGAGAGAGAGTGAGCACATCAGTGTGCAGGGAAGGTGGGGGAGGACGGACAGAGCGACAGGAAGAGAGGGAATCTTAAGCAGGCTCCACACCCAGTGCAGAGCCAGACTTGGAACTTGATCTCACAAGCATGAGATCATGACCAAAACTGAAATCAAGAGTTAGACTTTGAACTAGCTGAGCTGCCTGGGTGCCCCCAGGTTCACATTCTTCTGTAGTAGGAGCCAAGGTTACACAATAGACTATGGGGGAGAATTCAAGCAAATAACTAGATAATTTAGGTTAAAAAAAAAAAAAGCACTTTGATCTGTTAACCTGGAGTCCTGAGTTTACTCTTCCCTCAGTAAGTACCTGGTCTGAGTAAGAGAGAAGGGCTAGGGTAACTTGGATGTCCTAAAGTAATTAAACACACACAAACGATATTTGCACTGTTGAAGGTTTAACAAAGGGGTATGTATACACAAGAACTTGGGGGTTGGTTGTGTTATTGTTGTGCTGTTTTTATTTGTTTGGTTGAGGTGGACAGGTGGTCTGTGTCTTTTGTTAGAGGAAAACAATGTATTGTCCTAAGAGTTCAGCCTGGACTGAGTGCCAGTGGGACAAAACCCAGGAGATTGAAGTGTCATTCCAGTCCTGGGCCAATCAGTTCCTCAGACAGAGTAATTAAAACATTTAGACCATCTGTGAGTACTCAGAAGCCAACTGAATCTTAAAAACAAGCAAGTGTTTTTCCTAAGAATACATACATAGTATTTGGTCACCGCAATAAATTGTTCAAGATTATGAGCTAGATATCTATTCCACTAAATTTGGAATAGAAGACATTGTTTCAAGATCTTGTGCTATTCAAATTAATTTAACTTAGCTTGGAGCTGAATATTTTCTCATCTAGTGAGTACAGATGGGAAAGCACAAGGTCATAAAGTGTAATATCTACCTGCTTCCAGACGCAACCAGCCATTTCTTAAGATGGACATACAAAGCTCTCATTGCACGGTAACACCAAAACAAAAGAATTAGCTGAGGGAGGCACCTCATAGGATATTACAGAGATTCTGGGCTCTGGTCTTCCTCTTAACTTGATTGTAATCAGAATAGAAGAGTATATAGTATTTAACTGAAGTATTACAAAGTATTAACTTAAAAGGTAGTACAGGTCAAAACAAAGTAAGGAGAAATGCCACTCTCCTGAAATTCTATGTGACAGGATGAGTTCAAAGCTTCCCTGGAGAGCCTGTTTATTTCACACATTGGTCAACGTAGGATGGGAGATAGGACCATCCCTGTATGGTATCAAAAATTGATACCTTGTCTTAAATGCCAGAACTAGGACACAACCTCAGGAGCTTCAGGGATATTAAGAATAAAGGTGATTTTAGAGAGTGACTCTCAAATTATAATGCTCCCTAATTAGGTCTGATAGGGTAGAGATGAGGGCAGTTCAGTGTGCTCTGTAAAAGCATTATGTCACAGAGCCGAGATGCAGTCATCATGCAGTGTAACCCTTAGAGCACTGCAACACCGAACTCCGTCTGGGTCACTTATTTCTAGAAAGTGTAGACAAGGGGGCTCCCAGGCCAGCCACAAGACTGATTAAAGGGATGGGAAAAGTCATTATGGGAACAAATTAAATGACATAGAATGAATAATTGGGCTAAGAGGGGGTGAGGTAAGTTTAATGTAAATCAGTTCAATTATAGCTCATATTTCTTGAAAGTATTGTCGGCGCACTAGGCACTGCGTAAGCACTGTGTGTGCATTCAGTTGGGTTTCACTACATTTCTCTTTCAAAGTGAGTCACTACTGTCATCCACGTTTAATAGATCAGGAAACTAAGGTTTCAAGAGATGATTAATGAGCTTGCCCAAGATTTTGTATCTGAGGAGCGGCAGGCTTTCTGCTCGTGAGTGATGCGGGTATGTATTTGTGTACACACATAACCCGCCCGTTACGTTTGCTGACATCACACACCTACAATTCCGCTCCGGGTGTTTGTGCCCATCTGCATGACTCTAAATACATCTTTAAATGCTGCTTCTCACAGTACCTTCTGCTTCTCATTTTTTATGTAACATATGATGCCTTATATTCTTAGTTATATAAATATATCCTGTCTCCTAACTGGAGCTAATTTCTTGAGGATGGTAAATTTGTTTCCTGTCCCAACACATAAACACACTATAAATGTTTGCTCTTGATGTCTCTACTTATCATTTGTCTGTTTTAAAGAATTTTTCTCTGACAGGCACCTCGTGTGTCAGTTAATCTTCACTTTGTGTCTGAATGCGTATGTGTGTGTATTCATAGCAGGCATTCTCCAAACATGCTGATTATACATTATATTCACAGAGGGCCTGTTCCAAGTGCCGACACTGCTTGCACAGCCTGCTGAAGAAAGTCCATTGTCAAAAAAAAAAAAAAAAAAAAGTCCATTGTCAGTGCTGAGGGTCTTGTTTGTCTAAGACTACAAATGGGCACATAAAAAAAAAAACAAGTTTATTTTTCAGATTGGGATTAAACACGAAGAAAATTTCAGGTAGAATCCACAAACTTTGGATCAATTGTGTTCAGCTTTTTTGCAACTCTTTTGCTGGATTAATTATTTTTTCTAAAGATTTTATTTATTTATTCACGAGGGACACACAGAGAGAGGCAGAGACACAGGCAGAGGGAGAAGCAGGCTCCCTGTGGGGAACCCGACACGGGACTCGATCCCAAGACCGTGGGATCATGACCTGAGCCAAAGGCAGACACTCAACCACTAAACCACCCAGGTGCCCCTGTTGGATTAATTATTGGTATGCTTTTCCTTAAGAGAATCTGTTGGGAATATTATTTGTAAAATAAAGCAATTTGGAGTCTCCTGTTAACTCAGCATAGAGAAATTGAGCATATCTTGGGATATTTGAAGACGATATAGGGTATTACACAATCAGGGTTGAGGATTACTTCATTATCCCATTATTCTGCTAGAGCAAAAATAGCAAATCTGTTTTATAAACCAGCATATGCTGAATTTTGGCTTCATAGATAAGTTCACCAAATTTTACTTTTTCTAGTATATGTAATCACACCTCTGGTATATGTAAAATCTAAATTTACCAAAACAAAATTCTCTAAGCACTTAGATCAAAATGGTGTTGCTTTTTTCTTCCACTGCAGTCCCACTGGCACTCTTCAGGGACTATGGGCAATAATTTAGTTACATTTCATTCTTGTTCCATGGTGCATCTTCCTTCATCCATCTAACAGTGTCTTGAGAATGGAAGGAGAAAGGCATTTGTTTAAAAAAAAAAAAAAAAACAGCTTTGGCATGTTATAGGATATTCATAGTGATTTCTTGAATTATTTTAGGAAACTCAGCTCTCACTGATTTCCAGAGACCACAGTTGATGTATAAATTCCCTAATTTGTTTACTTTAGAGAGATCATCTCAAGTGCAGCATCTGTTTTTGCTTTTTCTGCAAGATGTTGGTTTTGCATCAGGAGGACTGAGGCATGGGGAAGTCACGTGACCAGCTTGAGCCCACACAGGAAGCTCCCAGAGCCTGCTGTGTCAGGAACTTCCACGAAACACTGTCACCCTTGCCTCCCTTCCTGCTCTGAGGAAGCAACTTCCATGGCCAGCCTTTCCACTATTTTTCAAGGATAAACTCCATCTGCCAGATAACATTTTACAACTATAAGAATGTCAAAACTCTAATTTTGCCTAGGCATGTCTTATTTTGGACAGGCAGCTTTCTTTTATGAAGCTCAGATCTGTAACCTAAAATTACTTTCAATATGTAAGGGGAGAGCCTTCTGTAAGTTGTAGTACTTTATGAAACTTGGGTGGGGGAGCTCCCTGACAGGTTCCAAAGAAATTAGGGAGATAAAATTTAATGTCGAAGCACTTCTATTTTAAGTGTTTTCTACCATTTTGCTCCCCCTGTAGTTCTTGTAGAAACGGCTGCTCTAGGAGGTCTATTCCAAGAGCCCTGTCTGAGCCAGTGCTCAAGGTCACTAGGAGAGGAGCACCCCATATTTTGTGATGTTAGTAGAAATACAAGGCATTGCAAACCAGGCAAGTATCAACAACTTCCATCTCTGAAAAATAACCAGCTGAATTTTCTGACATAAAGAGTGGCCCAAATTGGTCCTCTAGCTTCCATTAGCACTTCTGTAGGAAGGTGGAATTATTGTAAGTATAAATTCAAGCTCAAGAGAGGAGAGGGATGTGAAGAAAATCCAATTAACTAGAGTGAAAATCATACAGAATAAACTACCCATTGCTAAAAGAAATAGTTTTAAATTGGATGAATCTTTAGAGTAGAATTGATAAAATATGTCCTTATTGTATGAGAAGATGCACTTTGCAAGTAATATTTTTCAGGAGGCATCATCTGCTTGAGACTGTTTCATGTTCTTATTAAGAAGGCGATTAGAAGTTTGGTGACTTTTTCATCATTGTTAATAACTTGCAGGGGAAAATCTTCCTATTCTGGCATTCATTAAATGGATCTCTTTGTGTGTATAAATATTAAAAGTAGTCTTGAAAGTACTATAGGTAAGCAAGGGGGAAATGCACTGTTTGTTTCTTCATAGAATTGACATTTTTATTTAGGGAAAAAAATCCATGAATTTACAATCTCTGCCTTTCTAGGTTTTTCAACATTTCTTGCAAATTGTATGTAAATGAATGCAAATAACAATCCTCACTAGCAAGCTGCTTAGAAGTGTAAAATGCATAAAATTAAGATGCTGAGAGAAACGTGCATCTAATTAAGGTAGCATGTAAAGAAATGTTTAAATTCAAATTAGATACTTCAGTGGAAAGAATTACTTGTTTAATTCAAAAGGTGTTTTGTATAATTCAGGGAAGACTTGTCTTTACTGGTATTCCCATTGCCTTCAAAAATCAGTTTTAGGGTCTCACACTGGCTCAGGTATATCTTGAAACTGAGTTTCACCTAAGAGAATGCTATAAAAAATGTGTTCTAGTTTTAGTGCCTTTACCTCTAACACAGATGGAAGGGTGGGAGTGATCCTTTTACAGTGAGGATGGTGGGTGTGAGAATCACTCTTTCTGTCTCATTCACATGGGGCCCCCAAGGTACTTTCATGTAGTGGCTTCATAGAAAGCCTTGAGACACAGAGAGAAGAGCTCGCTACTTATTCCTGGATCCTAGGGTTTTCCATGCAAGATGCAAAGGATGCAGGTGCATGCCATCAACAACCCCCACTGGGCTGTTCCCCCTGGTGGACACAGTCTTTGTTCTCCTGGGGCAGCCGTCAGGTGTCTCCTGGCCCCACTGGGACAGAAGAGGCAAGGAATTTCATCTGCAGCGAGGAGCCTTTAGTTTAAAAAAAATGGAAGAACTTTTTGCAAAGCAGAAAGCAACAAGGAAATTATTGAATAGTTGAAGATCCATGTTGAGAAGATAGAAACGGGGATCCCTGGGTGGCTCAGCGGTTTAGTGCCCGCCTTCGGCCCAGGTCATGATCCTGGAGTCCCGGGATCCAGCCCCACATCAGGCTCCCTGCATGGAGCCTGCTTCTCCGTCTATCTATGCCTCTGCCTCTCTCTTTGTGTCTCTCATGAATAAATAAATAAAATCTTTTTAAAAAGAGAGAGAGAAGACAGAAACGGTCTTAGGAGAATAGCCCTGTTCCTGCCCCCGACGCAGCAGCCTAAAGGGCAGACGGGAAAGTGGCTGAGGCCAGGGTGTGAAAGCTTGATTTTGAAGCACCCTGCCAAGTCCGCTTCACACGGTGAGAGCTCGCTCTTTGCACCAGATTGCGTGTTTAGGCCAAGTCCTTGGATTTCAAATGGGTCCGTGTTTTAAGCCCGGAGTATCTGCTTCCTGGCTTCAGAGATAGAATTAGTTCATTGCTATGAAACAGTTTTGGTGGCAGGTAAGGGACAGACATACCTGTCTCGCAGTCTTCCGTGCCCTGGTCTAAGACTGCGCTGCCTGCTCGGCGTGGAAGCAGGAGGAGATGCTGGTGCTGCCGTCGCTCC
Source organism: Canis aureus (assembly GCF_053574225.1). Classification (NCBI taxonomy): domain Eukaryota; kingdom Metazoa; phylum Chordata; class Mammalia; order Carnivora; family Canidae; genus Canis; species Canis aureus. Next base: position 2,342,059 of record NC_135615.1, on the reverse strand, counting down.
CTCGGAAGGTCGCTGGCTCTTGGACGCGGGCGGCGACACGGCGGCGACCCTTCCGAGTCAACACCGGTGTTGACGGGCGCCCGTGCCCTCCCCGCCTTGTGCCCCACACCGAGGCCGCGGCCCGACCGGAGAGTGTCCCCGGCTGGGCACGTCTGTTTTTGAATCTCGGACGCTTTGCTTGGAGTTCAGTGATCTGAAGGGTCACGGTTGTGCCTCCCTTGGGCCAGGCAGTGTGTTCCGTGCGGACCTCAGCTGTACCCTCCTCCCCGCTGGGACCCTGTCCTCGTCCCGCTCTCGGACCCCTTGGTTCTCTGAGGGAGGGAGCCCGGCGCGACGGCTTGGTGATCGCCACGTTGAGCAAAGCCGCCCCTCGGGCTCCCCGGGGTCTCGCATTCAGCCCAGCACCTTCCCCGGTCCAGCTCAGAAGCTTTCCTCCAGACACGCTCGCTTCCGATTCCAGGTCTCCCCTGGGTAACGATGCCCTGCGCCGCCCCCATCTGCTCCCCAAACACTGGCGCTTAAGTTCAGGCTTTATTTTTCACCTGCATTTTCCACGGTGGCCTCCTCTGGCTGCCCTGCCTCTCTCCAGCACGCGCCCCTCACTCTTGTCCACGCTGTTGACACAGCCTTTCTGCTAAAACCCAAGTCTTCCGTCTGTCCCCTGTCCCCTGAAAGGCTTCCTGATGGCCCATCATCACCTTTTCTGGTCTGGATTGGCCGCGGCTCTCCCCACCCCGCCGCCTCCCCCCTTTCCCAGGTTCTCTGCTCCGTCCACTGACCCCGTGAGCAGGACCCACAACGCACAAGCCGTTCTAACGTCCGTGGCTCCGCTTCTGCTGCTCCCCGGCCTCCTGCTCCTGCACTCCGGGCCTCTGGCCACAGTATTCATCACTCAGCATTCTGAATCGTTTGCTGGCAGGTCTCCCTGTTAGGCTGCAGGCTCCTGAGGGCAGGAATGGCCTGGGGAGAAGGTGCCCAGCTTAAGACCAGAGCAGCGGTTCTCAAGTTCTTTGGTCTCAGGGGCCCTTTACACTCTGAAAAATTATTGAGGGCCTCCAAGAGGTTTTTTCCTTTATTTAGTGGGTAAATATCTACTGATGTTTACTGTAATTGAAATTTAAACTGAGAGATTTAAAAAATTATTCATTCCTTTAAAATCAACAAAAATAAGCCCATTACAAGCTACCATAAATGATACAATTTAATATAAAAGAACTAACTATTCTTCAAAATTAAAGCACTGTAGTGAGAAGACCACCACTGTTTTACATTTCTAGAACATTCTTTAGGTTCTGGCTCGTCAAGAGAAGACAGCTGGATTCTCATAACTGCTTCTACATTTGATCCCATTCAGGGGGTTGTTTTGTTTGCAGTCTATGCAGGCAGACCACCTTGCTTGTGGGTAGTTGTCTACACCGAAACTTGACAAGCCGCTGTAGTGTGAAAACTAAAACTTACAGGAATAAACTTTTTGTTCTGTTATAAAAATGCCTTTTAAGGCCTGAAGTCTGAATAACAAGGATGTTGAGACAACACCCTTCAGTGTGCAACATGAGAGCTTTATGTGCATTTGGTTTCTCACTGATAGAATATTAAAAAGTCATATACTTAGGGTCATGATTTACTAAAATTAATATTTACCACTTCATCAAGAGTATGCCTAAGTGGACATGGCATTTATCTTCCTTCTAGTACTTGGAGGGTAAGAATACAATGACCAGCAGGATCATGGGTGCTGCTACCTTGATGGGTGCCAGGCACCAGCTATTTCAACTTACCCCCTCACCCCCTGTCTGTGTACTCTCTGTGCAAATGTTAATCCAGTGAAGAAGGCAAATAATGTCTTATCATCATTATAAAATAATTCTGACCTTATAGACTATTTGAAAGGCCTGGAAGACCCCCAGAAGTCCACAGGCTACACTTCGAGCACTGTGGGACTAGAAGGTTGGGCAGAGGCCCCTTGATGGAGGCTGCAGAGTTAGTCAGTGAGGGGCACCCTGGGAAAAGTGTGCGGGGACCAGTGGCATGGTAACATTGGGACTTTGGAGTCCCTGTGGTGGCAGCAGAATGGGGAGTCAGGAAGTTGGAACTGGACATTAATACCAAAAACTGGTTATGTATTTTTGACTTGCCAGTTAATGTGTAAGATTGAGCAAGCCCCCAATTTTTAAACACTTTTGCAGAGGTGTCATTATTCACATCACATTCAGTTGCATGAATGTACTAGGTTGAAGGTACTTCCGGATGCTCTTATTTCTACTCTGTAGACGTTATGCAGTATATGAACCCGTTATTCAGTATATGTATGCACATGGATCAGGTAGGTGAAGTGTGGATGTGTGCCAATTGCTGGCTCGTTAGCCTCCCAGATCATTACTTTCTGGGCCAGTTTGTGTTTTATCATCAGCAACACATTTCTTGGGCTCTACATATCCATCCTGTATCATGAAATGTGGAAAACATTTGTTTACCATGGAGACCTCCCACTCAGTGGAAGCGTGGGAGACTCATTACTCAGTTAAGAGGTTTAGGTCAATATGATATTCAGAACAATCACGAATCATTCTAACCAGTGTTTGCCTAGGACTCCATTCAGGAGCCCTGCCTCTCTGTTGATCTCTTTAAAAATACCAAGCAGAAGACAATAAATCTTCAAACTCAACTGATTCCATTGTGATTGATCTGAGCCAATTTTTAAGGTAATTGATGATATTGCCTTAGTTGAGTCTGTTAGTGCAAATAATTATTAATCAATATGCTCTCAGCTCTTACTTCAGAAGATAATTCTAACACATGGTTTATTCTGAACATTTCAATTGAGCTACCTTTACAAGAGGAAAATCAATTGGCAAGTGGTCTAAAGCACTTTCATTATCTGCCAGCTTCGTATTCCTTGCCTAGCCATACTCAGCCAGGTAACTGGCTGGCCCATTCTGGCAAAACTGATGGGAAGTTTTCACTGCCATGGTACGAAGATCACACATGGTTCTTTTCTGATTAGCTAAGTTGATTTAAAGTGATTTAGTTAAATGCCTTAAAAACAAAGCATGTGGTTTTACTTTGGAGAGTGTAGTTAACATTGCCCTAGAAAAGGAAGGAGCACGCTGTTAATGTCTATTCGGTTGGAAAGCACTTCACTATTACAGACCATGAACGTCCTATAAGTCAGTTGCCCCTGCAAACATGAGGAGACCAGAATCACTGAAAGGACCTCAAGGTGTGAAGCATTTCAGAGGCTCGGTTTAGATTACTCCCCAAATTGTGGCAGTTGTTGCAGAGGCTTTTGTGACTTCCTTATGCTCAGGCTTTCCAACCTGGGATTTGTTGTTTTGCCTTTTTGGGCAATGTCCTGATGAATATAGCGGTTTGATATTTTTTTCTGTGAGAAGAGATGCAGAAGAAAATAATCAGCACCAGGAATGAGCTTGCCTTTGTTCCCCAGTGGAGCTTCCAAGCATCTGTTTTCGTTGTACTTGTGGAGGGTACAGGAATGTGTGGGCCTTGGCCTGGGACTTTAAGACATGATTATAACAGATGGGAATTTTAAACGACAGTTCCCTGAATTGTCATTGTAGAAGCCCTTCAACTAACATTGAGATGTTGTGCTATGCTTCTTGCCCAACACTGTGCCTCTTGCTGTAGTTGTAGCATATCCAAATGGCTAAATGTGAAGGTGTTCAGAAGCTTTCAAGGCCAGCTTCTTAACTGCCTCCACTCACAGGACACCCAAAGCCTGGGCCTGAGACTTCACATACCAGTAAACTGATACCCAACTCATTGCTCATGGCCAGCCCGCTGTCCTGTCTCCAAAACGTAATGTTCTCAAGCACTGAATAGAATTCATACGATCAGTTAAACAGTGGGAGAGAGAAAGGGTGACTTTGAAAAGGACTTAGGGTATTTTCAGAGGAGAGTTCGGCAGACATTCTTGGAATGTCTGGCTTGGAATTAGCACTACAGGGAGGACCTAGAAAAATGAAGCCCTGCCTCTGTCCACAGGCAGTTCCAGCCCCAACAGGAAAGGCTGGAGTGGAGCTGTGAGACATGAGACCATAGGAATGCGGGAAGGAAGGGGCTGGCCCAGGAGGGCTGAGAGGGGGAGGAGAGGGGCAGGGTCTTTCATGTCCAGCAAAGAGGAAGGAGAAACTGAGGGGTCACTCCAGATCAGCACAGAGGGCTGGCCAATCTACCAGGACTCCCGAGGCATTCTCTGTTTATACCCTCCCTCCTCCACCTGCTTCACTCAGTGCTTTCTGAGAGTACTGGCTCATTCTGGGCTGATGAGAGGGAAACTGAGGCACTGGGGTCAGCCATGGTCTCTGCGATGCCTTCATTCAGAATGACTCTCAGAATAGCTGACGGAGTCCAGGGGCCCTTATGACACCCTGAGGTGTGATTGAGCATCAGGACAGCTATGGGACAACCCATGGTCAACTGGTACATGTAAGGCACGGTGTTGGGAGACCTTGTGAGTGGGGGCACTTTGGCAGCTGGCCAGTTTCTAAGAAAGCTGCATCACCCATGCTTTAAGCCTTTCTCCTGCATATTTCACCCACTTGTCTCACACCTTTTCCTCCACCTTGCCCATCCTCTGCTTAGTGTGTGCGGGCTAACTCTTCTCCAGTTCTCCACAGCTCCCTGCGCTCCAGGCCAGGCCCTGTGCCTTGACTGGCTGTGCGATCCATCTGAGGCAGTTGCTCAGCTCCTTGGGGCATAGTTTTCCTGTCTGTAAAAGGGGTAGCAGACTTCACTCATGGGGTTGTTGCGGGCATGAAATGAGACAGCTGTTAAAGCATTGTCTGAACTGCAAAACTCCATAGCAGTAGACGTACTATGTAGGCACGTAAATAATGTAACATGTGAAGTGTCCGTTTACTTTTCGGTTTTCATATTTCTCTTCATCCACTGCCTGCTTGAGGCTTGTCAGCGTTCTCTGAGACTAACAGTTCTAGTTCCAAGATGAAGCCCTAAACAGAGGTTGGAGTCATTGCTCACCTGTCCTCTTCCTACCAAAATTATTTATGTGTCCTAGAGCAGAAATGTGAGAGGTAAAAAATATCCTAAAAATCAATACCATGTCTGTTTTGCACAGACTAGCTCAGTAAGTACCCAGAAAATGAAGGCATTACTCGAAGTGAATCGTTCTTGCTCCTTTCTTCCTTTTGTGTTTTGTTTTCATTTCTGTTTTTAATATACAGGAAGACTCATTTAAAGCCATTTCTCCTTACTCTAAGTGTGTTTAGAGGTCTTTTTGACAGCTTTGCTCCTAATATTGTGTAATACTAATGACGTGATATGAAAGGCCATGTTCTTTAGTACAAAGGAATGGAATTCTCAAGGACCAAAGTTGCCAAAGATATTTGTGGATCAGGACCCAGGGTAATGCTTACATAACCTCCAACTGTTTTCCCAGGTTTAAAGTGAAAATAACAGAGATAAAGGCAGAAAGTACATGTGTAACCATGATATATTAATAGCTCATCCCATCTACCTAACAAAATAAACCAGTTTCTAGGTCCTAAAAGTGATAGCCATGGTGTCGAGTGTCCTGATGCCCTTTATTCCTGAGGTTGGGGCAATGACTGGTGAAACACAGAATTTGTTTAAACAGAACAGGGGGAGACTAGAAAACATTCAAGGGCAGGAAGTGGCAATAAATACTACCCACAGTTGGAGCAGCAGGAGACCTTAAGGTGAGCAGAAAGTAATCACTCAACCTGGTATTCTCACCGAGGGACACAGTGAACTTTCTAAAAAGTCAAGACCTCGGTCTTATCTCCTTCCAAAGATGAGAAAGTGAGATGTGAAACCTCTTTCTGGAGGTGAGATTTGTTTTAATGATAGGTTCTGATGTCTTTTGCAGGCTTGGAGCAGAAGAACCAATGGTCCCAAGATAGCTCCTTATGACGAGGGGAAAAAAACCCTCAAGGCCTGGAACACAGGCTGATGTGCAGGCATGGTGATCTGGTGTTGTAAATCGACAGTCCCTTTAATGCAGGAAGACCTAGTTAAGGAGACTTTGGTTTTCTTATAAGGCATGAATAAGTGCTCTGGGCAGTCTGCCCCATTGGAGAACAGAATAATGCTAATAATTTGCATTTATATAATACCCCTTGGCTTGTGGATGTACAAGCACTTTGCAAACATTAATTAATTCTCTAAGCCCCCTGTGAGCCAGGGGGTGGCATCAGTAACTAATCACGAAGGAGGGACAGTGATTCTTGCCAGAGTGGATATGAAGTTAGAGAACAGTGCAGGCTTGGGAGCCAAGGAGGTTGAGTGGAATTTTTATGAGAAGGAACGACAAAGGTAGAATATTGATCAGCCTGTGTGGGAAATAAACCTGTATATTATTATCATGGATGAAGGTCTATCAACAATAATTTGGTTTCTCTCCTGTGATTCCAGGCAGGCTCTATGACCACCTTGCCTCTTGCTGTGCCCTCTTTGTTTTCAGATCTCAGCTTGAACTTGGTTTGAAAGCCCAGAGGAAAGATCACGGCTCAGTTCCCCTGTTCCCAGTAGATGAGGACATGCAACAGCTGGACCATACTGGAAATCAGTAGCTCTGTAGCTGTCCTAATAGTTGATTGAAAGATTCATTCATTGAGGGACGCCTAGGTGGCTCAGTGGTTAAGCATCTACCTTCGGCTCAGGTCATGATCCCGGGGTCCTAGGATTGAGTCCCACATCAGGCTCCCCACAGGGAACCTGCTTTCCCTCTGCTTGTATCTCTGCCTCTCTGTGTGTCTCTCATGAATAAATAAGTAAAATTCATTAATTGATCGATTTACTCAATCACTACTTTATTTGAAAATATGGTTTTTGAATTTTTGTTCCCTGTTAGACATTGGGATTATCCCCAAGGACTCGTATAGGAGAACAACTCCCTGCTCGTGGTCTAGTGGCTCAGCAGTATTTTCTTTATTCTCTCCATGTCATGTAAATATTTTCATTTCCCCAGTTTGCTTATCTGACATAGATGTTAGGATCATTGGAATGTTTCTGCAATTTGGATGTAATTTACCAATAAACATTATGTACTTGAATTTCTTATGAGAAAGACACACTATGCATAGAAGATACTAATGATGTGGCATAAAAGAACCATTTATGTGTATAGTTAAAACTCAGTCATTGTGACCTCTGAGAAGGCCTGTTGGAAATTGTGAAAAGTTCACATTTTAACTTTTTTAAAAAAAGGAATAAAGAAATATAGTGGTTTTCTTTTCCTTTTTTTTTTTTTTTTTTTTTTAGGAACTATAGTTTCAAGCTAACCAACAAAGTGCTGCCTATTGGTGATACTTCAGGAGTTCGCTTGTCCTTTGTAGATAAAATTTGTTTGTGATCTTCTGGCCTGTATCATCTGGAACAGATGGGTACTTTTGAAGTGCTAGAGAATTGGTGATAGCACTTGTTTCCTATAATAGATTCCCATTGTGTGAGATTTTCAGAAAATTCAAGTAATTTGTACAACAGCCCTTTATATATGGGTGCAAATGCTGCCTTCAGTCTAGCTCTTTCCAACTTATAGGAATTAATGGTATATGGATTGTTGGAAAGTATCCTATGTTCACACACATGTGTCTCTGCTAAGGTGTAAGTCAGATGAAATGGTGAAAGCATTTTGGGGGGAGGTTAGATCATTTTAAGGAGGATATTATTTGGGGTAAAAATGTGTATTATTTTTTCCAAGTAGTTTTGAACGCTAAGAAAAAGAATGAGATCATGCTGCTGCTCCCAAAGTCCTTGGTAGAGGCAGCTGTCAGGACAGCGGCAAAAAGAGTGGACTCAGGAAAGGGAGAGCTCTGTTTGGTGTGTGTGAAAGATCAAACACTCCAGCACTGGTATTTCTCCCAGCAAGACACACACTTTGTTTCAGGCTGTTGCCAGCTGGTTTTGCTGTGTGGTAGTGTTAAGCTTTCCAGATTGAAAACATCTGGCTTTTCATCAGCCATGTGTACTCAAGAAGGAGAGCAGTGTTAGGCCGAAGCAAATTCACCAAATTCTTATCTGACACATTTAATTGACCCTAATGTGATAAATTGGGGCGATTTCTGAGGATGAATCTTGTTTCCGACGGGCAACTCTTCTCTCCTTACCCTGCCTTTGGGAGAACCTGGTTTTGAAATGTGGAGCCGACACTTTTATTTGGGGCTTTCAAACGCAATGTCAGTAGTGACTCTGAAAGCACCCAGAGTCATTTGCATAGAGATCAAACACGATGTTTCCTGTAGGAACTTCCTGAATTATGGAGTCTCAGAACAATCCCATTTAACCAAATGTCAGCAGGTTCCAAAAAGATGACTTGTTACCTGTTGCTGTTAAGAGCTGTAGACTTCTGCTGTTAACTGATTGCTGAGACAATAAAGGAAAGAAAATCTGTTACTAGTGGAAGAGTTTGTATTTATCTGCTACCTCTGTAGTGACAAACAAGTACAGATGAAGGTGATGGGACTCTGAGAGCACCTTTGATGGTTTTGTAACTCATTTCTTCTGCAGCACATTACAGAAGGGGAGGGGAGTGATGTTGTGAGACTGATGCTCAATCTGAATCTGTCTCCGAATTTTAGCAGATGAATGTTTTTGAACTTATTAAATGGACATTGTACAGATTCATATTTGTGAACAATTGTACACAAACCCAACGTTTGTTAATTGGATCATGGTTTCCCGCTGAGTTAAGACTTCAGAGCTGACTGATCAGTGTTTATAATTGGTCTGTTGAGGTCATTGGTCTTACTGCTTTAACTTGAAGTGTCTCAAGAAGCTAATGACCTGTTAAGACAAAATCCACTAGAGAAAGTTCTTAAAATACACTGGTAAAAGCCAGAAATATTTATATTGTGTCAGGAGTAATTTTGTTTACCAGTTGTGTGCTGGGGTGTGTGTGTGTATGTGTGTGTGTATCAGCACAATAATGCTATCAAGATGGTAGTAATTATCCCATTTGACATGGAGGCTCAGAGAGGTAAAGTAGCTGGCCCAGGTCACACAGCTAGTAAGTTCCTGTGTTACTTGCCTCCCTGGTGACCAGAAATATCTTAGAGCCTCGGTAAAAATCTTGGATAACTTAGCCTAGGCCCTCCTCCGATTTTAAAGAGCTCAGAAGATGAAAGGAAGCTAATAATCTTGAGTTTATATAGTGGAATACCAAGCACTGAGCTGGACAGTCTTCCCTTTGCTAATGATGCTTCTGCCAAGAGGCTTTTCTTCTGTTCCACATGCACATTAGCCGTTGCCACAGGGCCTTTGCATTTGCTGTTTCTTCTGTCTGCAATTATGTTTCCTCAAATCACCATGTAATATAGATGTAATTTCTGTCATTTTGAACTGAACTTCCTCCTCTTGTGTGAGAGCCCATGCTGACCACACTGCCTTGACAAAATTGCATGTCAAAGCACTCAAGAGAGACTACTCCCCATAGATGCTGAGAACTAGACTTTCTCATTTCTCTACCGCCTAAGTTACTGGCATTCTGTATTCGGAAGGAGTTTTAAGCACCGTCTGGCTTAAAGATGCTTGCTCCCCTATGCACATGCCGGATCCCCTCCTTTACACATTCCTAAAGGAAGCAATTGAGAAACAGCCCTTATTAAAAATATAAAGTGGTTCTGTTTGAAGGCTATTATGATTACTTTTATGTTTTTTTGCCTTGGACTTAGTCCTGCTCTTTCATAAACTTTTTTTTGTAAGTTTGCTGGGTTACAATTAAATAGCAACTACAAGATAATATGCATTTAGGACTGATGTAGCCAAGCATGTGGTATTTGGTAGGAGCTAACGAAGAAAGTCAAGTGATGTTATGAACAAATGAGTTCTGAGTTTTGTTTCAGTCTGGGGACATTTATTTACCTTGGATCGTTACAGAGATTTTCTGGATTGTTTTTTATAATTACCTTGATTAATATTTAAGTGGTATGTTTACATTTTGAGTTGATTTATAAGAAGCTTTGTATTTCTTCCACTAAAACACTCCGGTTTCTCATTTTACCACAGTGATAGAAACCATTCTCTCTGCTCCTTGCTTTCCACATTCAGAGGCTTTCTCAAGTTGAAAAATGGCAGTGTGTCCACACATATTTTGTGAAACGGCAGTAGTCACACGGCCAAAATGTTCCACCAGCGGGCTATCCTTCCAGATCTCAGTGCTATTTATAGATACCACTACTTAGGGCCTTTCTGACCTGCAGTAAATTTAAAAATACAGTCCCTAAACTGTGTGTGTGTGTGTGTGTGTGTGTGTGTGTGTGCGCGCGCATGCTTGCTATAAATGAATTTCCTATGTGTTATTTCTGTTAGAAGGCAGGGAGCTGTATCAACATCTTTTCTCCTCCTCTTGGTGTTTTTCCTTGCCTTTTTCTCTCCTTCAGTTCCTGGGGGAGGTGAGGCCCTGTGGGCAGGGTCAGTGTGTTTGCCTGGCTGTCTGGGTAAACTTAGCAGGGGCCACGGGCCATTGCCCAGCTCCACGAACCTGGCAGCGTGTCCTGACTCAGTGAGTCTTTCCTGTCACATCCTAACCAAATTAGTCGTCCTCTTTGAACCTCATTCCCATCATTCGTAAAATAGTTGTAATAATATAATCAGTTCTTGTTAAAATTTCAAAAGCACTGTATTCACTGACAACTGTGCAAATCACAAGAAGTTAAAATTATATCCATTATTACCAAACTGTTTTTCCCCTTCATCCCACCAGAGTGTTCTTTTTTTGGAGTTGGCAAATGTTCCCCTCTTTGTAAACCCCAACCCCTATGCCTCAAGCTTCAGTATTTCAAGTATGGTTGGAGGGACCATACTTGAGGCAGGGCCAGTCCATTCTACACTGCTAATAATTCAGGAGAAGCCACTTGGTAAGGAGGATCTATGAGGTGGGTTTTTTGTTGTTGTTGTTGTTTTAAATTCCTGTTTTTCCTTAGGAGAAATTCTCACAATTAAGGTCTATCTGTGAAGCATGCTATTTCTCATGGATTTTTTTTTCCAGAGAGATTAAAATGCTTTATCCTGTTAAAAGGAAAAAAAGGTGTTTGCACTGTTGTCTTTGTGGTCTGGTGGAAAGTGGGCTGTGGTCCGTTGACTGAGCTGACTTCACTTAGATTAATCTCCCCTTTTGCTACTGAATTCTTAGGATTTCCATTTGCTGAACTTGATTTATAAATAAAAGAAACCAACTTTCCTGTAGGTGATTATGTTAGAGGAAAGTGTATCAGTGTCACTGGCATTTTATAAGAGAAGGTTCCACTTACTCTTCATGCTGCCACTTTTATCTCCTTGTCTCTGTAAGTGCACAGTTTACAAAGATTTGCAGCCAAAAATGTATTGTTCTCATTAGATTGCTTTTGTCAAACCTAAACATTTCATTTATGTTATTTTTTATGGCGAAGTCAGTAGAAAATACTCTTGCAGTCACGGATATGTACACTTTTGGTTATAAATGTGTAAATACGTTGATAAGGTAAGAAGCACTTGAAGAAAGTAGGATGGCTGAAGGCTAAACATTCCCACCAGGGAAAAGAAGTGCTTCAGGCAGCAGATTGAGGGGTGAGGGCTGAGGAAGGAGGACTCCCTCTTTCTGGTGTCGCTCTGTTAACTGCAAGGGCGGCTGTGACAGGATCTTTAAAGTGGCTGTGATGTTGCTGGGTCTGGTGCGGGCTTCCCGCCCTTTCAGGGGAGCTCCTTGATCATGCATTCTGCTCAATCGAGGGGGCTGGAAAGCGGTTCTTGTGTTCTAATTGCCCAGTGGGCTGAGGTCTGGGGACAATAAGTGGATATCACGGAAGGGGCAGGCTTGAAAGCTGGCAACCCAGTGAGCAGACCGAACCCAAGAGAATGAAGGATGGCTGCTGCTTTTTTCTTTTTAAATTATGTTGTCTAAGATGAGGTTTTCTTTCTTAAACATTTTGAAATCTGGTTGATGAATTCTCACCAAATTCATTTGTGATATTTGTCTTACCTTTTTTTCTTATTCCATCAGATCAGGAGTAAAAACCCCAGCTCTAAGAGAGGTTGTGACCAAGTCTGCTCCCACATAAAGAATAAGAGCACAGTGCTGCGTGGGCAGGTGTGAGGAGCAGACGAGGCACAGTGTCAGAGCAGTGTGTTGCAGGCAGTGTCACCTTCAACCTCTGTCTGCTGGAGTGCAATTTTAAATATTTGCTCTGTTTTTTAAATACTACAAGTCTGGGGCAGCCCTGGTGGCGCAGCGGTTTAGCGCCGCCTGCAGCCCAGGGTGTGATCCTGGAGGCCCGGGATCGAGTCCCACGTCCCACGTCCGGCTCCTTGCATGGAGCTTGCATGCTTCCTGCTTCTCCCTCTGCCTGTGTCTCTGCCTATCTCTGTGTGTGTGTGTGTGTTTCTCATGAATAAATAAATAAATAAATCTTTAAAAAAAATAAAAATAAACACTACAAGTCTTTCTTCTACTTTCTTGCCTTCAGCATGCCTATGTATGCTAACCTTAATTTTAAGATCAAGACCTTTATAATAAAAGCAAATAGTGGCACAGGTTTCTTCAGTGCCACCCCTCTTAGGATGGATTTTGAAAGAGAAAAACAACCTTGATTGTGCACAATTGCAAATCTCTTCTCACTGATAATCTTGTAACCAGGGAAAGCCCTGAGAATTCAGTTCCTTTGTCATTTAGGGTTTTATGATTGGCTGGCTTTTCTCCTATCAGGGCTTCCCCCTTTGCAGGCTCTTTTTTTTTTTTTTTTTTAATTGCAGTCATTTTCGAATCTGATTGTAGCAGCCTAAGTCCCTTACCCTAGAAGTCTATGCCCCTTGCAAGGCTTCTGATGCTGTTAGAGAGAATGATTGGCAAACCTGAGATGGAGGTGGGGGTGGGGGTTGCAGTGACTGGTACAGGTGGCAGGAGCTGCCCCAGAGACAAAACACAACACCACTGGGCCCATTATTTTGGTTGGAAATACGTAAGAAAACCTTTCCTCAAAGTGGAAACAATAAACAAATTATCCACTTCCACAATCAGCTAATTGAGGCTGTCTCTCAATAAACAAGTGGATTTCCTGCTAACAAGCACTTTTACGAATTTAATCTCCAGTGCTCTTCTGCCTTCCCCCATGTTATTTATGCTCACTAAATTTTTCTTAATAATGTTACATATTAGTAATACTTAATGTCCCTATTTTTGCATCCTCTTGGCATAAAAATCTGTGGCTGTCATTTGATTGCCTGGCACATTTTTTTTTAATTAGAATTAAAATTAAATTGATTCAACTCTTTTTATTTTCCTGGCTCTAATAAATCAAGGAAGGGAAGTGGCAGCCACAGAAGTCCATATGCATACAAGACCTCGTCATTTTTCGGGCCTGGAAATAGCCTCCTTTTTTATAATAACATCTTATTTTTATTATTTATTTATTTATTTATTTATTTATTTATTTATTTATAAAGATTTTATTTATTTATTAATGATAGACACAGAGAGAGAGAGTCAGAGACACAGGCAGAGGGAGAAGCAGGCTCCATGCAGGGAGCCCGACGTGGGACTCGATCCTGGGCCTCCAAGATCAGGCCCTGGGCTGAAGGCAGCGCTAAACCACTGAGCCACCCAGGCTGCCCTAACATCTTATTTTTAAATCATGTCAAATAAATGACTGTTGTCCAAAAATACAAAATAAGGTTTTAGAGAAACATATTTGTTAGATATTTGAATTACATACTATTTATTTGTAGGTTGTTTTCAATCAGTGTATGAAGGCTGCTCAGTAGCTGAAGTCAGTATTTGAAAATTATCTTAATGGAGTGAGAGGAAGAGAAAAGTATAAGTATGAAGAATAGAGGATAAGAACTTAAACACCTATTTTGTGTTTAACAATATAAAGGGTTTTAAATGAATTGACACGTGGGGATTTAACACTTAAATTGTTAGTATAATTTTACTTTAAAATTCTCAATCATCCCATAAAATCGATTGTTTTAAATTCCTTTTCTTATATCTCCTGTATTATTCACTCTCTATTACCTCCTAATACAAGGGAAAATAGTAGCTTTATTAGGCTTTTTAAAATCCAGAATGTTCATTTACTATAAATTGATACTTGAATGTCTAAATAAAATATCCCATTTCTTGCCTGAGGAATATTTTTCCCCAAGTGAAAATATATTTTATTTTATGTGATTGTGCTGATAAAATTGCTTAGTATACTTTTTGAATCAAAAATTCATGTAGACAATTTAAATGTGCAAGTTTATGATCAAGTCTCTGGGGCCCCTGCACTGGCATATGGAAGCATATTTAAGTTTGTTTTTAATTTCCTTTACAGCTGGCATGGTTTCTTTCGGTTCAGACATATGCATGCGTGCGTGTGCACACCCCATCCCCCCCCACCAGCAGAAAGCATCAGCAGGGCTTTTCTAAGTTATTAGGGCAATTTTCTGAATGAGCAGCAAAAGTGAAATTAATATCTTTCTTTAGAGTCATCAAGGACCAAACCCCATCATCTGCCAGCCCTCTTTGATGCTTAGCTCACCATGAAGTTAATGTGGATTTTGTATATACAGAGATGCATGACTGGGGGAAGCAAACAATTCTTTCTGACCATGTGCAGCTAAATCCCGTAAGGGTACATGGTCTGATCTATTAGTCCTCATTCGCTAATGTGATGCAGGCAGATTGGTATTTTTAATCATGATGTCGGTAATAACTTTGCTATTATGGATACTTGGAACTCCAAGTGTCAAATCAAGCATTTGTATATTTTTTAAATACAATGAATCTTAACTTAATTTTGAAGTGAATTTGCATTATAAATAAGACAAAACACTTTAACTAGTGCCATTCTTTTCTGTGATAACTGAAAAGGTAGCTCTTAATGATAAAGGTCGTTCTTTTTTTTTCAATAAAACTGCACACAGAATTGTAATGTATAAAACTAATCAAAACAATTTTATTTTATTAGCATAAATTTAGTTTTAAGCTCAAAAGTGTTACATTTATTTATTCTTAAAATCAATCATTAAGAATATTGAGTCACATCTATAGCATCTTAGGATTCTGAGGAACATTGTTTGAAAAACATCCATCTACTAAATGGTATCCAAACTCTGATTTGATAATTTTTTTACTTTAACCATAACCAAATTTCTACCTGATGTTGACCATTTTGTACCAGCCAGATGGGTTTTCTCACTGTGTCCTGAGCAGTAGGGTTACATAACTGCACATCCTCAATCTGGACTCCTATTCCTCTCCTCTTTCTTTACACATTGTTCTTGACCTTCAGGACACAGCTCAAGCACTTCTTTCTTATAATTAATACCATTTCATGCCATGCTTTGCATTAATATTCTTGGCTCTGTAAAGCTGCTTAACTGCTTATATGCGTATGTCTTGTCTTTTCATCACGATTGCAAATTTTCTTTGGGTGAAAAATAAGAAAAGAATCCAACACTCTCCTGAAACTTAACCTGGCATACTGCTGTGTCTGTAGTTGCTGTTCAACTATTACTTGAAGGAGGAATTTATGACAGTCAGATCTTTCAAAAAATCCATTTTGAGCTGTTCTACTTGAATAGAGAGCACTTAAGTTTATTTCAATTTAAGCATATGTAAGCTGGCATTCATTTTCCTAGAGACCTTAATTATGTTTGGCAGCATACCTGATACAGAGATCTAATGGTCCACCCACCCAACCATTGCCATTTATGACATTGCTTCCAGAACCAGCCATATGTAATGCACTGAGGGGAGGAAGTGCTTCCTATCCTGGCCCGAGAGGGTCAGCAGAACCTGTGCTGCACCCTTCTCAATGGGGGCTTACAGCCTTTGGCCTTCGGCTGTGGAAGAACTCGGTGCAGGGATGGGAACTGAGAGCTAGGATCCTCTGGGCTACACCAGCTTGTTGTCCTTCTTTCTCTGCTGTGAGAAAAGACCTTCCTATATTCAGAGCCCAGGCGCTCTAATGTGGAAAATGAAGGGCAGTGACCGAGTGGCTCCTTCAGAGGCTGGGCGTGTGAATGGGTTTTCCAGAACCTGGGAATGACCTTGCCCTTAGAGGGGCAGTTAAATATATGTCTTCCTGCCAGGAGAGTGAGATTAGTGGTTTGGAAGTTAGAGGGTTTGATAAACACTTTCCTGAGCTTTACCATTGTGGTGATGTGTGTGGGGTATACATAAAAGTAAGCTGCTTCTCTGCTAAGTTTGCCCAAGAGGAAAATGATAACATTCTTCATCTTAACAAGTTTCCTGTAACGCTGCATATATGAAAAACGGGCCCATTCAACCCCTGGGGGAGGAAAGAAGTTACAAATTTTTCATCGAGCTTAATGGATAAGTATTGAATGTTTTCTCAAACATCAAATATTTCCTTACCTCCAACATTTATCCCCTGCCTTCAACCCCTACCTCCAGTTGACAAATAGAACTGGATTTATTACAACCTGAACAGTGTGAATTCTAACATTGTGGAGATGGGTATGGCTATTGGCCTTGAAAAATTGTAAGCTGAGGTTTGCCAGGACTCTAGATGGTCATAAAGGATGTGGGGGTTATTTCATAGTCAACTAAGGAAACGTGCTGAGGGACTCTGGGGTATTCAGAAGGGAAAAAGAGAGGCCACACCCTCAGAGAGATTAAAATCTCTTTGTGAAAATAAAGCATCCATATATGCAAGATTAATGCATACAAAAGGGCTAGATGATTCCTTCCTAATTAGTCATGTGGCAAACAAAAAAGTGCTCGAATTCACAACAGGCCATATCTCTGATATCTGAAGAGATTTGGAAGGTTTTATGAAAGGATTCCCAGTTGGAATAGGATATAAAGCAGTAGCAGAACTGGTAATGATGAATATTTACTGTTTCTTATTTGTTTTCTCATTGTTCATGTGTAATAATGAATACATTACTCATTACTTCTAATCAGTGGATATTGTTATGTAAATTTCGCAGCAATTATCTATACCTTTTTAGCAGGATATTTTAACTCCCAATTATGTAATTTTGCTTGCATATTTATTTATTTATCACCAAACAAATAGGAATCTCCAGAAGCTCAGAGATATGTAATGTAGTATCAAGTGGCTTGTGTGGTGAGTGGTGACATGCCACATGGGTGACCCAAGTCCTTGCTACTTAGATGTGGGCTATGCACCTGCAGCATTGGCATCACCCGAGAGCATGTTAGAAGTGCAGGGCTTCAGGCCCCACATAAGACCTGCTGAACGAGAATCTGCATTTTCACAAGATCCCCAAATAATACACACGCACATCCAACGGTTGGAATCACGTTTTCAGTTGTCACTAAGCGCTTCGTGTTCCATTCTGATCTGATCCTTTTGAAACTCGTTACAGAATTGTGGAGGGGGTGAAAAGAAAAAAAGAAAAGAAAAAGAAAAAAAAATAATTGTGGAGGGGGTGTTTAGTCACTATCTGTGTAATCTTCCCTGATGTGACATGTTATTTAAGAGAACAAAGTTTTGTAGTATTACGGATGAATGATCCTGGCCATAGCTAAAAGTTAAGTGAACACCGAAACTATTTTCCCAGCACTTGGAGTCCTTCAAAACTCAAACCATGTTTTGGAAAATACTATTTTCCCTTTTATATCTAAGTCCATGTGAATTCAATTTTGTGGGAAATTTAAGCCATATGTTTCTGATTCATTTACACTTAACCCTTGAGAAGGTTGTGTTACAACAGCAATTGCCTGTCCAAAAACATCTCAGTCTTTTAGTAAATCCTTCAGAAGCGTACCGAGATGGGGAAAAGAGAAGTGGGGAGAAGTCATGGGGAAGACTCCAGAGAAGTTGGGGTTTGGGTTCAGCACTCTGACTGTGGCGGCAGACCTGTACAAGATCCTGTGCGTGCATAGCTTCTGTGGGACACATCTTTGGCAGGGGCAGGGAGGGATGACTGTACAGCCTCATGTGCTGGAAACAACCAGACACATGTGTACCTCATGCAGCCTGGACAAAATCCATAGTTGGTTGTTTTTTTGTTTGTTTGTTTGTTTGTTTGTTTGTTTTTTGTTTTTAACTAACCATACATGAACCTCTTTCCCTTTCTTCCACAAAATGTATTCACATCACTTTGCAAGATTTCTGCGTAGCAAGCCCAGCAGGCTTTGTCCATACTTGGTGTTAACCCACCTCTTAGTGACACTGACAGAGGAGGAGAGGACAGAGTGCCACCACTGTTGCTGGGAAAGCCTTTGTGGGGGATAGGATGAAAAAAGCAACTGCAATCCTCTCTACTTTGAGTATTAATTATAGTTTGAGCTGATGTATAACCAGAGAATCTTAAAAATTCATTAAGGTTGTTTGTTGCCTCTTGGTGAAGCTTGTGTTCTCGTTTGTTGAGTCATATATTCCTTGTGACAGCTTTCTTTTGATTGATGGATAGTCTGTATAAATGCATGTGTACACATGAGAATGTATGTTGTGAATAAAGAGTGAGTGTTTATAGTGGAAGAAAACAGTGATCAAATGAATCCTGTTTTCTATTGAGACCTCTGTCCCTACGTTTAGTGAGTTTGTTTAGAAAAGAGGGCCTGGCTTGATTACAGTTCTTAGTAGCCATTGATAAACGAAAGAGCATTTGAATTCCATGTCTAACACTTTATTCCAGGGAACCTGTAAATACATATTCATATGACAGATGCTCTAATCAAGGCTGAAGGTCTTACTTAAATATTTTAAAAAGCAACCTTGGTGCTAGAAGGCAAAGCACATGTGAGCCAAGATTGTGATTTTGCCAGTTTTCCCCTGGCTGTAGGCATTCACATGATCATCTTCTGTTGTGGCATGTAATGCCTTCAAACATGCCATCCCTTTTGCTAGAAAGAAAGCTTTTCTCCTTTGCCATCAGCTGCCTGGCTCTTTCCTTCCAGGATTCCCCGATGTCAGTCTATGAGCCTTCCCTTGCCCTCTGTCACGGGGCAGCATCCACCATCTGTGCTTCCCACATATCCTGGGCTTACCTCTGCTCTAACATTTGCGATTCTGGTGTACAATTAACTGTTTCTGCGGCAGGGGCTCTGCCTTCTGTAGCTCCCACCACCTAATGCAAAGTAAGTACTCACTAAAGCTGTTGAATAAACGAATCTGTGACTGAAACAGTGTCCCAAACTAGCTCTTCAAAGCTGAACACCTTCTACTGATGCCCAACTTAAAATCTGAGCTAGTGGCTGGAATTTGTTGAGCATTCTCCAAACGACTCTAGTGTTGTCAGTTCATGTCAAATGGAAGCCAAACCTTGCTTCTTTGAGTATAGTCTGGGCTCCTCAGCGCTGGCCACCTTGCAGACACCCACAGGGGTTGAGGAGGCTGTGTCAAGGAATATGGTGGCTCACTATGCCATCATGACTAGACAAAGAATCCTAAGCAGATGAATTCAGAGGGTCTCTGTTCAGTCATTGGAAGGTAATGCTGTTTGGTTTCCATTAGGCCAGTATACCCCATATCTCACCTGCTCCATTTTTTATGTTGTTGAAAACATATCCCAGTTTTAAAGACTTTCACAGATGACATTTTCACAGTTTCCTTCTCTAACTTGTTCCATTATTTGTTTAATAAGTCTCGCTGTCAGAAATGTATTCTTTTGCTCTAATCTAAATCCCAAAATGCCCATTTTCCTCCATTTGGTCTGCAGTCAAGCAGGGGAACAGCTGGCCACCTCAAAGTGTTCTCTATCCATCCCTTGGATCATGTGTCATCTCCTTAGGGTTTCCAAAAGTTTCTCATTATATTTGCGAGTAAAAATAAAACTCGAACTTTCAACTCCTGCATTTATCACCAGAATATCCAGCTTCCTTTGTCACCTCCTGCCCTCCTATGGGTCTTTTCCCCACGTTGTTTTCTGTGTCCTTTTGTTACTGTAGTGGGAAACTGAGCATACCCTGCACTCTATCCTGCATTTGGTCTTCCTCTGCAAACATAAGCTTCTTGAAAGCAGAGATTGTATGACTCTTCTTTGCATTGTCTGCAATGCCTCGTACCTCGAAATTGAATTTCCAGGAGCCACTCTTTAACGTACCTTACCCCAGTTTGTCTGAAATTGATAAAAAAAAACGTAGCTGGTAAACTTCATTCTCACTCCTAGGGAAAAGTCTATATATTACAGGGGCATTTTAGAAAGAGAAGCTTAACAGCAACATTGAATGTGAAAAGCACAATGCAGAACACAGAAGATTCTGCAGTGTACATACGTTTCAGAGTTCTTTATGCGTCAGCAAGGCAATGGGCATTTCTAGGTAGCTTGAAACATGTTCCATTACGTGCATTTCCACGGTGCAATCCAATATAGAAAGTGGATTTGTCTGTATTACAGATAATTAGGATAACAGTAACACCAGTAATTACTGTGAAGGGATTTTGTGTAGCATAATGAGTGCCCACAAACGATTTAGGAATTCATGGATGAAAGAAGATACAGAAGCAAGAGTTTTGGTGTTGAAAAGACACAAGCAAACTGTGTTTGAAATATGTTACCAAACATCATGTTTTATGAGCACAGAGTGGCAAAACATCAGGACACAGCTGTTGATTTTAGATGCTCTTTTCAGAGCCAAGGACCCCTGTTCAGGGAAGAGGCTGTCAGGATAATCAGAGTGAAGCGCATCACCCTTGCGATGATTTACCCAATTGTATGCCTGTCCTGGAGATTTCCCCTGATGTCCTAGGAAGTGTTTGGCTAAGTGGAACCGCATAGCTATGTGTGGGCTTGAATATTTAACATCAAAACCAAGCTTTGGCAAGATATGCTGGCATAGCCCAAAAACATACTCTCACTTCTCTGGATTAAAGAAAAAAGAAATCAGAAACTAATTTTAAAATTAGGGTTTACTATGACATTTTTCATACTAAGAGAATTCACAGGAAAAAAAAAACTCTCCATTTTAAGTCATAGTACACAACAAGACCTAAACTCCCATGGCAAACACAAAGATATTACTAAATAACTATTTCTGAAACTTGGTGTATTGTGTTATTATTAACATTTCTGTTGAGGGAAACATCTTTTATTAAACATTTAAGCTGTACATCTCAGAACTCTACTTTGGCAACTGATATCAAAGCTATAAAATGAAGATAGCTTACATGTTACAGTTCTGTCAAATACTCAGCCTTTTCATTAAGGAAAAAAGAAGAAAGGAGAAACCCCACTTCAAGCCATTACTAGTGGCATGACCTTTGCTCAAAAGATCCGTGTTTCAACATAATACTCTTGCACCCCTGGGAACACTAAAGGCCAAAGGGCAGTCCTTTCTGTTAATGGTGGTACATGATTCTAGGACACAGGGTCAGTGGATATTTCAATTAGTACCAAGAGTCTATTATTGTGCCAAAGAACACAAATAAGTAGCTATAAAAATAATCAAATTAGAAAACAAGTTAGAAATTAATATGTCTTATGAAACTGCCTCCCCTGACTAGAGGCATGTTTAAGAGACAAGTTATTCTATTTGAAGTTGGTAGAATATATCAAAGAAAGATTACCCGGAAGACATTTTTCTAGTTTACTCAGTTCTGCTTGCTTTGTGCTTTCTAATTTTTTTCATTTCAGAAGATGGCTGCTTTCCATTTACCTGAATGTGACTGTTTTCCATTTTCTGCAAACCATGGGAGTCATTTCGAGTTTGTGTGTGTGTGTGTGTGTGTGTGTGTGTGTGTGTGTGTGTGTTTTAATATTTCCTTAGAGGAAAAAAAAGAACATTTCTTTAGAGAATGAAAATGTCTTATCACTCTTATGGAGCACCTTTTCGTGAAACCCATACAGTAGTGTTGCTAGTGTAGACAGTTATAATGAAAAGGCATTCTGGGAAGCCTGATTGCGTATGGCACAGCGTGCATTGTAACCCATCACACACATTGGAATGCACACATTGGCAGAGCCAAGCAATAATGGTTGATGTTCACAATGGCCCCGAGGTATTCGGCGTCAGGTGTTTGGTATAATTTTGGGCAAAGGATACTTTATTATAGTCAGACATTTTGGAAGTAAGATATATGAATAATTATTAGTGAACAATATTTAATTGGCCATAATGGATAAGTGGGAGATGTCTGCAGCCAAGCTCAGCTACCCCCAACAGGTTATCATCTCAGACAGACACACAGACAACAGATTTAAAGACAACAGATTTAACATCCCAAGGCAACAGATTTAAAGACATTGGAAAAACTGAACCAATACCATAATGGGTATAAATCTTTAGTAGTACATCAGGTTTACATCACTACTGCCCAAACAAATTGGTCATGCTTTTTTATTCTCACAAATCACTCTCTTATTTTGATAGTTCTGTTTTTGCAAATAGTGACCAGGACAGAGTGTATCATTTCAGGTGGAGCATGCAGGATGTTGATATTGAATGATACCAACCACCCTTCCTTAACCAGAGATGCAGAGAAACACAGGTTACCTAGATCTCTAGGTTTACTTTTACTTTGTGTTTTTAAAAAAGAAGTATTTAAGAAGAATTAGAGATTGTGTATTGGGGTGGGGAGGTGTTTGCAGAATGTTTTATGAGTGGCTTCTCTTCTGTCCCAGACATGGGCTTAGAGTCCTTGAGGCTTTCTGAGCTGTTTTTAATGCAAGTGAAATTTCTGGTGTTTCCATCTGCCAGGTTCAAAATGGAATTTAATCTTGAGACTCAGGGAAAGAATTAACATTCATCAGTACTTCTTAAGAAAGAGCACAGTCCATGCTTTGGCACACACCAAGCTTTATTACTAAATTTAATTTTGTTTTCCAATTAATTTTATCCAATAGAACAACTGTTTTCAAAGCTAATATTTTATCAGCAATAAAGTTAAATCCTTTATTCCTTCTTCATATCTTTGAGTCCAGCTCATTGAATTTAAGGGAGGGATTATGGAAATAAAGAGAAAACTGGCTGATTTTTAAAGACAAAGTAAGAGCACTAACCAATATAAGGATAATAGAGGTAGGGAAGGCTTGTGGAGAAAGATTTCATTTTTATGTATAACAGGTTCAAATTGTTGTCAGCGTAGCCAAGTGAGATACCCAAGCAGGCAATTAGGTTAATGGACGTGATTTTTAAAAGAGAGGTCAGAGCTAGAGAGATAGATTCCCCTGCATGAAAATGATTATTGATGTCATAGGATGGACCAGCCTATGAGGGCTACAAACAGCGATAAAAAAATGAGTCATAACTCGGGGCTTTCCCTGCCAAAATATAGAGAATTCACATTTTAGCCAAGAGGAAAAGAATTGGCAGGTTCGATTTTTGCAAGAAACATGAAGACCAAAAAGAAGCCACTTGCAGCATTAAGCTTCTAGGAAATCATTTGAGACTGCAGTGGGAGCCACTGAAGCCAAATTGCTGGATGTTGCAACTACGATGTAAAGTGGGAGTGGAATGTCAGTGACCCTCGTGCAATGTTGGGGATAGAGGGGAGAAGTGGAACTTGGTATTTATGACTCAATTGAATAGGAAGGTCAAGGAAAGGTCATGAAACTGAGCTAAATCAACCAGCAACGAAGGAGGCATTGATGATACAAGAGGAAAGTAGCTCAAGCAGTGAAGTCCTAATTACTCATCCAGAATGAGCAGAGGTAGAGAGGGAGGTGCGCTGGCAGGTGGGGAGAGGGGACTGTGAAGTTACAGACACACAGACAGAATTGCCAACCAGAACAGTCTTGCCTCTTGGGCCATGATGAAGTTTGTCCCCATATAGGAGACGTTAATGTTAAAATAAAATAATAAAATAAAATAAAATAAAATAAAATAAAATAAAATAAAATAAAATAAAATAAAATAAAATAATAAAATAAAATAAAATAAAATAAAATAAAATAAAATAAAATAAAATAATAAAATAAAATAAAATAGGAGATGTTAAGTGTGATTTCAGTGAACACATGAGTCTGGCTTTTAAATTTTCTACTTTGCTGATTTTAATATAAGAAAGTTCTAGCATGCTGGAGGTATGAAGAAAGGCCAGTGTAAAATTTGAAGTCTATATAGCAAAAGGGAATTGGAAGAGCTGAAGAACTTGACCAGGCATCACCAAAGGGATGGGAGAGAGGCTCCCCATAAGTGACAGAACTGAGATTCACTCAGCTTTTCAAAGAGAAAGAAATCTGGGTGGAGACCTCATTCTTATTCTCAGAAACTCGAGTTTTATGAGGATGAGTCTGACCAATTTTCCCCTGCTCTCATGGAGGCCAAAATAAGGGGAAAGGAATTTAAATCAAAGATGATTCTTTTATCTGTGTCTTAGAAAGAACTTGAAGAAATGTTAGGATGGGATTCTAACATGCTATGGAGAATCTTTAAGGGAAAAAAAGAGACTGTTAATCTGTTTTAAATAACATATATTCAAGTGGCTAA
The DNA here is from genome assembly GCF_053574225.1 of Canis aureus. Classification (NCBI taxonomy): domain Eukaryota; kingdom Metazoa; phylum Chordata; class Mammalia; order Carnivora; family Canidae; genus Canis; species Canis aureus. The sequence goes on along the minus strand of NC_135615.1, from coordinate 2,317,740 downwards.
AGTCAAGGGTCAGAGCAGGGTGATTTCTTGAAAACTTTCCAGTTAGTGATTTGATCACTTCTGTGGTCAAATTCAGTCAGGTTGTTTGAGAAATGCTACCACTTGCTTTTTTTATGCCATTCAAAAACTATGAAAATAAAGTACTCTGTGTGTGTGTGTGTGTGTGTGTGAGTGATGTCTCTGTCAACTAGGAAGGACATTAAAGTAGTACTTTATGAATTTTGTAAAAAGAACAACTACTTTTGTATGTTAGTTTTAGGTTGTTTGCATACAATGAAAGTACAAGTCATCTTTAGCAGTGGCTGTAAAACATGTCTGCAAAAGTCATCATTGGGATTTGCTTAAATATTTCTCAAAGTAAAAAAAGAGAGAGAGAGAGAGAGAGAGAGAAAATGGTCTCTCGTTCATTCAGATCTTGATTCATTTGTCTTGCATTGTCTTACTATCTGGTGGGAATAATTCAACAAGTGCTGTTCTTCATTAAAACCTTTAGAATATTTAGGTATTTTACAGACTATGTTTGTTATAAGTGTATTCTAATGATATTGAATGACCTGAAGTTATCCATTTTGTGTTACTTTCTGGTAAGAAAATTATGGTACAAGAATTATGGCAGTCGCAGGCAAAAGCTGTATGCCCATGGCAAAAGTAAACTGTGATCATACTTCGACGTTCTTAATAACATTAACAATTCAGTGAAAAGAGTGCATTGGAGATAAATAAAATTTTCCACTAATCTCTCACAAGTTAGTCAGAAATAGAAGGCATGTTTTTTTTGTTTGTTTTTTTTTTGTTTGTTTTTTTAGAAGGCATGTTTTTTATGGCCATCCTTACTTTTCTTCATTATTTGGTTGCTCTTTGAGTGCAAAACTGTTTATGTCTCTGCTCTTCATTGCCTTCCACAAGTTGACCAAGGTCTGTGGTGCTTTAATTCACAGCCCATGTTCATTTTTTATGTATTAAAAAAATAAAAAATCACAGCTTTCTGAAGTCCCCTGACACAGAGGTCTGCAAGCTGTGGCCCGCATACCGGATGACTTCCCCCCACCCCAATCTGTTTAGGTTCTGTCCATGGCTGCTCTTGCATTACAGAAGTAGGGCTGAACACTTGGAACAGATTAGTTGGCCGATATGGCTGAAAATATTTGCTATTTGGCCATTCATAGAAAAGGTTTGTTACTGGTTCTCCATCCCACTGTAAATTATTTGGGCCCTGTGTCCCAGCATTCCTTTATTTAGAAATGCATCCACAGCATCTTGTCTGTGTTATATTTTCATCTCATGACCTTTCCCGACCTTTGCAAATTCTTCTTCCCTTTTAAGATCCAACACACATGCTTTCTCACCCAAGAAGTCTTACCTGAATCCACCAGCATGAATTACTCATAATCTAAGTGTCTATCCTGCATTTTGTGGGTACTTCCAGCCCCAGACCATAGCATGTCCATAGTCCAGGCCTCTCCCCAGGCTTACTTTCCAGGATAACTCCAGGTACGGCTGCTCTGAGTCCCAGCACAGGCCATTGGGCTTCAACCCCCATCATCTTGAGCCTAGTGGGTGACAGATCCCTTGTTCTTGAAGTCAAAAATACCATATGAAATCACCTGATAATCACAAAAACATTTAAATTCATGTACATTAAGGAGTTCTAGATGGTTCTAGCTTTCTCTGCCCCACATTTCTTTAGAACTCTACCTGCTGATTTGGGCAAGTGTTTCCAGCTCTAAAATGATGGAGTTTCAGATTCCCCTGTGGTCATTGGCCTCTGTCTGAGCAGCTCACCCCAGAGTTGAAGGGATGAATCTGAATTCTCACAGTCCTGCCAGTAGTCTGTGTCCGGCCCATGGCTTTCAACGCCCACCAAGAGCACCTTCATTGCTTGCAGGGACCCTTCCAGCCCATCAGGTCAACATTTAGTGGAGCTTCCTTACTAATCACTTCAACTTATCTCATGAAATCAAAATTCAGGTGAGTGTTGCAAGCTTAACTCAACCCAGATACATCTCATTCTTCTCCTTCTTAGCACATAACACAATTGAAGTTAAAGTTTATTATCAGCACATATTTCCATATATACATATATAAAATCTCCTATCTTTCCTATTCCAGTGACTATGTCTTATTCATCTTTTCATCCCTGACAGGGGATATACTGCCTTTCGCTCACTGAACACTGCAGAAACGTTCGAATGAACCCATTCCTTACCCTCTTAGCATTGAACTTCAGTTGAAGACATCCCCTCAATTCATGCTAATGCTCTTCTTTCTTCCATGATACTTCTCCCTGGTTTGCACTGGCCCCAAAATGAACTTCACCTGGGATGATGAAGTCTTCTTCCACATGCTCCCTCCGTTGGGCCTGTGTACAGGTCCCAAAGGCACTTTACTCCCTTTCTGATGAGTTTTGCAGTAAGTTAATGGCTACATTGTCCTTTCATCCAGCTGGTCAATAACAGCACACTGTGAGCGGTCAGAGTTTACGTGTCGGCAAGATGTCTGGGGGTATGCACCATTGTTCTCTCATGTTCTTTTACCATTGGAAAGCAATTGCTTTGAACACCAAAAAACGATTACAGAAGATTACACCTTTTAAAGGCAATCTCTGTATCTTGTTCAGTGTGAGAACACAGTCTGCAAAATGTAGTGTGACTTGCACAGCAATTACTTACCTTGTTAGATCTAATTTCAGAATGCCTCAATTGCCCATTATCTTAGCACATTTTTTAAAAATGTACCCAACAGCAATGTTGAAGCTGCAGATCTCTTGAAGACTGTTGTGTTGGTACCTACTGATTGCATCAAGCTGTACACTTTTTTCATTTTAAGCGCTTGGAGGACACTGAGCTCAATTTTTTTGATTATTGAAGTCTTGTTAATTTCACCTGTCTCACGTGTTGAATATGGTGAGTCTCGCAGATAACCAAAGCTTGCTATGTTTAGTAACCAAATTTTTTTCCCATAGTATCCTTAGTACTTAACAGGAATTCTTTTAAAGTGTATTTAATGATTCTTCGACAGTATATTCAAATGATAATTAAACTTTACTTGATGGTTCTAGGTCATCTATTTGCATTATTTCATTGGGCTATTAAGATAGAAAGAACTGATTGCTCTTATCTTAGATAACAGATTTAACAGATTGCTAAAATATTGTAGTCTGTTTTTATAAGACTTCATCTGTAGTCATTTATGGTTTTTCACTTGTTCTCTTGTGTCCTTGGTGCTATTAATACGCTGTCTTATGTTACATCCACGTTCCAGGGTGAGTATGTGAAGATGACTGACTACCATCCATATAGAACCCACTCCTCATTTGAAGACCATATTGTGGGCAGCCCTGATGGCCCAGTGGTTTAGCACCGCCTTTGGCCCAGGGGTGTGATCCTGGAGACCTATAGGATAGAATCCCCATGTCAGGCTCCCTGCAGGGAGCCTGCTTCCCCCTCTGCCTGTGTGTCTGCCCCTCTCTCTCTCTCTCTCTCTCTCTCTGTGTGTGTGTGTGTGTCTATCATGAATAAATAAATAAAATCTTTAAAAAAAAATGAAGACCATATTGTATAGTGATTACAAGTATGCACTCTGTTTTAATCCCAGTTCTGCTACCTACTAGCTGTTGATCTTTGGCAAGTTACTTAATCTTTGCATTTCTCTCCTCACTTACTGCATCTAATGAATGGGCATAATAGTACTCACTTTCTAGAACTGTGAGGATTAGGTGGTAGGACAGTGTCTGGTGTATGGAAAGAGCTAAACAGCTGTATTATCTGTTTTTATTGCAGATAACTAATGGATACAGTATCTCAGAGACCTTCAGATTTTGGCCAGTCCTATTCTAGGTCTGAGGATACTCATAGTATAGATGGATTATCCTATCTCCCCCAGTTTTTAGATTACCCTACCCTTTTCTAGAAGTTACACAGATGTAGAATAAGTAGAGTCAGGCTTGTATCTACCTATGTAATTTAATTGGTAGTTATCCTAGAGTAAAAGTTATTTGCATATCTGCCTATGTCCATATACTGTTGAGTACTATGAATAACCACCCATCCTGAACCACAGCACTGCGTGCTTCCCTTATACCAAATCATAACAACTCAGAATGCCCCATCACTAGCTATGGAGACTAAAAAGAGCATTTATACCTTGTCCTAGGCCCTATATCCGGTACATCACAGCAGGATGTAACTTGGGTCTTTCTAAAACCATACAATGAACTAGATTCTTGCCTTGCCGGCTCCTCAAAAAAACATACAACTGTTTGTACAACACTTAACCATCATGGGTCTAGTTGGAAGGGATAGCTTATCACTTATGACAAAATCCGACACTCGAAACTCTATGGTTGTTTGGTTCCATATTCTCTGTTTCTTTTTCAAGTTTTGAGAATGCCAAATGCCACAGTCCCATTCTTTCTTTTGGAAATATCAGATGGAATGATACAATCAGCATCAGTATCTCCAAAATCTTGCCTGCCCTTAAGCCTTCCAATCCCAACACTCTACCCATCTTTAGAAGGTTCAAGGGCTACATCATCCAATATAAAAGCCACAGTGGTGAACATATTGCACCAATGTAGAACACTTCTATCGTGGCAGAAAGTTCGGTTGGACAATGTTGTAGGGGGATATTCCCAGGGACATGTGGTGCATACATGGTATGATAAGCTGAGGTTTGGGACCTGGTTTCCTTGTTAGTCCATTGTGGTTCACAGGACAGGATCCCTGGGGAGCTTCAAGGCTTTCTCTTACCTTTTGGAAACAAATGTGGCCTGATCAGTCAGGCCCAAGTAGAGGCTACTTTTCTGTTTCTCCTGGGCTCCATGTGCTTCTTACCTGTTCTTAACCATATGGGCAGTATGAAATGGAAGAGAAAGGAAGCTGTCCAAAAGAATCACAGAAATGGAGATGCTGAAGAGAAAAGAAACCCCAGAGAGATTTCTCCAGAAGATTCTAATGTCTTTAGCTTCTTCCATGAAAGTTATTATTTACCTTTGGGGTCTTAATGATTTTATTTTGCCTTCGAATCATACCAAAACTTCTTTCTTGAAAGGAAATGAGAGATGGACAGCTTTTTAGGTTTAAACCATGAGTCCCTTCCCTTTGCTGGGTTATCAAATTGTTTTAGTAAGTTGGCATCAGCAATTTTTAAAGAGAATGAGGTAGAATAGAAAAGATAATATCAGAGTATACTGGATATAGAAATTTTTTCATAATCTCTACTTCATATATATACATATATATATAAATACACACACATACATTTGTACTGGTTGCTATGTAAAATATTATGGGCTGTGGTCAAAATATGAATAATACTGGGCTAAAATTATAGTTAACACAATGAACAGAATACTTTTCCTAATTTTCTAATGCCTATTTCCATAATAGTGCTATACTTGCTTTGTCGTTTGTCTTATGTCATCCTTTTATGGGTATCAGAACCATGAAAAAATTCTATACGGAAAGCAGATAATGGTCTCAACTCCTTAAATATGAGCCACAAGTTTGGAAATCTTAGAAATCTATGATGGAAATACCTTTATTGTGAAATCCACAGACTTGAGTGGAAGGAATCCTTTCTGGTTGGTTTCACGGTGGGGAATATTGTATATGTGCTCATAATGTTCTGTGTTAGGAGGTGCACATACAGGATATAACTATTTGTGAAAGATAAGTAAAATGGTGATAAATAGGAGCACATCCCTCGAAGGCATAGATCAGAGGCTCTTATTCATTCAGCAAATTCATGGAGCAATTTATTTAACTGGCATTGGGATCAGGGCACAAAGGGATCGGGGCTAAGGAGACAAAGATGAATATGACAGGGTCCCTCTATTCAAAAAACTTGTTATCTAATTCCAGAGAGACAAGTCCAGTAAACAAACACCTGCAACATAGATGAATATAAGCACAGATTGCTGGTGGGCATAGATGTGTCTTAGCCAGAAAAGGGGTGTTTTCATCCTTGAGAACTTGCCTTGTCCAAACCATTATTTTCTTCCCCAGATCATCCTCATCTTCCCCAAGTTGAAAATCTCTGGCCTTAATAATGTATGCTCTTGTGTAAAGTTCACTGAGATCAATGCACAGCCATTCACAGGATTTATAAGTAGCTATAAAATGAGATTTTAAAATTCAGTTTGAATTCTCTTTCATAGAATAATCATGTTCATGATTCAGCACAGGTTTTTTTCATGTTACATTCATACTCGAGGGTTGCTTTTTTTTTTTTTTTTCCTTTTTTTCTACGGAAAGAATGCTAACGGGAATAAATTGAGTGGGATGAGACTTCATTGTCACCTTTTTTCTTTGCCTAAGTATTTATAGTAAGAAGATTAAATGTGCAGAAGCTGTTCTTCCCATTCATGTATACCAAAGATACAAGGAATTTAGTAAGTGCCTGGGCGGTGTCTTGGTCGAATGAGAAGAGCATCCAAAGGGCAGCCGGGGAGGTGGAGCCCGGCGGAGCTTCCCGGAGGCCGTGCCTCTCCCCACGGAAGCCCGGCTGGACTCCTGGGAGGGCTGGGAGCCGGCCGGACTCTCCGACTCTCCCATCACCCGCAGCCTTCTACGGGAGCACTTCCGAGGAAGCCGTCTCCTGTTAACCCCTTACCTCCTGAGCTCGCCCGGAGCAGTCTGACCACGGACATAGGGGCTGAGATTGTGAGTGCTCGGCAAAACCCAAGACCTGTGGCTGCTCCGCCAAAATGGCAAGAGTAGCCCTTCGGTTATCGCTGTCTCTTGCGTGTCGCGCGTGTACCTTGCGCAGTCGCCGGCGTTGGAAGCCGGGCAGAGGTGGGAGCCGCAGCCCACTTGGACAGGCGGAGCGGCGGCCCCGCGAGCAAGGATGCCAGCGCGGCTCGGGCCGGCACACGAGCCGCAGCCCCCGCAGCGCCCGCAGCGCCCGCAGCGCCCGCAGCCCCGCAGCCCCCGCAGCCCCGCAGCCCTCTCAGGGCCCGCAGCCCCCGCAGCCCCCGCAGCCCCGCAGCCCCCGCAGCGCCCGCAGCCCCGCAGCCCCCGCAGCCCCCGCAGCCCCGCAGCCCCCGCAGCCCCGCAGCCCTCTCAGGGCCCGCAGCCCCCGCAGCGCCCGCAGCGCCCGCAGCCCCCGCAGCCCCCGCAGCCCCCGCAGCGCCGCAGCCCCGCAGCCCCCGCAGCCCCCGCAGCCCCCGCAGCGCCGCAGCCCCGCAGCCCCCGCAGCCCCCGCAGCCCCCGCAGCCCCCGCAGCCCCCGCAGCGCCGCAGCCCCGCAGCCCCCGCAGCCCCCGCAGCCCCCGCAGCGCCGCAGCCCCGCAGCCCCCGCAGCGCCCGCGCCCTTCCGTGCGCCGCGGCCACCAGCGCGCCACCAGGCTCTCCACTGGCTCTTTGCGGCGGCCGCGGAAGCCAAAGCCGTGGCTATAAATATACACATACATATGCATACCCACACCCACACATATTTTTTAAAGGCTTTGTGGTTTCTGAGAATGTGAAAGGGAAGACTGTGAAGCAGAAATGCCCAAGGACAGCGCGTCCCGGCCGCCGCCCAGCCTCGCAGGCTCCCGTCCGTCCGCCCCTCTGTTCCCGGGTCTCTCCGGGAAACCGCAGATCCAGCCCTTCGACTCCGAGCATCTTGCCCTGACCCGGACTTAGCTTTCCGTCCCATCCAGCAGGCTGGCTCACTAGCCTTCGAGCTTCTACAATCTCATCTCATTTATTTTTTTTAAAGATTTATTTCAGCATGTACGAGTGGGGGAGGGGCAGAGGGGGAGCGAGGCTTGGGGCTCGATCTCACGACCCCAGCTGAAGGCAAGAGTCGGAAGCTTACCCCACTGAGACACCCAGGAGTCCCCTCATCTCATTTGTTGTGGTCTCCTCTGTCCTCACTCTCTTTATCCCTGTGGTTGTAAGACTTTTTGTTTCTTTGTTGTCATTTCAGTGGGGTTTTGGAAGAAATCTGGCCTCATGTGTGAGTTCGGTCGGTCTTTGTGTCTGGGTGTCTCAGAAGCCTCCTTTTAGAAAAAATTCCATCCAGGCAGGGATCCCACACCACTTGCTGCCTCTTTAACCTGCCTCCCCTGCGCGTGGTCTGAACCCTCAGCCTGGCCCATAGCATTCCTCACTCAGAGCATCCTAAGTGTGGGGAGTCTGACCGGGCATCTAGCCCAGGCCTCACTTTTCCCTTAAGAACTGGCCCCTCTTCCCTCTTATTTTCATAAAAAAAAAAAAGTATACATTTACTTTCACTTATGATCTTACCTATTTTTTAGATTATTTATTTATTTATTTGAGAGAGAGAGGAGAGAGAGAGAGAGAGAGAACACAAAGGCAGGGAGGGGCAGAGGGAGAAGCAGACCCCCTCACTGAGCAGGCAGCCAGATGCAGGGCTCCATCCCAGAACCCCAGGGCAGATGCTTAACTGACTGAGCCACCCAGGGGCCCCACGACCCTATCTATTATTACATTATATGACTGTTGAGTTTAGGAACCATTTTGCACATCTATGTATTCTCAACAATTTGCATCTTACCCAGCATTTAATAGGTGCTTAATAAATAACCATGGTAATTGTTACTATAATTTACAGACTACGTTATAGCAGTTTTAAGTCAACTAATCTTCCATATGAACTGGGATTACACATTCTCAACCCAAACCAATGAGGACTGACCCCAGTGGATGGGGGGTGGCTACTACCCCAGCAGGCCTGGTGTCATATGTGGTGGGGGCACAGGGAGGGTGTCCTCGCCATCTCAGCCACTCTATCTCTCACACATTAAAAATGAAAAGTGGTATGTGAAAGACGGCGACGCCGCCTGGAGCGCAGCAGACTCTTCAGCAGATGTGCTTTAGTTTCTTCCAAGTGAGGCCCAGACATTCAGCCCTTGGAAAGAACCGTAACTGCTCACCTGTCCACTGGGGTGCTTCCCAATGAGACGATGCCGTCGGGGGTCATCTGCTCTCAGAGTCTGTCCGTTGCTCAGAGTCCAGGCAACTTTATGTGAGTCCACTGTGAGGAAAGCTACCATGCGTGGGGGCTGCGGGGATTCACCAGTGACTATGAAGTTTGTAGCATCTCTTTTCATTCCAACTCACCGAGAACAGAGTTTCACTTGACTTTGCCCAACACGTATTATTATGATCTCACGTTTCCACAGAGAGTTTGTCCTCACCGTCCCCCGTCACCGTTTCCATCGCGCAGACCATCTCCACCACAGTGCACGCTGTCATTTCTGTGGCAAGTATGTTTGTCAGAAGACTCTAATTGCTTTATGTGTGAGAACATTAAACTGCAATAAATTTATGTACGCAGCTGCTCCATTACTAGAGAACAAGTTTTATCCCCTAATAAATTGATGTTTCTTTTTAGTGTCAACTAAAACCAAAATTTACATCCGAGGAAGTGAACCTTAACATTAAATAATTGCTTCAGTGGCACTAGCGGTAAGAAGGGGTACTCACCACCCAACTCTAAAAAGGCTGGAGCAAGGGAAATGGTTTTTCCCTCTGTTAATTGTTTCTTGAAAGCATAATTGCACAATGGCTTTAATTGAAATAGGAATAGAAGCTTTGCCCTTTTGAAGCAGATACTGTAAATAGTGTCATCATTTGGTATGAGTTATACCATCGGGGAAACGGCTAAAAAGCTTATTTATGTTGAAGGATAAGGGAGGAAAGAGATTTGCTTTGGTAGTTTGTCTGGTGTTGCATTTAAGATAATGGAATCGACACTTAAAATTCTCTGGACTGTGATTAATATTTAATTGATCTTTTCTGTAAGACTTTGAGCTGAACTGATTGCTAATAAAAGACACAAGTTGGACAAAGGATTTTTATGAATTTGACTTACTTTTAGAAGGTCTGAATTAAATTGGCCAGCGGCTGTTTTTCTTATTTCTGTGTTTATTATACTGCAAATCTGGTACACTTTTAAAAATGCTATACATTAAACACTTCAAGTGACTGATTCCATGTGGAATAAATATGAAAAAGTATCCTGTTACTTTATATCCATATTATGAACTGAAAGTTTATTGTATATACGTGTGTGGGGGAGAGAGAATGAGGGAAGGAAAGGGAGTGAGAGTTCTTAATTCAAGTGTGGCATAGATCAAAAGGCTTTTCCCCCAATTTCTTTGCATCAGGCAGACTTGAGCAATAGAATGGCAACAGAGGAGCCAACCTGGGGTCGCCCTGGGCTACGAATCCATATATCTGTGTTGTCCTAGGCCTGTCATCTCTTGGCTCCTTACTCTTGGCCTGTCATTTTCTCTCTCTGGGTCTGTTCTCTCATCATAAAGTAGAAGGGTTGGTCTCAATGATTTCAAAGCTACTTTATAATTTGAATGTTCTTTAGTTCTAAAAGCAATGACTTTATGATCACAGAGTATGGTTTATAGTGTAAGATTTTGAGTGGTCAGTCATTCCTTCCATACAGTGTAATTAACCCTTAAATTTTCCTTTTCTTTGCCTTTAACCTTCCATTCAATGTTTTTCACAGCCATGTCTGAGCTAGAAGACAGGAAGGCAAATAGTCCAAGTACAGATTGCATATTGTTCTATGCCAGTTCTTTCAGTTATCTGGGAAATGATTAAATATTCCTTTTTTTCCAAAAGCTGGATTTTTTTAAATGGCATTTGAATAGGATATTAAATGCCATGATAGAGATCAACACACCCACAAACACAAAATTAAACAATCTGTGATGCCCTGGCTCTAGCATTTTGGAATAGTTCTGAAGTTGATGGGGTGATTTTTTGGGGAAAGTCTCTGCTAGCTACAGGGAAATTTTATCAAAATAAAAGGAAAATCCTGTGAAAAATCTAGTAAAAAGCATGTTGAGTCTCCAGGGTAAAATTAAAGAGTTTAACTAGAAGATGGCCCCCTTCCTCTTCAAAAAATCTGGTCTTAGTCCTCCACAAAGTGATTTTAAGTTAAAAAGGGGGAAAAAAAAAAAGCTAAAGTATTATAATACTTAGTTGACATGTTCATTTCATGGCAATTTCTAAAAGCTTCTTAGTACTTTATATATAGTCCAAAGAATCTTGTATAAGTTACACGTAGACTATATTTAAAACTCGTTATGGTACTCACAGTCTACTTTTACTATCACCATTAGTATAAAGATTTAGTGTTGTTATGTCCTTGTTTATGGGATCCATTGTTGCTGTATCATGGAGTTATCTGGAGCTAATTCCTTGGTCAGAAACATAACCTCCAATTATAACATTGCTCCTATGGGAAAATGTGATCCACTTTATCATGTGGTTTCACATTGTGGTAAAAAGTAGAGAATGCCTGCATTTTTTAAAGTTTAAGCTTTTCAACTCATTGTGTCATCAGTTATGACTTGGCAAGATGTGAACAGTGTGTCTCAGTTTGAGGTTTGCTCATGGATTGGATTTGAGTGGGATTTCAGCCCCTCTCCCAAGTGCCTACGGAAAGGATAGTAATGTATATGTCAAACTTAAGCCTTAATTGGAAAATTTGCTACACATTTATACACTCATGTTTTTGGAATGAGAATTTTATTTAGAATGTTATAAAATAAAAGATCTTTCTTCTGTGCAATGCCAAACATCTTGATATTCCAAATGCAGACTACAGTTATGGTTACTGATAAATCCTGGGTCTTCTCTTAAAATTTCAAAAGCTTATTGTCCATTTGTGCTCCTTCTTGTCCTTAATCAGGCTTATTTTATTGGCAACATCTTTAACTGAATATCTTAATTACTGCTAAGATCCTGCAGAGAATCATGGTTCTAAGTTACAAGGACAAAAAATAAAGCTTCTTGAATTTTTTTGGTGGTTGTTAAATAATGGAGGATGTCCAGTCAGCTTTTTTAAAAGATAATATCTCTTTCATAATACTATCCATCGGGACCTAGAAACGACATAAGCCAAATAGCTCATCTACCAGAAAATGCTGAGACTACCGTGAACACTCTTCTTGGTCAAGAGAGGGACACACTCTGTACTGTCACTTCTTTCCTTCTCATGAGAAAAGTTATCCAAACTATATAGGTGGGACGAGGAACATGTTTGTTGACACTATTAATCAGACATCAGGAAAATGGGAAGAGTAATCTTCGAGGGTTGGACTCAGAAAGGGCAATCGTGACATCAGTACATCACAGCTGTTGTATTTAGGTAATTTAAAATTCTAATTTTCTGTTAAGTTTATTCAATTACTGAAACCTTAGTGCTTATGAAAGGAGTTAGACCAACAGCCCCTGAGGAGACTCTATCATCGGCAAAGTAGATGCCACTTGGCAGCGGCCCAGGTTTCACAAGCCTGAGGGCCCAACCTGGAGAGAGCGGAGAAGTTCCTGTTGGGACCTGGTAGGGATTCCCTGAGGTGAACCTCTAGGGCAGAGCCCAGCAAGTCACTGGAGGAGCAGCTCCCCCTCAAACAGCCCCTTGTTATATCACATGGGATCCCCACTTCATAAGCAAACCGGTCTTCCTTTTTGCTTCTCTATTGCTGTTATATAACCACTGTGAAAAGTAAGAAGAGTTCTTTTGTAAGGGTATTGGTTGGATTTATCACATATGCTCATTCCTCTTCTACATGCTTGTTTCACGTGGTCCGATCCACCCCTACAACGTAAATTAAACCTGTATATCTGTTGCTGACCACTGAAGCTGTTATCTTCGATTTTATTTCTCTCCTGAGCTGCAGACCTGGATTTATAACAACTTATTCTGTGTCTCTATTGAGATGTCATTTTAATTCATTGTATTCAGAGTTGATGAAGTGCCTGTTCTGTGCTCAGCACTGGGTTAGAGGTGGTCTTATGCCTCATCTCCTACTACTTACATATACATGGGACAGATACTATTATTTCTGTTAGAAGAATCAGAGGAAATAAGTGCTCAAAATAGAAAGAGAAATTCTAGGCTTTATATTCCATACTCAGTAGAGTGATTATTGTGACCCTCTAAAACATAAAGCTTATTCAAGTAGGAGTTATGCCCATCTAATTTCCAAAAATTATTTGAAGCAGTTTGTAGAAGTAGCTGTCAAAATGAAGTTTAAAAGGACACAAAAAGATAAAAGATATGCTAAGAAATTGGTGTAATTATGTTCAATTATGCTTGAACATTATCTCAGAGATTCCTGGTAGCCAAGGCAAAAAAGACAACATAAAATCCTTACTCTATAACTAAAGGAGATACATGTTCAGCCAGAGAAATGCTTCCACTAGCATTAACTTCCAGGTCACTTTTAACACACATACTTGTAAAAGGGAAACTGTGTAACAAAATGATGATTTTCAAATAAAGGACTGTATAAGATCCGTGAATGTTCTTATTATGATCAGTTGTGTGATAAATGGAACTATATGAGGGCATTTCTAAATACCTTCTCTGGCATTATCTGTTAGGAGTAATTTTTTACATATATACTTTCCAAAATAGAAATTAACAAATCAAATAGTGTTTGCAAATATAGGGTTGCCAAAAAGCACAGACATGTTCATATTATTTGTCATATAGACTTCTGACCAAAGTTGAAGATTTATTATGTTGTAAAAATATTTCTCTAGAAATTTAAGTTAATGTCTCCTAGAAGTATTTAGCTTTCTGATCAATATTCTTGGCCTTACTATGAATAGTAAAATGTTCATAAAGATTTTTATCAATGCCCAAATATAAAGGAAGACCAGCAGGAAAGGAAAAATTCTGTTTCAGATTTCTCTCAGGATAATCACTAACAATTTCTATCTAAAACTGCAAAACCAGTTCAATGTTCATGTTTTTATTCCATAGTTTTTAAGAATATTCAAATTGTCTTCAATTATTTTTATTGCCATTTTGGTAAATTGGTTTTATCAAATGCCATACTATGACCATTTTTCATCAATTATGTGTCAGTTTTTCCCTATTGAAAATCTCTAATATCAAGATATGTTTTCCGATCAATGACAGTTTGATTGTCAGCATTTTCTTCCTTTCTGAGAGATTTGTCAAATGTGTTATGATCCATGATTTCTTAAATTCAGCAAAATGCAGTTATAATTGTTCATGTCATACATATTTCTTACATTTTAGTTCAGTGTGCAACACATACACACACACAAAACCCTAGACCATATTAATTTAAAAAATAAAAGCAAAAACTTGATTCTGGCAGCAAAAGGGTAGAGGATAACTTCTCTGAAGGTTTTGATATAAAAAAGGAATTTACGGCTTCGTATTATTGAAAAGATAGAAAATCCACACCTTAACTGAATCCGTGTTATAAGAAACCTTAGTGACTCTATGGAAACAATTTAGCAAGTTTATATTGTTTATGTAAATTTATTTATCAAAAAAATTTTCAAGGTTATTAGATATTGTGCATTTTATCCATCTATTTCATGGACTCCATACCTCTTCATAAAGTTCTCTAGATAATGTCATGCCAAGACGGCAGAGATGACATTTTGATGTCAAAACAAAATAATGTTGTGGGAACCTATAGAAACAATGTTGCAGTGACAAAATGAAATGTCAGTGGTGGTCTATTGTAGCATAATGTCAAAACAAAATGTCAGCCAAAATCCATGGAGACATTATTATGATATCAAAATGAAACAATATCAGAGGCAGTCTGTAGAGACATTATAATATGAGGAAAGACAAAATGGTATCTACAGAGGCCTGTGACTTCTGAGTCTCAGTGAAGCTTCATGTCAGATGATGGGCTTGTGACAAACACAGGTAATATTTCAGTACAGATCTTCATTTACTTACAATGGGGTTATGTCCCAATAAACCCACTATAAGGTTCAAAATACTGTAAGTCAAAAGTGTATTTAGTATGCTTAACCCAGTGAACCTCATAGCTTCGCCTAGCCTGCCTTCAAGGTGCTCAGACATTTACATTGGCCTACAATTGGGCAAAATCATCCAACACCAAGGCTATTTGATAATAAAGTGTTGAACATCTCATGCAATTTGTTGAATACTGTACTGAAGGTGAAAGACAGAATGGTTGTGTGGGTGCATGGTGGTTGTGTCAGCTGTTTGTCCTTGCGATCCCCAGGCTGACCGGGAGCCGTGTTCCCTGCCACTGCCTGGCACCACAAGGGAGTATTGCACTGCATGCTGGTAGCCTGGGAAAAGGTCTACATTCAAAACTCAAAGTACAGTTTCTACCTAATGCTAATCACTTTCACACCGTCAAGAAGTTAAAAAAAAAAAAAAATCATTAGTCAAACCATCATAAGTTGGGGACTGTCTATATATTTTCCTAAATCTTTTTTTTTTTTTTTTTTGCAACTCAGGAAAATATCCCAAACTGATTCTTTAGTATAAATGTCTGTGTTAGTGCAGATATTTATATCTACATCTCTGCCTGTGTCTAGATCTAAATCAATGTCTATGTCTATCTCTGAATGTATTCCTTTTGGGCTTCTGTTGCTACTGCACACATAATTAGTTCTATTTGGTCTTGGCTTAGCTTCTCTGCACACTAGTATTTGGACATCAGTTGAACATAAAAATACAGAAAAGACAGTGTTGCAATCTGCTTGTAAAGGGTCATACTGAGTTTTAACAGATGATTTGCTCCATTCTTTTCTCCTCTGTCCTCAGGTGTAAGCTGGCACTTACACCTGCCTTGTAAACCTTCAGGCATCAGGGCTGGTTTGGAAATGTACACCCAAATTCCTGTGAACTTTGCCCCTTCTGCTCATGATTCAATAGCTCCCTGGCTAGGTA
This sequence comes from Canis aureus, assembly GCF_053574225.1. Taxonomy (NCBI): domain Eukaryota; kingdom Metazoa; phylum Chordata; class Mammalia; order Carnivora; family Canidae; genus Canis; species Canis aureus. The sequence goes on along the minus strand of NC_135615.1, from coordinate 2,302,057 downwards.
GTTAGTTACTCTACCTGTTTCCCAGCACTTTGATAATAATTGAAAGATCAAAAAGCCTACATTTATTGCAGAAAAAACAAATCTTTATTATAATCTGTAATTATGTTGGGTTATTTTTCCCAAAACAAAGTTATATAAGTTAGTAAAATGTGGAATGTCTTTCCATTTCTTGGTGTTATCCTCAGTTTCTTTCATCAGTGTTTGATAGTTTTCAGAGTACAGGTTTTTCACCTCTTTGGTTAGGTTTTTTCCTATGTAGGTATCTTATTATTTTTGGAGCAATTGTAAATGGGATTGATTCCTTAATTTCTCTTTCTGCTGCTTCATTACTGGTATATAAGAAATGCAACAGATTTCTGTATATTGATTTTGTATCCAGGAACTTTACTGAATTCATTTATCAGTTCTAGCAGTTTTTTGGTGGAGTCTTTTGGGTTGTCTATATATAGTATCATCTCATCTGCAAAATGTGAGTTTTACTTCTTCCTTGCAGTTCAGATGCCTTTTATTTCTTTCTGTTGCCTGACGCTGGGGCTAGGATTCCCAGTACTATGCTGAGTAACGGTGGTGAGAGTGGACATCCCTGTTTTGTATTTGACCATAGAAGAAAAGCTCTCAGTTTTTCCCTATTGAGAATGATATTAGATGTGGATTTTTCCTGTATGGCCTTTATAATGTTGAGGTGTGTTCCCCCTAAACCCACTTTGTTGAGGATTTTTATCATGAATAGATGGTATAATTTATCAAAGGCTTTTTCTGCATGTATTGAAATGATCACATGGTTCTTATTCTTTCTCTTGTTAATGTGATGCATTATGTTCATTGATTTGCGAATATTGAACCACCCTTGCAACCCAGGAATAAATTCCAGTTGATTGTGGTTTATGATTTTTTTAATGTATTTTTGGATTTGGTTTGCTGGTATTTCATTGAAGAGTTTTGCATCTATATTCTTCAGAGATAATTGGCCTGTAGTTCTCTAGTTTTGTGGTGTCTTTATCTGGTTCTGGTATCAGGGTAATGCTGGCCTCATAGAATGAATTTGAAAGTTTTCCTTCTCTTTTATTTCTTAGAATGTTTTGAGGAGAATAGGTATTAACTCTTCTTTAAATGTTTGGTAGAATTTGCCCGTGAAGCCGTCTGGCCCTGGACTTTTTTTGTTGGGAGATTTTTGTTTACTGATTAAATTTATTTGCTGGTTATCAGCCTACTCAAGTTTTCTATTTCTTCCTGTTTCAGTTTTGGTAGTTTATATATTTCTAGGATTTTATCTCTTTCTTCAAGGTTGTCCACTTTGTTGGCAAATAGATTTTCACAGTGATCTCTTACAATTGTTTGTATTTCTGTGGTGTTTGTTATTATTTCTCCTGTTTCATTTGTGCTTTCATCTAATTGGGTCCTTTCTTTTTTCTTTTTGATCAAGTCTCACTAGATGTTTATCAGTTTTATTAATTTTTTCGAAGAAACAGTTTCTGGTTTCATTGATTTGTTCTATTGGTTGTTTTTGGTTTTAGTTTCTATATAATTCATTTCTGCTCTAATCTTCATTATTTCCTTCCTCTGTTGGCTTTAGGTTTTGCTTGTTGTTCTAGCAAATATTGTTAAAATGCCTATACTACCCAAAACAATCTATACATTTAGTGCAATCACTATCAAAATACCAACAGCATTTTTCACAGAACTAGAACAAATAATCCTAAAACTTGTACAGACCCACAAAAGGGCCCAAATAGCAAAAGCAATCCTAAAAAAGAAAAGCAATGCTGGAGGCATCACAATTCCAGACTTCAAGTTATATTACAAAGCTGTGGTGATAAAGACAGTATGTTATTGGTACAGAAATAGACACACAGATTAATGGAAATGAATAGAAAATCTAGAAGTAAACCCACAACTATATGGTCAATTAATCTTCGACAAACCAGGAAAGAGTATCCAATGGGAAAAAGATAGCCTCTTCAACACATGCTGTTGGGTAAACCCGACAGCCACAAGCATACACAAAAAAATAAAATAGAAATGGATTAAAGATGTAAATGCCAGACCTGAAGCCATAAAAGTCCTTGAAGAAAGCACAGGCAGTAGTTTCTCTGACATCAGCCATAGCATCTTTATTCTAGATAGGTTTCCTGAGGCAAGGGAAACAAAAGCAAAAATAAACTATTGGGATTACATCAAAATGGGAAGTTTCACAGTGAAGGAGACAATCAACAAAACTACAAGGCAACCTACAGAATGGGAGAGGATATTTGCAAATGACTTCTTCTGATAAAGGATTAGTATCCAAAATATATAAAGAACTTATAAAATTCAGCACCCAAAAAAATAATCCAGTTAAAAAATGAGCAGAAGAAATGAACAGATATTTCTCCAAAGAAGACATCCATATGGCCAACAGACACATGAAAAGATGTTCATCATCACTTATCATCAGGAAAATACAGATCAAAACTACAATGAGATATCACCTCACACCTGTCAGAATAGCTAAAATCAACAACACAAGAAACAACAGGTGCTGTTGAGGATGTGGTGAAAGGAGAACCCTTTCTTGCACTGTTGGTGGGAATGGAAACTAGTGTAGCCACTGTAGAAAGTAGTATGGAAGTTCCTCAAAAAGTTAAAAATAGAGCTACCTTATGATCCAGCAATCATGGTACTAGGTATTTACCCAAGGAATACAAAACGCCAATTCAAAGGGCTACATGCACCCTGCCATTAATAGCAGTATTATTCATAATAGCCAAATTATGGAAACAGCCCAAGTGTCCATCGATAGATGAATGGAAAAAGGAGATGTGGTCTATACATACAAAATATTATTTGGCCATAAAGAGGAATAGAAATCTTGCCCTTTGCAACAATATGGATAGAGCTAGAGACTATAATGCTAAGCAAAATCAGTCAGAGAAAGATATGCCATATGAATTTATTCGTATGTGGAATTTATGAAACAAAACACATGAACAAAGGGGGAAAAAAAAGAGAAGGCAAACCAAGAAGCACTCTTCACTATAGAGAACAAACTGATGATTACTAGAGGGGAGGTGAGTGGGGGGCTGAGTGAAACAGGTGATAGGGATTAAGGAATGCACTTGTTGATATCACCAGGTATCACCAGGTGATATATGGAGATGTTGAGTCACTATATTGTACACCTGAAATCAATATTACCCTGTACACTAGAATTAATATACAACCTTAAACAATTAAAAAAGAGAAAGCATTAAATTTGATGCTTATTATATTGTACACCTGAAACTAATATAATGATATGTTAATTATATTTGAAAAAAAGCAAAACCAATTTTTTTTAAAGTTAGTAAAGTGTCAAAGTCTTTGAACAATATTTTAGACAGAAGTAACAGTTTGACTACATGAATCAACTTACAAAGGTCAAAGAGTTTTTTTATCCACATTTTAAACAGTTTGTGTCTGGAAGTCAGTATTATTGATTTTTGTTCTTAAGAAATTTGAAAATGCCTGAAATAGAGAAAAAGTCAAACTAGAGAAGTGAATCTCTTTCTTCTGTGAATCCTATACCACAAAATAAAGATTTTCTCATTTATTTCAGTTATAATTTTAAAATTACGTGTAAGTAAAAGGATACAATAAAGTCTCAACTAGAAATCAACCAAGCAAATCCACAATTAGCCAATGTGTTTGAAAAAGTTTACTTTTAGGGGAAAGAGATAGATGACTACAAAAGTGCTGTTATTGGGAGTTTGTAAAAAAAAAAATAGTGAGAAAGCAAAAGAGCTTTTGGGTAATATCCTATAGTTGATGGAATAAGATTCAGCTCAATTGCTTTTCTTTTCTACTCAAAAATTCAGTAATGAGAACTGCAGGTCATGAGAATCTTAAAACTTTTTTAAAAACTTATATCCATTATTCCTTCTTTCTAAGATGGAAAAGATGTTTTAGGGCTTTCTAGAAAGATTTTCAAACTCAAGGGTTGTAACAAACATACAAAAAAGGCTTTGGTTAATCAGAGTTATCAACTGGTTCTTCAAAGACTATGAGCATTCAGGATCATATACCGGGTTCAATTTGCTTATATTAATTCACATGCACTAGCTACAGACTATATTTCTTAGAAAATGGCATCAGCTTTATGTGGTGGGAATGTGCTGGAGCCTCGGACTTGGCTTCGGTAGCTCTGGTTAGGACTGCACTGTGGAAAAAGTCATGAAGCATTCCACCATGAGCACCAATGGGATAATTTTAAGAGATCCAAGTAGGAGCTGGTCACTATTTGGCAGGAGAATTAAAAGTGGAGGCCAGCAAATATTGAAACAGAGGATTAAAAATTCTAGATCATAATCACCACTTCAAGCAGTGGGAGTAAACTTAAGTAATAAACATCTAAAGCCAAACTGTGAATTTCATTGTATGTCAAATAAAAAGCTATTTGGAGTATAATGCCAGAACGTGTGTTTGTGGAAGAAAAGTTTGGAAGACTTGGCTAAATCACAAAAATAAGATTTGCTTGTATTTGGAGCTTTGTAGATTATAAATTGAATGCTAAATTTTTAAATTTAGTTTCCAAATCGATAAATATGAAAAAACTTTTAAGTATCTGTATACACACATACATATGCATATATAAGTATATGTAAGTATATAAGTATCTATATAAATGCATAAATACATAGCATGTGTAAATATAGAAATATTCTAAAAAAAATTTATATGCATAAAACACATACATATAATATAAAAGAATAATATAGAAATAATTCTAAAGCTTGTTGGGAACATGAGCTATAAAACAAAGATCAACTTAATGGGAAAGAGAGAGAGGAAAAAAGTCAGAAGTTCATTCTGGGAAGTCCAGTGTATAACTAATCTGTTTTCTAGAAAGAGAGAACAGAGAAAAATGATAGATTATTGGAGAAATAATATAAGAAAATTTTCCAGAAATGGAGAACTTAAGATTCTAAATTGAAGAATTAACTAGTGCCCTGAAAAATCAATTTTAAAAGGAAACAGGATTGTGAAGTTTCAAAGTAACAAATAAAGAGATGATCCTTTGAAAAAATACACAAAGAGTTGATTCCCAAGAGTTGGGAAACAGAATGTCATATTTCTCAATAATAACACCAGAAGCTAGAAGACCGTGGAGCCACACCTTCAACTATTGAAGAGTGGTGTTTCCTAACCTGTAGTTGTATCCCTAACCAAAGTGTCAGAAAATGGTGGTGGTTTAAGCATGTAAAGATACAACTTTTTTGTTTTATTTTGTTTTGTTTTACTTTTAAGCCATCCCCTTTTAGGAAGCTGCACAATGTATACTCTAACAAATCCCAGGATAATGATGAAAGGAGGTGCCAGGACTTCCACTGTGAGGAGCCCTGGAGAGCCAGTGCAGATTGGAACATGTGGAAAGAACGCATGAGTTGGAGGGTGACAAGAGAAAAACTAGAATTGATAGGCTCTGACAGGTTGGATCATGTGGAAATATGTATTTGAAGGTTATAAAGAGGGAGAAGATATTTGCAAAAGATTTATCTAATAAAAGACTGTTATCCCAAATATACAGAGAACTCTTAAAACTCAACAATAAGAAAACCAACAGCCCAATTTTATCTTTTTAAAGATTCTATTTATGTCTTCATTTTAGAGAGAGAGCATGAGTAGAGGGAGCAGCAGAAGAGGGCTCAGTTTTAGAACCCTGAGATCATATCCTGAGCCGAAACCAAGAGGTGGACACCTAACTAACTGAGCCACCCAGCCGCCCCTCAACAACCCATTTTTAAAAAAGGATTAAAGACTTTAATAGTCATTTCCCAGAAGAGGTACACAGGTGGCAGATAAGCATGTGAAAAGATGCTTCACATTACATCATCAGGGAAATGCAAATTAAAACACCAAATAGGTACCAGTACATAATTATTAAAATGGCCAAAATCTGACAACACCAAATGCTGGTGAGAAGTGGAGCAATGGTGGGAATGCAAAAATGGTACAGGTACTTGGGAAGACCAAAATTTGGAAATTTCTTACAAAACTAAACATACCTTATAAACCCCACAATTGAGCTCCTTGGTATTTACCCAAAAGAGCTGAAAATTTATGTCCACACAAAAACCTGCACATGAAAGTTTAGAGCAGTTTTATTCGTAACTGCCAAAATTTGGAAGCAACCAAAATCTTCAGGAGGTGAATGGATATAAACTGTGATATATCCAGACAATGGAATGTTATTTAGAGCTAAAAAGAAATGAGTTATCAAGCCATGAAAAGACGCAGAGGAAACTTAGATCATATCATGTGACATTCTGGAAAAGGCAAAACTTGGAGACATAAAAAATTCAGTAGTTGCCAGGCAAGGTGGGAGGGGAAGGTATGAATAGGTAGAGCACAGAGGATTTTAGGACAGAGAAAATTCTCTATATGATATTAAAATGACAAATAAATGTCATCATACATTTGCCCAAACCCATAGAATATACAACCCCAAGAAGAGACCCTGATGTGAACTCTGGACTTTGACCAGTAACATTGTGACAATGTAGGTTCCTGGAGTGTAACCAGTACACTGCTCTGCTGGGGGATGTTCATAACTGGGGAGGCTGCATGTGTGTGGGGCAGGAGGTCTATGGGAAATTTCTGTAGCTTCCTCTCAATTTTGCTGTGAATTTAAGAATGCTCTAAAACATAAAGTCTTAAAAAAAAGACTCTAGAGGATGGAAAAATTTAGAGAGACTCTAAGAAAACTAAGCAAAAGAAAAACCAAGAATGTTGTAGGAGAAAGGAAATGTAATCGCAGTGCTCCATTTGAATTAGTAATGAACAATATATAAATAATGTAAATAGTAAGAAAAAAGAATCAGTTAAAAGTTTTCAATAACTGGATTGGGAGGACGTGGGATGTGAAAATAGGGAGTGGAATTTGGGATTACAGTGTGTAAAAAAGCCAGTGCTTCCTCTACCTACACAGGAAATCAACAGATAATGTTTAAAATTGTTCAGAAAACTGTAGTGAAATACCAGAGGTATTTGCTTAGATATGGATTATTGTTAAATCCCTAGCTTTTGTTTTGTGTAATAAATCATATTAAAAATTTACTTCTAGTAATATTGAGTATAGTATTAAAAATCGTTAACTATATGGAAGAAGTGAGCCATGGAAGAAGTGAGCCATGGAAGAATCATCGACAAGAGCATATCACAAACCAGGAATTATGATTGATCTGGTCTGTGTATCTCAGGCTGAATTAAAAAGAAATACTGTAGAAAACGGAGAAAAGCCTTAAAAGTTTATATGTTGGGATTGGGTAGTAAGAGGGACATGAGGCAATAGAGCAGAAGATTTTTAAGACTTTAAGCTAGCATTTAAAAATATCAACTATACATATGAAAGTTCTATTTTGAAAAATGTAATTTACAAAAGAATGATGCAAGCCATTTTCAAAAGCTATCAATAATTCCAAACCAATATGGTCACATTTTTTGTGTTTCTCATAATAATTTAACTGAACATGAAATGAGAAGTTAAAGTGATTAATGTTTCTATCTCATTTAATCCTCTATCCAGATAAATTATTTGTAAGTTGGGGCGTGGCCAAATTGTGAATTGAAGAAAGGCCTAGAAAATTATTAGCTAATAATTATGAAGTTAATTAAGAACATAAATAGACATAAAAAACTGTCAATAGAAGTATTCCAGTGATCTTTAAAATGTTTTAAAATCAATAATACATACGAACTCTTCATTTGGGTACATCCAAGGTTCTGTTTTTTTTAGAAGACTAATAAATGTATGTTTCTGCTTTTATTTGAGTTCTCACAAACCTTTCAGAGTTAGCCAGTCATGAAATCTCAGGCACTGTATCTCCTATTACATTATTTTCCATTTTAAATCATTTTAAGAAAGCCACATGAATTTATCCATAATTTAGAATTGACATGAACATTAAGTACCATATTGCATTGGAATTTTTGAGGAAAAAAAAGCATAGCTTAGTTTTGTATAGTATTTTGCAATTATTCTGTCATTAAAGACAGAGTGTAAAAACAAAAAGAATGTTAGCCTTGAATTGTATGTAATCATTTCATAATTAAAGAATTAAAATAATGGTTCTATAATTAGTTCCTATGCTTGTATGATAAAACCTTTCTAATATGAAAAGAACATGATAATCATTTTATTTTGTCATCAAAACCCATCAGGTTTTGTAATTTAATTTCCATTGCTTTCTTATTTCAGATTTTCCTAATGTACTTCTGATTTTTGCTTTTCTTTTCATTCTCTAGGATTTTCACGTATACAACTGAATTGCTTTGCTTCTTTATCCAGACGCTCAAATGTGTATGTTAGTTTGAAGCACAGGCTTTAACGGTGTGGGTCACAACGGGCTAACCCTCATATCCTCAGTGGTTTTATTGAATGAATAGCATAATCCATATACTTTTTTTCAACTCTCTAATCTAATAGAATACCCTATATGTCCTTGCCACTTATTAGGTCATGAAAGTCATATAATCTATGAAAAGGAAGTGCATTTGGGGCGTTATCCCCAAATTATAACTGCATCTTGCATTGTGCAAAGAGAAATGACATGTGATTTCTTATAGGCAGTAACAGTGTATCTTCAAGAATGCGTTTAAATTCATAGGTATACCAGGAAAACATTTTCTCCGCCATCACTTACTCATTTAAAGCCACGCAGAGCAGCCTACTAGGAAGTAAGGAAACCTCGAGACAACTGCTTCTCTCCCTGTCCCTTGCCCGATTTCATCTGGGGGATGAGGAGGTTCACTCTGGCTTCTCCCACCTTCTTCGAGGTCTTAGGCTCCAACACTCAGTCTCACAATATTCAAAGCTCACTTGTTGAAAAGTTTTATGAGAACACGATTTCTGAAGTGAAAACTTTGATAATACGTTTTTCATTGATAGTCTTTTAAAGCTTGCTAAATAATATTACTTTGTGCTAAGTTTTAAGCAAATGCCCCCTCTGTCCGAGGTGTGACTGCAAGAGATGTAGCAATCTAGGTAGAAGACAACTTGGGTTATTTCTGTGAGATTTACTAGTCAAGAGAAGTGACCTCAGGCTCACAAGAGAATTTTTTTTCTCGTGTATTTATTGTTGGGTCCTGAAATTATGCGTGTCTGTGCACGTGTGTGTTCTTTGTAGCTGGAGGAATTCCCCTCAAAAAAGCAAAGCTAAATTTTTCTCACTCCTGCCTGAGACCAGTGACAGGCTAATAAGGAAGAGTGATGATAGTAATAAAATGGGGCAAGGGGTACATTCCTGAATTTTGCTGCTTATAAAATAATAGCCCTATTACCAAATGACCATGCGGGGACCCAGAATGTGATCCAGTCCTGAGTCTTTCTGATGGAGAGAGGTGACCCTCCCTAGGACTCATCACTTCAGAAGCAAATGCGGTATTAACAGCTTTGGTGACTACCTTTTTAACCCAGAGAACATAGCTGTATGTTTTTAATTTGTTATGATTTATTATACTGAAATTGGTGTGAAATGGACAACAAATCATGAGTGTCAAAAATCTGAAAATGAATTTTATCAGCTGAGGAAAGTGAGTGCCTTTGGGATTTGCATAAGTTTCTCATAATTCTTTTCATATTACAAGTGATGAGCCAAACTGTGAAAATAAACTGAAAATGACATATTTCCTAAGTAGCTAATTTCACATATACATATAGACACATATAAATATAGCCATTTAGCCTCGCTTTAGACTTTCTCTATAATTCAAAGTGATTTGTACACACCCACAGCAATATTTGTCTAAAAACCTTAGTTATAAAGACTGTCATCACATCACACAAATGCCTGAGATTATCTATAGAAAAATTATACAAAGTAAAAATTATACAAAGTATTTACCAACTTTACTTTTTTCACTGTTCAAACTAGGAAAAGAGAATTTATACCTACACAGCAATATAAAATTGTGAACATTGAAGAAACATCTATCCCCAAATTTCAGATGCTATAAACAGCCTTCAGCATTGAAAAAAAAAAAAAGCTCCCGTGTTAGAAACTAACTTTGCATGCATAATTAATTGGAGCGCCATATTCCTGTTTCACAACCAGAAGAGAAATTGAATTCAGGTGTTTGGTGAACATATGGGGGATTTACTGTGAATTTATGACCTGTGGGTTGAGTGTAAAACCCCAAGATACTTGCTGATAAAACTTAATGAAGCTTGTGCAGAGGAGCTATTTTTATTTGTAGTTTGGTAATTGATACATTTCTTGGTTTAACCCTCCCAGCCTTTCCTCCATTTCTCATAAATCTTCCAGCCGGAGAGCAAAAGCCAGGGTAGAAAGCCCTGATCTTCTTAGCCAGAAGACTAGTGCTTATCTGATGTGAAAATTCAGGTACGCTTTTCCACAGCATGTCAGCCTGTTCCTTCCTCATTTCCTTTTTAATTTAGCAACTGCTGTTTTTTTCACCTGCCCAGGTAACAGGAGGCAAAGGCAAGTGCCGTGGGAGGAAGCACACTAGGTTCCTCTGAGAGCAGCGAAAGCCTTCGCAGAGGGGTGACCCAACATTTTCTGTCTTCAGAAAGCAAAGATGGGTGCACAGTGTAGCTCATCATTAAAATTTAGATACATGGCCATTGAAAGGTTTTTAGGCCAGGAATAAATCCTAGCTTCAGGGACAGGAACCTGCCACACAGGCACCCTAGCCGTGTCGCCCTGCTTCTTTGTACCTAGGGCCTTACCCAGAATGCTCCTGATTTGAGTGCCAAGAAAGAAAACACATGACAAGTGCTCCATTTTAACATACGGGGTGTAATAGGTTTAATGAGAAACCTGTGTTTGTGCACTAATTTACAGCAATTAAGAACTCAGTTCTGACATCTGTAGATTATAACTATTTGTCTGGCGATTACAAGATCAGGACTAGTTTATGGAATTGCTAATCAGCCCAGAGAAATAGCTCAGTGAGAAGCATGTCGTGTACCTGGAGTCTCTAAATGGTGCCATCCCCTAGGAGTCGTGCTAGCAACCCTATTAGTTCAGTGACATTTCTTCCCCCTACACTGCAGTCATCGCTGTTCAAAAACTTGTTTGTATCCACTTTATCATGCTGACAATCTGTCTGTTTTGAAATGATTACAACTCTGTACATCCGTGCATGACATCACAGTAAGACATTGCTTAATGATCTGAGACGCTTGTGGTCATTGCTGGCTGCCTGTTTCTAAAGCTATGTGACAGGTCTGCCCTACATATGTTTTCTCCAGTGTCACTTTTTGCCTTCGCCAGGCCTGGTGTCTGTTTTAAGTGACATCCATGAAATAGCTGAATTTTAGACTTGCCATTGGTACAGATAAAGGGACTAAAGGTTTTTCCTTTTCCAGGATGCAAGAAGTAGTAATTAGACAAGGAAGGGAGAGGTGCTTTGATTTTTCTCCAGTGAAAATATTTTGAAAAGTAATAGTACCCTTGAAGGATAGGTTGTTTATCTCCCGTCCCATATCTTTAGTCTTTTCATTTGGGTGAAACGACCAAGGAAGTCAAAAAAGAGATACATTTCCCTGAAATAAGTGGGCCAAAATGCAAGGACCTCCTGTGAGGGTCGAGTTACCTACAGACAGCATCAAGGCTGGGAAAAGCTGGAGTTCAGGAAAACTGGGTCTTTGAGCATCATGAATGCTGTCCTGGAAGCTTTAACTCAGTGTCCTTGCTTTGTCAGTGCCCTGGGATGCAGACCATAATGATGTTTCGGAAGTCTTGACTGTACAATCAAGGAGACAGTAGGACTTTGAAGTGTTGACGGGTGAAGAAAGTTCCTTAAGCAGAGAAGCTGACAGTCAGCAGAGATCTAGGGCTTCCCCTCTGGTGCACGCACGGGGTGGGGTCCCTGAGGGAATGCTAGAAATACGTCAACTGGAATAAGCTTCGAGTGCGGACTTGCATGATATCCAAGATCTCAGATAGAATTGGGAAATTGACTTTTGTGGGTCTTTTTTTTAATTGGGAAAAGAATAATGTCCTTTTGCATTTCCAGTAATTGGATGCCAAGTACAGGTGTGAAATTCAGTGGAATTTGGAATAGAATTTTGTGCTTAGGCCAACAAGTAAATTGCTAAGGCTGATGGGTATATAGCAACAACAGAAAGGGAGAGGATATAGGTGGATGTGGTTAACAAAATTTTTACTCTGTGTACCTGTTCTTCTGTAAATTGGGGATTTGAAGGACATATGTTAAGTCCCAAACTCTGGACAAACTAAGTAAAATCAGTTTTAACCAGGAATCTCTCTTTGTGAGTTATGTCAGATCCTGTCAAGTCATCAGGAAGAGAAACTAGAGTTCTCTTGAGTTCAACTTTACCAAATGACCTGGTTGGCAGGTCTGTTTTCACCATACACTGAGGAAACACCCACATGTGGTTGGTTTGGCCTTGTGGGGACTGATTTCCAGAGATCACAAAGCCAGAGCAAGTATTGGGTGAGATGATCAGGAGAATGACCAAAGGTCACCCTACACAATTGGGTTGATTTCCATGGAGTGTTCTTGGGGATATACTGGTGCTCAGTTGAAAGCACATTTGATTGGTTTCTTGTGTTAAGATCTGGCAATAACCATCTTTCAGGGACATCTTCGCAATAGTATTTACTTTGTGCAATTTTTCTCAGAGACTAGAACTTTGAAGTGACTAACCATATAAGTGATAGTGGTAAAAATCATTCGTAAAATATGATTCCTCTCTTGTATTCTGCTCTTCTGACCAATATGTTTTTGCAACAGGCAATATTTGTTTGGTTGCAGCTGCGGGCAGGGCTTAGGTCTTTGTACTTCTAGGCCACTTTATTTCATTTAGTAAGTATACAATCCCTCCACTCTCCACCCTCACCAACACTGTCTAAGGTGATGTGGTGGTGGTGAGTGTGTGTGTGTGTGTGTGTGTGTCTTTGTGCGGGTGTGTGTGTTTAAGGGAAGGAGGTTTAGAGTGTCTATTTGTTATCTTTGGTTGCAGTGGAGCACAAGAAAGCAAACCCACTGTGCAATCACATCTCAAACCCCTGTTTATATCACATCCACTAATATCCTAAGGGCCAAATTAAGACATGTCGCCAAAGGCCAGCATCAGTGGGTATTAGTTCTATTGCTGCATCACAAATTAACACAGTCTTAACAGCTCCTTTTGTCAGTTTCTATGGATCTGGGGACCAGCAATGGCTCAGCTGAATCCTGTATTCAGGGTCTCATCCAAGTACAATCAAAGGGTCAGCCAGACAGCGTTCTCACTGGGAGGCTCCCCTAGAGAAACGTTTGATTCCCTGCTCCTGGAGTTGTTGACAGCATTCTATTCTTTGCAGCTGTAGGATTCAGGGTAGCTTTCTTCTTCAAAGCCAGAGGAGAGAGATATGTACTTGCAAGATGGACACTGCATTCTTAGATGATCACAAATGTGATCATACCCATTCCCTGACCTTTTCCCCATTTCCTTGGTAGAAGCCAGTCACATGCCTGCCCACACTCAGTGCCAGGGAGTTGCACAAAGGTGTGACTACCTGGAAGCCAGGACCATGGTGCCACTGGCAGGTCTGTCCATTACAAGTATTTGGGTAACGGTTTTCCCCACCGCAGGGATGTGACTTGCAGAACATATATGTGTGAAGTGATTGTGATGAAGTCGTGAGTGTAAGAAAAAGAAACACATGCACATGTAAATTATAATCTCTATAAAACAGTGCTGTGTAATCTGAACATGGAAAGGAAAGGAGAGGATATTATAGAGAGAAAGATACGAGTGAATTTACCTTCTTATCTTCTCTAGAATTGTGCTTCTGAATTGGCTTTCTGACACTGACTTGTAATCCAAATTTTGTAACTCTGTGGGAGAGAGGACTGTTTCTGATTCTTTCTTTTGTGGTGAATTTTTCCTTCTAGTCATTTTGCTCAGTGCAGAGTGGCCAAAAACAAGTTGTTCTTGATAGAAGTGCAATCTCTTCTGACTGTAGCATTCCAGCTGTTCTCTCTTTAAATCTCAGACTGAATTCGCAGGTTTTCAGGATGATTTGAAAGTTATCTAGGTAAGTTGGTGGGGACAGGTGACTTGGGGACCCCACTCTTCCTCCATCTTGCCCCGCCTCCTCTTATCTTCTGTGGTACGAGATTATTCTCCATTCTAGGCACCATGGAAAGCCTGCCACAGTTCATTTTTTCCTTTCTGCCTACCTACTCCTTTCATGGTTTTCTTCCTTCTATGGGAAAGAAAATGTAGACCAAAATGGTGCCTTCTTGTTCAAAGAAATGAGTGTTTGTCATCCCTTCCATTGGATTCTGGATCTTAAACTTATTCCCTCTATTCCTGTTCCAGATTTGTTTTGCATAATTAAGAATGCAAATGTTTAGATATTTTTAGTCCATAAAGAATCAGTTACCTCACAAACTCCTCTCTCTCAGCATATGCTGGTCTGAAGAGAGAGTTCAGAGCTCACGCCTGTAGGGCAGTATACCCAGCATTAGATCAGAAGGAGCAGACAGTGTAGGAGAGGCAAGACTATATGGACACTGCCTCGTTGTGTTTTTTAAAAAATATTTTTGTTTCTTGGGCCTGTTACTAGGGGATCACTGGCCTTATCTTGGTGCAGTGGAAGTAAATAGCCTAGAAAAGCAACATATAAAACAGGCAGCATCTGCAGAATACAAAATAGAGGTTGCAAGTTGGCTGCCCACAGACATATTTGGTTTTGGTTTTGGTTTTGTTTATTTTTTTATTTGTCCCACCTAGGATTGAAAAAAATAGTCAGCCAACATTTAAAATTCAGGGAATAGAGGAGAAAACTATAGTTCTGACTTCTCTTATCTAAAAAAATTAGAAGGCAACACCAGGCTCACATCCCTTCAGAACAATAATCTGCTGGAACCAAGCAAGGCCCTCCCTTTCCAGACCAAGCATATTACTCCTGTTTGTCACAGGATATACATGATGCTTCCAGGGCCATTGAGTTTCCTTCAGTCTTTAGGTAATTGGCCCACAGGCTTTGGAATTTGTCCCAACTATGAAGTTTGCAGGCTGAATTATTTTCTAAGTATTGTCCATATAACACCTGCATTGCTTTCAGGTACGTACAGATTTCTGGAACCTGCACACAACTGACTGAATTAGAATCTCTCTAGGTGAGGCTCAGTCAATCCATGTGTTTAAAAAAGCACTCTGGATGATTCTCCTGCACACATGAGAACGACTTTGGATGTTTCTTTTCTTACTCACTATATCTTAGGAGATGATTGGATAGCATGCCCGTGCGGTATAGGTGTAGGACAGGTTCCAGTGCTTGCTTGCATATAGGGCCAATGCTACAGTTAGCATGAATTGGTATGCTCAGCTACCAATGTAGAGCATATTGCAGCAGTCCATCCTAAAGGTTATAAAGTCTATCACTCTGTGTGATCTACCTCTGACAGGAAAGGGTACAAACCCCATGGTAATTATGGATGGGAGTTCCATATAATTCAGGGTTATACTCTATATGCCAGACTAGGAATCTTCATAGTGTGTGATCCAATGTATCTTATTTTTAATGCTGTCAGAAAGACTTCCAGATCATCACTGAACCAAAATTGACCCTCTTCATTTAGTTTAAAATTTATATATATATAATGCATATATATATATAATGTATAAATACATATACAACACACAGACATATAAAAGTATAAAAGACAGTTCCAAAGACTAAAAAAAAAAAAAAAAAAAAAAGCGTAAGGGAAGTCTGCATTAGTGTTAGAGTGAAATTGTCTTATGTCTGTCTGTGTAGATTCTTTATTTTAATAAAATCTCTATAATTGCCCTCTGCGTCCTTGCTTTCTGTAGAAATTATGATTTCCTGGCTTGTCATTAAGAGTTATACTGTCTCTCTCACCCATCTGATTGACTCATGGTATCTTTATCACATTCCTTGCACACACAGACAAAATAATGAGCAACTTTAAGTTGGCAACAAACCGAAATATAAGTTGATTGGGATGTTTAGGGATTAGCCACTAATGCTAATGAATATTTAAAATTTCCTTTGGCTTTCTTGGCAGAAGAGCTAACCAAGAACTTTAGAAGTCCAAATGTGAATTATTGGCCTGTTATAGACTGGCCTGAGAAACAGAACAAGCAGTTGCAAGGGTTTCATTCTTGAAGCCAGGATTTCACCTTCAGACTGCCAACTGTTGTCCCCCAAGGATGCTTGATGGTCTTCCAGTCTTTGGAAGTCATCATCAATCATGAAAAACATTGCAGCCTGTTTTTCAATTTCAATTCTGTGTGGCTTTGCTAGTCTTGGGCAAGTGGGTTGCCATTCTCTAGAGCAGAGGAAGAAAGGAAGCAAAGGAAAAGAGAGTGAAACAATGTCTCAACCAGCTGCTGAGATTTGAAATAAGGGCAGAAGTGACCTCCAGAACTTGGCTTATACTGTGAAAAACATTGAGGTCACCAGAATTTAAAATTAAGGACACTGGGTCAACTTCCCGTGTTGGGAGATTTGTACTCTCAATTCACCACAAATAGTAAGAGATCAGTTTTCACCAGTGGTTTAGACTTCATGAACCTAATAATTATAGAGTTAAAACTGTCTATGCTATGTGAAAATAATAGGGAAATATTTCTAGTTAGACCTGTAAAATACTTTGTCAGTCAAACCTCCTACAATCCTCCTATTAAAAGCTATGAAGAAATATTCCAGGAACAAAAAAGTTACAGTTGGAGAAACAGCAGTGAGATTAATGAATGTTCACTTCCATATCTCAGGAACTATCTTCATACCTACATTATCACAGTTTCACATGGAGAGCAAGGGGTTCCAGAAGTTAGGTGTTACATTGGGCCACCATTATTGAAAATAATTTATGTGTTCAAGAATATAAGATGCTGTGTATGTTCCTTAAAAGCCAGTGGGAGGGGATCCCTGGGTGGCTCAGCGATTTAAAACCTGCCTTCAAAAATAAATAAATAAATAAATAAATAAATAAATAAACAAACAAACAAACAAACAAATATAAATAAATAAATAAAATAAAATAAAATAAAATAAAATAAAATAAAATAAAATAAAATAAAATAAAATAAAATAAAATAAAAATAAAACCTGCCTTCAGCCCAGGGCATGATCCTGGAGTCCTGGGATCGAGTCCCACATTGGGCTCCCTTTATAGAGCCTGCTTCTCCCTCTGCCTATGTCTCTACCTCTCTCTCTCTCTCTCTCTCTCTCTATCTCTCTCTCTCTGTGTCTCAAGAATAAATAAATAAAATCTTTAAAAAAAGCCAATGGGAATAGCAACCTGCTCAGCTCAAGAGTATGGAAGGGAAGTTTTAAGATGTATCCAAATGTGGACTGAAGTCTTGTCAAGTAGAACATTTTACAGTCCCATTAACCTTTAATGTTCTCAGGGCAATCAGTTCAAAATATCTGTCAGAAGCAAAAAGGAAAAACAGGCTTTTATTGACTAGGAAAATAATCAAATTGAGAATATTCATAGAATGTTCCAGAAGCTCTAATGAAATTAATAGAAACATAAAAGTGATAGGGATTTACTCAGTAGATTAAATGATGAAAGACTATCTTATATTCTTAGAAGATGTTAATATTGTCCTATATACAAATATTTTTAATTTGAGATTTTTAACCTTTGGAATTCCTCAAAACACATGGAATTGTATGAAGATATATTAATTTGAGAATTTTATATGCTCTACTATGACAGAATTTCTCTTTCCAAGCTATCCCTCACAAGTTACAGTGCCCAGTGGCGTGTGCAGCCAGAAGAGCTCAGATTCAAACTGATAACCAGGGCAACATGTTTTCAATGAAGAGACCCAGTCTGCTAATAGCTTACTGCTCTCCTTTCTACTAGCAGCTTGGAGGGTATATGTGATAAGTATAAAGCTCAATCCTTGTCCTCAAGGAGTTTGATGTTTTGTTGGGGAGACAGCAAGTACCTAATGTGCTTGAATAGCTCTCCTGATAGGACATGCCTTCATCTTCAGGGGATGGCATAGACCAGAAATGCCGTGAGATTTAAGACTGTTTTAACCTTGGCCGTCACTACAACTCTTGCAAGATGCTATTCTTTTTTTTTTTTTTTTTAAAGTAGATTTTATATTCATGAAAGACATGAGAGAGAGAGAGGCAGAGACATAGGCAGAGAGAGAAGCAGGCTCCTCAAGGGGAGCTCAATGTGGGACTCAATTCCAGGCCCACGCCCTGAGCCAAAGGCCGATGCTCAACCACTAAGCCACCCAGGAGCCTCTTGCAAAATACTGTTTTTAAAATCTGTATGATTTTATAAAGCAGGGGCTTTGGAGTCTAATATGTGTTTTACTAAGTGATACAACATGGCACGGTGAAACCAGGGCTGGACTAGACACCAGAAAAATCTGGATTCCAGTCTCACCTCCCCATTGACCAGCTGGCAGACTTCAAACAAGTCACGTTTATCTTCTTTGAATGTCAGTTTCTACATTTGTATGTGTGTGTGTGTGTGTGTGTGAGAGAGAGAGAGAGAGAGAGAATGAGAGAGAGAAAGAGAAATACTACCATCTGTACCTACCTTATAAGCTTTTTGTGATAATTAAATAAAATTTAATGCTATATAAAAGAAGGCAACGTTATCAACTAACTGGTGAAACCAGACTACCACCCAAAGTTTGTTTTATGTATGTATGTATGTATGTATGTATGTATTTAGGATTTTATTTATTTATTCATGAGAGACACAGAGAGAGAGGGAAAGACACAGACAGAGGGAGAAGAAGCAGGCTCCCTGCAGGAGCCCAATGTGGGACTCGATCCCTGGGACTGGTATCACGCCCTGAGCCAAAGGCAGATGCTCAACCACTGAGCCACCCAGGTGTCCCACAAAGTTATTTTTAAAATGCTCTTCATTTATGCTGTGAGAACTGCATTTTGTGTATAGATCTCTGATAACTCCTAAAGAAGAACTTCATATGGTGGCATTATGAAAAGAATACTGCACGTTTGTAAAGCTGTATTGAATGTTATTATCTTGATTGCTGCAACTATGATACTTAGAGCAGAAATGATTTTCATGTCTACTTCATATATATAAAGAACCCCATAACTCAGAGGTATTAAGTACCTTGGTCTAAGAAGGTGGAAGAGCTAGGACAGGACCCTGGTATTTCTGACTTTTAATACAATGTCCTTTCCAAAAAATTTTTGCTGCCAGCACCTTGCCAGATTACAGAAAGGAAATGAGGCTTTTAAAATACTGCATAAAACAGGAATGTCTAAAAATACTGCTTGCCCTCTTGAATGTCTGTCTATAATAACTTTAATAAGTCTTAATCATAAGAACAAAATGAAAACATTTTAAATGCCCAGATATTGTTTTATAAGTTCACTGCCTCTTAAACAGTGTCATTCCACAGCAAGCTGCCATTTCTTTCCCTAGCAACTGCGATTCACAGATTGTATCTCTGAAGGGTGTTCATTGTTGCCCCTTCTCTCTTTTAGCAACAGATCAACTCCTAGCAACCATGATCGGATACAGCGTCTACGGCAAGAATTTCAGCAAGCAAAGCAGGATGAAGATGTAGAAGATCG
The DNA here is from genome assembly GCF_053574225.1 of Canis aureus. NCBI lineage: Eukaryota > Metazoa > Chordata > Mammalia > Carnivora > Canidae > Canis > Canis aureus. The sequence continues at coordinate 2,282,507 of NC_135615.1, read as the reverse complement.
GCGCCGTACCTATAGCTTTGAACAGCCCTGGGTGAGTATTTGGTTCTGCAGCACAGCAGAGTCTGACAACTCGCCTGCAGAAAGAGCCATTAAGCTCTGACCTTCGTCCTTTATGAAACAAGACAAGATGGAGCCAAATTCCTTTGACCTTTAACATATTGACCTTTCCTTCATTTCCATCTGGGTTTCATCATTGCTAATTTCATTTTATATCTTGTTGCACCATCTGTCCATTGCATAATCAGTCTCATTTGCCTTATGACAAGACATAGCAAAGGATTCTGCTCTCAACTATGCACTTTTTATTTTTAAGTTTAGTAAATATTTTTCTATATACATTTTTCTTAGAACTGGAGCCAGAATAAATTAGTTCAACACATGTCTATTGTATATCTACCACACAAAAAGTACAGTATTTAGCAATTATGAATATTCTCCCTCATTCCCTTTGTGTGTTTGTTGAGTCCTGCTGGTTCCTCAGCCCATACCCCTGTTCTGCAGCCATCACGGTGATTTTTCTAAAGCAGAACTTTGAATGTCTTCTCAATGCCCACAAGGGAGTCCAGATTCTGCAGTGTGGCACTCTAATCCTCTTCTGCCTCAGACTTGTGCTCTCCTTTTTGTGTTTTGCCTTGGAAATGATGGCACTTCTGGGAATTGGAGGCATTGGTGTAGATTTGAGGGCATCCAAGATGACGGGAATTTTGAAGAATCTCTTTGGAAACTTGAGAGTCAATTAGAGATGAATATACAAGCTGTTTGAGGTAGGAAGTTCTAGCTGAGAGTATTGGTAAGTCTGGTCAACATGGGACTGTGACCATAGCCAACAATGCTTAGAGGACTGGAAATAGAAGAAAAGTATTTTGATTAATTCAAAAAATTGATGATGGGGATTGGCAAGACAGACACAACAGAAAGTCAGGGAAGGCACTCTGGAGGCCCGGGGAAGATGCTAGTGGAGCATCACCCAGGCTGGATAGTGTGCTGAGTACAGCTCAAGGAAGCATTACCCCGTTGCCTGGGAGGATGCAAGAAGGCTTGGTGATTTGGGGTTAGAAAGCCTAGGAGGCTGTGGTCAAAACAATATATGTTTTAGAGTCTAGGATCTTGGGTGTAGGACAGTTCTGGATGATTTGAGGTCAAAGTATGCCATCCATGTGAGTTCCTGAAGTAGATGAGAGATTAGGGCTCAAATGGTTAAGGAGTTCAGTTCAAAGTGTTGGGATTATAATTACACTAGGTATTTAGCAAAGTGGGGCTAAAAGGAAGAGTAGTGTTAGAGAAAGCTTAGGGTGAAAAAAAAATCCTGATTTATCTGGGAAAGGTTATGTACCCAACTGACCCAGAATTGAGAAGTTGGTTATTTTGTAGGGAGGGAGAGATAAAGGTAGAAATGTAGGTGGAGGCTTCAAAGGTAAATTGGAAGTTTGAAGAGAGGTGGTATTAGGACAGAGCACAGGCCCTCTGGCCAGGTGACCTGGCTCTTCAGGCCTGTTTTCTCATGTTGTAAACCAAGAGAATTAGAGTAGATGGTTGAGTGTCAGTTATTAAATCCTCTGTTAAGATGAAAATTCAAGAGGGGATGCCTGGGTGGCTCAGCGGTTGAACGTTGGCCTTTGACCCAGGGCGTGATCCCTGGGTCCAGGATCGAGTCCCACATCGGCTCTCCTGTGGGGAGCCTGCTTCCCACCACCCGTGTCTCTTCCTCTTTCTCTCTCTCATATGAATGAATGAATGAATGAATGAATGAATGAATAAATAAATAAATAAATAAATAATTTAAAACGAAAATTTAAGAAGAAGCTGAGTGCATAAAGTAAAGCAGATACAAGCAAAACTTCTCCAAGTATGGTGCACGGACTAGCGCCTTGAGTGTCACTTGGGAGCTTGTACTAATTGCACATTCTTGGTCCTTGCCTTGGTCTGACTGGATCTGACCCTCTGTAGGCCCAGGGATCTGTATTTTGACAAGCCCTGGAGAAGTCATTCTGAAGCCTGTTCAACTTGGAGGAGCACCAAACTAGAGCTTAAGTTGTCCCTGAGGTCCTTTATGGTCCTAAAATCCAGCACCCTCAATACTCTAGACAAGGCTGGAAACCTATAAACATTTTGACCATGGGGTTTGTTGATCAAACTGGAGTCTGGGGGAGATAATTTTGAGAAAGGAGAAGAAGGAAAAATGGGAGAAGAGGTGCTAATTTGAAGGGCTTTACCTCTGCTCAAGCGAGAAAGGTGGAGCCTTAGAGCAGGCACTCGGCAACATGAGACCAACATCCAAGAGTCAAAACTCGTCATGAAATCAATCCTAGCCTAACTTTGGGAGGTTATAAAACAAGTTCGGCAGATATAGCATCTAAGAAAATCTCTAATTGTGTTTCTCCAACACTATTAATGGTATTGTTTTTCTAAGACATTTATTTTTTAGATGATCAAGTAAATTGAGTCATTCCGAGGTAGCAATGTGACAGAATTATGTTAATCTATTTATATTGTTTGACAGAATTGACTCAGTCTCTTTCTACCAGGTTTCCTAAAGCAGGATTCTTTTCTTTTAATTCCAGTCTAGTTCACATAGTGTTACATTAGTTTCAGGTGTACAATATAGTAATTCAACACTTCCATAAAGCACCAGTTGCTCATCACAACAGGTGCCCTCCTTAGTCCCCATCACCTATTTCACCCATCCGCCACCCACCTCCTCTTTGGTAACCATCAGTTTGTTCTCTATAGTTAAGAGTGTTTCTTGGTTTTTCTCTCTCTCTTTTCCTTTGCTCGTTTGTTTAGTTTCTTAAATTCCACATATGAGTGAAAATATGGTATTTATCTTTCTCTGATTTCCCTTAGCATTATACACCTATGTCATTGCAAATGGCAAGATTTCATTCCTTCTGATGGCTGAATAATATTCCATTGTGTGTATCCTACATCTTCTTTATCCATTCATCTATCAGCAAACACTTGGGCTGCTTCCATAATTAGGTATTGTAAATAATGCCACAGTAAACATAGGGGTGCATGCATCCCTTTGAATTAGTGTCCTCGTATTCTTTGGGTAAATACTCAGTAATGCAATTAGTGGATCGTAAAGTAGTTCTGTTTTTAACTTTTTGAGGAACCTCCATGCTATTTTTCAGAGTGGCTGCACTAGTTTACATTTCCTTCTACAGTGCATGAGTGTTCCCTTTTCTCTGCATCCTTGACATCACCTGTTACTTCCTGTGTTGTTAATTTTAGCCATTCTGACAGGTGTGAGGTGATACCTCATTGTAGTTTTGATTTGCATTTCCCTGATGATGAGTAATGTTGAGCATCTTTTCATGTGTCTGGATATCTTCTTTGGACAAATGTCTGTTCATGTCTTACACCCATTAATTGGATCATTTGTTTTTTCAGTATTGAGTTATGTCAGTTCTTTATATATCTTTTGATACTAACCCTTTTTGGGGGGATGTATCATTTGCAAATATCTTCACCCATTCAGTTAGGCTGCCTTTTAGTTTTGTTCATTATTTCCTTTGCGGTGCAGGAGTTTTTATTTTGATAAATAGTTTTTATAGTTCTAATTGTTTATTTTTGCTTTTATTTCACTTGCCTCAGGAGACATACCTAGAAATATGTTGCTATGGCCAATGTCAGAGAATTACTGCCTGTATTATGCCTGTAGGATTTTTATGGTTTCAGGTCTCACTTTAGGGTCTATTAATCCATTTTGAGTTTATTTTTGTGTATGGTGTACGAAAGGGGTCCAGTTTCATTCTTCTGCATGTGGCTGTTCAGTTTAACAATACCATTTGTTGAAGAGACTGTGTTTTTCCCACTGGGTACTCTTTCCTGTTTCAGTGAGGATTAATTGACCACATAATAGTGAATTCATTTCTGGGTTTTCTATTCGATCCATCTTCTGTCTACTTTTGTGCCAGTACCATACTGTCTTGATCTTTACAGCTTTGTAATATATGTTGATGTCTGGCATTGTGATACCTTTAGTTCTGCTTTTCTTTTTCAAGGTTTCTTTGGCTACTTGGGGTCTTTTGTGATTCCATACAGATTTTAAGATTGTTTGCTCTAGTTCTATGAAAAATGCTGTTGGTATTTTATAGGGATTACACTAAACGTGTAGATTGCTTTGGGTAGTATATACCTTTTAACAATGTTTGTTCTGCATCGAATGTCTTTACATTTCTTTGTGTCTTTAATTTCTTTCATCAACATTTTATAGTATTAGAATACAGCTCTTTCACCTCTTTGGTTAATTAAACCTATTCCTGAATATTTTATTGTTTCAGTGCAATTGTAAATGAGATTGTTCTCTTATTTTCTCTTTCTACTGCTTTATTATTAGTGTATAGAAATGCAACAGATTTCTCTATACATTGATTTTGTATCTTGTGACTTTAATGAACACATTTATCAGTTCTCATAGTTTTTTGGTGGAGTCTTTTAGGTTTTCTATATATAGTATCATGTCACCTGGAAATAGTGAAAGTTTTATTTCTTTCTTACCATTTGGGGTGCCTTTTTTTCTTTTTGTTGTCTGATTGCTGAGGCTAGGACTTCTGCACTATGCAAAATAAAAGTGGTGGGAATGGACATTCCCATCTTGTTCCTGACCTTCGGCGAAAATCTCTCGGTTATCCCATTGAGTATGACATTCACTGGGGGTTTTTCCATAGATGGCCTCTATTATGTTGAGGTATATTCCCTTTAGGCCCACTTTGTTGAGGGTTTTTATCATGAGTGGATGTTGTACTTTGTCAGATGTTTTTTCTGCAACTATTGAAATGATCACATGGTTTTTATTCTTTCTCTTATTGATGTAATGTATCATGTTGATTGATTTGAAGCAGGATTCTTTTTGATGTGTGGTAAACATCCTTAGCTATCTATATTTGCGCAGAAAGGCTGAAAAGAGGAAAGAGTACAGTGGCCACCTGAAAGAGAAAACTAACCATATATGAAAATAGTTCTCAAACACAGAGTTCTAATCTACAAGACCCTGCATGGGTTTCTCAGTCCCCATACCATACCACGAGGAGTAGCAGAATCCTACTTTCCTTTACTTGGGAATATAAATTTCAAACCAGCGTATTGGTAACATTACTGTTTAATTAATTATTTAATTGATCAAATTTATTGAGTGTTTATTACTATGTTTAGTCATTGTGTTTGGTTCTGGAGAACAATGACAGGAAAGAAAGACTACCCTTAGAACTCTACAGTTGAACCCATCCAAAGGAAAAGAATATGTTGTACAGTTTATGATACAGGTGTACATGGAGTATTAAGCACAGAAGAGCCATGGCCAAATCCGTGTGGGTAGTTAGGAAAGGCTTGAAAGAAGATTTAGTGCTTACTGGGCTGCACATGTACTAAAATTGGAACTATACAGAGAAGATCAGCATGGCCCCTGTGCAAGGATGATGTGCAAATGCATGAAGCATTCCATACTCAAAAAAAGAAAAAGAAAAGAAAGAACACCTCACTGAAGTTGGAATATATTTTAAATATATAACTTTAGGAAAGAGAGAAACATATTTAGGAACTAAGATTGATTGGACTTTTTCTGGTTGGTGACATTGTATCTACTTGCAAAATGTCCAAGTTTGTATGAAGCTAAATGAGCATTTCCTACTTAGCTGTAGATGTTTTTCATGGGGAGATGTGGAAATGATTTGATATTTATTTTGGTTCCTTTATAAGGTTTTTGTTTTTTTTATTAATGGAAGTGGGGAATATGTTGGCATACATTTCGATATTATCTACTTAATACAATCATGTTAGGAAAAAAAGTTTGAGAAAATCTTATATATCCAGAAACTCACCTGCTGAAGGTCATAGACCAAGTTATTGTATATCAAAATGCTGAAGCAACTTTATACCAACCACTTGGCATGTATTACCGTTTCCTGTAATGAATGAGGAGGGAATTATTTAGATGACAAGCTGATTACTTTAGGAATGGAATAATTTTCTAAATTGTGGGTCAGATGTTGACCTTTTCTTTTTCTTTTCAAACAGCTGAGATCTTGCTGTGTACTCTACTCATATGAATGAGCTTAAAGTGACTGTAATTCTACTTAGTGTATTAATTTTCATACCAATTCTCAATGTTGCCTTAAGAGCTGCTCACTTGTTCAAAATGTTGCTGGGTCTATGGTTTTTATTATGTGTTTTACAAAATGAGCTTTGAGTGTCTTAGATTCTTTTTTCTTTTTCTGTATGTACTCTGACCTTGAAAAGTCACTGTGTTTGGAAAGGATGAGACCATGATCTCACCCATTGGAATGGTTTGTAATCAGTTTTAAGGAACTACAAATTCATCTTCAAACTGTGTGTCCATCTTAGTCCATAGCAGTTGAAATTGTCATGCTGGTTGGAAATGCCACACACAAAGTACAACCAGATGTATCATATAGAAAAAGATCCAAGCCAATTACATACAGAGAGCGATGCTGCAGAAATTCATCCAAGTAGCCCTTTTAAATTCATCCATTTTCAAAATGTTCTCCCTAAACTCTAGCAGTGTGGAATGCACCTGTTCCTGGGCTTTTGTTCAAAATAATCTTTGGGCCTGGGGGGAGCTGATTTGTGGCACAAAAGGTCTTTAGATGAGCAGAGTCCCAGAAAATTTCCTTAGCTCTATAATTGAAGTGCATTCTCTCCCAAGTTGGGTAAGAGAAGAAGAGGAAGAAGAAGGAGAAAAAGCAACTTCTTACCTGTGTAGTGCCAGGTGCAACATAAATAAAGCAGCAAGTTGTTCTAATTCTTTCTTAAGATAATGGAACAGTAGCTGAGGTTAGGGTTATTATCACAGAGCTCAGATATGGACAGGACCTAGTGTTGCTTTTAAAAGAATTAAATTGCAGGCTTCAGACATAAGTATAGTACACTGTTAAAACTTTGCAGATACCTGAGTGTTGCCCACAAGGAGGCTTGCTGGCTGAGGCGGTTGATAGATGGGATAATGGAGCCTATAATAGCTACATTGCTAAATCCTTTCCATCCTGGGTTGGTAGTGACTGGAAAGTAGTTTAGTCCTTCAGATGGAAAATTGATCCTCTACGATGTGAATACCCTCTTTTCCCCCAAGCTTTCTTCCTGTCTGTCTTTAAACAACAACAACAACAAAAAAAAAATCTGTCCTTTTCTCCATTTTTCTATCCTGGACTTTTAATGGCCCGTCTTCCCATTTTAGGGCTTTGTCTGCTTTAATTGGAGAGCCAGTCTGTAGTACACATCCACCCTGCATGCCTAGATTGCCTTCCCTGTACCTGGGGAATTGAGAAAGTGATGTTTTTGTTTTTGTTTTCATCCTTTTTAAGACTTCAAGGGTCTGCTGTGATTTCCTTATATGGGGCTCCATGCCTTGACTCAAGAAATACTGTCTTGGTTAATAGCCTTGCAGTTCAGAAAGGATGGAAATCAGCTCCCTGGGAAATCAACCTGGAGAAAGCCATTCCTGCAGCACAGGGAGCCCCTTTACTCATGGCCAAAGCCTCGGTGCTGCTACAAAGTAGATCCCTTTTTTGTGGCCCCTTGCCCATGACCCATGACCCCAGCCAAAGGCTCCATGACGCCTGGCCCATGCTACCCACGGAGGCCTCAGGTGGTAGAAACAAGTGAAGCTGCTTTTGGTCATTGTTAGCACGTGACACTAGAGAGCTGGCTTGTTCTGTAGGGCTACCCTTTATTTTCAACATGCTTGCTGTTTTAGCAGGGGGAAATAGCTCCAAACACTGGTTAGGAAAGAGGAGATGGAGATAAACCATGTGTAAAAATCAAACATGAATTTATAAAAACTTTATAAGGAAAACTGGCATGCTCTGCAGATTTTTCGAGCATTACTCACATCATTAGTAGCAATTAAGCTTTTTAACATTCAGAACCCACCAGAGGTCGATCAATAGTTGTAAAAATATCTTGTGTGATGGGGAAGGGGTGGAGGGCTGCGAAGGCAGGATCAATAGATAAAAGTTAACTTTGTGTTGATTAAAAGTTTTAAATGAGTCTGCTACCAGGAAATAAGTACCAATATTAGCATTTGCCACTTTTAAACAGAGTAAATGTTTTACACTTTTTATATGATTCAGTGGTATAACAGTTCTTCCTACCCTTTACCAAATCTGTAAATTACCATTTTTATCAGCATGTGGGATTTATTTTAGGGTTACAGCACATTTGTATTGCTGAAATGGAGACTCCAGATCTCAGGTGGGCGGTATGTTCTTTTAGTCATCGTGGTCATCATGTTCACCATAGCTCTTCCCCTGAAGCAGACAGACTTCTTGTATCTTATTTTTGTTTTCAACATGTGCCCTTTGAACGTATGGGAAAATTTGAAAATTTTTATCATTCATGATTTAAATAGAAAACTCACTCAAAACTATCATCTATAAGGGCACCCGGATGGCTCAGTCAGTTAAGCACCCAACTCTTATTTCAGCTCCTGTCATGAATCTCAGGGTTGTGAGATTGAGGCTCTGTGCTAGGTATGCAGCCTGCTTAAGATTCTCTCTTCCCCTCTACCTATGTCCTCCCAACCCCCCTCTTTCCCTCTCCCTCTCTCTCCTTAAAAAACATATTATTTATAAGAATAGCACATACGTGTGTATATGTGAACATATACAGGTGCATACACACATATGCTTATATGCTACTTTCTTTATGTGAAAAAAATCAGGGTATTTAAAAATTATTCTCTATAAATGTTATAAAACAGTAATGAATTTTATTTCACATGTGACACATGCAGTTGTATATTAAGCTCTAAAAGTCTTACAGTTTTGCCTATTCTAACTGGTACTGTAACTTTGTATGGTACATATTTATTTTGTTCTTTATTAATTGTTAACAGTTTTGGTTATGTGTTTTTATTTTTTATTGTTTATTTTTAATTTGGAAAAAGAAGAATGAGTTTGTTTAACTGGAGAAGAATGCTTAATGACTTAATTTAATGAAAACACTATGTAGAAGATATTTTTAGTATTTTGTTTTACACTAGTAAGTGACAGTGAATTGTGTAGCTCTTCCAAACTTTATATAGTTGTTTGTGTAGTATACATAGTATCTCTCTGTGGTCATGATAAAGACCAGCACTTTATAGCTCACTTATAAAAGTCACATGCAATGGTTTTCACTTGTGGTATTAAACATAAGCCATGAAGAGATTCATGTATCAGGGCCCTCCAGTGTACTATGTAACAGATAACTATGTATTTGTTTCTATTTACAACCTCTACATTAATATGGCCTTGGCAACCTTGGCAACTTTTTTACTTGAAAGGTCATTGCTTGTCACAAGTTTCATCACAAACAAGGCCAGGTTATTTGTAATTTGCACTCTCAAAGAACAGAGCTACTGCCTTATTGGCTGGGGAATCTCCAGAATTATTACAACTGTAATTTACCTGTGTGTCTCCCTGTACACATGTTACTTTGTTGTGGTTGTTCATGCTGTTATATTTGAAACCTGCACTTCTCTCTGGAGTTACAAATTGCCTTTCTTCATTTCTTTATTTTTGTGATTTTGATCTCCAGACACGTTATTCTACTTTGGCCACAGAGATGGGAACCCCAGTCAGGATTGTCTATTATACTACTGTTCCCCCAATTTACATGTTTATGTGACTGTTGTTGAAATCATGAATTAGGTTACTTATGATTTGGGCTAAGTATGAAACCTGCCATGATGAATTTAGCTAGTTGTTGCTTAACAAGCTGTTAGTTGTTGTTAGTTAGTTGCTTGCTGTAGCTAATTGTTGCTCCGGACTGCTCACATATACAATCTTCCTGGAATTCTGTGGCTCAGAAACGTTTCATCTTAAAGATAAGAGTGATTCTAACCTACCCATTTGCATGCTTTGAAAAGAGAAATGGCATGAAATATTCATGGTAAGGCTAAGGTTTATATTTCCTCATAGTGGGCAAACCAGTATGACATGTCAGTTTGCTGATACTAAACTCATTCATTTATATTAAGTTTTCAGATCCTGTGTAATGATAATTTTATTATGGGAGTTCATCAAGATCCAACTTGATGCTTGCCACTTGATAAGGTTTGAGGTGAACAGTGTCGGAAACCACACACTTGAGGAAACAAAAGCCTTTCAACATCTTTTTTTTTCTTTTCTTTTCTGTCAGAATCAAAATTTCAGGCCTCTGGGAGAAACAACTTAAAAATACACCTGAAATTTCTACAAGACCTTGCATTTTCTTTTCACATCTCCACAAGCAGTGTGTCACAGAACAGCATGAGCTTAAAAAGCTGGTTACTAAATCCTACTGCAGAATGCCAGATCTTTCAAAACTGCTTGACACATGTATATAGCTTACACGGAGTGAAAACGCAAGGGAAACATGGTCCTTTTGAGGGCATAAAGGCAATTGTGTAGTATTTTCTTGCTTTGCTTTCCCTTTGTCCAGTAGCTTCTCTCAAGCTTCCCATGCCTCACCATGAACAATAGAACCAACCACTCAGTTCTCTTTCTGGCCAGCCTCACCAAGCGTAATGAAAGAAAATGTCCATCTTCTTTAATATAGTTGATGAACAATTGGTTGATGCTTTGTTTGCATAAGCAGAACTCACTCTGCAAAGTGTTTTCCTTGCTGAAGGCATCGCTGATGTGTTATTTGAACGGTGTTGTGGAGCGGGTCTCAGAACACACATTTGTTCCAGTGAGTGTGGTTATAAACATCCACTAGTAGAGACTAGGGTATTGTAAAGCCTAATCTCTTCACACATTATTTTTGTATCGGGATATTTTTAATATGCTCGCTGACTATGCCCATATGCTTGGAAATCTCTGTCCTGTACATTGCCTTCTGATTGCTTACCAACAAATAAGATAATGCTGGCCAGGCAGAAAGAGGACAATAGATGATGCTTTCTTTCTGTTCACACAAAAGCCAACCAGAGGAGCCACTCCTTAAGTAACAAGCCTGCATGTTATCTTCCAGCCCTCCAAATGAATGCGAAGACTCTGTTATTTTAGGAAATTAGTGTGGAGTCAAAGTCTGCCATTGGTTTTCAGCTCTCAGAGAAAATTGATAGCTTGTTTTTAAGAGACATTCTTCACTCAGAATATGCCTATTACACAGTATTGTATAACACAAAGGGGAGCAGAGGTCTGCAAGTGCCAAAGTAGGTTACTTAGTGAATGCCACCAATGCTAGGATAAACCATTTTCGGGTGCTTTGTAAAGTTAGAGGCATCTCGTTGTCTATTTTGAGCAGAGCTACTTTGATTTTTAAAGGGCAGATCTAGAAGGTAAGCCAAAAACTGTCAGTGAGAAGCTGAAACATCCACATGGGCTTGGTCTGCACAGCACAATATATACAACCAGTATCTGATTTTGCTGAGAGGCAACAATCAGTAGATGACCCGCCAGCCAATGTGTTTAGCCAGAAGGAGTGAAGTTGCTCTATAGAATATAATTAACCCGGGTAAAAATGCCTTTTTCTAATAACTGAGGTAAAATGGGTTATCTCATAGCCCATTCAAGTAGTTCTTAGCTTTGGGGTTTATTCTTTCGATGAGGTTTGCCGTTCCCACCATCTGTGGGCAGAGAGAGCTGTCTGTGGCTAGCTGGGCCTAGTGTCAACCAGTCCCGGTTCAAAATTTAACTGTCATCCTTTAACAAAAGGGGAATCAGCTATATTGTAAGTCTGTTGCTAGACTAAAATATGTAACTGCTGAAAAATTCACCAGCACAGCCAATCCTCAAGAACCTGCCCACTTCTGTGAATTATTGTAATAAATTTTTATTGGCTTGTCTACATTACTCCTGGTCTCCTGAGCAGCCTGGCTTCCCGATGTTTGCCGGATACACAAGGGATGCAGACTGGTCTCTCATGTTGGTATTTGCCAGACCTCATCAGGAAGACTGGCAAGAGTTGTCTCTCAGTTTTGGACCATTCTAAAGCCATAATCACAATTTAAGGTGCTTGACTATTTGGGGCTGATAAGAGCAAATAGATGCCTCTTTTCTCACACTTGAGAAAATTGCCATTGACTTTTGAAAAATTACATAACATGTTTCTAAGTCCATCCTTAAGAATAAAAATTAGGGGGTCGCCTGGGTGGCTCAGTGGTTGAGCATCTGCCTTCGGTTCAGGTCGTGATCCCGGGGTCCTAGGATCGAGTTCCTCATTGGGCTCCTGAGATGGAGCCTGCTTCTCCCTCTGCCCATGTCTCTGCCTCTCTGTGTGTGTCACAGATGAATGAATGAATGTATGAATGAATAAATAAATCTTAAAAAAAAAAAAAAAAAAAGACTGGAAATGTGTTGAGCGGCCCCGCGATAGCCATAACTCCTCTCTTGCTAACCAGTTTGCATTCCCTCCTGCAGCCGAGCTCCCGGGCAGCAGCGCAGAGCGGCAGGCACTCGGTGTCGGTGGAGGTGCAGATGCAGCGCCAGCGACAGGAGGAGCGCGACGGCTTCCAGCAGGCCCAGCGCCAGTACAGCTCGCTGCCCCGGTACGACGCCCCTGCCCCAGGCCCCGGCCTCCGGCCCTTTGCAGAATTGCACAGGCTTCTCCCGCCCACGCACGGTAGTCCTACAAGGAACCGGGGCTTGCAGGCTGGCAGCCTGGCTCTGCCTGCGTGGCCGCGCACTGTGTGGCAAGAGGACCGCAAAGAAAAGATGTTGGAGGAGCAAACCTAGAGCTCCTCAGCTGTGAGCAAGATGCTCTGAGTACTAGGCTGAAGGCTCATGTCTGGGATCCGGAAGACATGGGAAGCTAGCTCCTATTTTGCCTGGCTGTAGGGTAATGAGGTATCTGGTAGTGTGTAAATCTAGGGCTCTATGAAAGGGCGGGTGACTGCTCCGGGGCCTGTACTCATGTTGGGGTCACTCCTGCTGTCCTGCTTTCCTGCCATCCTTGCTTTTGCTGGGTGCTGATCCTTAGAGTCCCAGGGATGCCACCTCATTAGCTGACAAGTCAGAGGGTCTCTCCACCAGGCTCCCCACAGGGAGGTAGCTCTGCCCTGGGGATTTTCTGCCCAGGTCCTGGACAGTGCTCAGGTGACACTGAAATGATAGCCATTGTTCCACCTTAAGTATTTCCTCTGTGCACAAGAAAGAATAAAAGTATTTAAAAACATTCATCTTCCCAAACTTCCCACAAGGCCCTCCTCTAATCACGATTCTTATAGACGTTTGTTCTATTTCAAAACCAGGTGACAAAAACCTTTTGGGTGGGGGGAAAAATATGCCTACCGTGTTTGTATTTGGGTGGATCGCTTGGAATGTGAGCAGAGCAATGTGTGGCGGCAAATGCCTCTCTGTGTAAATTTGGCCGATGTAAACATGGTCTTGATTTGCTTCTAATTTTTCATAATGATGAGTCCCTTTAAATATTAAATAATCACTATAATAACCATAAGGGACTTCGCTCTGCTGATGTAGCTCAGACAAGAGAATGAGGAGAGGAATGAAAATCAGTACACCAGGCTGAGTACCATTACTATAGTAATTGTGATCGCAGTATTACTAGTAGTGTATTGTTCATTCAGTTGTTCTTTTTTAATCCATAAAGCTGTATCTCCTTAGAAAACTGTATTTTTTTTCTTTTAAATAGGAGAATTGCTTTTTCTTTTAAATAGAATATTTTTGCAGCCCACTCTAGGTAAGAGTCAATGAAGTTTGGGTCTGGACAGAGCCTTGGACATCATGTTGTCCTACAAGGAAGCAGCTCAGTGAGATTAAGTAACTTCTCCCAAGGTCACACAGCTTGTATGTAATTCTGCCAGAATTCAAGCCCAAAGCTGCCCATGTCCTGAACCCTAATTTTATTTTATTTTTTTTTTAATTTTTATTTATTTATGATAGTCACACAGAGAGAGAGAGAGAGAGAGAGAGAGAGAGAGGGAGGCAGAGACACAGGCAGAAGGAGAAGCAGGCTCCATGCACTGGGAGCCCGACGTGGGATTCGATCCCGGGTCTCCAGGATCGCGCCCCGGGCCAAAGGCAGGCGCTAAACCGCTGCGCCACCCAGGGTTCCCTGAACCCTAATTTTATAAGGCTCGTTGCTACCATGGATTTGGGTTCCCAAGCCTGGAATTTTAACTGATATAGGTATAAAGTTCTCTTTGTGCTCTCCTGCCCTTAGCATTTGGAAGAAGGCCACTGTATGAATCAGCTCAATGCATCAAATGCAAAACACTTCAAGGATTCTGCATAAAGAATGTAGAAAAGCCCCCCACCCCCCCCACCCCCGTGTGCCTTGCTTTCCAGCAGAAAGATGAGTGTAATCACGTGGGTGAATTGACGTAGCTGGTGGGCAGTAGCATACCCTGGCCCATGTGGATGGCATTGCCTGTGTAGGCACTGTCATAAGGTTTTATTGGCAAATTGTTAGGCATCATAAATTCTTGTGTTTGAGAGTGTAAGAAGTGACGGGGAAATATCAGAAAGTGTATGTAGATGGCAGAGTTGGGAAATGCTCAGGGCTGAGGGAGGTGAGGGGGTGTGAGAGATGGGGGCCGAGGGCCCGGAAGGCCACACACCTGGTGCAAGAGGAGCCGCTAGGGTCCCAGTCCTGAGAAGAGGACAAGGATGGAGTGGTGCTTCTGCAGACTTTCTTCTGGCCGTGTTCCCAGGAGGCCCACTATTCCAGATGGACCCCCTGGGTTCCCCACCTCCTCCTCTAAGCTGCCTGTCTCACCCTCTCCCTTCTGGAGCACCCAGCAGAAGGGTCTGATTCACTGAGAGGGTGGCTGCCGTCAGGAACAGAATCTCCCTGTGGGTTCACCAGAGCCCCCTGATCACTAGGCATTGTATCCAGCGTCAATGTGAGAAAAACAGAAATTCCAAAGAGTGGTAGTTTCAGGCAAGAGGGCTGGTAAGCCTCTCACAGCCTGTCCTCTTGTGTCAGAGAACAGTTTCTCGATAGGGGTAGAGATTGTGAGGGAAGTGGAACTTTGCACCCAGCTCGGTTCCCTGTAGAGCAGCACCATCGACCCAGGCTGGGCGCAGAGATCTGGGGGTAAGTAAAGGCACCAAGCAGGAGCTCGGAGGGAGACTGAAACAGCTTCCATGGGCTTGAGTCAAACCCACATTTCTGACATGACATATTCTTCAGAGATACTTGACCTCTGCCTTTCAGATGTTGACAATTAGCAGAGTTACGTCTAAACAAGCTGGTGTGACATTTGATACCAAAAAGATTTCCTGCACAACAGAAGTTCTCTTGCAAAGTAAAGCATAAAATCAAATGGCCATTCCTTGTTATCAGTAGCACTAGATAAGGTGGTTTGAATCAGAGGGATGTATACACGCCAGAGTGGTTTGTAAGTCCTCACTGTAACCAGCAAACCTATAGACAGAATTCAAGTTCCATTCTGATGCGTCCATAAGAAACGCTAGTCAGGTAGTAACACTCCTTTGGAAGGAGAGACTCGAGTGGACCCCTCTTAACTCTCAATCATGCTAGATTTCTTTTTTAAATTTTTTATTCCTAAATTAGTCATCCTTTTTTTTTTCTTTTGAACTTTCTTTTTTTAATCCTTTTAACATTTCTAGATTAGGTCTTAGTGTTCAAAAGGCTTCTCTAAAACCGAGTTAGAAGTATGTTCAGTCATAGTCATGGACAGGGAGACTTATTTAAGATTTTTTATTAAATATATATTTTTTCTTTTTCTGCTGTCTTTCCATTTCCTCTTCATCTTTCCTTTTTTTTTTTTTTTTTAAGATTTTTATTTATTTATTCATGATAGACATAGAGAGAGAGAGAGAGAGGCAGAGACACAGGCAGAGGGAGAAGCAGGCTCCATGCAGGGAGCCCGATGTGGGACTCGATCTTGGGACTCCAGGACTGCACCCTGGGCCAAAGACAGGCGCTAAACCGTTGAGCCACCCAGGCGGCCCCATCTTTTCTTCTCCCATGGCTTCATGTCTCTTGGTGGCTGACTGCCCTGCTCCACTCACTTCACTTCCCCTCTGTCTTCCACACCTGGACATGCTCTCCCAACCAGGCCCATTTATTATGTCTCTAAGCTGCTTGTCAGTGTGTCAGCTTTGGTCTTCATGTCTTTCTTCATCCTTCTGTGTCTTCCTCACCTCAGTGACTAAATGGCTTTCCCAAGGCATTGGGTCTTTGACGTAAGCCCTCTACGTCATGATGGCCTTCAGGCCCTGTTGGAAGTGGTTATAATGATTAAGTGAGAGTTGTGACCAAACCTGGGTATTTCTTTGAGTGGATTCAGCAAACTTTGGTGGGCTCATTCCAGGACCAAACAAGCCTGTGTGTTGGTTATAAAGGAATTCAGTGAAAGGAAACTGACATTTTGTTGCCACTATTATTATTTGTGGGTTTCGACTCAGCAGTCCTGGGACAGTCAAAAGATTATTTCTGATCTCTGAGGAAGTGGGCCTGCCTTCACTTAGTGATGCTTCCTCAGTTATTCTTTCATGCCCTTCCCTGCATCTTGATCTCGGCCCAATCCTTTTGACAAAGGACAGAAAGCAAATATTTTTGCTTATTTTCCCCCCTTGGTCACAAAGATGCCCCCAAAACCCAGAGGCTCAGCTTTGAGGGCAAAGTGGCTCTGTCTCCAGACTGCTCTCTCAACACCCCTTAGTCAACCATGCACTGTGTGCCATGCTTTTCTACGCAGTTAACATGTCCTGTTTCGTTCATTTCTTCCCATCCCCTGTGAGGTTAGGTGTCTTGCCTCTTTCACAGATGAGACAGTTTGGGCCCAAACAGCATAACCATCCCAGGGCTCCTCAGCTGGTGAGTGGCAGACAGGACTGGAATCTCTGTCCACCTGATCCTAAGCCTAGTGTACAACACTCGTTGTCTGCTGTTTTCTCAAGTTTATCTATGATCTGCTCATTTCTCAGCCACTCTTTCATCAGGAGCTTATTGATATCACTGGTTTCCTTACCAAAGAAGCGTGTGTGCATGCGTGTACATGTGTATGTGTGCACATGTATATGTGTGTATGTGTGCACATACCGATGTGGGTATACTTTCCCCACATGTCTTCATGTGTCAGGCAAGTCCACTTTCTTCCCTCTGGCCTGCTTAATTTGAAGGAAATTTTAACGATAAGAAATTCCTTCTCTCACATCGTCCTAATCTCTATCCCTAACAGAACTTTAGTCACTTCTCAATGTGTTTAAATAAAAAAGACCCTGTCTTCCTGAGATGATTCAGAATTCAGCTTATGGTGCATGAGTACCATGGAGTGGAGCCTCGGGCTTTATAGAGTCGGGGCTTGGGAGAGTAGGGGTTAGTGGATCTCAGTAGGCTAAAGATGAAAAAGAGGTGACACTTCTGTGGCCTATTTCTGGTTATCTTTAAATTGATAACTAACCCATGAAGGAATTCCACTTTTGTTGCTGGAACATCACTAACAAGTTCGTTGTTTTAATTAAAGTTTCATGATTAATGTCAAATCCCTGGTTTCATGCTGGCATGCTCCATCATTCGTGTCCCTGGGCAGATTAATTTATGACTTTTTAAGTGAAGATAATCAGTGCTTTAGGCAAATAAACTATTCCATCAAATCCAAGGATTCTTGCCTGGGCTCAGTGTACAAATGGTCTGATTCCCATGAAAAGAGAACTGGATAGAGATACTGGGGACCACTCAATTAATCACAGTCATATCCGGAGATGATGCTGGACGTTAGTTCATTTTCCTTATTGAAAATATCCCTGGCTGCATTTTAGGCCGTGTGGAAAATAGGCAGATTTCATCCAAACCATATTGACGGCACTTCTGAATGTTCAAATATGCAAATTGCTCCACCCCCGTGGAAGCTCTGTGGCTGCATAGACCTTCTTTTCCCTTCACAGGAGTCTTCCTGAACATTCCGTCATGTCGTGTGTGTGTGGATGTAAGAGGCTGAGCAGTACATAGTGCCGCCAAATGATTTTCTTATTGATAAATGGAGCAATATATTTTGTTTTATTACTCAATTCTCCCTTCCTCTCTTTCATTTTTAAGGCAAAATATTAGGACATGTCTTCCTTTCTGGCACAAAATTGTTTTACTTTATCATAGCCAATCTTATTGTAAATTCATAAAAGCATCTAGGGACTGGATAGTAAATTAAAGATGTTTCAGAACAATAATGTTTCCTGAAAATGATGTGCAACTTTATTGCAGAAATGATAAGACTTTGAAATTTCTATATGGCTCTGATTTATTTCCCTATCCTGGGGTGACAGAAAGTAGGTTAAGTAGGTCGCCCCAGCCCTCCGCAAGACTGTGGTGTGTAGGAAGATAGTGCCGGCTCTGCTGCCTTTCAGGCTCTACGGTCCTGATGGGCATGTATTCTGAAGAGTGTCGGTTCCTGACATATATGTCTCGGCAGCCAGGGCTTGAAGGGATTGCCTGTTGCATTTTTAATCATATGGGAGTCCAGACTTAGATCCTTCATAGCTGAGCTCACCCTGTAATCCATTATGTACACTTCAGATTAGCTACTGTCTTAGGCATTATGGTGGCAGCTGTGTAAAATATTTGCTGTGCTTGTTTAGGATTGCATTGTAAGGTTCCAAAACGAGCAGTTAGGGCTGGGGTTGGAGCTGCAGCTTGCTAATACCCTGGACAGCATCTTGCCAATGCATCGAAATCGCAGGAGGTACTGTCACCCGAAGGTTCTGGTAGGCTGTGTCTACCCACACACAGCCTGAGGACTCCCTTTTTGGGCAGCCTGGAATCCCTCAGTTCTCTCTCCTCCTTCTGCCATTGTTTGCTGCTCACAGTCCTGTCTCCTTCTTCCAGCCCCGTTTCTGTGGCCAACGCAGGACGCATAACACCGGGACTAGAGAAATCCAAATGCACTTCCCCTTGGCCACCCCCACCCTGCTCCCTCATTTCTTCCTTTGCCTCTCTCTCCTTCTCCCAATCCTCATATACTAACCTTTGGGGTTTGCCTTCTAGGCAAAGCAGGAAAAATGCCAGCTCTATGTCCCAGGATTCCTGGGAGCAGAACTACCCCCCCGGCGAAGGCTTCCAGAGTGCCAAGGAGAACCCCAGGTACTCCAGCTACCAAGGATCCCGGAACGGCTACCTAGGCGGGCACGGCTTCAATGCCAGGGTGATGCTGGAGACGCAGGAGCTCCTGCGCCAGGAGCAGAGGCGGAAGGAACAGCAGATGAAGAAGCAGCCTCCTCTCCTTCCAGAGGGACTGCACAACTATGACTCATACAAGAAAGGCCAGGACCCCACTTACACCCCGCCCAAGGGGCCATTCCGGCAGGACGTGCCCCCCTCCCCTTCTCAGGTCGCTAGGCTGAACAGGATCCAGACTCCTGAGAAAGGGAAACCCTTCTATTCCTGAGCAGGTGAAGAGCGGAGGCTTCATGTCATGCAATAAAGGACATTTTCGTATGAAGACTTGTATTTTGGGAGTTTTTTTAAAACCTTGATGGTACTATGGAGTATTTCTGTTGTCGGTATCAGTGCCTTTAAGCAGTACGGGCAAAGAAACGGAAGGCCTTAATGTCTTTGCCGCTCTGTCTCGAGTGTCTATTTCATGGAAGGATTTCCCGCCATCCGACAATCACCTGTTCAAGGCCTTGTGCGCTCTGCGTCCTCTGGAGTGCCGGGAAGGTGGCCCCCCCGCCCTGCGGCGCCCCGGCTTCGCGTTACGGCCCCGCCAACCTGTGGCCAAGTGGAGGATGGTATCTTCCCCTCTTCTTCCCCTTTCAGTTTGAGGTGAGGTTACATCCCAGTGTCTGGTGGATCCCAGGGGGTGACACACACCAGAAATTGGGGCTCTCTGGTGCTTCACAGCACAGTCATTTATAGTACTTTGTCATCAGTAAGGTTCTCTCCCTTCTCTCTCAGCTCCTTGCCACAGGAAGGTTCCTTTATTCTGTTGAAGAAGCCGAGCCATATCCGACACTGTCTGGTTATCATGGAGGTCCGTTTGCAACTGCCTTATAACTTGACATTACCAATAAAGTGATCAGTCTGGTCTGCGTTTATAAATACACTTGTTCAGTCGTGTTCCTGACATGTGTGTTGAGTCAGCGCAGCTGTGTGTGGGGCATGTGGGCGAGGGAGCGCCTCCTGGTCGGGGAAGGAGGGAGCCTGCCCACCGGCCCCGTGTCTATCGTGATGTGGGAGGTGGTAGCTAAGGAAGAATTCTCCCAGGATGAGCTTCTGGCCCACAACATCCCAGTAATTATTTTAATTAGCTTTCATTTGACAGGTTGGCAGGAAGGGCATAGAGTGGGACAAAGATAAATCAGACAGTCGTTTTGGGATTCTCAAAACTCCTCTGCTCTCTGCGGTTTTTAAAGTCAGTTGGAAATGACATTAGTCTAGTGCATCCACATGCTGTCTCTGTGCCTGGTGATGCCATCATGCTACTAAATAATTCTGCCGTGAGACAAAGAAGACAAGGGAAAAGCTGTTAGATCGCACAGGGAACATTCTGGTGCCCCCGACAGTGGTCCCAAAAGATTGCTCTCATGTCAATAATGTGAGGTATGTGTGGGTCACAAGGACCTCGATTCCTCCCATGTTTTCAGCTGTCAGTCTGAACGCCGTGTATTGTAAACCATGGCTGGGTTGTTAAAGTGCCTGCAAATCCTGATGTGAAAAAAAGCTTGAGATGAAAGCTCAGCATACCATGTATTAACAAAAAAAAAAAAAAGAAAAAAAAAAAAAGAAAAGAAAACAAAAAAAAAGACATGTACTGATATGCCTATTTTTTTTTTTTTTTTTTTTTACTGGCACATTGTATTTTTGTGTCCCACTTGTTTTTAGAAAATACATGAAGTGTCCACACGTACCTATGTCTCTTTTGCATCTCTGTGTAAAGGTTCTCCGTGTTCATAATGTGTGGCGATATTAAATGGTGTTACCAATTTGGACGACAGTGGCTCTTTCTCACGGCCTTCCGTGAGCTGTGAGCCTTCCCTGTACATATGAGACTTCTAATAAAAGGCATATTTCTTCCTGTTCTTTCTTGTGTCTGTACTGTGTTCCTGTGGAAACTCCTAGCTGGGTGTCTTTTTTTAAGTATGTTAGCAGATGTGATTTTTTTTTTTTCATATTTAGAAGAAGTCGAAAGAAAGTTTCCTTCTATCTGTCTGTGTGCAGACATGGAAGTGGGTGATTGAGTGCTTACCTGAACACCTGAGGAGAGACAGGATAGGAAAGAAAGACCCTGAAGACCCAGGCTGCTGAAAGAAGCCCAGGGAATTCAGAATTGAAGGAGCCAATACTCGAGAGCTAAATAAAAGAAAAATGATACAGAAAGCCACATCATATTCCTATTATTGTCCTTTGCTCCCTCTGGGTCACTTCAGTGAGCCAATGTTTTGAGGGAGTTCCAGCCTTGCATACTGCAAGCCCAAAGTAAGGTCCAGATTCTTTTCCACTTCTAATACCAATCAGTCCTTATTTCCCAAATTACAAAATAAAACCCTGCTGTTCTTTTAGATTCATTAATATGTGTTTGGTGCTTTGAAGGCATAAAGGGCATCAAATCCCCAGGTATGTCTCATGCACGAATATCCCCACCCAAAGGGTAAGCTTTGCACAGGCCTGTTGAAAATGCCTTCGATGTGGAGTGCTGCATACGCTGGTTGTCATAGCAGCCTTTAGCCCGTCACTAAATCCAATTCTGTCACCTTGGTTTTAGTAGCGAGAGATGTATATATAGTAAACCAAGAAAATAACATGTCCTGGGTTCTTATATGCATGCATGGCATGAGAAAGTAGAAAAGAGAAGATGGACGGATTTGTTAATTTTCTCACTGACCAGGAGGCCCATGGCAAATGCTCGCAGGTTGTTTGTCTCAGCTGATGGTGAGAAGTAGAGCAGGAGAGGTAATATAGAATGTTTGGGGACCCAAATCACAAAGGGGTTTGAAGATTAAAACTGACAGTTTGAGCCACACTGAAAGGAGTAGGAGCACTAGATATGAGTCAGCACAGAAGTGGGAATGTGCCAGACTGGCAGTCTTGTCTAAATGTCTGCCCTCTGGCTCCAGAGTACTTACCAAGGACTCACTGGGATCACAGGAAGATCATGTCCATAGCGGGGGCCAGGCTGAATGTGGTCAGCATGTGCACCCACTGGGAGGAGTCGCAGTTGGTGCAAGGGGGTAGGTGGCACCAACTAAGGCCCACATTCACATGAGAATGGAAGTGGAGTGAGTCTACTGTCCCTCAGAAAAGATGGCCCCACAGTGACATTATCACCACCCTTAGTCCGCTAAGACTATAGAAAAGACTTACAAATATTTATAAATATAGATTATAAAGTAATGTTGTATAAGGTATCATATGTTAAACAGCACCACCCAGGTCTTCTTCCTGGTAGACCAAACACAGCTCAGAAGTCAAAGCATCCATGGTTGATGGGGCTGTCCCCCTAATAGGAAGGAAAAGTGGGACCCCGGCCAAAGAAGTCAACTATATCAAATCAGGCACTGGTGAATTTTCTGTTTCTTTGAGTAGAGGCAGTTGATTTAGCTGCAAACCCATATTGAGGAAGGGCAGCAAATAAGCAAACAGAGCCGGCCACTTTGCCAGCAGCGTGCTTTTGTGATCATGTGCCCACGTGAGTCTCAAAACAAGGCCAGAGGTAAGAGAACAAGCTCCTCTGTCCACATCATTGCTCGAGATTTGCCCAAATATGGCCTCCATCTTCCAGACTGCTCCCCTTCCTCCAATAGTTTTTACTAGAAAATACACGTGTTTGCGTATACGTGGAACAAGCATACCGAGCATGTGCAAAATGCACGTGTAATTCTATATTTGTCTATACTAGTCTGGTTAGTTTAATGTGTTTCTTATTTCATCTAATGAGTCCTTGACACCCAGTTCTTACCACAGTTGAAATCAATCCAGGGTGAAGCAGAGAGTACTTTGTTTCTGGTTTTGCTTGCTAGTCATGGAAGAATAAGTCACTAAGGTTCAACTAAGTACCTGTCAGTATATGCCATCATGGAGCTCTTCCTTGGATAGCACAGCGTGCCAGGAATTTCAACGTCTCTGTAACTCAGTTCTTTCTCCTCTTCGTCCTTCTTTTAACAAAGATGATTCCATTGATGACATGTCAGGTAAGGAGATAATCTCCTTTTCTTACTTCAGAGACAGTATATCATCTTAATAAGGCAGCTAATAAGAATGTTCACAGGTCACAAGTGAGAGTGACAGAGGTGCTTTAATGGGAAACCCCCTTCAGCTCTGAGTAATGACGAGATCACAGAGCTGGTTGAATTAAATGGACTTTTTTTTAATGTGTGGAGGCTGAGGGTGTAACTTTGAGCATAAGCTTGCTTGCTTGCTTTTCTTTCAACAAGAAACTGGTATTTTACATTAGATCTCCTGGGGAGGAGGGGAGCGTGCCATTGCACTCCACATTGAAGGGACTTAGTTCCCATTAGATGAGTTCTTTTCTTCTAACTTCACCAGGAGCCAGCACACATCTTCCCTGCCCTTCCTCATCCTCCAGCTTTCACATCTCTTGCAGCAAAATTCAAAATATATGGCTGTCCTTTGTACATACATTTTGTTTCTTTAGGTTAAACTCCAAGTACAGAATTTCATTCTGAAAGGATGCTATTGAGTCCTATGAGATCAAGCATCCTTTGGTAAAGACAAGTTTTTTATTTTTTCCTTTCTGAATTCAGATTGAAATGATCAGTTTTTATTTTCTGATTTTTAATGTTCTAAAGCAAATGCTATGTGCATTGGCCTGTCACTGACCAGACAGGTCTGTTTTGTGCTGGATGCAGGAGGTAAGTACAAGAAATGGTGGCGAAGCTCCCACAGTGAGTCTGAACAATTACTCATCTTTCATCTTCAGTGCTTATTTGCTCACAGGATCAATTAAATGTGTGAAAAACACGTTTTTCTGAATTGCTCAACTAACTGCTGAGTCACCTCACACTGTTGTTGGCTTAGAAAAGCCATTTGGAGTTTGTTCCCAGAGAGAACGGATGTCTCACAACAATCTCTTCCCGGGGTGTCATCAGCCTTGGTGGATCAGCGGCAGGAAGGTGGTGCTGGTGGCAGGAGCCCTTCTCCTGTCTCTGAAGACAAGTTTGCCACTTGCTAGAAGGCTCCTCCTGAAGCCGAAGTTTGGCTTCCATGAGGGATTTTATGATGCAAATATTTTAAGTACAACTTTGAAGATTTTGCCATTAAAAACAGTCTCCATGGCTCAGGGCCCAGCCGACTGCAAACTACAAGGGGAAAAGTGCCATATATTGCTGGCAAGTGACAGGAAGGAAAACAACACAAATTTCTAAACCAATCATGACCTTGGCTCATGATCTGGTTTCAGGGTTCAGTTCATATCTGACTTGCTTTTGTTCAGCTCTAGTTGTCACCGGCAACAAACTTATCACAGTTTATGTTGGGACAAGATGGGTGAAAACATGAACCTAAAGAACCTGCCAGAGACAGGTCAGATTAGGGCTCGCCAATGAATGTGGGGTATTTTGGAATAATGCAAACCTTTGAACTTGCCTTGTGAAATGTCAAACTGAATTTGTCCTACACATGCCCCAACCTTCAATTCCATTTCCAAACTCTCCTTCCTTTTATCTGCTTGGCTTAACTCCCATCTGAGCCCAAGGAGCTTCTGCTCTGGTCCAGGCATCCAAAGCATTTCTACAAAATCTGAACGTGCAGAGTACACAAGCTGCCCCTGGCTCCCACTTTGTTTGCTTGATTTATTCATGTAGCACTTTACAATTTGCATGACATTCTCATCTTTTCTCTTTGAGTCTCCAAACCCCATGAAGCAGGTTAGAGAAATGATAGTTCAATTTTACACACAAGGAAATTGACACTCCCAGAGTTTGTGGCCTGCCAGTTGGTGAGCAGCTCTGTCAGAACAGAAAACCCATTGTCCTGACTGCAGCCCACCTTTGCAGTGTAAAGTTTTTATTAAAAGAAAAGCTTTTTGTTTTTAATAATGTTAGGTTC
This sequence comes from Canis aureus, assembly GCF_053574225.1. Taxonomy (NCBI): domain Eukaryota; kingdom Metazoa; phylum Chordata; class Mammalia; order Carnivora; family Canidae; genus Canis; species Canis aureus. The sequence goes on along the minus strand of NC_135615.1, from coordinate 2,257,592 downwards.
CTTACTTGATGATAACTCACTGGGAAAAGAAACACAATATAATATGTGAAGAGTTATGAAGCCTTAAAAACAATTTTTTAATTACAATACTATTTACATACACTTGAAAATTACATATGTATACATTATATATTGTAAATATATACATTATATGACTTAAAAAGAATGGTTTATTCACACTTTAGGCCCAGTGCATTATAAATTTCAAATACATATTGAAATAGACAATGCCAGGCTTCCATGGGATTTGCAGACCCCACCGGATCCCTCGTTGGTAACCACTGGATCCTTTGCTTCACCATTTAAATCTCTTAGACCAGAAGGTATTCATTTCTAAGCCAGGTTTTTAATGTTCAGGAAAGGGTCACATGAGATTGAAGACAGTGAAATTTAAAAAAATAATAAAATGAGTAAGATCTGAAACATGAAAGCAAGATGTGCAGTAGAACGAGGAGTGGCCACAACAAAAAGCCAATCCTAGCAGCCAAATTTCTAAAGCGGATGCAGAAGAGACCCCAAATCCTGCAACAAAATAGAAAAGATGGCTGGAAGATTGTGAAACAATAGCAATTTGCATTAAATCATCAGCTGTTTTCAGCACAGATGGGAAAAGCCTGTTACAAAACGTTGTAAGACATTTGCAGGGAGTTTCAAGCTGGACATGCATTAAAAACATTCTTAAGCTTTTCACATTGGGGATAAAAATGTAAATCATTTCTAGTGATGATTTTTTTCTTTACATATCATTATTCTTTGCATTTTATTTTATTTTTGGTAAGGAGATGACATAATAATAGCTAAGGGGAAATGATCCATTTATAGAGTTGGATAGATAAAATTTATCTTCAAAGAGGTAGAATATTAATTATGCATAGAAAGAAACTTTTAGCTGTGAAACATTCCCAGTGAAAGGAACGGCTTATTTCACTCAAGATCCTAATCAAACACAGTTCAGTGTCTCAGAGAGAAACACTGGCAGTTACTGAGATGTTGCAGAGCAGTGGGCAGAGTTTGGGCGGCTCCCCAGGACCAGCCCCACCTGGGCCACTCCCTGGGTTCTGTACACCCTCCGTTCCTTACCCATTTAAATGAACTGCGGGGTTCTGAGATCAGAGCCAGTAGCTTATGCTCCAGGCCCCTCTCCTCTGATCCTGTGTCCCTAGAGAAGAGACATAGACAGCCACAGACTCAGTGTCTGGAAGAACTGGCTGGCCTAAGGAAACGAGTTTCCAATAACTAATCCAGCTGAACGAAGCACTTCCCTTGGCTCTGGCTCTCCTTCCCGTAAGCCAGGAAATGTTCTCTCTATTCAGTAGGGGATGGCTCATCAGGGACTTCTAATCTCTGATTGGTCACTTCAGATAGTATGCTAGTATCTCCTGCTGCCTATCTTCAGTCCTTTTAGCTGTTCCCACTGGATTCATTGAAAATCATGGATATCCTGTTTGTGTGATTTGTTCAAGGTAATTGTAAGGCCATGATGAGGCCAAGATTGATTTTTAAGGAAGATGCCACTTGATATGGCCTGAAATGTACAGTGCAGACTGTGGAGTCAGTTTAAGAAAGATAATTATCTTATATTCATTCATGCGTGCATTCATTTATTTATAGCTCCCACTCTATGGCCAAGCACTGTGCTAGGTGCGTTACAGTCAGATTCTAGTTGGGACAAGCTCTATACTTGACAGGAAGAAAATAAGGGTTTACAGGATAGAAAATGGAAAGGAGCAAGTAGACAGAGACCTCAGCTGAGCGGGAATCTGAGAAGGTGAGGCAGCCATGTGGCTATTTGAAGGAAGAGCGTGTGCAGGAGGAACTGTGAGTGCAAATGCCTGAGGCAGCAGGGTGCCTGGTGCACTCACCGCACAGTACAGGGGCCAGGCTTAGTGTTCTCCCAGGGGAAGGTGGCCGAGAAAAAGAGGAGCAGGAGAGTTTTCACAGTAGTGATCAGAGCTGGACAAGGTGAAAGTGAGGACAAAAGTCAGGTAAGGATACAAAACAATGTTGGTCAATGGATTCCGATCAAGGAATGCTTAGAGTTGGGGAGTTAGAGTCATCAATGAGTGGGGACTTCAAGGAGAGATTAGGGAGGAAATATTGATAGGCATGACCATGAGCATAAGACGGAGGTGTGGTCATCAGGGAATAGAGACCAGCATGTGAGTAGGATCTTCTTCGTGAGTGTTAAAATCAACAACAACAAATATGGTTGTGAGACAGCGATTCAGGTACTGAAATCTTCAAGAATGAAGATTGAGAGAAGACTGCCACCAAGAATGAAGTAAAACGTGTTGCGCCTATTTAACATCTTCAAAGGAATGGGGGTGGGGGGTGGACAGTTAGGGAGAAGGAAGGAATCATGACCTGGAAGTGTAAATAAGGAGTGACAGAGGCACATGAACTTCAGTCACTTGATCCAGACTAAAGTAGTGATCAGCAATATTGCTGTGTGAGCCCCAAATACATGCTGTGTGAGGAAAACCCCTGGAAAGGCCAGGGGTGTTGATTAGGGCAAGAAGCAGGGGGGTGGGGAGGAATGGGCAAAGCCCTTTAGGGATATCAGACCACATAACAAGGGTCCCCTAGAGGTGTTGGGCTGCTTTTGAGGTCTGAGGTGAAAGGGATGCAGAACAAGATAAAGTTCTGTGGTCTCTGACAGGTGGTAGAAATCCAGTTCTCATGATTGTCTACTTCTCAGGTGCTGAAAGGAAGGAGTCTTGCATGGACCATAGAGGGACCCCTTGCACAGGGGCAGTTGTTGTAACTCCCCGCATTGAGGGCAACCAAATCCCCAAACCCGCTTCATGCTATGTGTGCCTGTGTCTTGCCGAGAGACACATTCATGCATTCATTCACTCATTCAGGGGTTAATGGATACCAGACAATGCATGTCACTGCGTAGTCACTGGTGAACTAAAGAGATGTTGATGTTCTCATAAAAACTGCGATTCAAAGGCAGAAGCCAACATTAATTAAATAAACACACTAATAAATGTAGTGTGTTCAACTGTGACAAGGACTCTCAGAACAAAGTTGCCATGAGTGAGGAGCAGGAGGAGGGGACATAAGCTGATGATGGTGAGAAAGGTTGAGAGAAGGGACGTGTGAGAAGACCTGAGAGATTCTGAAAACTAAGAATTTGACAAAATATCAATAACCTGGAAGCCTCATCCCCTGTGGCACTGAGGGTTCATTTTCTGGAATTTAGCTAATAAAACAACCTAAAAGGTAAACAGGGATGTACACCCAAAACTGCTAAAAAAAAAAAACAAAAAAAAAAACCTAAAGCAAAATGTTGCTTATAAAAGAAAAATTGAAACCTAAACATGCAAAAATAGGAAATAGCTAAGTATTTCGCTGACACAGGAATAAAATGACAATATAATGTTCAATTTAAAAATTCTAGCAGCAAAAAAAAAAAAAAAAAAAAATCTAGCAGCAGTGTCCACAATTGCCAAAATAGGAACAGGCCCAGATGTCCATCGACAAGTGAATGAATATATATACCATATATATGTATATGTACACAGCATTCTATATATTTTATATATATATAATGAAATATTACTCAGCCATCAAAAATAATGGAATCCTACCATTTGCAATGACGTAGATGGAACCAGAGGGTATTATGTTAAGTGACATAAATCTGTCAGAGAAAGACAAATACCATATGATGTCACTCATATGTGGAATTTAAGAAACAAAACAAATGAACACAGGGGAAGGGAAGGAAAGACAAAATAAGATAAAAACAGTGGGAGGCAGACACTAAAAAACAAACTCTTTAGGAAACAAATTGAGGGTTGCTGGAGGGGAGGTGGAAGGGAATGGGATAATTAATTGGGTGTGGACATTAAGGAGGGCACTTGATGGAATGAACACCAGGTGTTACATGCAACTGTTGAACTACTAAATTCTACTCTGAAACTAATCATACACTATATGTTAACTAAGTTGAATTTAAATAAACAATTTTTAGAAAAATAGGACATCATGTTGTGCCCCAGCATCCTGACTGCACACATGTGCACATATGTCTACGTGTGAAGGAAGGGAACAAATACCTCTAATATTAACAAGAGTTTTCACTGAGTGTTGGGACTAGGATTTGTATTTACTTCTTTCTCTGTGTCTCCATTGAAACAAAGACAGTCATTTTATTTAACAATTTTTCTTAAATAAAAAAATTTAAATTTTGTAGTTACCTTTTGTCTTTTCACTCTGTCCTTGGCAGTGGTACTGGTAGGTTCACACATGAGGGCAGTGTTCAGTCAGTGAGGGCTGACTGAGCACACAGGTGTCCCTGGCCTGCTGGCTGCTGTGGGACAACCGCTATGGTCAGATCAGGGAAGCTCATCTGGCTTGAGGTGATCCAGGGTGACTCAGGGAGGAGGTGGGTCATGGGCTTGTGCTTTCATGAAAGGGTGGCACTGGGCAGGGAGAGGAGGGAGGAGCCCTCCTGTGAGGAAACCAGCGTGTGCAACTCACACCGTGTGAACAGGTGTGGGGAGACAGGTGTAGGCACTTGGGCTGGACCAGGCAGGGTGGAGCCAGCTGCAGAGGCCTTTAGACACCACGGGCCCATGGTGGGCTGCTCTCAAACATTCACTTACTTGTTCATTCACCACATTCTTGTCAAGTGTGTCAGGCACTGTTTGAAGACCTTGGGATATATTAGGCAACAAATCAGATACAAATCCCTGCCCTCATCTGGCTTGTGTTTAGTGTGTGTTGGGGTAGTAGGGTGGGCTCTGGGAGGAGAAAGATCATAAGCAACCAACTGAATAAGTAAATGTTACAATGTATGAAAAGAGATGCGTAGTCGGGAAGGAGAGAGCAGCGTAGGATGAGCAGGTACATTTGTGGAGGGTGGGGGCTGGTTGCAGTACTGAACGGGGATCACAGCAAGTCTCAGGAGGTCTCACTCATGTGTAGGCTAGGAAACAGGGGTTCTGGGCCATATAGAGACAGACAGATGGAGGCTGGGCTGAAGTTGTTGGTAGTGATGAGTCCTAGAGTGAGGGGTTAAAGCACGTGAATGGTAACTGGAAGACCACTGTGTAAGGGACAGATGTCCCCATGAATACCGACATCACCACAAAGGATGGCAGGAGCCACACCAGTGAAAGTGGCAGTGAGGTAGTATGTGATGGAACCCATGTAGGATGATTGGGGTGGGGTGGAGTCCAGTGGTATGAGATTCAAAGATGAAGAGAGTTTTGAAGAAAGAAGACAGGTTTGGAACTATGATGGGGCAAAGGAAGAAGCCTACTTATGCTCCAGGTCCAGGATTGCGAGGTCCAAGAGCCAAACTGCTACCCTAAGCTGCTATAGGGATGCCAGGACTCAGACAGCTGGGATTCAGGGAGGAGGTTGAGAATGCAGACTTTGCATTCAGTGAATTCCTGAAGCACTGGGGATGCTCTCTGAAACAAAAATGCAGGAATTGAGAACAAAATAGCAGAGGTACAGAGCTTTCTAGGGAGTAGAATGTGAGGGATGAGGGGTACCCTGGTTATCTGGGGCTTCTTGCAATTGCTGCAATAAACAGAAAAAAAATGGGCATCCTGGTGGCAAGGGGATCAGTGAACAACTAGGGGAATCAGTGAAGAGATCTGGGGAAGCTATGATATGCTCTGAGCCTAGGCCTCTTGACTCCCATTCAAGGAAAGAAGGTCTAGTCTTCATACCATGACACCAGGCTCACTTTTGACTCATAGGCATGCTCCGGGCTTCCTCATGGCCCAATGGGTTGATTTGAGGATGTCTAGGGAAGCCATCCTGAGGAGCAAGCAGGGGGCAGATAGGACAAGAACGCATTTCAGGAAAATTAATTGCATAACACATGCAGGTAGATGGATAGAAAGATAAGCTAAAAGATGGAAGGCCAAACATTATCAGTAATTGCAGAAACTCAAAAAAATGCAGCTGAATTCCTTGGAGGGCAACTTGGTTTATCTCAAGATTTAATGAGTGACCCACTGAATGATATGGTGATGGTGGTGATGACATTTATGTACTTTGATTTAATGAGTGACCCACTGAATGATATGGTGATGGTGGTGATGACATTTATGTACTTTGTCTTGGGCATATTGATACAATCCTCTTTCAGTGGAGTAGTGTGTGCCTTAGTCTGGGTCTCTGAGGAGCAGACACCAAGATGAGCTTGGATATATGATAGATGAATCGGGGAGGGCGTGACGGTGGGGAGCTGGAGAAACCTGGGAAAGCCATCTGACCTCGACAAAATTCCAAGTGCTGTGCGGAAGAGACAGGGAAGGAGAAAGGCCATATACTATGGTGAAGTTCTAGGAAAGTTTGATAAGGCCTACCCAGCGGAGTCTTTGTGCCTAAGTCACCTGTCAGAGGACACCCAGATCAAGTCTGCCTTGATATCTGTGCTACACTGTTGGCCGGGAGAAGCTCACCGAAAGCATGGCCTTTCTACAGACATGGGTGGATTCCAAGCCCAGTGGGGCAAGGAGCCTCAGTCATCTCCACTGGGGGCTTACTAGGGAATCCAGGAAGCTCATCTCGATAGTTGCCAGGTTCATGGGTTAGCTTTCCATTCATGATAATTTCCTGAATCATTTGCATTCCATCTGTCACCGAACAGCCTCTGTGTTGATCTAAGCCCCTCTTACCTGTGAGGCTTCCCGCTCACCACATGTCTTAGAAATACTCTTAGAAATAGTTCGAGATGGACTGGCAGGGCAGGGCGTTCTATCTTACCAGGGGGCACTTCAGTTTTACCTTCTTTTCCTCAACATATTTATTTTTATTATAAAAATTACAGTTATGGTGTAGCAATACCTCAACAATACAGTAAATAGGAGGTTGATCTTTGCTCAATAAAATATATGATGCAGATCATGAAAGTTCTAAGAAGTAAGGATCTCTTCTCTGATATACGGAAATATATTGCTTACTATTAAGAGTAATAACTGAAGTAGGAAACGTTGATGTAGAAAGATAAAGAGTGCCACATCACCTATTCTTTCTTCATAAGAGTCTATCATGTCTTGCTATGTTACCAGAAGCCCCAGAGAAAGAAGACGTGCTCTACCGTTTCCAGCTGACAAGACTTGGAATTCCCTAACCCATAGACAGGGAGTAGCAAACAGTCTACTCTGTATCTGAAATGGCTGCTCCTCCCCACCCCCAGGGTATTGCCAACTTAAAGCTCTCATGTTTGGATTGGCTCCAGTCTGGAAAGAACTCTTTCTTCCTAACTGGTAACCATTCAGTGTCCTATGGGTAAGCATAGATGATCGAAATGAGTTTGACTGCTCTCCGAACCCACTTGCTCAGTGGGGATTTGTTGGTATTGACCAGTGATCTAGACTGTGGAAGGTAATAAAGAAACTACCTGTCATTCAGCATGTGGGGGAGAGATTTGGGAGAAGTTCCCTTTCCCCTTTTTTGAAAAAAGCTAAGTGCGGCAAATGAGGAGCCCAAGAGGTTTTTACACCCTTGGGTTGCTTCAGAAACAAAAGTTGTACATCCTGTTTGATTCAATAGCTAGAGCAAGTGAACGTTCTCTTGCAACGAACTCTGGCTTGATCTTTTCTGAGTGGTGTTTATTGAAAGATTTTAAAGTTTAATCAGAAAAAAGAATTGTTTAAAGGCTCCATTTTTGCAAATACCAGAAATAAGAGCTCTTGCTTAGCTGCCGACTGATTTCCAGGACAGGCAGTAACACTCTAGTGGAGGAGGAACTGTGGAATACAGGTGTTCTCTACGGGGCAAAGATCACCCCGGGATCTCTCTCTTCCAATCGATGGCCCAAATCACAACCTTTCCAGAATGTGTCCACAGGATAACTATTTTTCACTAGATCTCAAGTGGAAAGTGAGCCAGAGATACAGAGAACTCATGTAACACAATAGGCATTTGGGATAGATGTTTTCCAGCTCATTCTTGGGAGATTAAGAGAGATGGGGCAAGGAACGGGCACGTAGCACTTATGCAGCCATTTGAATCCTGAGATAACAAGAAGCTGAGGAGTCTCGAGCCATATGATTACTATTTAATAATGTTGGCCATTAGGAGACGGTCAAAGATTCATGTTCTAGGGGGGAGTGTCAACTTTCCTCTTGAGTCTCGGAGAGACTGGCAAAAATGCTGGCTTTGGCAGAAGGCCTTTTGGCACATGGGAGTATTGATCACACTTGAATGGTAGGAAATGCTACTCCCTCTCTGATTAAAAGTTTCTTACAAAGGAGAATAAAGGCCTAAGGTGGTTGGCATGCTTAATAGCCTAAAAATTTCTTTTTAAAGAAATCTCTACATTAAAGAGTATCTGTTGCCAGGATCCACATTCTGACGGATGCCACAGTGTAATTTTAATTGATCCCTTAAATCCAGCATTTCAGATGCTGTATTCTTTTTTTTTTTCTTTTTGAGGGAGAGATAGAAAAAGAGAGAGAGGGAGCAAGGGGTAGGGACAGAGGGAGGAGAGAGAGAATCTTAAGCAGGCCCTATGCCCAGTGCGGAGCCCAGCATAGAGCTGGATCTCATGACCCTGAGATCATGACCTGAACCGAGATGTCAGATGCTTAACTGACTGAGCCACCCAAGTGCCCTCAGATGCTCTATCCTTCTTTAGTCTGACTTAATTGTCATGTATCTTCTCTTTGCCCATTTTTTTAAAAAGTAAACTTTACTAATCTGTGATTTTTCCTATGAATATGGGACCATCAGCTAGGAAAAAAAAAAAAAAAACTATGAAAACTAGGATTTTTAGGGACCATCTGTTAAATCCCATTTGGTGAAATTCCCAAGGACATGTAGCAACACCTTACAAAGTGATTCATCCACATGCCACAGGACCAGGTCCAGCTGCCAATATTTTGGGCCATTATTTAAAAAATAATTGGAGACCTTTGATACCGTGTTAGTGCATGCTGTGTTCTTGATCTCGGGCTGGCTCTAAGGCATGGTTCCTAGGCCTTGATCTCCATATTGTCTTTTCACCCAATTAAGTGGATTTGTGTAATCCTGGTTTGTGTTGTAGGTGGAGTTTTGGTTTTGGCTTCACTTCTATTCTGAGCAGGTCCTTCTTTGGTGACCCATGCTCCGCTATCCTTTGCTTTGACCAAACGGTTCAGACTGCCTCTCTCCAAATGTAGCCCAGGCTTGGATGACACTCTGCTGTCCCCAGATGGCACCCAAGGGCAGTACATCCATCACTTCAGATAGGTTGACTTTGGGAAATTAATTGACTGTGAAATTAACCTGGCGCTCCTGGCTTTTTTCTCATAGTAGGCACTCAAAAAATGTTTGTCGAATGAATGCTTTGCAAGAAACTTAAAGGAATTAAGAGAAATGTTTTTCCTGTAGTGTCTTTCTAATTTCCCATTTTGCAATTAAAACAATCGTGCAGTGTTCCTGTAAACAATAATAGAGAGGGAGAAGAAGTTACAACAAAAGAGATATTGGTGTGATTCTAAAGAGACACTTACAGAGACAAATGCTCCTACACTGGAGTGACTGTGCTTGGGAGTCATCCCTAATGAAATTCAACCTGTTTTCATAAAATTGAGTTGATGGAATTTTGACCTCCTCCTCCTCAATTTTGATTTTGAGATCCCTGTTTTTCGTTGCTGATGCACTGTCCTGCTCTGGGATCTGCCCTGGGCCCTCTTTTCTCTCCCTCACTCTGTCCCCTCCCTGCATAGTCTTCCTGTGCCATCTTGTGTTGAGAGCTCCCAGCCCCCGTGTCTCTGAGGCCTTCAGCTCCCTCGGGCTCTGCACTTGGCCTGCCTGGCTCCTGCCTGCAGTCCATGGGGACACTGCCTCTGCTGCTGGGGCCTTTTTGAACTCACCAATGCCTATTCCTGCTTTCCTGGAGCCCTCATTGCCCCACTGGGGCTCACTGTTCCTCTCCGACTGGCCTGTCTTTCCTGTTCCCTCCTCTTCTCCAGCAGACTTTTACACAAACTGACTGTTGGAAGCTTTGGTCTTCCAATTCGTCACATGCTCACAGTGCCTGCAACCAGGCTGGACCCAGTTCCCAATAGTCTTTCCGGGATTAAGGATTGGACTTTTACTCAATGAGCAGAAACCACCACTCTCATTGCCAGAAGAGCCTGCTCATCTTGCCAGGCCTGCTGATGACTGAGAGCACTGTTTCTTCCTGAGGATTAGGTGAATGAGTTTGGGATATTTACTCTGACTCCTTTTTGGGTTTGTTATGCTTCTGAGGGAGTTTCCCCACATGTTTCCATGATAGTTGCATAAATAACTATAAAATTGTAATTTGTTTTTTGAAGCTTATTATTCTCCTTAAGTTTCTTAAATTATTAAGATGATCTGGTTTCTTGGGAAGTAGTTGTGTTTCATAGTAATTTAATTCTATACTGTGGGGAACAATTGGGTATTATCTGGGGGGACATACTTAAAAAACCTATTAACTCTACTCGTTCTTTAATATTCCTGATTCTGCAGCTCAGTGAGGATATGGTCCCAGGTAAGAGAATATTTGTCCATTACCCAGCTTGCACAGATGTTGCAAGAATTCTCAAATGACTCCTTGTTGCTTTTATTTTTGTTTTGTTTCTGTTGCAACACGAAGGGCTCCCTGCATGAAAACAGACTAGCATATAGAAGTGATGCCCACATCTTAGTGGTCTCATTGGTCTGTTGGCTTCCTGGAGGCAAAGACTATATTTGTGTGTTTTTGTATTCCCCATGGTGTTTTCCTTGTGGTGGCTTCCCTGAAGTGTTCTTGATTCATTGATTAATTTAAAGCAAGTCAAGACTCTTTGCGCACCTGTAAGCTTGTCCATCCCATAATTCTTTGCCTAATACCAGTGCAGAAAGTCAACATGATAGGATCAATTTCATTCTGATTAGGGATAAGAACTAGCTCAAGTCAGTTCAGCAATTGGGCACGTACCATGGGCTGAACACTGTGCCAAATATTAACCAAAAAAAATCTTGGGCACAGCCCCTTCCTTCAAACAGCCAACTGTTTAGGAGGAGACATCATTTCCAACATTAAAGAATTGAAATATTATTAACCCAAAATAAAATACTATATTCCATGAAAGTGCTAATTGATTGAACTCTAAAGCTGAGATGTGTGGAATAGGTGGAAAGTACGGTGAGTTCCAAGATGAGGGGAGGTCAGGTTGGGAAACACAGGGAACAGCCTCAGGGGCTATAGGGACCCAGAAAAGCTTTAGGGAAGAGGGTAGGATGGACAGTAACTAGTATTCAATCATCTAATTTCCTTCAGAGCTGTTTTGAGGTATTTCTTGTCCCTCTGACAGAAAACACTATCCATCCTATTCTCTTCCCTAAAGCTTTTCTGTCACCAGACTGGCTGGCACACCAAGGCAGAGGCCTTCACTGGAGCAGCCCCCAGGCAGCTGGGGCCACTTTCCACTCTCCTAAGATGCAGTTTAGAAGGGAAGAATTGAGGGTACCTGGGTGCTTCAGTCAGCCAAGTGTCCAACTCTTAGCTTCAGCTCAGGTCATGATCTTGTGGTTGTGGGATCAAGCCCCACACCTGGTTTTTATCTCAGCATGGAGCCTTCTTCAGATTCTCTCTCCCTCTCCCTCCCACTCATTCTGTCTCTCTCACTCTTTCAAATAAATAAAGTAAAATCTTAAAAAACAAAAAAAGAAGGAAGGAAAGAAGCATTCATCTCAGAAAAGATGCTATTCTAGGTGGCTTCTCTAATGGCCTCCCATGATCCTCACCTGCATATTTCTAGTGAATAAATTACAGCAAAAGTGAGGGGTTGTCTACTCATGACTGAATTATCAAGACTGTGACTTCCAGCATGTTGGTACTCTTCCTTTCTGGCTGCCCTTGCATGCTCCCTCTGAGAAGACAAACTACCACAAGGAGAGGCCCAGCTGGCAAGGAAGCAAGGGCCTCCACTGTCCAGCACATGAGAAGCTGAACGCTGCCAGCAAATATGTGAGGAAGAGTTCTTCCCCAGGTGAGCTTTCAGATGATAGCTCAGCTCATCTGACAGCACGACTGTAGCCTTGAGAGGGCCCAAGACAGAGCCAGCTAAGTCTTACCTAGATTCCTGACTCACAGAAGCTCTGAGACAACAGATCCTGTTTGGGGAGTAATTTGTTATGGAGCACCATTTAAATAATGTGCGATTCCTTTCAAATGTGGTCTCTCCTATGGCTGAAATGTGACCTGTCATTAGATGCCTCAAGCATTATTCACTTCAGGTGAATTAGAAAATTTAAAAAGCATCACCCGACTGATAGACCAATCTATATGTTTGTAGTGTCTCCTCATCATGCCTGGTCCCCAGTAGGTGCTAATCATGTTAGGGAGGCTGGGAATTCTTTTTTTTTTTTTTTTTTTAATTTTATTTATTTATGATAGTCACATAGAGAGAGAGAGAGAGAGAGGCAGAGACACAGGCAGAGGGAGAAGCAGGCTCCATGCACCGGGAGCCCGACGTGGGATTCGATCCCGGGTCTCCAGGATCGCGCCCTGGGCCAAAGGCAGGCGCCAAAGCGCTGCGCCACCCAGGGATCCCGAGGCTGGGAATTCTAATGCTATTCTCCACTCTTAGAAATTCTGGAAAATAGCTTGAAAATCTGCATTTATAAAATAGGTAATAATAATACCTTATATTTATTATTACACCATCCTAAGTGCTTCAAGTACATTAATACATGACAACGCCAAGATGTAGATGCCAATCTAGTACCCATTTTAAAATGTGAAAGGTTTATTATCTGTCCAGGGTCATGCAGCTAGTGAGTGGTAGAGCCAAGATTCAGAGCTAGGCAGTGTAGCTATGTAGAAAGCCAATGCTCTCAGCTATGGAAAATTAGATAGCGAGCAAGGATAGTCTAAAAGATAGTTAAGTGAGGTGGCTGGTGTGGTCTGATCACTGGCTCTGCGTGCTAAAATTCCCTCTCATGTTAGCTGTTCCACCGGGCCCTTCTCCCTCCCTTTCAGTCATTTCAGCTTTGGACACAGGACAGAACCATCCTTAAAAAAGTTGCACAGTAAGGCAGCCCGGGTGGCTTAGTGGTTTAGCGCCGTCTTCAGCCCAGGGCCTGGTCCTGGAGACCCGGGATTGAGTCCCACATCAGGCTTCCTGCATGGAGCCTGCTTCTCCCTCTGCCTGTGTCTCTGCCTCTTTCTCTCTCTCCACTCCCCCTCTTGTGTCTCTAATAAATAAATAAAATCTTTTTTTAAAAAGTTGCCCAGTTAAAGCAGGAGGGGACCAACAGACTCTTTCTCATGCTCCTCTGGCCCTCTGATTCTACCCAGTCCTCTACTGTCCTGCTGCCTCAGGTCAGCTCCCTGAATGGCCATTTTGAAGGGAGGGTCACAGCTTCTTTCAGGCCTGTGCCTGTTGGCAGCACACACACCATCTGTTCCCTGCTTCTAGTGGAGGAGAGTGGGACAGGCCACCTCCAGCCAGTTTCATGTTCCTTGTCTGGGACTAGACCCAGGCACCAGTGCTCTCTGCCTGCTTACTCCACATCACCCAACTGTAGTGAAGAAAAACAATCCCTTTCTTGCTGTGGTTTTCTCCCCAGCCATGGGTCGCAGACTCATGAACAGTTTCTCCCTCTTTTGCAGGTCTGTTTTGTGAGCAGAGGCAGGTTCATAGGAGAGCTCAAGAAGCTTCATTTCCAGGGCCACTTCCTAGCAAAGCCCCTTCCAACATCTTATGCCCAGTGGGATATTGATAATTTTCTATTCTTTTTTATAATGGGAGCTCCCTTGACTGTATGAGTTTCATACTCCATGAAACGTAGATTTGCACTTGCTCAAGTGATCCTTCCAGACATTGTCTTCAAAAATGAAACCTCTAATCTACCTCCTTAGCATGGCACTTATGGCTGCTGTGACTGGCCCTTAAATTCTATTCTCTCTGTCTTGGTTCTGTTCTCCTCGTTGGGACTGCAGGCTTTGCACTATATTCTCAAGTCCATTTTCCCTGTGGTGAGAGAAGACCCAGGTATAAAATTTCCTTTACTTCTGGCCTAGAACAAGAGGTAAGAGCTGCCATTTACTGGAGCAAGGAAGCTAGACAGCCAGATTCCACCCTCCTGCCCCATCACCCACCTCACTCTGTGTCCCCCACCCTTAGCTTTCCAGGAGCCACAAGCTAATGTTTCTAGGATGCATACCTTTCAACATCCCATACTTTAGGATACAAAGACATACCCTATTTACCCTGCAGGTTTAAGTTCCCAGGTTGTAGGTAAACTATAGGGAGCTGTGGAGGAAGGCACCATACTGTCATTATCTAGAACACTAATTGTCCTGGAATCTTGTGATGAAGGTACGAAAAAAAAATTTTTTTTCCTGCCCTGGACTTTGGGCAGAAGAAGTGTAGAGAAATTATTTTGTGAATAGCCATTCACAAATTTCAACAATTGTTCACTCTTGATTCTGAAAGTCTTTTTGCATGAATGATTTTCTCATCTTTATGCAGAATTTTTCCACATTTTTGTTGACTAAAATATTACTAATCTAATTTCCTATTAAAAAACTCATTTCCAGCATTGCAGAGCTGAAAGGTGCTACCAACCATTTAGTCTTCAATTTACATACAACAAATCCTGTAATCTGATGGGGGCTTTTACACAAGGGTGGCTGCAAGCAATTACAGGGGCAAAGAAATATTTTAGTCCCGAGCTGTGTGCTGTGTTAATTTCATGTGTTGAACTCCCATTGAGATTTCTCCTATTGTTAAATTGCCTATTGATGTGGATTTAAAGAGGAAACTCTACCAAATACAGCAATTCAGTGTTATAATTCTGTTTGTGCTCTAATATTTTCCTTTTAATTATAATTTGTGAAATTGGGGTTTATTAGAAAGAAAAGAAGGCATCAGACTGGAATAATTTATTCCATTTCCCCCTACTCAGCACCATCACAAAGTAGAACATTCTCCAGGTGAAGTATTGATTTGGAAAAGCCTGGAAAAAGTCTTGATGTCACAAGAGAGATTAACTAAGGCACCGGGGTATACTGAATCTACTGATGCCTCTACTGATGGAGGAAGCAAGGAATCTGGGCTGATGGCCTGGGGGCACGGTGTCTTCTGAAAAAGTTTCAAGGGGAAATTTCAGAAGCTAACTCCAGGTCATGGGGAAGTACAGCCTCACATGCTGAAGGCATAAGGGTCATTAGGCCAGTGCATTGCCTGCCATCCATCCATCCATCCATCCATCCATCCATCCATCTGTTCTTTGTTGAATAGTAAACGTATTATGTCCCCACTTTGATATTTAGGTTACTAGAAGATGCATAGTAAATATTTCAAATTATTTTATTTATTCATAATTCAACATTCACTGAATATCTATATGCCTAATATCATGGTAGGTGACAAGGACCCAAATATGAAAGATGGAACACTGACATTTAGTATCACACAAGCCAATCAATCCTTATTAAAAGTACTGTAATGAGTGTTACTTTAGAGGGACAGGGAGCACACAGTAGGCCTCTACAGAATGTTGTGGGCAAGAGAAGGGGGTGGCCAAGAAATCTTGGAGAAGCCGATGGCTGCTTAAGGTGAATCTTAAAAGATAAACATGAAGTGGTTTCAGATAAGTGTAAAAGACATACATGTTTTTAGAACAGCTTCACTAAGGCTAAACTAACTTATAATAAATTGCACCTATTAAAAGGATACAATTGATATGTTTTGTCATGTGTACACATCTGTGAAATCACCATCACAAGAAAGATGAATACCCCCATCACCTCAAAAGTTTCCTCACAGCCTTTGGTAACCCCTTCCTATCACCCCCTCCATCCCCAGGCAACAACTGACATGTACCTTCTGTCAATATATACCAGTTTGCATTTTCTAAAATTTATATAAGTGAAATTATGTAGCATGCCTTCTTTTTTTTTGGTCTGGCTTCTTTCACTCAGCATCCTTATTTTGAGATTCATCCCTATTGTTGTATGTATGAGTGATTCATTCCTCTTTTTTTTTGGTTAAGTACTATTCCATTGTATGGATTTACCATTTGTTTATTCCCCTGTTGATGGAAATTTGGGATGTTTCTAGATTTTGGCTATTATAAATAGAGCTGCTCTGAACATTCACATACAAGTCTTGGCATGAAAGTGGCTTTCTTTTCTCTTGGGTAAATATCTGGGAGTGGAATGGGTGGATGCTATGGTAAGTGTGTGTTTAGCTTTTTAAGAAACTGCCCATTATTTTCCAAGTGATCGCACCATTTTACATCCGTACCAGCAGTGTAGGGGAGCTCCGGGTCATCCACAACCTCATAAAAGGTATGTATTTTTTGTCTGCTATTGAGTGTGAGGGGCCCAAGGTCTTGAGAGCTGAGTGACTGGAGCAGTCAGTCACAGAAGCCCCTGACTGCTGCCTCTGCCCAGCCACCAGTCCACCAGCTCAGCATGGGCATGTTTATAGTGATAGCAGCATTGGTCGCTCGGGCTGGGAAGCTTCGCTGGCCCACTGGTCACATCATGTGGCGGCCAGGCTAGTGCTTTTGTTAAACAGCTCTTCCCGGGAAAGCTGCTGAGCTTTAGACACTGCTCCTTTATCATTTTTACTCATGAGAGGTTTCAATTCTATCTACCTTGCAAGACCAAATCCTTCCCAAATGTATGTATCTGTCAGTGAGGAGGAATATAGAAAGCAGCTCACATGGTGCCCCAAAGCCTGCCTTGCATACATTTTCCCCTTCAGGCTGGCCAGCCACTCACTTTGCTTTGCCCTGAATCTGACTGCAGAATCACTCTCTAGTGGCCCTTCGGAGCAGACAGGCAAATAAAGAACTCCTGCTCTTTCCCCTTGACCAGCCTTTCCTTCTGAGACCTTTTTCACCTCATTTCCCTGACATTTTCTAGAGGCATTTGAAAATGTGGTGATTGAGAGAGCAAATGTGTGCCCCACAGTTTGTCCCCATAACAGGGGAGATTGTCACATCTAATCCCACCCTCAGCCTTGGATCCAAATGACAGGAGCAGCCAATACCAACGAAGATTATGAAAAAACACTAGAATGCCGAATGTGTCTGTGCAGAAAATGCTCAGGTCTGATTTGCCAAGGACTTGGGCATGAGTTTTCCAAGCCCTGAACCAGGAGCAGTTCTCTGCTTTCTTTTTTCACAACCGCCCAGAGCAACCCGAATTAGTTTCTTTGTTTTTCTCTCCACAGTTCCCTGGCTTTCCTCTTCTGGAGAATCTTGGTTCAATTTGTGTTTTAGTGTTTGTACTCATGGGATTAGGTTTATGGGAAATATGCTCACAGAGGAAATCAGAATTGAAAGCTGCTGTTTGCAATCACACATTACCGCGGTGAGATATCCTTTTTGAAATTTGGTATGTTGGCAGCCCATGTTGGCAATGTTAAGGAAAGTACCTTGACCATCCACTGCCCGGAAGAAAGCCAGGGACACAAGGGAGGTGGCCTGTGATGCTGGATCAAGATCAGAAGTTCAAGGAAGCTGAGGAAGAAAACAGTCTGGCTGATATTGGTAGGAGTAGCTATGATTATAAATTTTTTGGTTTTTATCATGTTTCCCAATATCTGCCTTTTAAAGGGTCACATCCTCTTGGAAGATTCTCCTGTACTTCCTTCATATTTAGACACAGGGAGGAAGAAAAAGCATTGGTGAAAATCCTGATGACAGAATGTTAGCACTTGAATAGACCTCGGTGATCCATGTCCAAACTCTTGATCTACAGATCTGAAAACTGAAACCCAGGGACAGGCTCAATCATTTTCTCTAGCTGGTTGATTCACAAATGATGTGCATAAGACTTGGCCATATATAACTCTGGGGTAAAGGCAAACCTATCATCAAGAGAAAAACAGGACACTTTGGGGGCTACCCAAAAGAACATACTGCCCTAAAGAAAGACCCTGAAGGTTTCCAGCAATAGTCTAAGCTGCAGCAACATTTTTGTCACACAATATGGCATTTTGAGTTACCATTGGAATGAGGACACCATGTTGTCCACCTGCTCTGAACCTTTTAGTTCCTGTTTCTTCAGGACTAGGCTTGCTATGAGTCCAACTCTGCTCCTGGATCGTTTCACCCCTTCAGTGAATATGTAGAGCTTCTCCTGTTTGGGGAGCATTCTCTTTGTGTCTTCTCAGATACTGTTTTTGCAGCTAACTTGATTCTACTTCACAGTTTAGATTTCTGACTCAAAAAATCTCGTTAGCACAGCTCATATTTTTGGAGGTGGACATCATTGACCAGCAGAGACATCAGTTTGCCTGTGGGTTGGTTGTCTACTGATAATCCCACATAAGGGGCTGCGGAGAAGGGATGTGTTACTTAAAAGGTGGTTGCTTATGGACTTCCTTGCAGTAGGTGCTAAAGGTGAGGCAGCCTCTGGGGTAGATGACTCCAGCTCTGATGTATGTGGTGATAGCAGGGCAACACATATGATGTCTTCTTCCAAATTTAAAAAAAAATGCATAGCCCTTTCTGGGCAGAGGGACCAACCAAGTTCTGGATATAGTCATTGCTGGGGAATAAAATGGAACATTCAACTACTGAGTACCAACTATGTTCAAGACACTGTGAACTACCCAGATGACCCTTAACAGATGACAAAGAACATTTTGTTATGTGATCTCAAAGGACAAATGTTGAGTGATTCTTTTTCTTTTTTTCTTTTTTTGGTAGAGGCTGCAAATTTCTTTACAATAAGACTTGATTGCAAAAGGTAAATAATTATTGGTTGCTATATGAATCAAAGAGATCTGCATACTTTAAGAACTTAAAAGGAAAACACAGTCAGCCATAATAAGTAATACTATGGTCTGTTTCCCACATTCGGGGTCTTTCTATTCTGCTCTGTCATAGGTGTAAGTGGTAAAGGACAAAGAAGCAGAGAGAGAATTGTTCTTCCTGGGGCTGGGCAGTGACCCTGGGGGTTGATTGTCCCTGTATCCATTTCATCTCAGATGAGCAGTTTCATCAGACGATGGCAATCCCATTCACCATGTTAGATTGTCCGGGAAGGAGTCCGAGACTTGATCCTGGCCAAAGAGACGTGAAGTAAAGTGTGTTGGGGGGTAGAATCCCAAGGAAGAGAGAGTGTGTCCTTTGTGTTTCTGGGTTGGCCATGTGTATTGGTTTGCTAGGGCTGCCATAACAAAGTACCGGACTAAGTGGCCTAAACAATGGAAATTTCTTTTCTTACAATTCTGGAGGCCAGAAGGCCAAGATCAAGGTGTCAGCTGGTTTGGGGGTTTTTGTTCTGTTTTGTTTTGTTCTGTTTTTTTTTTTATTTTTTTATTTTTTATTTTTTCCTGAAACCTCTTACTCCTTGACTGGTCACTGGCCATGTTCTCTCTGTATCTTTACATGGTCTCCTTCCTGTGTCTGTGTCCCAGGCTCATCTTACATGGACACTAGTCTGGTTAAGGCCACCCCTAATGACCTTGTTTTACCTTAAGTATTGCTTTAAAGACCTATCTCCAAATATGATCACATTCTGAGGTACTGAGAGTTAGGGCCTCAACAAGTAAATCTGGGGGACACTATTCAGCCCACAACACTGACATGAAGCTGGAAACTGCACCAGCCATCTTGCCTCAGCCCAAGGATGAGCCCAAGTTTGAGCAGGAAAAGAGCAAAGCTCTCATAGAGCTAGAGGCCTTGAGGTGCTTGCACTGTTCTACCCACTGTCAAGTGGAATGGCAAATTTTCTCATTTGTTAATTCAGTTTGAGTTGGGGTTTTCAAAGGCATCCTGGGGAGAAAGACAGAAAATGTCAGAAGTGAAAATTTAACCATTCAGTGTTTATAGGGTGCCTCTGGAGGGAAGAAAAGAACACACTGTTTTTCCCTCTTTTGGGGGCTTTGTCTCTTTTCTCCAAGTTGTGAGTACCTACAAACAACTGCTCAGTGTCTCTGCCAACCCCTTTCCCCCTTGGCCTTGGCATCTCTGACCCCCCATGGGGTGTACCTGAGTTCTCACCTTTGTACTCAGGTACATGCTGCTTTCTCCTAGATTGTAAGCTCTTAGAAGGCAAGAACACCATTGTGCCTGCCTCCACACAGCTTTATCGTGTTGTGTGTGAAGTGAATTCTATTTCTTTTCTTTTTTTCTTCCTGCCAGGTATTGATTGTATCACGCAGAGGGGATAGGCAGTGACTAAGACAAGTTCTCATTTTCATAAAGCAGAGAATCTGGGTATTTTCAATACCCAGAGATGTGGCTGGTGCTACCAGAGCAATAAATGACAAAAATAAGTACAGGTTTTCTGAAAACACATGTTGGAGACCATCTCACTAAATCTGGGATTCAGGGAAGGATCTGGAAGTACCACTGTGCTGTTTTGCCTCCCTCCCATGAGTCTAGAATGGCAGATGGAGGGAAGAACATCTTTCCATCCTTTCCCTACACCCAGAGCCCACTCAGAGCCTCCACACAGTCTCATGCAGAAGAATTCCAGTGGGCCAAGTCCCTTCTCCCAGACAGAGTCATTCCCAATTCAATCCTAGCAAATTTCCCTCAGGATAAGGGCAGCTGCCAGCTCCCTGGGGGAAGAATTCAAGCTATGGAAAGAGCAGAGCTCTGGGGACATCATGTTACACTCACTAAAATGGTGTCAAGAAACACAAGAGGGAGGTGGCTTCAGAAATAGAACATACAAGGAGGCCTAGGTTGTGCTGGGACAACCTGGACCTTGCAGATTGCTCAGTGACAGTGAGTGTTCTCCAGGTCCTTCTGAAACAGTGACTTCTGGGCCACCTACACCACCACCTCTGCCATCTGATCACTTATGGGCCTTGGGCTCTTTTCCAGCATTGATAACTGGCACTCTGCTGGCACCTACCCACTGTAGAATGCTAGCCATGCTGTGGCCAGGGAGGAAAACCCCATGTGGAATGTTGGAGAACTCTTTGCATCAAGGGCAGATTGTTTGTTTGGTAGGAAGGGAAGTCCTGATTCAGAACTTGAAATCTGGATTTTCTGCTAATCTAATGCTTTTCCTCTGGTTGCAAAATAATATTATTTAGGTTGCTAAGAAACTCCTTTAATTGAACATTGGGTTGAGTGTCTCTACTATGATAATAGACCATGCAGATGTTGGGAGGAGAGCACAGTGCCCAAGTTGACAATCAGACCATTTCTCACAACGAGCATGTCATAATACAGAAGCGGCTTTCCAGATTTTCCTCACAAGGTGCTGAGGCATTGATTTGTGATTGCAAATGCCAAATTCCCTCCTCGTAGTTGGGATATGGCCCTGCACTGTGCTATCTGTGCCTATAACCAACCTCGGCTTTGTTTTATAGACTGATATTTTCTGGGCTATTAGTATGAATGAGCCACTATCCTAATGATCAAATCATTATAATGGTGCATTAGTTTGATGCAGGGTAATGAAAAATTATTACCTCAATAGGACTGGTGGTCTATTGTGGATCTTATAATCCCTGCTTAACAGAGGCATACTTGGTTCTTTTTGTAGTAGAACGAGTACCTGATTGAAGAACTCTTTGGAGAAAGGATTTTAGTGTCATTTAAAAAGCGAAGACTAAAGTTTAATATTCTTAACAGTAATTGTTCATTGTTTTGTTTTTCACAACTGAGAGATATTGTTTGGCCAAATCTCTAAGGGGACGAAGAGAAGTTGGCAAATAATCCTGGCTCTGAATGTCCTGATAAAATTAATGTGTTCTTTTACTTTAGAGACAGAAAGAAGTTCATGCATTGTTTGCCAGGCAATTTTCCAGCACATGGGTATAGTGGGCTGCAAGATTGGGCACATATCTATTTGCTAAGAAATCAGATATAAGCATAGTCAACTTGAGGATGTTGATTGTACAAGACCTTAAGTAGATGTTTTTTTTCTCACTTTGATGGACTGATATTAGTGCTAAAAGTGTGACCTGAATAACATGAAAGTAGTTCAAAAGTTGGCTTTTAAAAATCTTTTAGCAGATAGAACCAGACTTATTTTTTTAAAAATGAGGGGTGCCTGGATTACTCAGCAGTTGAGCGACCACTTTCGGCTTGGGGTGTGGTCTGGGGTCTAGGGATGGAGTCCCAAGTCGGGCTCCCCGTAGGGAGCCTGCTTCTCCCTCTGCCTATGTCTCTGCCTCTCTCTCTCTCTGTGTCTCTCATGAATAAATACATTTTTTAAAAAGTGGAGAGTTATAGCCCCTCTCTATTGCCCTGCTAGCAGGTGGTATTCCGTCTCTAACAGTCAAGGTTCTTTTTTTTTTTCTTTTAAGATTTTATTTATTTATTCATGAGAGACAGAGAGAGGCAGAGTCAAGGTTCTTTATTGCAAGCAACAGCAACTCTGTTGACCTTAATCTGAAAAGGAGTTTACTAAAATGATATTGAGTGACTCATATATCTTTAAAAAAAAAAGTCTGAACAACCAAGGATCCAGATGAACATGTGCTAGGGTACCTAAAATACACCTTAATCTGAATATAGTAGCTTTAACCATTTGATGTATTTTTAATATTTGTTTGAGATTCAAACATTAGGAAAAAGTAGTTTCTTCAATTGTTATAAGCTCCAGAATTTTGTTGTAGGAAAGATTTATGGGGGTGACATGGTTAGAATGTACCATGGTAAGCACATTGTAAGGGTGATTTTGTGGAGGGGGGATGTGAAGGGAACTGATGGAAGATTTTTTTAAGTGACTTGTAACACCTGAAGTCACTTCTGAGTGCCAAAACTACATTCCCATCCCTTGGCTAATGATAGTGGAATGCACTTTGACGATTCCTTCAAGACTAGGAAAAGGGAAACATCAGATTCTTTCTATCCTGATCTTTTTAAAACATATTGGTAAATTCTCATGACTTAGGTCTCTGAACAGTTTCTCAGTCCCCAAATTACAGCTGTTCATTTTTTCTACAGCAGTGCCTACTCTCCTCATGGGACTACCATTGTTTATATACTCAACATTCATTTCCAACCTCGCCTTTGCTGGCAGAAGCCACTTCTCACAAAAGGCTCTAAAAATGTCAGATATTTATTTTGACATTCTCTCCTGCAGCCAGGTCATATGACATAATTCTGGCCAATTAGATACAAGGGGTAGTCAGGGAAAGGCTCTAATACAAATATGAAGCTACAAACTGTGGCAGCCATTTTGGGACCATGGGGACAAGGCTGAGGTGGAGAGTCACTGAGCTGGGCCTGAAGTACTTCAGTCCTTGGTGACTGACTTACTTCCCTGCTGAATTAGCCAAACCTGAAAGGAACAATCTCTAGGCCTTACTATGAGGGAAGCCACCTGCCATCTGTCCTCCCACTGACCCTCACTCTGATCGCTGGACCAGTCCTGACTCCAGACAGGAGGAGTTTAAGAACTTGGCATCAAATCCCTCTTGCTACTCATGCAGCTTTGGCCATAGGCCACATCTGGTCCTGATAACTGTGCTTGTATTTATTCTGGGAATTCAGTTTTGGTTGTGTATACAAATTATGAAAACTGGATGTTGTTAAGTCCCTCAGATTAAGCTGCATCTGGGTTACATGACCAGCAGCCCAGTTCCCTGAGAGCCTGAGGGAAGAGCCCCTCATTGCACACAGGGTGGTGGCTAAATCCCTCTTTCTTTCTGACCTTCTTCTCTGCCATTTACATCTTCTTCCCTGCTTGGGCTTCTGAATTTTTCTTGGCCCTCTTCTTCTTTTTGTCCACAGTATGATTCACTTTTCATAATTTCTGGACTAACAAAGACCTAAATATATGACATAAGAAAATTAAGGGTTCATTCACTATCATAAAACAAACAAACAAACACCAACAAACCAGTTTGGAGTTAAGCAGTCCAGGTGAGTTCCACGTTATCGAAGCTCCCTGAATCTTTCTGTGTGGATTACTTTAGGATGACGTTAAGATCTTTAGCTTTAAAAGATGGCTGCAGGAACTCCAGCCATTATGTCCATATTTTAAGCAAGAAAGAAAAGGACAGGCAGCTATCGAGGGGCTCTCCCAGAAATCCAGTGGTCTCCGTTTACATCTCCTTTGCCCA
The DNA here is from genome assembly GCF_053574225.1 of Canis aureus. NCBI lineage: Eukaryota > Metazoa > Chordata > Mammalia > Carnivora > Canidae > Canis > Canis aureus. Next base: position 2,233,617 of record NC_135615.1, on the reverse strand, counting down.
GTCCTAACTGCAAGAGTGATGAGGCCATATAGACACCTGCCTGGGCACATGGCTGCTCTGATAAGGGCAGGCCTGCTGGTACCAGGGAAATAGGAAGCTTGGTGCCAAACACCCAGCACTCTCTGCAGCATCGTATCTTCTCACCTGTTGAGCTTGAGGCTGACCACTGTCCGGAGAACTCTCTGTGCTCCTTGCTATAACCTTGTGCGCCCTGTGCCAGTCTGCTTTCCTCTCTTCTTCCACATTTCCAGCTGAAAATGTGGCCCTTGGAGCCTGCCACAGTGCAGTGGGAAGAACTAGTTCCAGGGTCCAGTTCCTCCTAAACAACTCTCTAATAATAGCTCATTGGGCTACCCCCAGCCATTTGACCAAGACAGAGCCCTGAGCATCCTAGGCCTTAATAGCACCTGACTGTGTGAACAGTGGCAGTAGGCATTTCTAGGTGTACTCCCAAGAGTGACATTTGGCTCTATTCAAAGAGGGCCTTGAGACTTGACCTCATTAGAAGCGGCAAGTGGGTCTTAATTACTTAGGTTCCCTGAGAGGATTGTGCAAAAGGTCTTAAATGACAATAAGCATTCATGTAGGTTAACCTGGAAAAATAAGAAACCATCTTTGCAATGGAAGCTTCCATATAATTGACACCCTCCATGTGTTCCACTCTGATCTGGCATCAATAAACACAAAAGAGGCACTAGCTACAGTCCCTATTCTCATATAGATGCTAATGCTCCTTTTTTATAATTATCAGATGCTAATAATATTTTAGGTTCCTTTTTGAGAGAAGTAAGATATTTTCAAGAAGGTGCAGATCTTTGACTTACCCTCTATGATCAAGAATCCTGTGATTGGTTTTACAAATTTCCAAAAATGTGTATTACACATCAGGCTGGGAAAAGTGGACCTACCTCAAAAAGATTCAGTTAATCTTCTACCTCCTGTTGTGAACATTTAGTAACTGGCTATCTAGAGTTCCAAATGTGTAAAATTTGGTGGGAAGTAGAACCTTACTTCTAACCAGGAGAGTTTCAGGGCACATTTATTCCTTCTCCCTATTTCCTAGCAAATGGGATGTAGGTAGAAGACCTGGGCCTGGGAATCATACCCTTGCTTGGATCCTGTGCTCTAAGGAAGTGATTCAGAAACAGGGTTGACAGTTGAGAAAATATATATGGCAGCAAGAGTTCAATGGCATGAGTCTCATTTGAGAGCCAGCAGTGGTGCTGAGTATCCACAAGTGACAGTGAGGTGGTAGTGATGGTGGCATCCAATGAGATGACTTGGTGCTCAACCTTAGCTCTGTTTCCCACTCTAGCTTCCAGTTCATTTGCCAAACCATGTTCTCTAGTTTTGAACATAGATTCCAAGACCTACTTGATAGCCTTATATTAATTTCTTTTCTAGCTTAAGTTAACTTAAGTTGGAGTCTGTTACTTGTAACAAAGAGCAATCATGAGCACATACTACATTAGGCTTCTTATAGTTGGGCTATTTTTTTCAGCTGCTTTTCTCCATGGATTTTTTTTCCTCCCTCAGTGTGTGTCTGTAACACTTCACAGGGGAAATGTAAGTTGCCCTGAGTCTTGGAGGCGAGAGAGAGAGAAAAAAAAAGTGTCAGGAGAAACAAGCAGTGTGAACAAAGCTGCGATGGCAGGAACAAGCAGAGTATACATGTGACATTGGGAAGAGAGCACCCGAGTCAGCAGCAGGCTGTGATGGCAGGAACAAGCAGAGTGCACATGTGACATAGGGAAGAGAGCACCCGAGTCAGCAGAAGGTATGCACACAGGAGGGATGGTGTGTAAGGGGCCAGGATAGAAATGACACCATGGCACAGCAGAAACAGAGGAACCAAGGAATATTTCTGAATGGTGAAATGTGTGAGGGAAGTAAAGTTAATAAAGATAGGTCAGGCAGTAGGTCTTTAAAAACCCAATTCCTAAGTCTCAACCTGGGAAACTAGATGGCAGAATGATGACCTGGTTAGATAGCCACCATCACTGCACTGTAGTGGGTCCTGGTGCAGTCAGTGAGATGGGTGGCTTTAAGGTTGACATGTTAGCCCAGGAGAAGGAGGAGACCTCTCATGAATTTGACAGTCACCATGAAATTGGCCTCCTTACAAGTTGGAAATTCCCACTACTCAGTGTTTGATCCAGGCTGGACATCTTACCTCGTCTATCATATGGATGATGTAAGGACAAGGACATCCTGGGAGGAAGGATGGATTTGATTTAAAAGGTCAACTTAACTTTTTGGATCTCTGAGCCAATGAAATAAGAAGCCATCCAGATTTTTAAAATATATAGCACAACACTATTTGCATGTAATAAAAATACCAGTGCACAAAAATATGCATTTTGTAAGACTATATCTTTTAGAAGATTATATACACATTAAACAATTGAATGACTTTCAGTGGGGAGTAGGAAGGAAGTAGGAGTGGTGTATAAGGATATAAGGGAATTCATTAATTAATTGAGACAGGAGAAAGAAAAAGATGAGATCCGAATATATATTCTTTCACTGCTCTTATATAAAAGTCATGAAATAGTGTAATGCCAGACTCTGATTTAGTTGGTAGAATAAACTCCTCAGTAGTCAACAGTAGGAAACTTATTTTTAATCTCAAAGTATACTAGACTTAGGTTGTAAATGTTTCTTTTACATGTTGACATTATTACTTATTAAAGCAATAAAAATAGAAGTTTTTCTCCCAATCTAAGCCATGTCCCAACTGGATCTCTACCTGAAGACTCCATAGTTTACAACATGATAGTCACTGTTTATTTGAGCTTGCTATTCATGACAATATGAGAGAAAATATAGTTGATTTTAAAATGTGTTTTAGTAGGTTTTCTTAAGTAATTTTCTCAAGTGATTTTTTACAATTACCTAAATCATTAGGGTAATACAATAATCCTTAAAAGACTGTGCATCATTATGTAATGGGTTTGATTTTTAAAAGAGGAAGAGAATCTCCCCACCCTCTTCTCTTTGCAATGAGATTCATTCTTTCCTGCCATAGAGGAAAAGCAGCACTGAAAACTGCTTTAATGAGCCACCTCAGATAGCTCAGCTTCATTTAACTTAAAAGGAGATGTAAAATTGTTCCCATGTAAAACTTGACATTCAGATTTCTTACTAATGTGTCCTCAACAAGATCAGTCACTTTCTTGGCTCTTTATTCTTTCTTGTATCTCAGACAACCCATATGGGAACATTTTCTTTCTGCCTACAGCTCATTCTTTAAAACTGTACTACTGAGAGTGTGGTCCACAGAATGGTTGCTAGTCTGCAAACTGTTAGTTACCAGTACACCACAAGATAAGTACAGAAAATGAGAATCTAAAATTTGTATAGCAATTTGACATTGCTGCAATATCCAAGTGCATGATAGTGTACCGGACTTATTGAACAGGTATAAACCAAAGGTCCAAGTCCCTGAGAGATCAGAAATGTGGAAAGTTACAAAATCAAAAACCTGGTCCTTCATGACAGAAAACTTGATAAATACTGCCTTAGGATGTCCTTTAATGAAGTATGCTGGTGATAAGATCTTTATTTTTATTTTACCTGCATATTTGGAAGATTGTTACACTGGCTATAGAATTCTACATTGACAGTAATTTCCTTTGTATATGAACATGTTTCCATTGGCTTTCAGGTTTTAGTGTTGCTTTTGAGAAGTCAGCTGTCAATCTGTCTCCTTTTCCTTTTTAAATTGTTTTCTGATATCTTCTTGCCTTTAATTTTCTGAAGTTTTGCTGTAATGTATGCAAGTGTGAGTATTTTTATTAGCTCTACTTGGGATTTATTGTTCTTCTTAAATCTGTAATTTGGCATCTTTTGTTATTCTGGAAACTTTTCAGTTATTATTTCTTCTAATATTGGTTCTTCCCCCTTCTCTTGCTTTTACCCTTCTGAAATATCAAATAAAATATATTTTAAAGATTGTCAGTCTGTTTTCTATACCTCTTAACCTTACTTCTGTTTTTCCCCCATCTTTTTGTTTCATTGTGCTGCAATATAGATAATGTTTTCTGATTTTTAATATAATTAATGCTATTTTCATAATTATGATCTGTTGATTCCTATTTCTGAAGTCTCTTGCTTCTCTTGGTTTTTGCTCATGGTGTCTTGCTTCCCTGATTCCCTGGCTATCTTTGACTAAGTGCCTAGTCATTGCCTATGAAAATTATTTTTGAATTATCTGAGGCTCAGCATGAACCTCCACAAAGAGTTTATGTTTGCTTCTGCAAAGTGTCCTGGGGTGATACCAGTTTCACGTTTAAACCAAGGATAAAACTTAAGGTAGTATGAACTCAGATGCAACTTTAGGTTTTGTTTACTTTAGGTTTTGTTTAGGTTTTGTTTACTTCTGGTACACTTTCATGCTAAGATCATAACTCTTTTGGCCACCACCATTTGGGGGCCACCATATCTTTTTTAAACTTGGAACTATGATTTGTGTTCTCCTCTATCACAAACTTCTCCTCTATCACAAAATAAAAATTATCTGCCCAGATTGACAAATGCACTCCAGGAAAAAGTGCTTCTGTGTTTATTTACATCTTTGGGCATATTTCTTTCTATCTTAATTGTTAAGAAGACAGTTTCTTCATTTTAGTAAATATTATCAAATTTTGGTTGTTTTCAGCAGAATGATTGGCCCAAATAACCTGCCTTACCATTCCTTGAAATAGGAATGCTCATCTATTTTCATAGTTTGGAGCAGGGAAATGACAAGTATAAGAAGTGCTTCAGGAATGATTAGCAGGTGATACAGAACATTGCAGTATGACTAAGGGAAATCATGTGAAAGAGGAATTATTCTTACACTTTTTGTTGCTCCATGACACAAAGCCCATGGTTGTTGTTTTTTTGTTTGTTTAATTTTTTTTATTGGATTTCAATTTGCCAACATTTAGCATAACACCTAGTGCTCATCCCAAGTGCCCCCCTCAGTGCCCATCACCCAGTCACCCCAACCCCCCCCCCCACCTCCCTTTCTACTACCCCCTGTTCGTTTCCCAGAGTTAGGTGTCTCTCATGTTTTGTCACCCTCACTGATATTTTCACTCATTTTCTCTCCTTTTCCTTTATTCCTTTTAACTAATTTTTATATTCCCCAAATGAATGAGACCATATAATGTTTGTCTTTCTCCGATTGACTTACTTCACTCAACATCATACCCTCCAGTTCCATCCACGTCAAAGCAAATGATGGGTATTTGTCATTTCCAATGGCTGAGTAATATTCCATTGTATACATATACCACATCTTCTTTATCAAAGCCCATGTTTTGAATCTTTTAGTCACTTGGGCATAATGCCACAAATGTAATAAGAAGTTGGGTAAAATTCAGTCCATTAGCTTTGGTCTATCCCATAGAATTTGTGGACATTTTTCAGTCTGTCCTAGAAAGTATTCTAAAAGATAATTTAGAATTTCTATGCCAAAATGAACAAAACCTTCATTTTCTTTAGAAGAATCTACCTGAAAGGGGGCAACTGTGTCTTATTTCCCATACTGGAGATTGTGGGCTGGAATTGCAAGCTACATGGCTATTTCATTTGCAATTTCAGAATTGCTGCCTTAAGCAAACAAATTTGCTTCAAAAGAGAGTTGCCCGACTGTTGGTTTTTTTAAAAAAATATTTATGTGTTTCTTTATTTTAGAGGGAGTGTGGGCAGAGGGAGAGGGAGAGAGAGAATCTCTAGCAGACTCCCTGCTGAGCAAGGAGCCTGATGCGGGGTTCAATCCCATGACCCTGAGATCATGACCTGAGTCAAAATCAAAAGTAGGACACTTAACTGAGCCACACAGGTGCCCTAGGAAATGTTATATTACATATGCTTGGGAACTGTACAGCACTATTTCTCAAAGATTAATGCATTTACTGATCACATGGAGAACTTGTTAAGATGAAGGCTCTGATTCAGTAGATGTGGGGCGAGGCCAGAGATTTTGATTGTTTATCAAGCTCTCTGATTATCTCAGTTCTGCTAGTCCCCAAAGTACACTTTGAGTAGCAAGGTCTATAGCCCAGAACATTTCACAGTGAACAGGAATCAGCATTTTTTTTCCACCTCAGGCTTTCTCACACATAAAATTTTCGTGAACATGATAACTGAAATATCCAGAGAGGAACCATCTCAATTGACAATGTAATTAAGTGTTTATAACTGCACAGCAGGCCCATGTCCTCACAACTGGAATTATTTCCTTGGAACCTGGAAATATCAGTAAAGCAAAATGCATCATGATCTCCTATGGAAGCAGGATCAGGCAGCAGTTTCACGTTTCACTTTCATTGAACATAACTAATGAATGGTTGTTTTTATTTAATTTTCTTTTCTTTTTTTAAGATAAATCATTTTATTTTTGTTTTAATCAAGCTTCTTCATTTTAATCCTTGCACACTTTGTCTTCCATGTAGGTCAATTGATAGATGGGGAGAGGAATCAGGGGCGCTAGTGAAGAGCAATTCTTTCCTGTATAAAGTCAGCTCTGCCATTTGCAGGCTTACTCAAGCAACAACCTGCAAGTTAGTGATGTGTGAGGGATAGAAAAGATACTGGAAATCTTCAAACCACAGATACCAATAGCCTCAAGTCTTAGGTGAGGACTCTTCATACGGGCCCTTCTAAATAGAACAGGGGGAGTCTCTTCCTCAAAGCAGATCAGTTCAATAAAGAGTAAGGCAAGTCAGCCAGTTTGTATTCATGGAGAAAAACCTCCAAGTAAGACTGTAGATAGTAAAGCTAAGCCACACATGGGATCCCCTCTCATCTAGCAGCATAGATTTGAGCAGCCCTGCATGAGTGGGGGAAAAGGTGTTGGAAGCAGTACTGCTTGGAGTAGGTAGCATGTTGTTAGTGGACATCTATCACGAGAGGTTGGGAGAAGCCATACATAGGCTACATATTCCAGGAACCAGAGTACATTCTTCCTTCCATCTGCTCAGTCTAATCACTACTCTCCAGCATTGCATCCTCCCTCTCACTTGTCTGGGGACCTCTTCTAGGTGAAGTGGTACCAGGTTTTTACACTCATAGTCATTACCTAGAACCTTCCTACTCAAATTGTGGTCCATGGACCAGCAGCATCAGCATAATTTGGGGCTTCTTATGAATGTAGGTTTTCAGGCCTCATCCCAGGCCTCCTAAATCAAAATGTGAACTTTAACAGGATCCTCTAATAGTTCAGATACCCATTAATGTTTGAGAAATGCTGGCCTAGAAATCAGATAAGTTGTTTTAACTGAAGATGCCGTTCCTCAGGCAAATTTGAAGAAAGGATCCTGTGGTCTGGCCAGGAAGCAGACAGGGGTTTTTGGTAAATTCTTTCCTAAGTCAGAAGGACCTCTCAAGAAAATGCAAGCTCTGGACCAACAGAGATTACATGAATTCATTCTCATGCTCCAACTTGTAAATTTGGAGTTGCCTGAATTTTTTACTTTGATATAATGAGATAAATATATGATGTTGGATTCTCTTACTCTCTCTTCACTACACTGTTCCAGAAATAGTCATCCATAAGCCTAAGGGGAGTTGAGATGAAAACTTTTGGAACATGAAATTTTGGTCCAAATGGGATTTTTGCTGGTGTTACTAATTAAGATTCTCTTCAAAACTAGGCCAGCCCTGTGCTATCCAGTTGGCAGTATGTTTAGAATCCCTCTGTAAACACTCAGTAGCTTGTACAAATAGGGAGGCTTTACTTTCCCATCATAAAGAAGGTCTGAAATAAATCTCAGACAACTCTAGAAGTTTGTCTTTGCCATAAAAATAGTGGAATTCATTGAGAGCTGCCTCACTGCACCCAGACAGGATGCAGGCTGGCCAGTTAATTGGCCATGGGAACCAGCTGGTGGTGGGTTTCACTCTATTCAAACTGCAGAAGGAGTCCAATCTTAGCTTTGCTTACCAGAGTGTAAAGAGCTTTACATTTGGGTGATGCTCGTATCCATATAGAGTAAACGAGACTGCCTGATTTTTGTTAGTGACCCTATACAACTCCTCTGTAGTTGCTCTTCATGAAAGAAATCCTCGAAAGCTTTGAATAACTGGCATCTGGTATCACCGTGCTTTTCTTTAAGCTAGAAATCAAGATTGTCAGCTCCTGACTTCTGTATTATTGTTTCTGTATTGTCACCATATCACACAGGAGGAGGTGATCATGGGTGGCCAACACAGCCTAGAAAGCTAAGTAGTTGGATGGAACTGCAGCTGGGGAGCTAGAGGTAAGCAAACTACATTAGTCCAGGGCTTAGAATATTGTGTGAGCAAATAACCATTTGTTGAGTGAATGACTGAACAATTGATTCTCCACAAGACAGAGATTTGGTTTGCCATGTTCATCTCTGGATATGCAGAGGCAAGACCAGTGCCTGATGTATAGCAGATTCTTGATTCATATTTGTCAAATGTATGAATTGGACCATTCACCCCCTGGAGGTAACTGCTGAAATTGAATCCATTTTGCATCACTTAACCTTTTGCACTTCTTCCCATTCCATGTTGCCAACAAAGTCCCCATACTTCTTTCCCCTGTTTACTTGATGGGATCATCTAAAACCTGCGCAGATCCAAGAACTGCTTTGTTAAGGGAAATTGCTTGTCTACAAAATCAGGATGAGGATAGGGGCTGAAATTCAGCTGTATCCAGTTTACAGACTTGTTTTGAATTACAGTTATTGGGATTTTCCTTTGGAAGTTTGCTGAGAGCTAATTTAAGTATATCTTATAAAATTGCGAACAGTTTAACCTAGCTAGTCAGCACAGCTCAGGTGCTATAGAAAGACCCGATGTGTTGAGGCTTTAGAATTGCTTGGATAAAGAAGCCATATGAGAGCAAGGTCCTCAAAATCTGTCCAGTCTTTTTACTTTGAAGCCAAGCAGTAACTGCCGCTGATGGCAGGAGTTAGAGGAAGGTAGAGTAAATCCAGAAAGAGGAGTAGGGACAAGTGTGCCTCTTCATATTACACATAGACTGGGAAGCAGACAGACCTCAGGTTCCCACCCAGTGCTGTGGTGTGATTCCATTCGCAGGGAAGGGAAGAGCTATACTCTCAGTTCCTTTTGCAGGTTGGGTAGCAACAATGTGTCTTGACACTGAAGTGACTTAATTCAATTCAAAGGTGCTCTGATTAGAGAAAGGATTTCTTTTTGACCCTGGGAACACTGAGAATCCCTCTATGTTTTTTCTGTAGGTCTTTCCTACAAAAGGAGTGGGACTTGTCCAACTGAGTGAAGGGTATCTGAGAGTGAGGGTGACTGGGCCTCCATCCAGGGTCAGGAAGAGAAGGTACTAAAGACATTCCTAGCTGTGTGACATTGAACAAGAACCTCAGCTTCCCTGGCCTCAGATGTACAGGTCTTTTCATGTAGGAGGTAATTATATTTCCCCTTAATATATGGCTTGCTGTGTTATGCAGAGTTGGGACAACAGCCTCTGGCATACACTGATGGTTATTGCTGCTGCTTATTAAGCACCTGCTATTTGATGACCTAAACTTTGAGAATTAACCATGGAGACTACAAAAGAAGTTATCATTCTTATGTGCTGATCTGGGTACCATATCTAGGAAGATATAGCTTTACTTTTCTTTACTAATCCAGAAGGTCTTTTGAACCTTTTATTTATGTTATAATAATAGGCACACATAACCACAGGCCAGTTCTTTGGTTCAGCATCAATGTCTTCTTACTAGTGCTCACGCAGCTAGGACCAGTGGCTACACTTTAATGATTGTGTGTGTGTGTGTGCGTGTGTGTATTTGTGTGTATATGTTTTAAAAATTCCTTAGATAATTCTGTTATGCTTCTTGGCTTAGACGTACTATTCAGAAAGCCCCACTGCTGTATTAATTTATGCAAAATTTTTGTAGAATTTATTTTCCCTACAAGATTCTTTAGAACATTTTTTGAAAGAATCTCAAACAGTGGAAAGTTGCAAATGCAGTATTTTCTTTTCCTGGAACTATTTGAGATGAAGTTGCCAACTTAATACTCCATCTTTTCTAAATATTTTAATGTGTGTTTCCTATAAACAAGGACATTCTCCTGTATAACCACGATACAATAATCAAAATTAGCATATTAACAATAATACATTTCTGCAATATAATCCTCTAACTTCATCCCAGTTTCATCAATTATCCTAATAATGGCTTGTGTAGCAAAGGAATCCAACTCCAAATCATGTACTGCATTTAGTTGTTATGCCACATTAACCTCTCCACCTCAAATAGTTTCTCAGTCTTTGTTTGACATTCAGGATCTTGACATTTTTTAAGATGATGGCCTCAATTTGGGTTTGTCTGATGTGTCCTCATAATTAGATTTTGGTCATGCATTTTCGGTGGAAATATCAGAGGTGATGCTGTGTTCTTATCAATGCATCCTATTGGGAGGTACACAACTTCCATTTGTCCCGTTAATGATACGATTCACTTAGATACTAAATTATGGTGTCTGCCAGTATTCTCCACACCAAACTTGTTCTTTTACTTTTTGTAATTAATAAGTATTTTGAAGGGAACAATTTGAAACTATAACTAGTAAATATCTTCTTATATTATAAACTTCCAGTTTATGCCTATTTATGTCAATATGGACTCGTGTTTTTCTTTGTTATTTATTGGACTATGATTCATTACTCATTACTAACATTATTTACTTTGATTCTCTATTCTGGATTTGGCCGGGAGATGTTCCTTCAAACTAATTTCTGTTACACTTTGATATGTGTCCAATCGGTATTTGAACGCTTTCTTCTTTTCCGGCATAATTAGGTGTTCCTGACTCACTATTACTTTTCCTTCCCTGGCCATGGCATCATAGAAACCTCTGACTCCTTTTAGTCAAGAAGGGTATTTTGAAGCCAACATCTGGATTCTAGGTATACTCATTGCTCTTGGAATATTGTTTTCTTAGTAGGCAGAGATAGAGTATGTATGTGTGTAGGAAAATGCATGTATGTACAGACACATACATATATAAAATACATAAATATGTTTACACACGCTTATGTATATAACTACATCTTTGCCTTTACATGTATTAATCTATACATGTTTTGAAAACCCCAAGGAATAATATCAAAACCACCAACTTCAAAGTAATCCTGTGGGGTTCATTCTAGTTTCCTCTCTTTCCTTATTTGTAACTCTCTTCTCAAGCAGTGAAAACCTGAATCTGATTGTCCTTAGCACACTTGCTTATTTGATCAATCTCCTTGTATGTATCCAGTCCCCACTAATACCATCCCCACATTGATACCCCTTGCCCCACTAGGGCCCTAATCACCTAAACTAAACCATTATTGCTTCTTTCTCCCTCACCCCTATAAGAATGACCTCCTTGCCCTGCTTGAACTCTGACGTCTCTTGCAGGTGAATCTTAGATGCAGGTATGCCCTTTGTCCTTTTTGGCTTCCTCACCCCATGCTGGGCCACTGTGGTTCCTTCTTTTCTTTTGCTCTGTCTCATCTATTAGCTGTAAGACTGAATAGCTCAGGAGAAAGAAGGAATAGGAGGGATGATACCAGCCTTTTATGATTTGGAATACAAATATTTCTTTAGTTCGAAAGATTGTCTCAATTAGTTTGAATAAGCCCCAACAGTTCGCTGGCTTCAGCCTTATCCTTAGGATGAGAAAGAAACCCCTGAGTTACACTAGGATGTTCTTGCTTTGGTACAGGTGGATGAATACCCTCTGCATTTTTCTCTGAGTTGACCATCAGGAGCAAAGATTTCCTTCCCTAGCTTCACATCCTTCATCAGTTGCATTGTTACTCTTTGTTACTGTTCTCTGGTCTTTGCTTACACTTCCTAGATCCAACAAACAAATAAAACTTCCACAACCTTCAATGCCATCTGCTGATGCAGTGGAGAAGAATTATAATACTATAGTTTTTCATGAGAAAAAGAAAAGGCAAGAACAAAAGTCTAAGTGTTACCCAAAAGACTACCATTTCGCTCAGCCTCATTTTCACCTCTGGTGTTGTCTGTATCTTACTACAACCATCCCATTCTTAAGGGAACTGTCAGCCCCTGTTACTTAAAGCTTTACATCCTTTTCAGGAGGGTTATATAATCACCCAGGTTGTACAACATTATGTTATGTTAGAGGGAGGATGGCCTCTTATAGAAGTCACTTTCCCAGGTCCCATTTGTGCTTCCCGGCGTACCAGCTTCTTGTTTCATGGCAATATTACTCATCCATGTCAGAACAGGGCTTCCACTTAAAAGTATGGTCATGACTACTTGTGTTTGGAAGTATAAAATCAAAGTAGATGCTTGATAAAAGCTTCCTGAAATAATAGGAATTTTGACTGTTGTTTTTGCATAATTCCTTTCAAAAGCATTACTGATGGATGGTAAGTGTTGATGTAGGCACTGCCACTTGCAGTGGGAGGAAGGGTATTTACAAAATCCTCTTAGTTATGGACATCAGCTTCCTGGATTTTTTTTTTCTTTGAAGCAAATCTTAATGGAACAAATGATATGACAAAATACTCTGAAAGCATCTGAAACACGAGATCCACCTACACACGCCTCCAGATATCATCTCAGCAAGGCTGAATGCTTGTTTTCAGTGGGTGGCTCCAGGGCTGACTCACTGCTCCACACTCTGAGCTTGGGATCTCAGTGTTCATTCCCCACACACTCTCTTCTCTTTCCTTGTTGCAGTCGGACAAGGCAAAGCAAGTGCCTCCTTGACTGTCCTGAACCCCTGGAACTTCTTTTAGATGAGCCTGCCTTTTGAATGGTGCCTGGAGGGAAGAATTTCCCAGCACTAGATTTACATTATTTTCTTGCTGTGCTTCAGATATCATTTTTAAAATTCCATTCACACAGTGAGAGGAAAGAGTTTCAAGAAAATAAAGGGGTTGAAAATCTATCTCCTTTACATACCCGTAATTCCCAGTATGCCTCACTGTCAATGAATCAAAGAATCAGGCCAGTAGATGTTAGCTACAATGACCTTCTCCAGAGGTGTCAAAGATGATTTTTTAAAAAACAGTAGGAAGGGGATATGGCTTCTTCAAATTACTTCATTCCCTTCTTTCTGTAGACAGGGAAGTGGCTTCTCAGATTTGAACAGAATGTGTTAGTGTTGGGTATGTGGTCTTAGGCCACTATTTGTCAAGAAGAGAAATCTGGGTGGCAAGACAGCATGGCTGATAGTATGATGAAGGTGACAGTAATGCAGGGCTCACCTCTAAAGCAGGAGCAGACTTACCCAAATCCTTCCTTGAGCTGAGGAAATTCAAGGCATCAGGAACATCAGCACTCAGAGCTCCTTAGGGAAACTGTCATAATTTTCACAAAGCTAAGCTGATAGAATCTATAGATAGCAAAATGCTTAATTTTTTTTTAAATGCTTAAATTAAATCCAGCTCAGTCAAGTGTGTTTAGAGAATCACTTGAAGAGATGCTTCGGTGACGGGCACTGGGGGTTATTCTGTATGTTAGTAAATTGAACACCAATAAAAAATTAAAAAAAAAAAAGAGATGCTTAGAGAAGTGATCAATAGTGGTCTGATCATGATTCTTAACAGGGCTGATTTTTGGATGGGTGTGGAGAGCAAATTCCTAGTTTTAAAATTGGACGGCTCATGACAAAGTGCTCCTTCTTTGTGTATAAACCTGCTCCCTGTTGGTGGACAGGGTCAGTGGGCCAAGCTGCCCTAGTGAGTTGGTCCAAAGGGAAAGACTTGTCCTTGGCCATGTGACATACCCCCATTTTAGATGGATAGACGGAAAGATCTAGGGATATTTTCTTATTGCTATTGCCTACCTAGTTGATGCACTTCTTAAAGCCTTATCATTCCCAATGGTGATGGAAAAATAATGGAATGGGAGGACATATGAAAAATCAATTTAATATTCCCTCTATTGCTTAAGAATAAGCACAAGAACTTACCAGGCAGTTGATGGTCATCTACCATCATTATTTGGGTTTTTTTTTTTATATTTTTTTTATTTATTTATGATAGTCATACAGAGAGAGAGAGGCAGAGACACAGGCAGAGGGAGAAGCAGGCTCCATGCACCGGGAGCCCGACGTGGAATTCGATCCCGGGTCTCCAGGATCGCGCCCTGGGCCAAAGGCAGGCGCCAAACCGCTGCGCCACCCAGGGATCCCCATTATTTGGGTTTTTAAATATTTCTCTCACTGGCCAGCTCTCAATGGCCTACATTTCTATTATTAGGCAATTTTTTGTTGTTATTAAGATATTAAAGGTGTTAAAATGCAACCCGAATCTTTTCTCACGCTGTAAAGCCAGCCAAGGCAGACCCCAGAAGAATGGTACAAGAGGTTCTTCGGTGTGGGGGAAAAGAAGGTAAGGCCTATAATTGGGGCATGGGATGGGAGGACGACCCTCCAAAGCAGGTGTTCTGAAGTATCATTGTCTTCTAAACAGTTGCCTTCCTGCTTGCTTGCATGCATCTGAGAACTTCCCATAGAGCATAGGGTATATCATAAGAGTGCTCAGAACTGTACATGAACTTGAGGTTTTTAATCCTGAGCAGAAAATGAGAGCCAAATAGAGGTATGAAAGCTCCTTCCGAAGGGGAAGGATTACCATGGCCATCTTATATCTGCCAAGCTTGATGCCTTTCTCCAATATATATGCCAGGACTCACGAATCACGTATGACTCTGTACTCAGGTCCAACTCCCACAGGAAAGTCTGTTGTGGTCTAAGAGTGGGAATTTGGTAGCATTTTGCCCTTGGGGGTTTGTGTAAAGGGAAAAATCACGTAAAGTCTTCTTTTGCTTTGACTTCTGTAATTCTATGGAAACAAGGCAGCAGTGCTGAGAATCCAGTGAAAGAGAGAACAGCTAAGACGGTGAAGCTTTGAGGTGGGGGAGGGAGGGAGAGCAGGGGGAGGCATAATAGGATTTCTTTGGGACTGTACTTGGCTCTTCCCTTTTGTCTCTGAGATCTGAATTAGGAATTTTTTTCAATGGGCTGTTGATTTGGATATAAGAAGGATGGTTAGTGGTGGTTTTTAGAGAACAGCTTTGGTCAAGATAGGAAAGGGTGTCTGGGTGTCCTATTGTCTGGGCATTTTCAACCTTGTCTTGTTAATAACACTTGGGCACTTTCCTGCCCTGTTTGGAACAATGGAACAGTAAGACAACATTTCATTAGAATTGTGCTCTCTGCTTATTGTAATGGTGCAATGGGAAAACCTCAAAGGATCAGAAATTCAGCTCTGGGATTGTCTGCGTGCTTGAGACTGGGGTAGAGAGGCCCAGTGCTTACCCCACCTCCATCTGGTACCCTGATTGTAGAGTTGAGACACCGAATTTGTGGCAGATGGCCAGACTGCTCTCAGAGTTCAGAGTGAGTGTGCGGAATATTTACATATACACAGACATGCCCAGAGCAGCTGGTTGTCCTTGTGTCTCCCTAGCAAAATGGGGAGACAGGGCCCCCTAGGTCAGCAGCCTCGGGCCATGGTCACTGTTTCCCCTGCGATTCTTTGTGACAGCAACATTCAAGGTAGAAGTCCCACAAGGACCTTACTTGAAGGGGCCGGGAAGCCATCCTTCACTCTGTGATCACACTAAGTGGTGCAGTTGGGGAGACAGATTGAAGATAAAGAGGGCTAGTAAGAAACTATAGTTATTGATCTCAGTGAATTTGAGACTCTGAGGAATGTGACCAGATGCTCCATCCAACACCCTGCTTTGAACCTCAGAAGTCCAGCTGAAATTAGCCCCAGCTCCCTTACATTCATCTGCTTTCTTCCCACACCAGTGTAGTTTGATGTTAAATTATCTGATTAAAAAATAATATGTGACAGGAAGCTGTGGAGAAAGGACTTTTATCTGGATTGAATATAAATGAGACAAATTGACAAGGATTTTACTTATGAATTTAATATAATCTACATAGAATCTGTTCTAGGAAAGACTTAAGATGTTTAACAAGCACTGTCTCATCAATGTCCTCATCACAAAGCATCCCAGGACCTGGGTGACTGCTACCGTCCATTGCTGAACATGCCTGCTTAACAGCCAGAGTCCCTGCTAGGAATTTAATGCAGGAGAGCCACGACATTGATATGGGTCTGCACGTAAACAGCGACACACTGAAGTCTGCACACAGAATTGAACACCGAACACCTGTGGAAATGGCAGGACCCTTCTGACCAGCCAGGATGAGTATAATAAGCACTCTTGTCTTTTTGTAACTAACCCAAGACAGCTTCTTTCCTGCTCAGGAGGAAGTAATTGCCACCAGAAGATTGGTTCTGCACTGTCTAGTGGTTCTGCACTGTCTAGTGCTTCTCTTCTGTTAGCAGAAGAGGGTTAGGGGGTGACCTCCCAGCCTGGATCCCTGATTGGGCCTCAGTGGCATATTGATTGGGGTCCAGGGTTACTGCCCTTCTTATTCATACTTTCCTAACATCTGTTCCAAAATGCTGCACTGTAATAGCCTCCTGGGTTGGAAGGCCCTTGAGCATTAGACTCCTGCCTTGATGGGACTAGTCATGTTCCATGACCTTAGGCCCTTGACTGAGCTTTGGTCACCGGCATAGACACCCTCCCCTCTTGTAAGCTCTCTGTTGGCATCCTTGGCTTCTGTTCTGGCCTCAGACAACAGCCAGAGGCCCCTACTCTGTGTCAGCTGGCTGCTCTGATTCCCAGAATAGGAAACAAAGGCCTAGGATCTCCCAGGAACTGGCACAGCCCGTCTGCAGAACTCTCCATCAAGGAGTTCCCAGGAGGCCTTCTTCCAGCCACTCATGTCTCTTGCAGATTTTCCTCATGGTAGTGGGTACTTGCTGGCTGTACAGTTGTTTAAGAGAAGCAAAGTTGTTCTTCCCCAGAGAGTGAAAAACGGCCCCAAACCTACCTGTTGGCTATACCTAGAGAAGGAGAAGCAGCTGAGTATTGAGTTAAGCACTCTGCCCTTCTCAGTGCCCTGCGCGGACCATAACGAATAAAGCAGAACTCTCCTGACTGCGGAATGGTGTTTGCATTTGGAGTGCAATGTGTATAAGCATGTCTCTTGTCCCTAAATACCACCCATGGCAGATTGTTTGCCATTGTCTAAGAAAGCCCCAGATGTTCCTGCTCCTTCCTTGTCCCTCTACCATCTGTCATTGTCCTACCCGACTCCAGGGCCTACATAAATCACAGCCCTCCTGAAGCCTTTCATCTGTCCGTGAACTGGTCATGGTACCTTGTGCTGCCCCTCTTCTGGCTTTCTGCTCACTCTGTTCTAGTCCAGACACTCTAAAATATAATTTTCTTGAGGAAAGAGCATCATTTGGCTCATCCAAGTACCCCTGGCCGAGCCTGAACCACCGTCCTGTGTCACACAGCTGGTGCTGTGCAAATGTTACCTCAGTGAACTGAGGGCTGTCTGGGCAGCAGCTGCAGGTGGCCAGCAAAACTGATGGAAGGCGGCGTGCATAGTTGCTCCAAAGTAGTCCAAGGCAACCTGAGACTCCTGAAATGTTGTCCTGTTTGGTGAGCCGGAGTGGCATTGTTGAGAGACACGAGAGGCGGTCCTCCTGGCTTACTGCTCGGGGTGAGTGTGGGGAAGTCATTTCCTGTGATTAATCACAAGCCTGAACAACTACTGTGCTAGGGCCTTTACTTCCATAATCTGATTTCATCTGCACAAGAAAGCTTGTCAGTAACAAGTGCTACTGTCTCTGATTTTCAGATAAAAGAGAAGCTCAGAGTTTAGAGCTGGTCACTGTGGAGCTAGGATTCAAATGTAGGTATGACTGTTCCTTTCCTAGGACATGGACTGTCTCTTACTGGTCTGTTTGGGGTCCTGTTGTTAAACAGCCCTAGGGTTCCTCAGTTCCAGGATCCCATGGCATCCTGAGTGCTGTGGTCAGATGGGAGCTGGAAAAAGAAGTGGGCTCAGTTGTCAGATTGGGGACCCCTACGGGAGAGAGCTCTGACATATTCTTGATAGAATTTCTTAATGCAAAATTTTATGAAAATACAGAAAGCATAAGTAAATGAGATATACTCAACCTACACTGTGAAATGAGAGCTGCGGTTTGCTGTTTAGCTGCCTTAAACGTAACCACATACAGTAACTCTACAATTAATGCAGTGGCTTCCTCATGCCACTGTAACAGATTAACCACAAATTTAGTGACAATGCAAATTTATTCTCTTGTAGTTTTGGAGGTCAGAAATCGAAAAATCAAGGTGTGAGTAGGGCTGTTTTCTTCTCGAGGCTCCAGGGGAGAATCTGTTTCTTGTCACTTCCAGCTTCTAAAGGCTGCTGGCATTCTTTTGCCGTGGCTTGGGGCTGCAACACTCCAATGTCTGCCACCTTCATCACAGGGGCCTTCTCTCTCTTTTGATCTTCTTGCCTTTCTTTGGAAGGGCTCTTGTGATCACATTTAGGACCCACCAAGATAATCCAGGATAATCCTCCCATCTCAAGATCCTTGATTTGTCACACCTTCAAAGTCTTCTTAGCCATGAAAAGTAATATTCACAGATTCTGGGATATCGTTGGGGGCCAATTTTTCACACCACCACAGCTGGCTTCTGGTACTTATTTCTAAACTCCTCCTCGCTATGGAAACAGGAAATGCCACTGGTGGGATGGCTCAGGGCAGTATCTGTTCTTCCAAGGGCAGTATCTCTTTCAGGTTCTGTGTCTCATCTTGATTCTTGCTCTGTGGCCTCTACTGAGGGCTCCCAGCCCCCCTTTCCCTAACCCAGCTCCTCCAGTGAGGTTCTCCTTTGAGGTGTTGCTTTCTGGAATCACACACATAATCAGAGTGCATTTAACCACAGTGATATTTATCATGGTATTGCTAATGAGGCTCGGCTCCACTCCAATGCATTCCACAGAATTCTATCTGCCTGCTTAATGTCACACCCTAGAATGGTTTCTGGATGCAGCGTCTCATTTCTCCCTTGATTTGGAGGGTTCTGCGCTTGTCGTCCTTGAGATTTCTCAAGTGCTGCAATTGGCAGATGTGAATGACAAGTCACTGCCTAAAGAGTGTGAAGCCACCTCTCTGGCCATTCGAGGGTGGTCATACTTAGTTATACCATGCTAAGGATTTTGTGAACTAATTCAGGACTAAGAATGTACTAGAGAATGGTGGTTGGAGGAGAAAGGATTTCAGTGATGAGTAGGTTTAGTGGTAAATGGAAAATATTTGTTCTTGAGAGTTCTCCTGGCCAGTCTAGACCAGAGATACCAATGTGCCCTCTACACATCAGACCCAATAGTATCCTGGACTAGGCACAGGATTTTATTTCTCCAGGCTCTTAGGACCTTTATACACTTAAGAGATTTTCAGTTAGCTGTTAGTTGGAAACTAAGTGATAAGCATACCGTGCTTTAATAGGTGGAGAATTTTATATGCTGGGATTTCTTGAAAGAAAATTAGAGTGAAAGCTGACAAATATCCTTCAAGTTGCTTCCATAGATTGGAAGGGAAGCCTGGAAGGTATGAGGTTTGTGATTTGGTGTGGCCAAGGACATGGTAGTCACATCCAGGTGGAAGGTGGGCTGAGTGTGGTGCGGCATGGGAGAAGGGACAGAACAGCAAGAAAAAAAAACAGAAGAAAAATTGTTTTTCTCTGACTTTCTATTTTGAAAAATTTTAAATCAGCAAAATAGAAGATAATATAATGACTACTCTGGATTAACTCAGTCATTATCAGTAGCCATATTTGCTTTCACTGACACATACACATGTATATGTAGGCATATATGTGTGTATATGTGTGCATAAACTTTTCTGAACCATTGGAAAGTAAGTTGAAGATGTAATGATACTTAACTCCTTAGACTATGGACATTACTTACACAATAGCACTATTTTCACACCTAACTAAACTAACAATTCTATAATAACATAATATGAGCTACATATAGCTTATATTCATATTTCTTCAACTATCCAAAGATTTCTATTGTAGCTTTTGCTTTTCAGTGCATAAGAGGGAAAGATTTTTAATGGATATATGTATTTTTGAGAGTAGAAAAATTGGAGGAAAGGGAGAGATGCCTGAAGGGGGTAGTTGGGAATATTTCTGGTGTAAATTATTCTGTGAGACTCACACCCTGCCATTATCATGATATCTGTTGTAAAACATTTTTGTGGGTTCTGATAGCAGACTGTTTCTTTGAATGCAAGTCTTCATGAAAGCTAAGTCTTGGGAGGTTTAGGAGACCCGTGGGAGACCCTAGGATTTTTTTTTTTAATTTGTTTAATTTGTGGAGAGATTACATAAACTAGGATAGAATAGTTATTCTTTTTTTAAAATTTAAAATAAATTAATTAACCTATAGTGTATTATTAGTTTCAGAGGTAGAGTTTAGTGATTCATCAGTTGCATATAACACCCCAGTGCTCATTACATCATGTGCCCTCATTAATGCCCAACACCCAGTTACCCCATCCCCCCACCCACCTGCCTTCTAACAACCCTCAATTTGTTTCCTACAGTTAAGAGTCTCTTACGGTTTGTGTCCCTCTGTTTTTATCTTATTTTATTTTTCCTTCCCTTCCCCTATAATCATCAATTTTGTTTCTTAAATTCCACATAGGAATGAATTCATATGGTATTTGTTTTTCTCTGGCTGATTTATTTTGCTTAGCATAATACCCTCTGGTTCCATCTGTGTTGTTGCAAATGGCGAGATTTCATTCTTTTTGATGACTGGGTAATATTCCATTGTGTATATATATATCCCCCAATTCTTTATCCATTTATCTGCCAACGGACATCTGTGCTCTTTCCATTTTTTTGGCTATTGTGGACATTGCTGCTGTAAACATTGGAGTACATATGCCCCTTTGAATCACTTTGTTTGTATCCTTTGGATAAATATCTAGTAGTGCAATTGTTGGGTCATAGGGACGCTCTATTTTCAACTTTTTGAGGAACCTCCATACTGTTTTACAGAGCAGTTGCACAAATTTGCATTCCCACCAACAGTATAAGAGTGTTCTCCTTTCTCCAAATCTTTGCCAGGATCTGTTGTTTCCTGAGTTGTTAATTTTAGCCATACTATTCTTAATATTTAATCTACTATTTCTCAGACTTTAGGGTTGTTAAAATTACTTAGAGTGCTTGTTAAAAGCATAGATCTTTGGTTTCTCTCACCAGAGATTCTGCTTTTATGGGCCTGGATAAGGCCCCAGCACTGTAGTGTTTTTTTTTTTTTTCTTCCCCAAAGCTGTAGCTTTAAAGAACATTCCAGGATATTCTGATACTTGAAGAAAGAATGACTTAATCAGTTAGGCCTATTAGAAAAAAAATTTTCTTCACAGTCAAGAATGTACATTTTTAATTCCAAGTGAGTGATTCATTAATGATGGGCTTTTAGGCAAAAAATTGCTCATATATACACACACACACACACACACACACACACACACTCACACATACACACACATAGGCACTTACTCACTTGTACATAAATAATGTTTTGAAGTGATTATGGGCTTTCTTACCTGTCACCATACCATGTGAATAACTACTCCACTTACATATCATTTTGGAAAGACCACTATAAAATGAAAATCAAACATACTAAAAAAATAGCAAGAGATACAGCATTCTTTAATTTCAATTAATGAAAAGAGACCAAGTCAAGGGAGTCTTTCTCAGAGTATTCTCTTCTGATCACCAAAACAAAAGCCTGGATCAGGTGACCATTCAGAAGGATAAGTTTTCAAAAATATATTTATTAGTTCTAGCAAAATAAAGCCAGGGTAAGACTCTTCAATAGATTACTTCACTGACTCCCATTTACTCCTGAAAAAGTTTCTTCTGAGCCTGGAGAGGATCCAAAGTCTATCTAAAAATGATCTTTCCAAAGATGATAAAAAAAAAAAACCCTCATCATGCTGTGAATGCATTTGTGTTACTGTAGGGGGTGAGTTCCTGGGTGGACCACACTTAGGGTGATCCTGTTCAAACATTTTGGACCATGTCACTTAGCAGAACAGAAATAAAACCTTCTGGCACTTTTTCAGGGGGTGAAATATGGTGTGAGAACAGTATTATGGCATCCCAGAGACTTTACCAACAGATTTGGCTCCTCAGGGATGTGGTTTCGAGTGGTGGGGCCTCCAGAATTGGTAGGAGTCCAGGGGAGGAATCACGGGACCAGGTATTATGCCAGGAGAAACATTTTTCAGAACTGAGCAATTTTTTGAAAGAAGAGATTAGAAAGCTTAAGGGGCCTTTAGAGACTATTTAAAAGAGATGTGAATATACTTACACTGGATTAGGATTTACAGATGAGGGATGAAAAGAATTATCTCTCTATCTTGAGTTTTTTTTAATGATTTGCTAAAATATTTTCTATGCACAATTACTCAGAGTAGTGATGATGTTGAGGAGGAACCAGCCAGCTAATTGAATGATTATAATAAGCACTCTGAAGTTTTGTCTGTGTGAAAATATAACTGTATTAATTAAGATTCATATGGATTTACTAGTATCTACTGGTCTATAAATACCTATGCTCCAGTAACTTGGGTAAGTTTGTAAGTCTATAGGAAAGTATTTGATCCATTTCAAGAGTTTTGCATTGCATGCATATAATAAATATATTAATAAAACCCAATGACATTAAAAGAATCCCTTTGCTGTAGGATATTTTTAAGATATGAAACAATGGAACAAATTTTCTCCAGTCTTTCCCTTTCCTATTTTGTCCTGTCCCCATCCAGGCTGTTGGACTATTCTGTGACCATTGGCTCTTGAAGGGGAAATAAAAGTAGAAAGCGAAAAAGCAACCTCTCTGGATTGTTTTTTCTTTTAATGGGCAAATCAAGTTTGGGATGCTCTCCAGGGAAGTGACCAAGGCAAGATTTTGTGTGAGACCTCATGAGTAAGATCAAGGTCCCAGCTTCATCCTCCCTCTCCCTCAGCCTCCCGCACCAGGACAGATGTCTACACCCAGAGAGGAGATGGTGGATGAAGGGCTGGAGGGCCCAGGAGGGCAGGAGGGAGCAGGCAGATGGCAGTGGAAGCAGCACACTCACTGGGGACAAGCCCCAGCCAGCTGCGCCCCCAGCTGTTTGGAGGATGGTGGGCTAACTTGCACCCTCACCAGTGCCTTCCAGATTGATTAACCCCAGGTGAAGTGCTTCCCTAAAATGTCCCTAAATATGTTGGAGAGAAGCTGTGGGGCTCTGGCACCTAGCTGGGCAATGAAAGGGAAAGGAACACCTTACATCCATACTTGCTGGGTTCGGACAGCCCTGGGCCAAGACAGTGTAAAACACACCCTATTAACCCTATTACTTAGGTGCGTTGATGGCACCTTAATTTTCCTTGTCATAGCACCATTTGTGTGCCAATATGTTGGTATGGGAGGTGAGAGTAGATAATCTCTTGTAGTTCATTAATAGAATAAATAAACCCCTCTGCTAGAGTTAGCTTTTCTGTAACACAGTTGTAATTAGGTCTTTTCCAATGCAAAATCATTTAGGGGCCTCTAGGATGTCTCTCAAGTGCAGAGTGTGGTGCCTTTTACTGTCCAACCCACTGCATCATTTCTGCTCTTTTGGCCTCTCCTCACATCCACATTCTTCACTGAAGGCATGTTAGAGTAGCTTCTGCTCTCCAGGAGTCCATGTGTCTCTGCTTTCCATGTCTTTTCTCATGGTGTTCCTCCACCAGGAGAGCTGGTTCTTTCTTATTCTCACTTACCCTACTCAGCCCCAACCAACCTCTATCCCAACACCCTTAGCCATGCCATGTACACATCTGAGAGTTAGGGGAGATCTTAGCCCTCCCTCCAAGCCCTGGGAAACCACACTTTTTAAGTCAGCTTTGCCCTGCCTCCATCCACCAATCTCACCTCAAAGGAGAATCATGGCAGTGGGCATTACAGTACTTGGGTCTCAACACATCTTTCTAAAAGAATTGTGCTCTATGAGGTCAAATATTGTGTCCTTTTCATTCTAGTGTTACAACTGGTACAGAGGTTTGTACCTGGTGGTCCACCTCTAGATATTTGCTGAATCTAACTGAAGTAATAGGACAATAACTCTTTGAGGATTACTGACTTGTATGGATATATGACTCCTATAAGATACTTCTCTTTTTTTAAGATTTTATTTATTTATTCATAAAAGAGAGAGAGGCAGAGACACTGACAGAGGGAGAAGCAGGTTCCTTGCAAGGAGCCCGATGTGGGACTTGATCCTGGATCCTGGGATCATGCCCTGAGCCTAAGGCAGACACTCAACTGTTGAGCCACCCAGGCATCCCTCATCCCTATAAGATACTTCTTATAGTCTTTCACATGGTTCAAGAGTAATCTAATTAACAGGATTCCAGGAGGTATTTTGTAGGGAAGGTACTTCCCTAACAGTCTTTCAGTGATGCTTGAAAATCCATCAGAGTTTGTGTTTTTGTACCAAATATATCAGTAGCCACTTATAGAATATCTTATATGTGCTAGATACTGCCCACGATTACCCTTGGTTCTACTTCAGTGTGCCAAAGAAAAGTCAAGTGGCAGCAAGGAAGAAGGGAATGTAGGAAGTTCAGCTACCCTGAGTCCTTCTTTTTGTTATCCCTATCCAGTTCCGAATGTTCAAAATATTCCAAGGTGAGAGGAAGTTTGGGATGTTCTCCAGGGAAAGAGAAGAGACACCATGGTGCAGAAATCTGTGACTATTGGCAAAGCTGAGCCCAGAGTGAGCTAGTGCCTTTGTGCTTCTGAAAGGAAGGTCATCTGAGAATGGAAAGGAGATTTATGTTGTATAGAATAAGAAGTGGGCAGCAAGAGTAAGAAGTGAGCTTTTACATCCTGTGCTTGGCATGAGGCTCCTTAGAAGTGACAGACGTTCCAGGTCTTTTGCTTAAGACCTGATTGAGTCATTTTTGGCCAGAGAGAAGCTCTGCAGCTGGGAAAATTTTGGCAAGCTATCATGCTCCTTTGCCACAGATGGAAGTCATATTTCCATACATAGAGGACAGTTAGAATGGTGAACTAGGCCTGAAAAGAGAATCAAAGTCCAGGTGTCCATTTTCAAACTCATAATCAACACATAGCTGCCACTCTGCTCAACACTGTACAGAGAGTCAGTGTGACTAGGACGTGGTCCTTATCCTTAAAGGGTCTATCTAACTGGGGCACCTGGGTGGCTCAGTGGTTGAGCATCCGTCTTTCTTTCAGGTCGTGGTCTCGGGGTCCTGGGGTCGAGTCCTCCATCAGGCTCTCCGCAGGGAGCCTGCTTCTCCCTCTGCCTGTGTCTCTGCCTCTCTCTCTGTATCTTTCATGAATATATAAAATCTTTAAAAAAATTTTTATCTAACTGATGCAGAGAAAAGGTTACTATGCAACAGCCATTAATCAATTATTGCAATGAATAAAGTGAAGTGCCAGGATAAATGGCTGTCCCTTCTGTTTTATCACTCAGCTGGCTTGAAGAATATACTGAAATGTAGGTCTGGGCCTAAGGTGGACAAAGCCTAAGGGAAGCCTCACTGGATTCCTTAGCCTTAATCTCCTTTCTGCTCACCACACATTCTTGCCCTCTAGGCCAAATTGGAGGGCCACGTTGCCGGCCATGGTCTGTGGAACATGGCTCTGCCCAGAGTAAACCCAGGGGCTACAGGCTGTGTGAGCAGAAAGAGGGGAGAGAGCATCCACAGGGAAAGTCTGAACTAGCAGCCACAGGCCTAATTGGTTGGAATCTTTCCCTGGACACTGCTCTGCTTGTAGCCATGGAGGAGGAAAATCATTGTGATGGCATTTCTGACTTCCATGATGTACTCAGACTCTAAGTTCAGTTGTCTGTAGGTCTACAGGTAGATGGGTTCTTACAACCATAAGTCCAACAGGATGTCCTTGGTCTGTTTTCCTGATTATGTAAAAGCACCAATTTCTGGAGTAATTCTTCCATTTCTTCCATTTATCCCAATCTTTACTCTTCTCTCATCAAATTGCTTTCTTTTCCTTCGTTACTCCAGCCCTTCCTAACATTATTTTTGTTCCCACCCTTTCTAAAATGATGTAAATATTTTCCAGAACTTGATACATATACTTGAGAATGGAGAACAAAGAGAAAGAGATGGTTTTCATCTTTGCATACAGATCCTCAAGGCAGGGTTGAGATCATCATTGGAGCAAAGCCAAATAAACATTTTTCTTTGTTCTAAGTGCTAGGGCTGTGCTGAGGGGTGAGGCTCTGAGGTGATGAAGTGGGTACCTGTCCCAATTCATGGAGCAGGTGGCATACTTGTAAGTCCCAAAGCAGGGAAGTTTTCCCCTTCTGATGTTTTCTCAGTTTTATCACTACCAGAGGCCAGCACTGTTCCCAGGGCAGGAGCAGCTGCTCTTGGCTTTTGTGCCAGAGCCTGGAAATTCCTTCCTTGCAGGGAACTCACAGTGGCACTCACATCCTTCTTCCCTGCTGATTAGCCCCTCATGGGGCTCCATGAGTGTGTGCAGTGAGGCAGTCCCTCTCTAGGAGAGGGAGCACAGATTGCACTGACCGACTCATGTCTACCACAGAGGCCACCAGAGCATAAGAGTTAGGTTAATCCCAGGAACTCAGAAGCAGATATGAATGCATTTTGTGGTTGTTCTCTTCCTATGAATTCTAGGATATTGATGGGAGTGTGGAGAATGGAGAGATACTATGTCAACTGACTCATTCTGTCCTTCCTGACAATGACACTGAGGGACAAAGGATGAACACCTTGGGTAAAGCCAGCATGATTATCATATTCATGTGCTCCCCACAACAATTGGAACAGGTCTTTTCTTACAGTAGACATTTCATTTGTATTTAGGAAACAGTGGATATTGGCATCATATTTAATTCATGTGCTCACTCATTCATTGATTCCATAAACATGTGCTGAGGGCCTACCATGAACAAGGTCACAAGCTTTCAGTGGGATTGAGCACATTAACCTGGGGTTGGCAATGCTGTCAAGTACGATAGGGATGGAATCCAGGACTTGATGGATCAAGGAGAATATCTCACCTGTGGACTCTGACTGCTGAGAGGCAGCTTGATGGCTGAAGAGTAACAGCCAAGTGGATGGTGAGCTCAGCTATGATGGCTCGCCGTTCAGTTACCGTTTCTTGACTACTTACAATGTATCATTCAATTCTTGTATGTATGTATGTATGTATTTATTTATTTGAGAGAGAGAGCATGTGAGTAGGAGGAAGGGCAAGGGGAGGGAGAGAATATCTCAAGCAGACTCCCCACTGAGTGCAGAGCTCACTGAGGGGCTTGATCTCAGGACCCTGAAATCATGACCTGAGTCAAAATCAAGAACCAGACAATTGACTGAGCCACCAAAGCACTCCTATACTTTTCACTTTGAAGATAGAACTACTGAAGCTTAGAACAATTAATTTTCCCAAGGCCACATTCATTATTTTAAGTGTTGGAACTAGGATTTGAACTCACATGTCCTGATTTCAAGGCTTTCAACTATATAAGATCTATATAAGATCCCCAAGTGTGGTTAGGTAGGTGTCTGTGAAGGGGCTCTCATTTGGTGAGCTACACATGGCCATAGGAGTCAAGGTGGCAGGCAGGGAAGTGGCATTAGAGTCTCTTCCATTCATAGCAGGACCCAACTAGACTAAAAAGGAAAGGAATTTATAATAATGTGGCAGAGTATTACACCATGGGTTTGAAAACAAAGCTCTAGTTACAATGGAAATAAGGAATACCAGGCAGGTGAACTAAGCAGACACTCTGTTGTGGAAACTCATTTGAATGGCTGGATCATGCACGTGGATAGACAAATAGAGCAGGTCCTGGTAAACTTTGCTAATCAGATGACTCATATACTAATCCTTTAGTTGCTATATAATAGGGTTGTGGGGTAAGATGAGGGTATAGGGGCACAAGGGTCAGTCCTGGACTGCCCCCGGTTCACTCCTGCCACAGTGGCACAGAGGCCATATCATCTTACTATGTCCCAGCCTTACCTGTGCCCTTAGTGATCTGATTTCATGGGAGAAAGCTCACTTCAAATTTTGCCTGGCCTCAGTGAGACCAAGGCAGCCAGTGCTTTTCATGCCCTTGTAAGAGTGAGGGGGATTCTGGGAAGGGGCTGCTTCCAAGAAGAAAGCAAGCACATGGCTTCCCCAAGGACCTAGGGAAGGAAGGCCAGACAAAAGCATTGCTACCCATTTTAATTGCCTCAAATTCTTGTCTCCAGCATGTATCACAGTTTCACATTTACTTCACATTCACATTGGAAACTGAGTGGCCCTAGTCCTTGACTTCTAGGAACTTCAATTTGAGATGAGTACCTACTTGGATATGCATTTACATAGTACTTGTGATATTAGGAAATAGCATCTAGCTGCCCTCGCAGAGACCAACATATAGTGGCTTAAACCAGACAGAAGTATTTCTCTTATAGAATAGTCCAGGGCTGATATGTGTTGGGGGCCCAGGAACCTCCTGTCTACTTGCTTATCATCCTGAGGGCACTGGTCACATGTGCACTGTCCAAGATGGTTACCACTAAGTCGGCATATCAGCTATCAGGAGGGAGGGTAAGAGGGAGAGGGGGCCATGTTTCTCCCTTTTGGGGCCTGATCCATAGGTGAGCATGTCACTTCTGCTGTATTCCATTAACCAGAATTTAGTCACCTGGCCATCCCAGCTGCATGGAGCCAGGGATACACACTCTTTGTTCTGCAATGGTCCACCCAGCTAAAATCTGGGTATTCTATTAAGAAGGAGATATTTGGGAATAATTTGCAGTCTGTGTCAATATACTCATTTTGGTCACTCAAATATCCATATGCATTCTTTGTCTCTCATAGACTAGGAGCTCTTACCCAGGAGAGACCATCCTAACATCCCATTGTGTCACTGAACCCAGCTCAAATACTAGGATATCTGGGGGATGTGTGATCATCTCTGTCACATCTAGATGAGGTTCCTCTTCATAGTAAAAACAAATCATCTGTTTCTTCCTTACAGTCAGCATACAGTGATGATGCAGGATTAGATTAATGGCAGTAAAACCTCCTATTCGTAAGAGGGAAAAACAGGAAACATGCATGGTCATCAGTCCCTGACTATGATCAAATCCTGTCAGGTAGAAATAGCAACAAATCCCTGCACTAGCTGGGCAGTAATTTCCTTGGTCAGCACCTCTGGAGAGAAAGAGCCTGGACCCCTGATGAATTCACAGAGCAGACTGGCAAGCCAGCTTTGAAGTTTTACCTGTGAGTAAGAAACTGTTATTTCAGGTCTTTTTGACAGAAGAGAGACCTACATCCCCAGTAATATAGTGCTTTTAAAGTTTTTTTCAAAGACACTGAGGCCCAAAGAGATTAATTCATAGCATTCTTGTCCATCAGGCATTTTTTATATCAAGTGAGAGAAGCCCACATCAAGTGGGCTCAGATTTGAGGGGAATGTAGTGGCTCATGGACTCAAACTATGGGAAGCGCAACAGTGAATTGAGGCCTCTGGGTGATGGGATTGGAGCTGGGCAGTTGCTGGATACTCTGATTCTTGTTTTGGGGCTCTTGGTGCATCACTACCCTATTTCCCTTCTGCAGAACTGCTGCTTCCATGTGGAGGAAACTGGACCATGGGTGGCTCCCAGATCCTGCTGCAGAGAACAGACAGCCAACTTCTCAGTGAGAAATCTGAGGGCAGAGCTCTGGTGGTTTGTGTCATGTTTCTTGAGCATCTGATTCCCAGCCCCACATGGAAGCACTTGGTAGAGTGGAGAGAAAAGCATTTCCTGAAAGAAACTGGGTGGAGCTTGGCAAACACCATGTAGGAGCCTCCTGCAAACCTGGGGGTGGCCACTGAGACTGAATTCATGGTTTCTGATTCCTGATCTAGCACATTTCCCAAGTTCCATCTTGTCTCCTATGGTTTGGCTTAGTCAATTTTTATTTCCATGTCCGCGACATCCGACGTAATTCATTTTTAGTTGGATTTGAGCTGTCGCATTCCAAATTCAGTAAGGATACCCAAGTGTCGGGTAGTAATCTTTCTCAGTCTTGTGAACCAGTTAGCATGGCTAACAGGCAGAACCATTAACATGCTGACTTACTTTACTAACATAATAATCCTCTGGCAGCCTGAGCTTTACTGATTGATATTCGACCTTATAAAGCTGATCTGGATAAGCTTCCCTGGTCTCCAAGGACATTATTCTAACTGTGGGGATTTAAAAATTTTTTTTTGTTGTTGTTAAAGTAAGTTTAATATCTTTACAGAAATATATTTTCTAACCACCTTGCTGGGCCTGAACAGTATGAGTATCCTCTGTTCCAGATTGTGGAAATACAATCCGAAGCCTGAGGACCCTCTCAGTTGGCTGGAGGGCAAAGGGTTGTTGGCCTTGTCCACTGGCGTGGAAAGATTCAGTGGGTTCAATCAAGCATCCAGGGGGCAAACAAGGAAAGCAAGCAATAAAACTCCGGACAGAAGAAAGGAAGCAAGCAAACAATAAAAATGGCAGGAAGGTTCCCAACCCATCTGTAAGCCATTAGAATGTTGTGAACCATTTTCCAAGATATTTTTCTTATGTTGTTTTCAGCTTCTGTGCTTGTTAGGGGGAGGATTTGGGAACAAAGACAGTGCAATTGAGTAAATGAAGCTCTTTTAGGTACAACAGTCCCTGGGAATTTCTTTGAAGGGTCTTGCTGGTGCTGGTAGTAAAATGAGAGATAAGGGCAACCAATTAATGTGTATGTGCCCTCAAAGCAGCTTCCATAAAACAGATTTTCTAAAGATGTAGTGCGCTTAAAATTAAAAATGGAGCTTTCAGATCAACTAGCGAAATATATTTATTTTTATGTGAAGCTTTCTAGTTCTTGTCCTGTTGACATGCCCAAAGTGCTGAATAGTATACATTTTAGTTAGTGGTGTGGGGAAAATGTCTTTAAATTTTTTTTCTTGAGTAGAAGTAACTTCTTTTTTGACTGGTAGATCCCACAATTCTTAGCTCCAAATGAGGGGATCAAATCTGCTTAGCTGGGAATATCTCTGCAAAATACTCCCAAGTCCCTTAACTATTATAGAATTCAGCTAGAATAATTAAGAAACATTGGTTCAAAAATTTGGTAAATAATATTGTCTAAAATCTTACAAAATGTGTGTATTACTCTTTTGAAGTTAAAAAAAATTTCTATTTTGAAAAATGTTAAATTTTGAGAAAGGATTATTAAGCAAGCTGTCCTTAAGGGGGACGGGAAGGAACTACTTTATATTCCTGTTCAAAAACTGTGTTTCCAATTAAATTTGTTTTAAGATATATCTTTTGGGAGGAAAAGGGTTGTGTATGGTCATTTTAAAAATAAGAAGAGGATTTGGGAATGCCTTTGAAACTTGTAAAGTTTGATATAAAAAGTGTGTGTGTGTGTGTGTGTGTGTGTGTGTGTGACCCTTCCCAGTGAGCAGACAGCACTAATGGGGGGTCTGTTCCCCTCTCACCCTGGCTCCCAGGTTCTACTGTTTGGTTGAGGAAGAATACTTTCATAGGTGGCAGTAGTAGAAAGGGCATAGGCTTTAGAATCTGACACTCTAGTCAAACTTTGGGACATTCTTCTATAGCAGTATATGCTCCTGCTTACAGTAGGTGAGTCACTTAACCATTGAATGCTACTGGAGCCTCACCTGGAAAATAGGGAAAACCCAGCATTGTTGGGGTGACAAAACAAAGACACATGTGCTGTGTTTGGCCATAAGGAGATTTCAATATGTGCTGCTGCTATTATTATCGTGACTATTCTATGAGTCAGGATTTCATCTGGATCTAGGACTCTCCAGCCTGCAGGGAGCTGGCCACGGTGTTTATGTGTCAGTTCTCAGCTGGGAAGGTCTCCTTCTCAGGAGGTCCAGGTCCAAGCTCAGCAGCCACTCTCCACTGCATGTGGAGATTTTGAAGGGATGGCATCGAATTTGTTTTTCATCTTAGCTATTTCCATCCAACTCTGATTGGGAACAGGCTCTTCTCTTGCCACCTGTCTGGGGAATGGCTTTGCCAGAGCAGGTCTGCTCCCTGCTCCCTCACGCACTAGCCCGTCAGCTGTTTCCCATTTTTCTCACCTCGAGGGCTTTAGGCCAGACTTACTGAGGCTGGTGTGACTGAGGTGAGAGGAGAACAAAGCATCTGGTCTCAGGGGCAGTCTGTTGTCTGGGCATCAGGGTTATGTCTCTCCCTTGTGCTCTGTGTCCAGTTTCTGGCTAACCTTGTTCTTGCTCACCCTTGAAAGGACGTGGGCTGCCAACACTTTGTCTGCCATGTTTCTTCATGACCGACCCTGCCAGCAATCCCTAACAATCTTTGTTTGGCTTCTGGATTTCTTGTCTTGACTTGAATTTCCCAACTGCCATCTTGAACATTGTCTGATTGTTCAGTCTTAGACACCTTGCTGCCTGATCTTATTTATTTTTCATTATCTTTTTTCATTCTCTTTTCCTAGCCTTTTCCCCATTCAGAGAGATCAAGTTAGAGTAAACCAATTGAAGGCAATGAGCATTGCATGAACTCTGCAATCATGCAGATATGGATTTGAATCCTTGTTCAGCCGCTTCCTTGCCCTGGATAAGTTACGTATCCCCATCGGAGCCCCAGTTCTTTCATAAGAAAAGTCACAAAAATCTTAGCTCAGTCATAGTGCTCATAGATGCATTTTGCGTATAGTGAGCAAAACATAACCATGCCTTTTCATTGGGGGATTGGGTCAGTAATTGGTAAAATGTCATTACAGTCCTGAATCTATGAACCAACAGTGAAAATATAGGTAAAGATAACTGTGATTTGTTCACATTAAATCAAGATTTGTATAATAGCCACTTATTGTTTGGATGGAAAATGTTGCCATTTCCTAAATGTCCCCTCTAGGGAAATGATGAATCTCTGTTTCTACAAAGCCAGCCTCTGATGATGACCCAGGAATTTGGTCTGAGCAGCATGGTGACTGTAGGTGTGGTGATGGATGTGTGTGGGTAGGCCTACTGGATGTTCATCCATCAAACAAAGAGTGCAATGGAAGCAGATACTGATGTCAAGCATCAGGAAGAGTTTGGACATGTTTGGCCTTTCCTTTCCTTTTTAGTTCTTTCTTTAAAATTGTATCTTATTTACTCTAACTTCCTTATAGATGGTAGTGGGCCAACGAAACTCAGTTGAACATTTTGGTCCATAAGATTACTTCTACAGGAGAAGTTGAATTGCAGTATACCAAAATCTGCATTACTTTAGAAGACACTCAGAAAGAAAATCAAGATTTCCAGCTGCTGAACCTGAGTTCTCTGTCACTTCATAGCAGTTCCCCAAATTATAACAGAGCTTCAGAGAGTTATAGGGCTCTAGGGTCATGCCGAGGTAATCCAACCAAATTATTAACAGCTGACCTTATGTTCCTTTCTTATACAGTGTATGGATTGCTTGGGACCCTGTTCTTTTTTTCTGTATTCCTTGAAAGAAGATTTAGATTATATACTACAGCTGATTAGAAAGAACTCCATTCAGTCAAGCATTTAATATCGAGTTATTACCCAAGCCTGACTTTTAGAAATGGACATTGATCCTGCCTCTGAGTGTAGCAACTGGAAGAAACAGTGGCATTTTCTGCTCAAAGAGCAGATAATGTTTTTCAACCCTCTGTGCTGCAGTGGCACAGAGACGGCGTCCTCATTAAGCTTCAGGCTACACTCTTAGAGAGCTTACCACCTAGTCCTAAGAAATGAAAGGTGACGTCTCAAAACATATTTCTTATTATAATCTTTTTCAAAATTAACACAGATAAAGGTCTCCAAAAGCTATCAAGGCAACTTATGACAGAGATGAATGTAGGCAATACTCTGTTAAGTATATCCATTAATCACTATTTTTAAAATTTTCTACAAGCAAAATTTTTTCTTTTATGTTTTATAGTTTGCCTTTGAACAAAGCCATTTGGTTAACTATTCAAGTGAAAGTAGATGCCATTAATCCATTCTCTCTCATGGATTAAGCCTAAAGTGCTAAAGGGACTCTGCATCTTGGAACACAAACCAGAAAACCTCCTTTCTGCACTGTTGTGTGATCCTTGCTATGTCACCAGAATCATTAATAGGCATTAACAGACAATCACCTGCATATGGTTCTTCGTAGGACATGTATTTGCTTTTTGGGAATGTTTTTTTTGTTTGTTTGTTTGTTTTGTTTTTTTGTTTTTGGCCACTATTGAAAATCTAGCCAGAAGGTTGGGCTTACATTCCACTGAAAAGGTAGACCAGAGTATGACTAGTATTGCCAGATCATGATATGTGGGAATATTCTGTTTCTAATGTTCCCAATTCGTGTCTTTGTCAAACTATGCAGTTGAGCCATATTTTGGTTTAGAGTACCAGGAAGCAAAATGTATTGATGTGTGTGCGTGTGTGTATGTGTCTTTCTGTCTCTGCATTAATATGTGTGGATCCCCACATGATCATGTGCATGTACACTGCCCATGATGCATTTACTATATCTCTATTTTCCAAACTAAATTCTACAGACCTTTGGGGCACCTGGGTAGCTCAGTCGTTGAGCATCTGCCTTTGGTTCAGGTGATGATCCCAGAGTCCTAGGATCGAGGGTCCTCTCTCTCCTGCAGGGAGCTGCTTCTCACTCTGTCTGTGTCTCTGCCTCCTTCTGTGTGTCTCTCATGAATAAGTAAATAAATTTTTTAAAAAGACTTATGCAAATAAATAAATAAATAAATAAATAAATTCTAGAGACCTTAGACAACACATTGTATGACTAGGAGTCTGAAAAGAAGGTCCCTGAATCTGAGGGGTGATTTCCATTATGATGGGTCAGAATTGTTCTAGAGCTGTCACTTTCTTTCTCTTTTTTGGTGGATATATTCTCTTACTGCTCTTTTTAAACTCTGAGCTACAATTGTTATGAGTTTGACTCCTGACCTCAAAGGAAGCACACCCAAAGCTCTTGGCTGACTCAGAACTTTGCCTCCATATGCAGATCAGTGTTGGTTCCCCAGGATGACTGTCAGGTCTACCTACCATATCTTATTTCAGAAAACTCTATACTCTCGAGCATCCCCATCGTGCCATCCCTAATGTTAACAGGAAGGCAATAATATATGTTAATGTTTCCTTCTTCTCTAACTGCCTTGCTCCACTGATGATTCTTTTCTATAATTCCTTGATTATGCTCCTTTTGGACTGCAGTTGGTTATCTTGTTTTTGTGAAGTGTCTTTTCTGTGAGGTCTTTCTGAGTGGCATGTCCCATTATTTAATGTCTGATTTCTTGGAGCCTCCTCTTAGTCTGCAGGTGCAAGCTGAGTGATAGTCTCTCTCTAAAGCCCTTCTGAGTCTTCCTAGGCTCCAGCTTCATCATTTATATACCATCATGTACCTTGGTTGTGACATAGGAACAAGCAATACAAGGATAGCGCAGGACTGCCACAGGCTACTGAAACAACATATTTTAAATGGAATAATTGTATTCCTCTAAGATATTAAAATGACTCAGGACCATGGTTTCTAAAACATTCCTGTGGGCTCTGGTCCAAGAGGGAAACAGGTGGCTTCTGAGCTCCCCTCTTCTCATGAACACTCCTCTCCTACAGCCATACATAGGATTTTCTCTGAAAGAAATCCAGAAACTAGCTAAGTGACTCCTATGCATCATCAACTGAGTGAGAAAAGAAATCCCACGTTGAAATAAATAGAAAAAGCTGAAACACAACTCTCATTGTATACTCCACCCCTAACATAGTGACATATAGTCTGAAGCAAACTCACAACTCACTCAAACTCACAGTTTCTCCCTAAAGAATGAAGAGTTTGGATCCAACATTTAGGACTTGCTTGGGCATTAGTTATAAGACTTCCACCTGAAGGATAGGCCTCCAGTGTACCTAGATGTGAAAGCCTTGCATCTGAGAAATCTGCCAGACTATAGAAAACAAAGAAATAGTTCTTAATAGGCTTGCAAATTCTTGCCATGGCTGTCTTTTCAGGATGCAGTGCAGAGGGATCAGAAAGAAATGCCCATCTTTCAGACTTTCTTTGAACGAGCCCTATTTGTATATTCGAAAAGTTGTGACCTGAAGGTCAGGCTCCTACTTTCACTATACATCTAGGGGCCAACTGTGAAGATGAAGGAAGCCAGTGATAGCCATCTCCATGTTCTCTCATTTCCCTGCTCTAGGTAGCTGACATTGTTCTGCAAGAAGCTTATGCACACACTTGGTGCCCCAGCTTTTGTGGCTGTCATCCAAGGGGCACAGCCCTTGATTACCTGGCTCTGGTGACCAGCAGGGCTTGTATTTATAAATCCCACAGGACTGTAGCAAGCAAAGAAAGAGTTCTTAACTGGCTAATTCTACCCCTAATCAGGGCTTAATGCAGAGGAAGCAGGTGGAACACCACCTCCTAGTCTTCCCTGAAAGAGGTATAATTGCATATTTTAAATGCAGCTGCCTTAGGTCTGTTTCCTAATAAGCGTACATCCAAGTGCCAACTAAGGGTCTCCCCTTTGGGACACTGTCATGTTCTGGCATACCCTCAACTACTGGGAACCACAAAGAATACAGCTTGGACCATCATAAATGTAAAAGACACCCTAGAGCTAGGGCTGGGCTGAACAATAAGGTTCATGAGTCAAGACTAGGAGAGGTGAATATTTTATTTAATGCTCAAAAACCAACATAGAGAGTAAAAGGAAAGGAAGAAAAAAAGGATTATGTTCCAAACAAAAGAACAAGATAAAACTCCAGAAACAGATCTTAATGAAATGGAGATAGGTGATTTACCTGACAAAGAGTTCAAAATAATGGTCATAAAGATGCTCACTGAGGTCAGGAAAAGAATGCATGAACAAAGTGAGAATTTCAGTAAAGAGAAGATATAAGAAAATATCAAACAGAAATCACAGAGCTGAGGAATATAATTGAAATGAAAAATTCAATGGAGCAGATCTACAACAGACTAGATCAAATGGAAGAAAGAACCGGTGAACTTGAAGATAGGAGTTTCTTACCATGGAGTTTCTTCAATCAGAGGAAAAAAACAGAAAAAGGAATGAAAAGAGTGAAGACAGCCTGAGGAACTTACAGGGCACTAGGAAGTCAACCAATATTTGCATTATAGGAGTCCAGAAGGAGAAAAGAGAGAAAAGTACAGAAAGCTTATTCAAAGAGATAATGGCTAACTTGGGGGGAAAGAAACAGACAACCAGAACCAGGAAGCCCAGAGAGTTCCAAATAAGATGAATCCACACAAGGGAAGAGACCAAGTGAAGAAGAAAGGAACAGAGGAATAAGTACAAATATTTAAAGAAGAACTTATTCCAGGATCATAGTGAAGGGAGGGAAAAATAAAACAAGATGAAATCAGGGAGGGAGATGAATCATAAGAGACTCTTAATCATAGAAAGCAAACTGAAGGTTCCTGAAGGGGAGGCAGGTGGAGAATGGCATAACTGGGCATTAAGGAGGGCACATGATGTAATGAGTACTGGGTGTTAAATAAGACTGATGAATCACTGATCTCTACCTCTGAAACTAATAATATACTATATGTTAATTAATTGAATTTAGATTGAAAAAAATTTTAAAAAGAATTATACTTATTCTTCTCAAACTATTACAGAAAATAGAATAGGGAGCAAAGTTTCAGGAATGCAGGTTCAGCATTTGCAATCAATGTGATACATCCTATTAATAAGAGAAAGGATAAAAGCCATAGGACCATCCCATTAGATGCAGAAAAAAACATTTGACAGATATAACATCCATTCATGATAAAAACTCTCAACAAAATAGGTTTAGAGGAAATATAACCCAACATAATAAAGGTAATGTATGAAAAACCCACAGCTAACATCATACTCCATGGTAAAAAACTGACAATTTTTCATCTCAAATCAGGAAGAAGACAAAGTTGTCCAGTGTCACCACTTTAATTCAACATAGTACTGGAAGTCCTAGCCACAGCAATTAGATTAAAAATTCAATAAAATATATCTAAATTGATAAAGAAGAAGTAAAACTTTCACTATTTGCAGATGACATGATACTATATATAGAAAACTCTAATGAGCCCACTAAAAACCTACCAGAGCTGAAAAATGAATCCAGTAAAGTTGTAGGGTATAAAATTAATATACAGAAATCTGTGACATTTCTATACACTAATAATGAAGGGTCAGAAAGAGAAATTAAGAAAACAGTCCTATTTACAATTACACCAAAAATAATATAATACCTAGGAATAAATTAACCCAAGGAGGTGAAAGACTTGTATTCCAAAACTATTAAATATTGATAAAAGAAGTTGAAGATAACACAAATAAATGGAAAATTATTCCATGCTTATAGACTGGAAGACCCAATATTGTTAAAATGTTCATACAACCTAATGCAATCTATAGATTTAATGCAATCTCTATCGAAATGCCACCATTTTTCACAGAATTAAAACAAATAATCCTAAAATTTGCATGGAACCATAAAACATCCTAAAAAGCCAAAGCAATCTTTGGAAGAAAAACAAGGGTGGAGATAATCACTAATTCTATATTTCAAATATATTACCAAGTTGTAGTAATCAACACAGTATGGGAATGGCACAAAAATAGATCTATAGATTAATAGGATAGAGGCTCCAGTATTAAACCCATGTGTGCATTGTCAGTTCATCTATGACAAAGGAGGCAAGAACATACAATGGAGAAAAGATAATTTCTATAAGAAATGGTGTTGGCAAACTGGACAGCTACATGCAAAAGAATGAAACTGGACTACTTTCTTACACCATACATGAAAATAAACTAAAAATGGATTAAAGACCCAAGTGTGAGACATGGAACCATAAAACTCCTAAAAGAAAACATAGACAGCAATTTCTTTGACATTGGCTGTGGAAACATTTTTCTAGATATCTCCTCAGGCAAGGAAAATAAAGCAAAATTAAACTACTACACCAAAATAAAAATTTTTGCACAGCAAAAGGAGCTATCACCATAACAAAAGGACAGTGTGTTGACTGGGAAGAGATATTTGCAAATGATATATCCAACAAGGAGATAATATCCAAAATATATAAAGAACTTCTACAACTCAATGCCAAAAAAACACACAAAAAACAAACAAACAAACAAACAAAACAAAAAACCCAACAAAAAGCAAATAACTCAAAAAATGGTCAGAGGGCCTCAATATACATTTTTTTTTAAAAGAAGACATAGATGGCAAACAGCCATATGAAAATCATCAGGGAAATAATTAAGCATCAGGGAAATGCAAATCACACCTGTCAGAATAGCTAAAATCAAAATGAAAAGTAACAAGTGATGGCAAGGATGTGGTGGAAGAAGGGAATGTAAATTGTGCTGTTGGGAGGGAAAATTGGTGCAGCCACTGTGGAAAAAAGTATGGAGATTCCTCAAAAAATTAAAAAATAGAATTACAATATGATCCAGTAATTCAACTATTGGGAATTTACCCAAAGGAAATGAAAACATTAATTCGAAAAGATAGTTGCCTCCCTATATTCATTTATTACACCATTTACCATAGCCAGATATGGAAGCAACCCAAGTGTTCATCGATAGATGAATGGATAAAGAAGGGGTGATATATATGTATTCTATTTTATATAATGGAGTATTATATAGTCATAATATGTATATGGATATAATATTATATACTCATAATATCCCATTATATACATATAATGGAATATTCCTCAGCCATAAAAATGAGATCTTGTCATTTGCAACAACATGGATGGACCTAGAAAGTATAACACTAAGTGAAAAAAGTCAATCAGATAAAGAAAAGTACCATATGAATTTGCTTACATGTGGAATTTAAGAAACAAAGCAAACAAACAAACAGGTGCTTAAACACAGAGAACAAACTGGTGGTTGTCAGGATGTGAGTGGGGAGGTGGTGGGTGAAATAGATAAAGGGGATTAAGAGTACACTTATGTGGATGAATAGTGAGCAATATATAGAATTGTTGAATCATTATATGGTATACCTAAAACTCACATAACACTGTTAATTTTACTTCAAAAAATATATAATTAAAAAAAGTTGAATCCAGAGACCCCAATTGAGACACAATATAATTAAATTGTCAAAAGCATAAGACAAGGGGAGAATCTTAAAAGCAGCAAAAGAAAAACAACTTGTTATGCACAAAGGAACTGTATATAACAGACTCTTTTCAGATACTTGGGTATACACAGAAAGTGTAGGTATGGAGAAGGATAGTCCATGCAAACAGAAACCAGAAGAAAACAGGGGTAGCTAAGCTTATTTCAGATAAAATAGACTTTAAGACAAAGACTGCCATAAAAGAGAAGACCAGGTTGTTATTATGATAAAGGGGTCACAACATTTGTAAATATTTAAGCCCCCAACATAGGACCACCTAAACTTATAAGCAGACCCGAAGGGAGAAATAGTCAGCAATTTAGTAATGGTAGGGAACTTCTACACACTACTTTCAACAATAGATCATCCAGACAGAAAATAAATAAGGAAATCTTGTGCTTAAAATGGATTTAACAGACATTTACAAAACATTCTATCCAATGGCAGCAGAATATACATTCTTTGAAGTACACATGAACATTCTCCAGAATAGATCCTCTGTTAGGCCACAAAACAACTTCTAATAAATTTTAGAAGATTGAAATCCTGTCAGGCATCTTTCTGACTATGAAGGTATAAAATTCGAAATAAATTACAAGAAAAATTGGAAAAATTAACAATTATGTAGAGAATAAACATCATGCTTCTGGACAACCATTGGGCCAAATGAGAACCAAAAAAGAAATGAAAAAAACAACACAACAAATGAAGATGAAAATCCAACATACTTAAACTTATGGGATGCAGCAAGAGGAGTTCTAAGAGGGAAGTTCATAGCAATAAGTACTTACATTAAGAAAAAGAGCTCAAATAAACAACTTTACACCTCAAAGAACTAGAAAAAAAGAGAAACAAAGTAAGCCCAAAGTTAGTAGAAGGAAGGAAATGACAATGATCACAGTAGAAATAACCCAAATAAAGACTAAAAAAAAAAAAAGATCAGTGAAACTAAGAGCTAATTTTTTGAGGAAGCTAAACAAAATATACAAACCTTTAGGTAGACTTGCCAAGCAAAAAGAGGGAGGATTCAAATAATTAAATTTGAAATGAAAGAGAAGACATTACAACTAATACCACACATATGTAAAAGATCATCCAAAATTTTGGAGTGATTATGCCAAAATTGGAACCTAGAAGAAATGGATAATATCCAGAAACATACAACCTACCAAGATCAAATCATAAAGAAAAAGAAAACTGAACAGACCAATCGCTGATAAGGAAATTGAATCAGTTATCAAAAATCTCCCCCCAGCACACCTGGGTGGCTCAGCAGGTTAATCATCTGCCTTTGGTTCACATCATGATCCCAGGGTCCTGGGACCAAGCCCTGTGCTGGGCTCCCTGCTTGGCAGGGAGCCTGCTTCTCCCTCCCCCTCTGCCTCTCCCCTACTTGTACTCTCTCTCATTCTCTCCTTCTCTCTCTCAAATAAATAAATAAATAAATAAAATCTTCAAAAAAAAAAAAAAAAAAACTCCAAAAAAACAAAAAAATGCCTTAAAAATCTCCCAACAAAGAAAAGTTCAGGACCAGCTACTAAACATTTAAAGAATTAATACCAATTTTTCTTAAACTGTTCCAAAAAATAGAAAAGGAAGGAACACTTCCAAACTCATTTGACAAGGCCAGCATTACCCTGCTACCAGAACCAGACAAGAAAACTACAAGGAAAGAAAATTGCAGGCCAATATCTTCATGAACACAGATGAAAAAATTCTCAATAAAATATTAGAAACTGAATTCAGTGATACATTAAAAGAATTGTGTGCAATCAAGTGGGATTTATTTGAAGGATAAAAGGATGGTGCAACATCCACAAATCAGTTTGATACACAACATTAACAAAATGAAGAATAAAATCCTATGATCATTTCAACATGTTCAGGAAAAGCATCTGACAAATTCAACATCCTTTTTATGATAAAAACTCTCAACAAACTGGCTATATAGGGAAGATATCTCAACATAATAAAGGCCATATATGAGAAGCCCACAACTAATATACTCATTACTGAAAAACTGAAAGCTTTTTTTCTCAAATCAGAAACACTCTCAACACTTATATTCAACATAGAACTGGAAGTCCTAGCCAGAACAATTACACAAGAAAAAGAAATAAAAGGCATCCAAGTTGAATTAGAAGAAATAAACAGTCTCTATTTGCAGGTGACAAAGTATTACATATAGAAAACCCTAACATTTCTACCAAAAAAAAACTTAGAACTCACAAATAAATTTAATTAAGCTGCAGAAGACAAAATCAACATACAAAAATCAGTTGATTTTTATACACTAAAAATGAACTATCAGAGAGAAATTAAGAAAACAATCCAATTTACAATCCATCAAAAATAAAATAACTATGGGGCGTCTGGATGGCTCAGTCAGTTAAGCATCGAACTCTGGTTTTAGCTCAGGTCATGATCTCAGGGTCATGAGATTGAGCCCTGTTTTGGGCTCCAGGCTGGGCACAGGGCCTGCTTGGGATTCTCTCTCTCCTTTTCCCTCCCCCTTTCCCCTTGCTTGTACTCTCTCACTCTTAAAAAAATACAATAACTGGAAATAAATTTAATCAAGGTGGTGAAAGATCTGTATACTGGGAACCATAAGCTATTGGCAGAAGAAACACAAATAAATGGAAAGGTATTTTTGTACTCATGGGTTGGAAGAATTAATATTGTTAAAATGTTCATACTAAAAAAAAAATGTTCATATTGTCCAAAGTGATATGCAGTTTCAAAGCAACCCTATAAGCATTCCTTTTTTTTTTAAGATTTTATTTATTTATTCATGAGAGACACAGAGAGAGAGAGTGAGCCAGAGACACAGGCAGAGAGGGCAGGCACCAAACCGCTGAACCACCCAGGCATCCCCCTTATCAGCATGCCAATGGCATTTTTCACAGATATAGAAAAGAACAATTCCAAATGTTTTCTGGTACATCAGTTAAAGCATTCTTGAAGAAGAAAGCTGGAGGCATCATACATTCTTGATTTCAAACTATATTACAAAGCTATAGTAATCAAAACAGTATTGTATTGGCACAACAACAGACATATAGATCAATGGAACAGAATAGAGATACTGAAAGTAAACCCATGTATATATATGGTTGAATAACTTATTACAAAGGAGCCAAGAATATGCAATGGGGAAATGATAGTCTCTTCAATAAATGGTACTGGGAAAACCAGCAAGAAAGATGAATCTGGACCCCAATCTTACAGCATGTAAGTTATAAGTTAGAGAGGCCTGGTTTTGCTCCTCTGTCTGCAGGCCCCATTCTCTACAATAACCATCTGTTAGCAGATTCACCCCCACCTTGCACAGCTCATCTAGTCAGTTTGTGGGTTCGCTCCTCTGAACCCAGGTACCACAAAGGTAGAGCAGGGCTTCCCAAGTGGGTTATTTATTGACACAAAACTCAGGACCAGGCCCCCAAAGTTGCAATTAGTGGCCTGATACTTTGTGAGTCCTTTGCAAGGCAAATACCCCTGAGCATTTTATAGTCTTGTTGGCAGGATGGAGCTTATGTATCCATCAAGACAGAATGCTATGAGGTATGATACGGTGACTGAGGATAACTTACCCTGTACAATAAGGGGGCAGAAATGGTACTGCTTTGGCATGTCATGTTGTTCAAATTTACCACATTATACATTTCTTTGCTCTGAGGCACTGATGTTCTCCATTAAAATGCAAATATATGGTCTGACAAGGCTTATAGTATGGATGAAAGCATGCCAGACCAAGAATCAGCAAATTTGGCTTCAGCCCTTCCTAGCTAAGTGACCTTTCCATGGAAACCCAGAATACTAGCTTTTATAGGCATCTTACAGGCATGGAACCACTGTATGAAATTTTCCTAAAATCTTGAATATTTCCAGTAACTAGGATCACAAAGTGAGCAACATTATTCATTGAAGTGTTCTTCTTTTATTGATTCCAGGTCAGCTTTCCTGTATCTTTCACATGATTACTGTGCCTTCTCTTTTCTGAGACACCCTCAATCCCTTCAACATTTCTTTTTGTGCCCTGCTGTCTGTCCCCCATATATTTATTTCTATTAAATGGAAGCAACCAGGATGTTTATGGTGCTCATCACAGGTGCTCTAAGAAGCAGGGAGAGGGTGGGAACATCACTACTCTTGATATAGGGGTGCCCAAGTCTGCATGAAATTTTGGGAAGCCACATTATAATTTTATTCCTTTTTGAGTTAAAATCAGCTAAAGGCTCTATGTCTTTTCCTGGTTAAGAAGACGTCAGTCTTCTCTGTTCCTACAGGGGAGCTGATTGCGAAAAATCTTCCTAGGGCAGAATTTTAAATTTATTTCAAATACCTTTATCTTGTTGAACAAGCAACAGATTTCTTGGAATCAGGTTTTTTTTTTCACTCTCCAAAATGAAAATGATGATACCTCTTCTTTCCACCACTCATTCTTGCTGTGCAAGTAAAGATGTGATATATGTGAAGGATGCATTGTGCCTACTTTAGAGCAAGCTCCAAGCCATTGGTGGCAGCTTCCTGAAGTGCTGTACTGAAATAATTTCTGAGGACCTGTCTGGAATAGCTGGAAAAGAACTGTGATTTGTGATGTCTGCCACGGTGTGTGTGTGTGTGTGTGTGTGTGCGAGCGCGCACACTACATCTTTCTTGACACAGATTTGTCATACTTATACTCATGCAGGAAATATCATTATTAATTCATTAACATTGGAACACATATTAATCATCC
Organism: Canis aureus; assembly: GCF_053574225.1. Classification (NCBI taxonomy): domain Eukaryota; kingdom Metazoa; phylum Chordata; class Mammalia; order Carnivora; family Canidae; genus Canis; species Canis aureus. Next base: position 2,188,759 of record NC_135615.1, on the reverse strand, counting down.
AGCTTGCATTAGAAAGCAGGTACATTTGATGAGAAAGGAGCATAACACATTAGACAAAGGGTTTTCCAGCTGGACACCCGACGGCATTGTAGGGTATAGATGAGGGTGAGAGCTGTCACAGAATGCAGAATGAATGCCATGATTCTATTCATTTACCCCTCAAATCTGATTCCAGAAACAGTCCTAAACTAGAGACTATCATGAGTCAACGTAGGTTTTACAAATTGCCTTGCAAGGACTTTAGACCAGGAGCTGCAATCTCTAATGCCTACATGGGACACATTGATAACATCGATGAGGAGGCTGGACCAGGGAAGGCTGGGGAGTGAAATGAAGTGAGCGGTATACACTCTGTCTAAAGGGAGAAGATAGGCCCCAGTTTCAGTTGCTTACTGTCAGAAGTGAATATGGGCTCACTGTTGCCAGAATAGTCTACTTTCAGAGAAACTGAAAATCTGGCATTTTATGTAAAATACTCCATTTAAAAATGTTGACTCAATTAAAAAAATAACTGTAGATTCAACAAAACACATCTGTGGGCCAGACTCAGCCTCCAGCTGCCAATTTGGGACCTCTGTTCTGGATGCCACTAGGAAAGGAAAAATTAACTCTTATTAATAAATGCTTACATATGGTATGGAATCTCATTAATTACTGCCAACAGACAGTCACTGCCCACCCAAAGCCACAGGTTAGCAGACATGGATTTGACCTACAGGCATTTGGGACTGAGTAGAGGGTGATGATTTCAAGACACAAATGATTATAATTCAAATAAAAATAGTGAGTACCACAGGAAATGTACAATAAAAATGCTATGAGAAATTTCTTTTGATGGGGGAGTTTTTTTGGGTGTTGTTGGAAGGGGGTTTATGGTGGGTGGGGATAGTATTGAAGATGAGCCTCATGGAATGGAAGGATTTCTGGGGAGGAACACAATGGACAGAGGCCAGGTGAGAAATGTGGGTTTGATGTGTTGAAGCATATGTAGCCTCATGGCTTGGGACTTATGGAGCAGGTAGCAGCACAGTAAATGGAAAGGTAGGCTATAAAATGTCGAGTTATGGAGGGCTCTGAAGGCACAGCAGAGATGTTTATTCAGCAGGCAATGGAGAGTCATTACGTTTCTAAGCAGGATAAACATGACTGGAGCTGGACCTCAGGCCAAAATGTACGGCATACTCAGGAGGCAGAATGTAAAAAGACTGAATCAAAATCTGTTTTAGTATTGGAAAGGGTAAGAATGGCCTGAACCAGATGGTAGATGTGTGGCAGAAGGAGGGAAAGATGTGAGTATAATTGGGAAGATAAGATAGATGTGATTTCTCAACAGATTGGATGCAGGGACCAAAGGTAAATTAAGAAAGTATCCCCCTATTTTGAAATGGGGACATTGGAGAAGAGAGGAACTGGGAGGTCGGAAGAAGGGCAGCCAGTGAAGAGTTTGGTTGAGTTATCTTGAGTTTAAGATGCTTTCAGTTGATGAAGGTATGGAAGCAAAGTGCGCAGGTGGATGTGGTTGTGGTGTGAGGCACAGGTCGCCGTCAGAGACAGAGAGGGAGAGAGAGGAAGGGAAGGGAGGGAGGAAGGGAGAGCCAAGGGCTTGGGAGGCAACTATGAGACATAAGGTTTGGCTGTGGAAACCACAGGGGTGTGAAGATGCCTTTCCTGTCTGGGGTTGAAGAAAGGAGAGGAAGGGTAGGGGAGAGAAGAAAGGCTAGATAGACTTTGGAGGGTACTGGTTATCAGTGGATGTGAGGAGAAGCAAAAAGGTAGAAGAAATGATCCATGTGGGATGGAAGAAGGAAGCCAGCAGAATGCCAGAACCCAGATACCAATGGAAATCTGTGGGGGTGACCGTGGTTGGCTGCTCCAAGCACTCGCAGAGAGGTCTGGAAGGTGGACACTACAACTTGGTCTTTAATTATCATTCTACTAAATTGTTCTCACTCGGGCTGCCCGTGATCTCTTTGTCCTTAAACCCAATGGTTGTATTTTAATCTTCATCTATCAGTAACACTCAGCATTATCAACAGTTTTCTCCTTCTTGAAACATTCTTTTCATTTGCTTTTATGAGACTATACTCACTCAGTTTTCCTTCTACTTCTCAAGCTCTTCCCACTCAGTCCTCTTTCTGACGTCCTCCTCTTCCCACCATTACTAAATATTATCGTTAATTATGTTTTTGTTTCTGTTCTCTTCTCTTCTTAGTTTCCTGTTTCTGTCCTCCCATGACTTCTGCTGCCATTTATAAGTTAATGAATCCCAGATTCTTTGTCCAAGTGGGAGCTCTTGTCTGATCTGGACATCTCCAAATGGTTGATCCACCAGTATATCAAACTCAACGACATGAAAACTCAGTTTATTATCACTTTGCCTTCCCTACTCATCCTCTTCATGCCCTCACAAAACTTCCTTTCCTCTCATTAGTGACTGCTGCTATTTACCCAGTTACCCAAGGCAGAGCCCTGGGCATCATCTCCAATGTCTTCACTTGCTCACTCCCTATTCAACCAACTACTGATGCCTGCAGATGTTTCTTCAATGTCTGGGAAGTCTGACCACTTCTCTCTATTTCCCCAACTGTTCTGGCTCAGATCACCATCTTCTGGTCTAACCTCTTTCCTGATGCCAAATGTTGACCATCTCCTATTTATTCTCCATACTACAACTTTATACCATTTGATCATTTTACTTTAGTGGGATTTCCCATTACCCAGAAGATAAAGTCTAAGCTTCTTAATATAGCTTACAAGATCTTGGCATGATCTTGCAATTGTTCATCTCTCTGGTTCGTTTCCTTCTTTTTTCCCCTTCACTTCCCTCTCTAGACCCTCATACTCCAAGTAGGTTTAAAATTTGAAACTGTTCCTCTAACAATTTACTTTTTATTACCTTCTCACTTCTTTATGACCAGTTCTGCCTCGAAAGTATACCTTCACAAAACTATTACTTCTTGCTAGATGCTGCTACTACTTCTGATTTCAGCTAGATAGCTTCTCTTTTGGGAAATTTTCCTGAAGCCAGGAGAGCATTCTGCAGACTCTTCTCTATCATGTGGCCACTGAGCCATAGTTGCTTGTATAATTCTGCCTAACTCTCCTGAATTGTTATCTAGATGTTTATTTTTCTTGAATCTATTGTGTAGTACATTGCCTAAAGATAATAGCCTCTTAGTTATTACTTATGAAGTTGGCTATGAATGAACTATTAGATTTTACAGATACACAATGGTGACTTGAATAGCCAGTTTAATGGGGTGGCTTGGATATTTCCCCCTGAAATATTTTTAAAGGATTATGGGTCTTGGGGAAACGAATCAGTGACTGAAGCTTGACTTTGCCACTAATTAGGTGGGGTGAAATCCATTTTATGAATCAAGACACAGAGCCACAGATTATATTTTTAATAAATATTGTTTTAAAGCATCATAGGAAATAATTCTCAAAGCGAATAAGAAGCATTTGTAATTAACTTTTCAATTTGAACCGAATAGAAGTATAAAAACAAAAACCAGGGAAGCCTGAGTGGCTCAGAGGTTTAGTGCCACCTTCGACCCAGGGTGTGATCCTGGAGACCTGGGGTTGAGTCCCACATAGGGCTCCCTGCATGGAGCCTGCTTCTCCCTCTGCCTGTGTCTCTGCCTCTCTCTCTCTCTCTCTCTCTCTCTCTTTGTCTCTCATGAATAAATAAATAAAATCTTAAAAAAAAAAAACCCAAAACTTTCACTTATTTTCTCTGAGTGTTGTTTATTGTCTATTACTTTGTCAACAAACACTATTTTCTTTATAGCTGTGCAAAGATAAACCTTAGCATGTTTGATTGCAAATTAATGAAAGGAATTTAAAGATCACCTAATTTAAATATCCAACTTTGTAGTTGAGTAATGAAGTTCTGCCTACCTAACAAAAGGCTTTACATCTATTTTATCAGTAGATATTTACGGATTCCTTACTATATGAGGTATTGTGCTAGGTGGAGTTGGGGAATGACATCAATCACTTACATTATCTCATTTTAATGGTTCCTGTGTCAACTAGTTTATTGTCCACATTGAAAAAATCATACATTTACATAAGCAGACAACTAAGTCTATCAGTTAGATACAAGTGAACGTTAGAGATAAGAGCTGGTGGGAAGGAAAGAGAGAAGAGACTTTAGCTGGTCAGGAAAAGGCTTGAAGATTATTAATAGATTTCATTGTATAGGATGCCAGACTAAGAATCAACTCCTCTGCTCCTTATCAGTCTTCCCTGAGCACGAAGTCAACAACCACACATTTCTAGGAGGGACTAGAGTTAAGGCTGAGGCAGAAATCAGATGGTGGGGACACAATGAGTCAGAAGAAATGCTTGATGGACAAGGTGCTTCAATGTGCATGGGATAAGGTTTCCCAGGTCAAATCATACGTAGAAAGCCTCACTCCATCCAGGTATGTAACAGACAGTCAGTAAGATTCAGAGAGTAAATTGTTCTGTTTACAATAAAACAGAAAAGGCTTAATTACATTTCTCATTTTCCTCATTAAACCCAGGCTTTTTTTTTTTTTTTTTTTTTTTTTTTTTTAAGTGGATTATTTAGAACCTCTGACATGTCAGCACTGTCTTTTTGGCTGTTGACTTTTCTCTCCTCATCTGTTAGACTTAGAAATATGTTCTCCAGGAAGGCAATTGGAAGAATATTCATCAAATCATAGTTTCTTTTTTTTTTTTTTTTTTTTTTTTTTTTTAAATTTATTTATTCATGATAGTCACACGGAGAGAGAGAGAGAGGCAGAGACACAGGCAGAGGGAGAAGCAGGCTCCAAGCACCGGGAGCCCGATGTGGGATTCGATCCCGGGTCTCCAGGATCGCGCCCTGGGCCAAAGGCAGGCGCCAAACCGCTGCGCCACCCAGGGATCCCTCAAATCATAGTTTCAATTTATAAGGGTATGTGTCTGGATTTCTCTGTTGGTTTTGCTCTCTGGGAGTATGTCCTAAAGGTCTGCTTACTTTGAAAGTAGTGTTCCCCTACTTGTTTCTGAAGGGGATGCCATGAAATGGCCCAGGTTGAGAGAAGGACTTGAGCTGTTTCCTACAGTTATACATCTTGATCATAAAGGCTCTGAAAATATCAGAGTTTATTTGGAGGACTGAAGACAACGGTAATCCTTCAGAGAAATTGAGATTTAAATTATTGACTTTTCACAGACATACCTAACAGATTTTTTATGCTTAGCTATCAAATCTCAGTCCTGTTTATATCCACTGCTTAATTTCTGACATCCTCACCAGTTGTATCTTACATTTTTAAGAATGGCCTTCTCCTGGCAAAGGTTGTATTGGAATGAATGCTAGGGCTCAGAATCTAACCTAGCTTTTTTTAATGACTCGCCAACTAACCTGTCCCTTTCCATCATCTCATTTTTTTAATGGAATTGAGAATTTTTTTTTGGCACAGACAGCAGCCTGGCAGGAGAACAAGGTCTAAACATATTTATAGAAAAGGGTTGAATTCTGAACTGGTGGTGATTCTTATCTGTCAGCTCTTTGATGTTGCCACTATTGAAATAATTTGTTTTCCAGGAGCTGACTCACCAAATGTCTGTTTAGAAGTGGTAGTTAATCTTTAATTAGCAACGATGCAAAAACAAAACTGAAAAAGAAGATAAGTAAGATACTTTAGAATTTAGTGTTTATTCATAAATGTTCAGTCATATGTTGAATGGCAGTTGTGCTTTATACTCAGAATGCATCACATCCAAAAGGAAGAACTGTGTCTCTTAAGATTGTTTTATCCTGCAAAGTGGTGAGGCAATTCAGTGGTGGCGTGGGGAGATTGTGTTGAGGTTTTGAGGTTGGGGGCTGGACCCTTACAGTGCCTGTTTCACTGAGTCTTCAGAGCTTCTGTGAGACTCTCCTCCTTTCTTTGGAGCAAATTGTGCAGCCACACTGGCCATTTAAAATTGTCCATCTTGTTCTCCCCTTTGGGACCATTTGTAATCATTCTATCAGATTTTTGTTTTTTGAGAGACCGTTTTCCTAAAGTAGTCAGTCTTCTGGCCCTGATTCTTCAATTTTCTTTTCTCTGATTTCTTTGATAATGTAAGATAAAATCATATCATTGCCCTGTCTTTTTGCATTCTTGTTGACAAGATTCTATCATGACCTGTGTCTTCTTTTTTTTCAGAGATCACACTTACTTGGCATAATTAGGAAGAGAGACACTGTACTTTGAACTACTTGCTTTTCTAGTAGTACTGATGAGTTTCGGTGAAGCCTTGGTGTTGGGTCCCCAATGACCAGAGACATCTGCTCCTGAAGCCACCCTGGCCATAGAACATCATTTCTCCTTCTCCAAAGACAATGAGCCCATCTGGGGTTTGACCCTGCAACCCTGACATCATTAGCATTGTTTGTGAAACATCTAAGTTAACCCAGTCGCAGCCTTCATGATTTTGTTATGCTAGTTCAATTGCCCCGGAGAGGAAATAATTTCCGCTCAATTGCTTGTGAATTGCTATTCCTCTGTCTAGCAAAAGGGATCCTGGTGTCTTTTGGGGTCACTGACCTGCCTTCTAGGTTATCTGTGACATTACAACTTTTTGGCTTGTTTTGCACCTGGTCTACGAGCACTTGACTAATAAGATCTGGAAGTTTTTGGAGCCGTATTACTTCATCTGTATTTGGATCAATTGGTATTTTCATTATTACTATCAAATTCTTTTTACAGATTGAGTTTCTGCCTTGTTATTAATCAGAGAAAGCCTTTTAGGTCCCAAGAATAGAAATGAGAATGTGCATCTTGTTATATTTGATGGCATTTAAGTCCTTTGTGTAACTGTTTCTTAATCAGACAATTCACACGATTTCATTGAAAAATTATATTTGATAAAACTGTTGGAAATTACTAAAGTAGTTGAACGTCTGAATGCTGGTTTGAAAAAGCAAGCGGCATATATACCCCTCTTATCCCAGGGATAGCTTTCTAAACATGGCACAAATGAGACAGGGAAGAGAGAGGGATTGAGACATCAAGGATACCGAAGGGGCCTCCATCCTTACAGGATTTTTCTATGTGATTTACATACTGTTCAGGAGCAGAAAGAGTTTCTGTTTCAATGTCATGGTGAGAAGAACCCACATGATCCTTGAGAGGCTCACACTCTGTAGTTCAGCTCAATTAAAATGCTCTGTACCCATAAAATATGGCATTAGGAGAGAAATAGTTTAATGCGGAGGCTCACTCACCTCTCAAGGACAATGGTAGCATTCACTTGGCTGCGGTTAGAAGCCACTTCTACGGGGAACTTTGACCACTCTGACCTTGTACTGCTTGGTCCTCTTCAGTTTTAGGAGGGTCTCTGGGCTCAGGGATGCATCATCCTCTGCTGCTTTACAGATGATCCTGACACTTCAGCCAAGCCCAGCTTATCTTTCTGGCTGGCCACATCCTCTTTATCTTGCCTGCTGATCAGAGTGGCAGCAATGTTCCTGTTTTATCATATACTGTTCTGTGCTGTCATTTAGAAATACTCACAGGCTCACCCAGTGAATATTGATAAGATACCTTTGGAATGAGATAAAATGTGGTAAAGGAAGTGTATCTTTCCAATGTGATAAAGAACTTTAGAATATGTGATGAAATGTGATAAAAGCGCGCTGCAAGACCATTACTGAGAAGAGCAGTCTTCCATGTGCTCTGAGTTGGGAGGGGGGTGGGGGACAAGGGAGGATGCTTATTGTTTGGATCTTCCCTTTCAAAGGTTTGAGGCCTTTCATTTGTGTTTCTAAGGGAAAAGCTCTTTGAAGGTCATGTTTGAATTAAAAGCTTTACTTATTATCTGTTTTTCCATGTTATCTATATTACAATTGCATATCGAATTTGGAAGCCTGAAGGTAGTTGTTTTCTAATTCCGCTTTTATCCTACCCTCTGGTGTAGTATTTGTCAGTGCAGGTTTGCATCTGCTGGGGCTGATAAGGTAGAAACCGCTACCTGACTGCATTATTATGGTTCCCTTGCTTTCCCTCTCCTGGCTAGTTTGAAATGATTATCACCTCTGGACTCTAGTCATCTGCTAAAAGATAATGCAGCTTCCAGCTGCAGTGCTTTCCTCCTCACTTTGAAGTGAAGTCATGAGGGCTCCAGGTATTACCAGCCGGTGGGTCATCCTTGTTGCAGTACCAGCAAGGAAGGGAAGGATCTGTGGAGGGGTCTGTGGAGGGGGTATGAGAATGAACAGGGTGAGTAGCGTTTGTCTTTTTTTTTTTTTTAATGATTTATTTATTTATTAGAGAGAGAGAGAGAGATAGAATGAGTGGGAGGGGCAAAGAGAGAGGGAGAGAGAATTCCAATCAGACTCTGCACTGAGTCAGAGCCCATGTGAGGCTCGATCTCACAACTGTGAGATCAGGACCCTAGCCAAAACCAGAAGTCAGTGGCTTAACCAACTGAGCCACAAAGGCACCCCTGTTTTCACAAACAAAACCCAGGAGCTCATTCATTTTTCAGATTTCATAGAAGGCAACTGATCTCCTACTTGAAAGTACTGAGAACCTGACCACTCTACCACAGGGCTTGTGCTGTGCTAGGTCCAGGGGAGGGGAGGCTTGGGGCCAAGAGCAGCACCTTGAAGTGACCTCATTAGGGGAAAAAATATGTATATATAGATATATATTTTATATATAAATATTCATATATATGGAGATTTTATTTATTTATTTATTTATTTATTTATTTATTTATTTGACAGAGAATAAGAGAGAGAGAGCACAAGCAAGCAGAGCGGCAGGCAGAGGGAGAGAGAAAAGCAGATTCCCCACTGAGCAGAGAGTGACCTGATGTGGGACTCCATCCCAGGACCCTGGGACTATGACCTGAGCCAAGGGTAGATGTTTAACCGACTGAGCCACCCAGGAGCCCCAGGAAAATAATTTTTAGGTCTACCTAACTTTTTTTATTTTAGGAGAGAAGGAATAATATTAATAAAGAATTTATTTATTGAAAACCCACTATTTGCCAAACATTGGAATTTACATTGCTCTTTGAAATAACTGATAAAGTAGATCCTGCTAAAATCACCATTTTATAGATCATGAAGCAGAGACTTGCTTAAAAAAATTATGTGACGTGCCCAAGGCTGCAGAGATGTATGAAAGAAATGAGCAGAATGCCTGCAATCCTCATGCTTTTCTCAGTGGGTTTCTCGTCGGGTACTTCCCTGTCCAGAAAAGATAATGTCACTCCTCACTAGAGCCTTCCACAGGCATTAGAAGCATCTGGGGGATGCACTCAAAGGGTTTCTCTCCCTCCCAGCTTTACTGAGATATAATTGACATATAACATTGTGTAAGTTCAAGGTGTACATGTTGATTTGATACACTTATGTCGTAAAATGATCACCACCATAGCATTAGCTAACACCCTCACATCTCATAATTATCATTGCTTTTGTGGGGTGAGAACACTGAAGATCTACTCCATTTTCAAGTGTACCATACCATATTTTTGTTGTTGGTGGTGTACCATCAACACACAATGTTACATTAGTTTCAAATGTATGACATAGTGATTGGATGATTCAGGCTGTGCTCACGAGGGTTGCCACCATGTGTCATCATACAAGGCTATCACAATGTCATATTCCTTATGCCATGCCTTTCATCCTCATGACTTCTTCAGTCCATAACTGGAAGTCTGTACTCCCCACTTCCCTTCACTCATTTTGCCCAACCTCCCACCCCCTTCCATCAGTTTATTCTCTGTATTTATGGGTCTGTTTCTGCTTTACTTGTTTGTTGATTTTTGTTTTCTGGTTCCACATAAAAGTGAAATCATATGGTATTTATCTTTCTCTGTCTGACTTATAGTATTATTATTAACTATAGTCACCATGCTGTACGTCAGATCCCAGGACTTTTTCATCTTATAACTAGAAGTTTGTACTCTTGAGCTGGTATCTTCCCACCCCTCCTGGACTCCCCCAACCAGTTGGCTTTCTGTTTCTGCGAGATTGGCTTTTTTAGATTCTACTTATAAGTTATATCATACAGTATTTATCTTTCTTTGTCTGACTTAATTCACTGGGCATAATGCCCTCAAGGTCCATCCATGTTGTTGCAAATGGCAGGATTTCCTTTTTTAATCACTGAATAATATTCCATTATATAGTGTGTGTATATAGATAGATACATACAGACATACCATATCTTCTTTATTTATTCATCTGTCGGTAGACACTTAGGCTCTTCCCATATCTTGGCTATTATAAATAATATAAAAAAGTAGTGCAATGGACATGGGGGTACAGATATCTCTTTGAGATACTGTTTTCATTTTCTTTGGATATATACCCAGAAGTGGGACTGCTGGAGTATATGTTAGTTCTATTTTTAATTTTTTGAAGAACATCCATACCACTTTCCATATGGCTGCACCAATTTACATTCTCACCAACAGAGCATGAGGTTCCCTTTTCTCCACATCCTCACTGACACTTGTTACCTCTTGTCTTTTTTTGGCAGCCATTCTAGCATGTGTGAGGTGATCTCTCATTGTGGTTTTGATTTGCCTTTTCCTGATGGTTAGGGCTGTTAAGCACCTTTTCATGTACCTGCTGATCATGTGTGTGTCTTCTTTTGAAAAATGTTTATTCAGTTCCTCTGCCATTTTTAAATTGGATTTTCTTTTTCTTTTTTTTTTTTTTTCTATTTTGAAAACTGAGTCCTATAAGTTCTTTATACATCTTGGATATTAACTCTTATCACATATAAGATTTGCAAATATTTTCTCCCATTCTGTACATAGCCTTTTTCTTTGTTTATTGTTTCTTTTGCTATGCAGAAGACTCATGGGTTTTTCAGAATCTGGGGGAATTCAAAATGAAGTCAAGAAAGCCTTCAAACCTATGCCTGTTATCATGCCCCCTTTTACCTGATACTGCAGTAGAATGATTACATCTGGCTACCTCTTGAGCTGAGGGATATCAACTGTTCATTATAAAATTTAAATTTGTTGTGAGCTTAAAACTTTCTAAGACAGACTTGCGTCTGTCTTTATTACTAATATGTCCCCCTAGTCCTCCATTTTTCCTTTTTTCTTTTGTTTTTAGATTAAATTTTAAATTTTAATTTCAGTATAGTTAACAGATAATGTTCCTCCATTTTTCTTAATGATTGCTGGCTAGGATTGATAATTGGTATAGAAGAGTTTCTGAACACTGACAATGTGCCAGGTCACATTATCTAATTTAATTTCCATGAGGAACTTGAAGCCTAGAGAAGGGAGTGACTTTTCCAAGCTTGCATGTGAGAAATCTGACCCTCGAGTCTGAATTAGTGCCTGATAGAGCCTTTCAGCCACAACTCCAGCCTGCCAGGATGAGGGAGTGTTGTGATGGTGACTGAGCATGTGCCATATATGGTGGAAATGCTCAAAGGCAGCATTCATTTTTGTTTTGAGAACTGTTTCCTTTAACTTTCTTTCCCCCTTAAAAGTGTATTTACCCAGAAGAACAGGTAAAATTTCTATAATCTCGAATGAGGATTTTGAGATTAAAAGAAAAGATTCCTGTTTAATTTTGTTTTTATTTATTTATTTTTTTTTTTTTTAAATTTTTTTTAACTTTAATTTATTTATGATAGTCACAGAGAAAGAGAGAGAGAGGCAGAGACACAGACAGAGGGAGAAGCAGGCTCCATGCACCGGGAGCCCGATGTGGGATTCGATCCCGGGTCTCCAGGATCGCGCCCTGGGCCAAAGGCAGGCGCCAAACCGCTGCGCCACCCAGGGATCCCTAATTTTGTTTTTAAAAATTAATCTGGGATTAAGATTTTTCCAGAATTTCTAGCATGTGGGAAAAAGTATAGCCACAGTTTATTCTGGGAATAAAGGTGTGTCTTGGCATATGTAGAGAAAATGCCACATGAAGACTGAGTTATTATAGAGCTACTACCTGGCACAACCAATCAATGCTATAGTTTCCAGATCTGCTGTCCATTTTCAGATGAGCTTGGCATGGGTTTAAGTCACTCATGGCGGGTTTCCAAAGGACTCATAGCTAGACTGAGAGATTTTAGTTCCTGCCTTCCCATATTGTCTTTGCCCTCCACTCAGAAACACCATAGCAGGAGGAAAATGGAACAGAGCAAGAAAGGAATGTGTTCCTTCCAAAATACACACGCATTACCATCTTGGCTTCATCACATCAAACCTATCTTACTCTGCGATCCAAGGGAGTTCGTGGAGTATAGAAAACCCACTGAGAGAAAAATATCTTTGAAGAAAATTTATGTCTCAGAAGAACATTAAAGTCTCAGAAGAGTGCAGCAGAAAAACAAACAAACAAAAAACTCCTTGAATTTTTGTTTTCCTTTTTGATTCTATTTCCCTTTGCTAAAGGTTGGAGGGAATGCTATTTTATTTTGCCTTCCTTCTTCTTTATTATAATATTTGTTCATTTGCCTTTGATTCTTAGGGTTTCTAAATATGAAGTATTTTAGAAATGCAGTGTTTATTGTTAATGTTTATCATTGCTTACTTTTTTATTTTTCAGAAGTATTCATATTGTTTATATATATCCTTATTAGTTCATTTCTGCCTTAAAGGCAATTTTATTTTATAATTCAAATTATTTCCTCTGATCCTTATTACTGAATGGGTTAGTTTAATGAAAAATGGAAATAATTACTGCTTCTACTCAAGGAAATGTCTTTATTTCACTCAGAGCTGTCATTTTTACTTGTAAGATAAGATTATTTTAAACGAAATAAAATTCTGTAAAGCTGACTGTACTAAGAAATACTGACATGCAGTGGTGAGAGGAAACTTGTATTTCTGATTAAAATCAAAACATTGAGCATATATTTTACTAGCCTTATAACTAATTTAAAAAAAACAACACCACAAAACTGTCCATAAAAGTCTTATTCTCTTCTCTCCTCGCTGGAACTGATTTAGTCATTTAAACTGATAACATTTATAACACCAAAATAGTAATAGAGAAGATTAACAGAATGCTATCTTATACTCCCAGTAATTCAAAGAATAACGATATCCTCAAAAATCTGGAGGATCTGTTGTGATAACCTAGGTGGACAGAGGTTGTTAACTGAAACAGTCACTGTTTAAAGATTTTGATTAGTCTGTTCTTGCTCACATTATTTGGAAGTAGCTCCTATAGGAGTAGATATAAGGGAAGGATCTTGTAAAATACAATACATGGAGTTTCCAGTTGTGGAGAAAGCTCATTCAAAATGTGTGTAATGAAAATTAGAAAACGTGTTAGAGGGGATCCCTGGGTGGCGCAGCGGTTTAGCGCTTGCCTTTGGCCCAGGGCGTGATCCTGGAGACCCGGGATCGAATCCCACGTCGGGCTCCCGGTGCATGGAGCCTGCTTCTCTCTCTGCCTGTGTCTCTGCCTCTCTCTCTCTGTGTGTGACTATCATAAATAAATAAAAAACAATTAAAAAAAAAAGAAAATGTGTTAGAGTGTGTTAATGGTTGAATGAGTAATTCGAACACACTCTTAAGTGATGTTCCTCTGATCAACTTATTATAAGGCAAGATGGAATGGGAAATACACCTTTGCAATTAAATATTTACCTAGAGAACTAAAACCAGCCACTTAAAAGATCCTATTAATGAGTATAGTAATCATGTTTATCTTACAGAAAAAAATAAAGGTTTATTGGCTATTTTAGCATTGGATGGGGAGATACACCAATGATTTCCTGGATAGTTTATAGTTTAATTTGGTTTGTTTTATACATTTAATTGTAACGATAATTAAAGAAGATAACTTTAGTTACATGCACTTGTTTCCTTTGGTCATCTCTCTTCCTTATACCTTGCATTCCCTCTCACTTTAGTTCTTGCTGGCCCAACCATGTGGGACATGTCCGCTCCCAGTGGAAAGAGGAATGGCAGCAAATTGGAGGACATCACTTCCAGTCTCAGTTCCTTGGTCCTCTCCCGGGCTTCTCCTGAAGCCATCTTTCTCTACTTCCCTCCCTAGTCTGCCCTATACTCAGTAGACTTCGGAGCGTAGGAGAGATTTTGTTCCCAGGTAGAAAGTATGCCTACTAGAAGTATCTTATAGCTAATTGCTTATTAACATTTTCCTGCTTTCCACTTCCACTAAGCTCAGAGAGTGACCAAGGAAGTTTTCAAGAGTATATTTTTAGTTAGTGTTATTTGTAAATCTATAGCAGTATTCCTTCACTTGTGAACATGTCCATTAAGATGAGTCCATCGTCCTTCAGTGAATACAATGAGAAAAAGAAAAAGAAAACTTCATTTGATATATACCCTTAGGTATATATCATCTGCACTTTAGTCGAGTCATTCAAGCTTGTGCAAGTGATTATTTATTCTTTTCTCAGAGGAGATGACTAACGGAAAAGTTGAATAACTAGTAAAAATTATAAGATGAAAATGGAATAATCATTATTATAATGAAAATTATTGATTTTAATACTTTCATTAGGGAGCTTTATTTATTTATTTATTTGGGAGCTTTATTTTTTGATAAACATAAGACACTATAATGGGGCACTAAGTGGCAAATACTAAGAATAGTGTAATGTGGTCTCTGCCCTTGGAGTTTGCAGAAATGACACTCTAAAAAGCACAGTGTTATCAAATATTATCAGAAATGTAAGTGTAAGTATGATGAGAGTTTAGAAGGGACAGAAATTATTTTCAATGTGGATAAATTGACTTATACATTGAGGAAGTGAAATCTGAGCTGTGTCTTTTTTTATTGATGTATAATTGACATATACCATTCTATTAGTTTAAGGTGTACAATGTAATCATTTGATACGTGCAACATTATCACCACAATAAGTCTAGTTAAATTCCACCCCCACACATAATTGGAATTTTTCTTTTCCTTGTGTTAGCTGGGTCTGGACAGATAATCTAGTGGACATTTATTGTTTTCCTTCCAAGCATCCATTTCCCTTTCTTCTTGTAACACCTCTGGATTCTTGGAGTAATCCAGCCTTTTTCCACTGTTGGTCCTTGTGGTCTGGGTTGCCTTCTGCCTCCTGCTCCACAGGTGGAATATGTAACTCCAGCTAGAGCCATTTAGTACTTTGCATCCTCTTAGGTATTATTGGCTCCAGGGTAACATGTCACCTATGATGATCCAATGAGAATGAATTCAAGAGTTTTTCAGGAACTTTGGGAAAAGACCTTCTATTTTTTCACTGATCTGAGTATTATGAAATCATAAGGCTGGAATTGTCACAGAACTTAGAGTTGGAGGGGCAAAACTGGGTCTGAAGGATGTTATATGAACCTCTACATCAAGCCTCACCCAAAGTCTGAAATACTCCTGGATTTAAAAATTATTTGAGCCAATAAATGATGCCAGTCTGGGATGGATTCTATGTCTCTTGAAACCAAAAAATATCTTAGCTAATCTATTCAGCTAGGATTTGGAAGAAGCAAAAGGATGAGGACAATCTAATCTAAGGTAACAAAATGAAAACAAAATGCCAACTGCAGAAAATGCAAGAATTGTTGAGGAAAGAGAGATGGCATAATAGAGTAGAGTTTTAGGATACCTGAAAGAGAATAGAAATATAGATGTTTTGGTTAGGATTTGGTTGTAGAAGGTTTTGAATTCCTGATCAAAAATTTTGGGGAGGCAATAGACAAGAGTGAAATATTATAAGTGAGGAAAAATGTATCTGAGTTTCATGGAGAATGTTGGTGGATTTCATGAGGCAATACTTGGGGGTGAGCAGAGGAATCACACATTTGTAATAAGATGTAGAAAGTTAATAAAGTAAATGGGACTGCTCTGCAGAACCAGGATGGACCTTCATCCAAAATTTGGTTTTGTGGTCAAGACTGATGCTGGCATACACACACACACACATACACACACACACACACACACACACACCATGGGGTATAAGAAATTTCATTACTCACATAATGAGGCTTTATGAGGGGGAGCAGGGCAGCTTTAAAGGACATGTGTACCTGACCTGAAGTTTTTAAGGTGATTAAGGGGTAGGATAATGGAAAGGATTTTTCTGTGTGGGTTTGAACTTCTCACTGGCACCAAGGAGAAATATCTGGACTTTCTTATCACCTTTTTCAAATAAATAGATAAATGAATACAGCTGTTGGATTTTTTTTGTGTGAATAAGGAGATTTGGGGACACCTCTGTGGATATGCCTTATGGTCAGAAGCTTTTGTTTGAGCTTACTCTCAAAGATGTTGCAGAAGTATATTAAATGGCCAAAGGAGAGAAATAAGAGAGATAAGAAGGCCAAGAATAAAATTTTGGGAGACTGCCAAAAAATAGAAATCACCTAAGTGTGGACAGAGAAGAATGTGGAGAAAAAAGAAGTACTGTGGGAGCAAGTGGCAGAGAATGTTTTATGGAGGAAGGATATATATTTTCAATGCTGCAGAGAAATCAAGGGGTTGGGAATTGGAATTGGAGAACTCATGGCTCATTGATTATCTCTCAGACAGAAGGTGATTTGGGAATGGTAGATGTAGGCAGTTTTAGGAAGAATAGAAGAATGAATGATTGGTAGATATTGATGATGGTAGATAAATAAAGTAGGCAGATGAAGAGATAATTTTTTTTTAACTTTTGAAAAGTTATATAATAGATTTGGGCATATTTTGCAAAAAGTAAGGAAATTGATCCTGGCAGGAGAAAAAATATAGATAAGGGAAAGAAAATAATGAATTTAGATAGAACCAACAAGCAGAAAGGATTGGTTAAGATCATGAGAAATGGGATTGGTTTTGCAAAGAAATACTTTTTTTAAAATAAGAAGCATTAAAAAAAATGTGTGTGTGCATAGTGCGTTAAGAAGAGGCCTAAGTATTTTTACAAATGTCACTACCAGAGTAGGGTTTGAGGACAACAGAAGGGATGTCAATGGGAACTTTGGGAAAGGTGATATGAAATAAAGATAAATAAACATTACCAAACAAAGCAGATACCAAATAAAGGGAAATCATATGCATTTTCAATACTTTTCTCAGTAGATTCCTCTGATCTGAAAAACCAAACAAAACCAAAAAAAAAACCAAACAAAAAAAGCAGGGGATCTATCTAAACTTAGGAATTTACAACATGAGAAGACAGAAGGACAAGTAAACAAGTGAGTTGAAGATTCTGCAAAAATGAATTCATTGAAATAATGGGAGAGGGAAGAGGAGAAGGAGATGAAGGAGAACAGAAGGAGCAGCTGACCAGGAAGAAAAAGGAAAAATCTAGATACTAGTGTTCATGAGTAAAAGTCAAGTTACTATAACTAAAGGAAAGAGGTATATGGGAAACAGGAAGACAGGAATTTCATAAATGGAGACTTGTAGGGAGGGTTCAGAGTATTGATGTGGTCCTAGTCTGCATAGTAGATGTGAACAAATATTGTTAACATTAAGAATGTTGAAGAACTGAGGAATTGTCACGGGCTATGTTGGAGGAACAGAAAGGAGGATTTTGAGCCAGAAGGTCAAGCATAGAAGTGGTTGCCAGGGCTTAGCCAATATGGATGGAGTTAGCCTTCAGGGGATTAAAATGAGCATGATTAGGATTTAAGCACAGAAGTTCACATCAAAGCAGAGTTTAAATCTAGCTCATGGATGGTCATATACCAGAGAGATGAGGTCAGCTGAGAAGTGTTAGTTTTAGGGGATGAGTATGAAGAAGGGCTCAGGAGAAGGAACATACACAATTGGAGGAACATATACAGTTAACTAACATCAAAGGTCCAAATGGAAGAGACAAGGGTTTTGGCTTAGACTACCAAGCTCTAAATACTTGAAGATGAAGTAGTAGGGGAGAGGATGGGATGCTGGAGAGATACCAGGAACAGGCCAGGGAGCAGTAGACCTCTGAAAACTTGTTTCCAAACTGCACTTCATCAACATTTATTGGGTATCTACTTACCGTGTACTACTAGTAGTAGTACTAGAGATAGTAGCAGCAGTAATTCAGCATTTATGATGTCGCTTTTTGTAAGCCAGACATCATGTTGTACACATTTAATCCTCTTTACTTCCTAGGAAGAAGAACTACTATTATTCCATCTGATAGAACGAGGAACTAAGATTAGATAAACTAAGCCACCTGCCCCAGACCACACAGCCGGGACCAAACTGATTCTAGGTGGCTCCAAGCCCATGCTTTTACTTGTTGGATATTTTTGCTTTGCAAATGTTAAGTAGCAAGGGGGAAAGGATGAATATGACAATTTCCGTTTTTAAGAAAGTTATATCTAAGTGGTTGAGGGTTAGCTCTCTTTACATTAATCACCCATTTCAGGATATTTAGGAATATTTTGAACAACAATTAGCCTTTTTAAAACTTTTATTCCTTAACTAATGGCATTCTAAAATATCCTTTGGTTTGAAAATCCAATTCACTGTGTAGACTGACTATAAACGCAAATAAGAGCATTGATTTCCTCATTTCATCACCTCTAGAGAACAATTCATAAAGCATGGAAGTTCTAAATAGTCAATCAATAGTCACTACTTAAATCAGAGACTCAAAGTGTAGTCTATTATTAAAAAGTGTTCATCTGAAGATGATGTTAAATGAAAAATAAAGGAACCAATCTGGCCTATGATCTGTATTCAGCTTCAGGAAATAATCTGGAGGAAAGGTCCTGTTAACTGTATTCAGAGCCTTTCCTGTTTCTGGTTCCTGCCCAAGGAGAGTGGGGAAAATTCAATTTCTCAAAAGCCACTTAAGTGTTATTAAGCAATTCATGGAAACAAGGCTAAGCAGTGCTATTGGCAGGGCTTTCCCCCTACTCTGATGTACAAACCAAAATTGGTATTCAGCTATCTGTCTCTTTTTGGCCTGTATTGGACTACAGAATAAATACAGATCTGTATGAAATGTTCACTGCATAGTACAAGACAACCAGATCATTAATTATTGGAAATGCTATTATCTAAGCCATTCTTTAATCCTATTTCTGAGTTAGTTACGTAATTTTACCCGACAGAGAAAAGGAAACTTTGACCTGAATTACATTTAAAATGAGCCTTTCACAAAATCAGGAAGAAATATTTTTTTCCTTCTTAATGAATCATAATTGGAGGGCTGTATTAGGTGCAAGTGTGAACATGTGGAAGAGGAAATAAGAATGTCATTCATTACTTCAAGTAATTCAAATATTTAAAGTCATACTTTGTAGCTCCAAGCTGGGGTTTCAGGTCGATTCTTATTCATGTTTGTCTATTACTGGGTTCTTAAATTCCAGATGCTTTTCAGTGCTGGCAGTTCCATGATTTGAACTTAGAACTCTCATTCTCAGTCCACATTTATTCCATTCTACCGGCTTCTTTCTCCAGGGATGATTCTGAAAGTGGAAGGTTGACTTGGCAACCTTGTCAGGCCTGTGGAAATTGTATTGCTCTTTTTCATCAGTGAGATATCTGTAGATCAGGTAAGAGATCAGTGATATTGTTTGTAGTCTACAATTTTTTTTCTCTTCCTTAGTTCATGGAAATTTCCTTTAAGATAAAGAACAAAATGTGTTAAGCATTTTGTTTTTTGTATTTTGGAAAAGCATAGAGAACAAGAATGTACATTCATAACCAAATAGCACCACATTTTTAAAAGGATTTATTTATTTATTTGAGAGAGAGAGTGTGTGAACTGGGAAGGGAGAAGAGAGAGAGAATCCTCAAGCAGACTCCCCACTGAGCATGGAGCCTGACATGGAGCTTCATCCCATGCCCCTGAGATCATGACCTAAGCCAAAATCAAGAGTCAGACGCTTAACCAATGAAGCCACCCAGATGCCCCTAGATTGCATAACACATTGCAAAGTTCTGTTCTACAATGTTAAATTAAAATAATAAATATATACCTATAAGTAATAGCTAGATTTATGCTTAAAATGGAGTGCTTTGCTGTTTTCATAAGAGTCAGTCTCCATATTGACAGGAAAGCATAGTGGACAATGAAACGTGCTATAAGGGGTTCGTTTGGACCAAATACTTCTCCTCTGGCCTGCCATTAGGACCTTACATCTCAAACTTACAGGCACTTTTTTTTTTTTCTCCCCTTGGATTGTTAAAAATCCCTTATTAGTGTGCAAATATTCCTGGAAGAAGCAATCCTGAATATTTTGCTGCATTAGCTATAAATGCCTTAGTAAGTATGGGTCCAGCTTTCTTCACCAGGGGAAATGTCTACTGAAGAGGAAGGCACCAAAGATAAGTTTTGCCTGCTTAACAATTTTGCCTGGAGCTGAACTTGAGTATTACTATGAATAATAAGTGAAAATAGCTTAAATTCCATTAGTAACATGATGCTAGCCAATAGATTCTACACCAGGAGGGGATGCTATTATAAATCATTATTATTTTATGTTCAGAAAATGAATACACCGATGTTTACAGCAAGGGAAAATGCAAGCCAGCTTTCACCTTTCCTCCTGAGGAAAGTGATGAACTGGTATGGTATGCATTTAGAAAATGCTGAATGTCTTCTGAGTCTAACCAACTCCATCCCCTCCTAAAATGTCCATATGTGAATTAGGTACTTTGCAGATTTTTTTAACTCTGCATTTACTGATCTTAAAAAGAATTTCTGTGAAAAAATATACTTTACCTTTGAAAGAAACCTGTTATAAGAAAAGATATGAACAAAATGCATTATGTTTGTCTGACATATTGGACGTGGCTTATTTCATTCAAAGGTGTTTATTTCAGTTACAGGGAGTTTTACCATAAACATCTGGGCCACAAGCATTTTTGCTGCATAACTAATTGGCCGTATGGCAATTTTGCTGTAAAAGGTAAAATCACAGAAAATAAAAGAGGCACATTCATGAAAAAGGACGTTAATGAAATATGAAAAATGAATAACAATACTTTGTTGTGAAGTTTTGAAGACATTAAAAATGTACAGTGTAGATTCATGGCAATATTGGGCAAATAGATTTCATTTTGTAGATTGTACCTAAGCTCTTGTTTTCAGGCTTTCATCATAGTTTTTGTTTTGTTTTGTTTTGTTTTGTTTTGTTTTGTTTTGCTTGTTGATTTGTCCCTTCATTCAGCATCACACTTTTTCTTTTTCCGCTAAAATTTTCTTCATAGTGGAAGGTATCAGTTCCCAAATACTAAGATGCATAATTGTCGGTGTGCTTTGTATTGTGCTGAGAAACCCTCCTATGTGAAACCCTCCTATACTGTCTGTTCTTGGCATATCGTGGCATGTTTGTTGATTGGTGTTCTAAAGTTCTCTGGGAAGTGTGGGCTCAAACCTCTGAGCCACTGTATAGACCATTATGAAGACTGGGATTTATATAATATAAAATGGGTGTACTGCATCAATGGACAAATGGAACCAAACTGTTAACCAAACAGATAACCAGCTACTTTTTTACCTTTCATCGATTGGCAAAATGGCCAATTGGTTATGAAGTAAAAAAAAAAATGTCTGCAGCAAAGATGTCTGTGGCAAAGATACTTATGGCAAAAATATTGGGCATATTTTCCTTCTCTTTTTTTCCTTCCTTCCTTCCTTCTTTCTTTCTTTCCTTCCTTCCTTCCTTCCATCCTTTTGTTTTTTTAAAGTTCATGTGCAATGCAGTTTAATAAGCTGATAGCCAAATATCCTCCCCAGCAGTGCTCATTTTCTATGACTTCTTTCTCAACATTTCTCAGCATTTCCTGAAAGGACCCAGCACTAGCAACTAGATAATGGAGATGGTTTTCTGTGATTCATTTGCCAAAATTTATGAAACTTGAGAACCACAAAGTAATGGTCTTGGTTTGTGTGTCCATCATGGTAGAGGAAGGTGGCAAGCTGCTTTGTTCTTTTACTCAGTAAATCAATCTTACTGGGTAAAATAAGATAGAAATCAAGATACAAAGGACACGAGATATTTTTGTGTCCTAGACATTTAAGTGCATATCACTTCTCTCCTAAATAACGTTCACAATTTTTCTTTGTGTCATTGAGACCCTTCCTGGGTCGCACACGATTGATGAATAATGTATGGTGTCATGCCTCAGTGATTCACATAGTGAAACTCAGATAAATATTTGATGCAAAGATTTGATTTTTTGTTTTTTAACATATTAGGGCCTAAATGGGAAGAAGATTCTTAAGATGGGTGTTTGGAAGACAGTTTTGGCTAAGACACAAGTGCATGGATTGTCTTAGAACAAAAAGAATTTAAAAAGACCACCTTGTTTCATCTTATATGTTGAAGGCAGAATATTAGAGGTAATAATGTCGACAGTGTCTGTAAATTTACAGTCTAGGTAATTGGACTGGGAGGGAGGGCCAACGGGAGAGTTGTTGATTCCAGATGCAAATAGTTGATAAAGTCAACTAATTTTGTAAATGCTACTTGTATCCAGGGGCTAGATCTAGTTCTTCTTATAAATAATCATTGTATGTATCAGATATCAGAACACTTCATATTTAAGAAATCCAAAAATATGATTAGAGAAGGATAACATACTTATCCTGATATTTTTTTGTTATTTTCTGTGTTGGGGTAAATGGAGCCAAGAACAGAGAATGTATTCTTTAAAAGGGATCTGAGTCTAAAGTGAACACAATTCATCGTTTGGAATGGAAAGCAAAGTTTCTTATCAGAGAAATATTTATTCAACTGATGTCAGCTGAGATGGTTTGAAAGTACCTATCATTTTAAGCCAGTTTGTAGGAAATGGCCACACTTTTTATTCCACAAAAGCCCACACAGAAGTAAAGATGAGTATAACTATTGTAGCCTGAGGGCATCTTTGAAAACAAAGACCAAATATTGATCCAATTGAAATGTGGCTGCTCCTTTTCCCTGGAGTAGCTTCTCTGGGTCATAGATTAGGTGCTGTGGCTTCCTTTACCTCTGCGTGTTCTTGGCTGTCTGTTGGAGGCAGCATTGGGCTGTAGCCTCTAGGGCTGGTAATCCGTCACTTTCTAGGATAACTCTATTTCAGAGGGATTGTACAGTGGCCAGGGAGGCAGCAGGGCCACCCGCTGCGGCCTGATGTCTGAGCCTGACAAGACTCCTCCCTCCTGGCCAGGCACTGACCCTGTGCTTGAGGCAATCTTTAAAGAGAGCCAGGATGATCTGCATGTTGATTTGCTCTATTTCATATTGAAGTTGTACTCTTCTAAGTATGAGGTGATCCTGTGAGAACTGAAGAAAGAAGAGAACTGGGTAGTATGTGGGTAGAGTGGCATTTTGTTTAAAAAGTAAAAGATAAAATTTTTGCACATTGTCTAGTCCAGTAATTTCCAAATTCTAAAAAAAATTTCTGGCATTCTTTGGCTTCATGATGCTTTTCATGCCACTCTTTTTTTTTTTTTGGCAGGTGCTTTGTGAGACCAATAGTTGTACATGCACACACACACACACACACATTAAAATTAATTTGTCCTGAGAGATTTGAGATAATTACAAAATTTGAGTAGAGCCAATGGTGTTTTCATTTAGTTCAAGAATCATCAAGTAGTTACTGCTGTTGTTTGATTGATTTTAAGGAATATTTCCTAACCACAAAGTTAATGTCGATAGGTAGGGTTTTCTCCTTTATGGGAATTTTAATGCCAAATCCACTTTGATTGGTTCCCTTCAACTCACACATCCGCATTCTACAGTGAATTTTAATCTGTGAGATCTTCCTGGTATCCATGAATTTTGCTGACAATGAGATGTTTGGA
Source organism: Canis aureus (assembly GCF_053574225.1). NCBI lineage: Eukaryota > Metazoa > Chordata > Mammalia > Carnivora > Canidae > Canis > Canis aureus. The sequence continues at coordinate 2,165,090 of NC_135615.1, read as the reverse complement.
CGAGCTGACAACTGGTCATGTAGTAGATGGGAAAGAGAAGAACAGCCCTGTAACCATTGGAACTGTACTGCATTGCTTGCTGGGACATAGGATATAAGAACTTGAGTTGAGATATCAAAGTGCCTACATTAGCTTCTTTTTTTTTTTAAGATTTTATTTATTTATTCATGATAGACACAGAGAGAGAGAGAGAGGCAGAGACACAGGCAGAGGGAGAAGCAGGCTCCATGCAGGGAGCCCGACGTGGGACCTGATCCCGGGACTCCAGGATCACGCCCTGGGTCAGAGGCAGGCGCCAAACCACTGAGCTACCCAGGGATCCCCCCTACATTAGCTTCTAAATAAAAATACCATCTTTCAGTGAGAACAAGGAAATGGGATAATTTTTCAGAGTTGAATCAAATTAAAAGGTTTTTGGGAAAGAGTCTTTTTGGCTGAAAAAAAAAAGGCATTTATTTTACCATAAAAACACAAATTTCATTCCTTTTTTGAGTTCATTACAGGCTCTATCCTTTATCAAAATGGACTAGACTACAATGTTAATAGCAGAGCAAGCTGCATTTTTGTCAGGGGTGTGGTAAAGAGGGCTCAGATAATAAATGGCACACCAGCAGAGTGCTAAACAGTACTTATCACAACTTAAGATTGGTTGATTCCATTGCTTTTAATCAGATGTCAGGAACCAGGAATAAACATAAAAATAAGATTTCCAGGAAAGAAATATTTGCCAATTAAACTCAGTAAGGTGAAAATTATCATTTAAAGCCATCCTCATTCACGTGTGTATCTCATTTCCCAAATGGTACTTAAATTATCATTCCTGTGTACCACAGGACTACAAATAGTACTTTGAACCAGATTTTAATCATTGGTTCTTACCTCCAGTCTTCTTCCTTTGCTTAGACTTGCCTTCTGAAACTGGTTGCACTAATACATGTCTACTTGTTCTGATCTTCACTGCATTCCTAGGTACAGCCTCTCCAAACTGCTTCCTTGATATATTTCATACACATCTTTCCCAACTGTTCTCACATATATTCAGCTAGCCAATGCTTTTTAACTAAAGTGTCTTTAGAACATTTCTTGTGCTCAGCAGATGGAATACAACTGTTGCCTTTAGCTGTCCAACAACCTCCATGGTTGGTGAGGCGGGGGATGCATTGCTGAAGGAGCAGGGGTAGAGTGAGGGGGAGAAGTTTCTAGAATTATCAGCAACACTGTTGTGATTTTCAGATGTAGGGGAAAGAAAGAAGTGGCAAGGTGTGAAACAAAATGGATAGGTTAGTGCATATTTAATTAGGAATTTTCTAATTTAAAAACAGACTTACTCTAGATGGATGTTGGCTCGTATCAATGCTATGGAATTAGAGATAGATCAGGTGCTCTCTTGAGATATGCACAGTATTTTTGTCATGATGTATCTCCTTCCTTTTGCTCCATTCTACTCTCTGTACTCATTGAACATTTCCTTTATGTCCAGCCCAAATCCCTCAAACCAGTCTGGTTACCTATTTACCACAGACCCTGTTGGTCAGGGGTGTTCATGACACAAAGCTGAACTCTGGATGGACTATATGTGTGTGCCTTCATTTGTCCTATGACTGGATATCTCTGGATAAAAAGCAGTCCAAGTGCTGTGCTGCTGAGGGTGGGGCAGTTAGTTTCAGGTGGAACACTGCTTCTACTGGCTTTCTCAACACCTCAACATTGTTTAATTCGGGGTGGATGTTCAATGTATCACACAAAGCAAAGAATGGAGAGAAAGCAGGCATTGAGATATTTGTGTCAAAGGAGTCAATGTTGGAAGTTTTGGCAATGAAAGAGATGAAGAATTAGATTGAGGCATATTCTGGAAGAGGTAAAGATGGTTGCATGGAACGGTTGAATTACATTCTAGATTAGGGAAAGGGGAGTTTCGACCATGCTGGGGAAGGGGATTTGAGGTATATTTTAGAGGCCAAGAAAAGAGAGGCATGTAGACCAAGAGAGAGGCTTAGAGATCTAGGAGCAAAGAAGGATGCTACATCCTCTCTGGAGTACACATGGAGAATTTAGTCTCTACTGCATTCCCTGCCATGAGTGCCTACAAGGGCAGGTGATTTATTGCCCTATAACAATCTTCCACAGAAATAGTGGAGAGTGAATATTTTCACTTCTAAATATCTCAAGGGTTTGCAGCTATATTCTAGAAAGGAAATTGGAAATGAGCAGGAGAGATTCTTTGGGTGGACCATTTTTACCATTTTCTTTGGTGTGGTGGATTGAGTCATTCCCACAACCTTTCACATGTTGGGCCCTTCTCTAGGTTGGGGCTGTGATTCAATGAACTATCCTGACTTCCTCTCAAATGAGGACAGATCTTTCATAATTAAGGAGTACAAGAACTTTAACCAACCCATCATAGGTAACTAAGACATAAGTTCTCACATAGTCATTCTATTAGTATAAAGCCCTAAGATCTTGATAAAAGAGTGCAATTTAAGCTTAAACAATGGATAAGTCTGAATAGTATATGCCTTTTTGCCTCTTCAGGATATTCTGGGAATAATATTTTGGTAGAGAAAATTCCTACCAAAAGATTTTAATGAAAAAATATTTCGTTAAAAATTTAGTCTGCACATGAAAACTGAATTCCATGTGAACAAAATACGATCTTTGCCTGGTATATTGTTTTCAGGCACTGACATTTCAGTTTCCTCTGACACAAGTGAACTCTGCTCAGCACTCCAGACAGCCATATGTGCAGGTGGATTCTTAATAGATGTTCTTAGGTGAGGAACTCTATTGCTAAATGTGTAACTGTATACACTGCCTGGCTTTCTTCATATTAAAATGCAGAGTTGTAATGTAGATAACCTTACTTCCTATAAAGCAAATGATAAGTTGCTTAATATGGTCACATGTGTAATAATTTACTGGGCACCTTAAAATGATAGGTATGCAGTCTAGATCAGACTGCATAGGATAGAATGTGGGAAAGAACTGGCACCCTTGAATAAATGTGCTTATATTATTTTATTTTCCTAATTTTGCATTTTAAAAATTCAGCACAACTGTTATAAGACCTATTTTTGTCTTATATGAAGCCAATTAAATTTTAAGCTGGACCAATTCAATAAAAATGAATTTTGAAAATATAATCAACTCAGAAAAAGGAAGCTAAATGTGCATTCAGTCAAAAAAAATTACACATTTTCTTGCTCTGCTGAGAGAGGCTATTGGGGTGGGATATTCTTGGCATTTGTTCATTTAAAGATAAGGATAACTCCCTTCACACAGCCCTGCAAGCAGGATGCAATGAGAATTTCATCAAAGGCTGTGTAATTCTGTAAACATGTTCTTGGGAGTTATAGAAATTCTTACCCATCTTCTTGTAATTTTGCATGCAACCTTCATGGACGAGTCTCCTAATTTGTGTTGGATGAATGATGCCTTTTTCCAATTAGGCAGATGCTTTAGTTTTAGCTGAGGACCAGAAGACAATGTCTAATTGAGCTTTTTTTGTTGTTTTTGTTTTGGACAGTGCTAGAATTAGCCTTAGAATTTAGTCTCCTGATTGACTCGTGTCCTAATTAAAGCCCAATTTGATTGATTCTGCTTGTGCCTTTCCATAGGAAACACAGAACAACTTCCCACATTTGCAACATGTTGGATTTGCTGACTGCTCCGGATCCCTCTGGTATATTCTGACATTCACAACCCTCCACACAGAAGCCCAGTCTGCAGTCAGGTGTGTGTTTTCTTTAGCTCTGATACTGACAGATCATCTCACCGTACCTTTTATTATTCCTCTGTTATAATATATATTCAAATACAATTACAAGACAGGATCTTATGGAATAAATACAGCGATATTGATAGTTTCCATTACCTTAATAGTTCACATAAGAGAGAAAAATCACTTCCAGAATCTGAGCAAGCCTAAGATGGTCTTTTTTCCTTTTCTTGTCTTTAGCTTTGAAGGCTTGGAAAATCCTATTATCTTAAAAATTAAATTGGCTTAGTTTAATGCATACAGATGGCAATGCCTTGTGCTAGGTACAGCTGTCGTTTTTATTCTCAAAAGAGAAATGGGGAAGGTATCGTCAGCTCACCTGCAGCATAAGACTTACGTGACAAAGGTGAGCACAATGCAGATAGGAAGGAAGTCTGTCTCACGCAATGCATCTGCATAAAATAAGATCTCCTTTTCTTTTTTGGAAAAATGACTTTTCATTTTTCATTGAGTGTAACTCATCACTTGAGTTATTCCAACCTACTTTCAATTTTAGGGGGGAAAAAAACCCTTATATTTGTATCTCTGCTATGATACCATCATTTGAAAGCTTTCATGTTTGAATAAGGAAGGCATGACATCTGTAGAGTCACCTGGTTAGGTGACCTTTCCAATTTTTTACATTAAACATACTGAGAGTTCATCTAGCTTCTGACCCAAGATAGAATCAACCTCTCTCCTGAGAGCTTAGAGCATGTCTGGCCCTCCATTCTACTCCAAGTTTACATCTTTCTACCAAAATGTAAGTCCTTACCTTGTCTTGTGTTTATTAAGTGTTTATTGAATAAATGCATGGACTATTTAAAGTAGATAAAGCATTTCATCAACACCTTCACATAATGTATATGCTATACTATTTCATTTAATGTATATATGGTTGAAGATATCCAGACCGGGTCTGGCTTTTTGTTGCAGAGGTCTAATAAATTCATAGGTTCCAATATATCCCAGTGTTGTGCATCTTTCATTAGATAATGCAAATGAGGTGAACAGAGAAATGATCACACTTCAGCTTACGGAGGGAGAGATGCTCACTTCACAAGCACCTCCACCAGCAGATTGCTGAACATTCTCTGAGTTTATTTTATAGTATGCGTAGGCCCACTTTGCTGGAGGAAGGCAACTGACAAGCTTTGCCAGAAATCTGGATAAGGCTTATATCAGTGCCATAGAGGGAAGCTTTCTTTTAGGGCATCATGTAGATCTGTTTTGGCTGTTTTTCAAGCCTGCCTTTATACCTGGGTCAATAGCAAGAAAAAAAAAAACTGTTATTAATTACTATAATCTGAAAGGAAGTTAAAACTGATCTCCAGCAATCTGACTTGGCAGTATCAAGACTTTTACCACTCAAATTTTTAGAACTTACCTTAGCACAAATATCTGCCGACCATAGTGGGAAGTTTTTCTGCAGAGATACATCCCTCTCCATGTAATTACTATGTTCCATGAAAGGTGATGTAAAATAATTATTTTTCCTTTGTAAATAGAATCCTATTTCAGAATGGTTAAGAAATGTTCCTCTGCAAAGGAGTCAGCCCTATGGTATAGTAATAATTCACCTGAGTGTAAACTTAGATTTCCAAATATCAATTTTACCTGAAATGACATGCTTCTGTGCTTGAAGATAAATAACAGTTTTGTTACAGACAGCAAAATTAAGTAATTTCAGGAAATGAATTACCATATTGACCTTATGTAGACCTGGGATGACAGCTTGCCAAGATGGAGCCATTGCCAAGTTCCTGTCTCGTTTATGTAATTTGGACTGCACCTATTCTTCTGATTTATGATCAACTTGCTTTGATAAAACAGATTGTTTGAGTTATTTAGTTGAATGCTCATTTCTTCTACTTCTCCTTTAAGTATGGGTAACTTAAAAAATCCAAGGATCTACCGGAAGATGCAGTAGAAAGGACACTTGTCCTTGAGCACTGGCATAGGCTCAGAGATTGAAAAACCAAACAAATAATGATGCACTGAGTGGAAGTTTGGAATAGATGGTCCCCAGCTTCTTTTCCTGCCCTATAGTGTTGATCTCATATATTCTAGAAGTGTAAAACCCACCCATCACCAGAAATGGGAAGGCCATCCATACCCAGGCCTTATGCATTCATAGGAGCCCAGCATTCAAATCATTCTTAAAGCTGCCATCTTCCCAGCAGTGTGGACAGGGAAGTGAAAACACTTTGGGGGCACACAAATATTCAAATGGGTTAGCAAAACTGTCCTAGCCTAAGTTGCCAGACAGGCAAGCAAGGGCAGAAACCTCCCTAACATAACATGATGTTCTCCTTATAATCCTGCCCTTCACTAAATTACCCCAGTATTTTGTTTGACCCACTGTGACAGCATTTCTCATAGACTGCCCTGAATTAAAGCTATCTGCCTGTCTACCTCTCTCTCAGCTGCACTTTCACAGAGCAGGAGCCAGGTTTCACTCACATTTTTCACTCACAGACTCTAGGAGGTCTTCTTAGAGTAGATACTATATAAAAGTCTAATAGGTTTTAGTTCTCTGATATTTCCTTGTTTTTTCTTCAACTTTCTTAAAAATTGTTTAAAATATGTTGTCATTATAATTAAAACTTTTAAGACAACATGTGAAGAACACAAGCAGATTTAATTTTGCTTAGTATGAATCTATTCCCTATTTCAACTGCATGATAGGGTATGCCAGCAGAGACCATGCTTCTCTTGCTTTTATATTCTCCAGCACAATGCACAGTTTGTGGCACATGGTAGCTACTCAGGTATATTAGTTAAATAAACAAAGGGACTTAGAGGTGCTATATGCCAGACATTGCACTAGGCTGGAGATATACTTGAAATGAATCCTGCCCTAAAGGAATTCAGACTTTGCCAGATAGCTACCAGGGCATCAATAGATGGGCATTGTGCAGAGCTTTACCATGTATTTGTATAGTGCTTTTCATAAAAGTTGTTTTCAATAACATGGTTTCATTTGATCTCATAATCTAGTGAGGTTGTCAGTATAGTATCTTAATTTTTTGTTTGTTTGTCCAAAGTTTTAGCTCCTTTCTTTCTATTCCTTACATGGAAATATTTTCCTATGATTTCCCATGTATCTTTATTATAGAAAACCAGGAATAGAAACTAAGGAAAAATACACACACTCACACACATATACATACACATATATATATGTACACACACATACATATATACAAACACACATTCTATTCTATTCTATATTTTACTTTCAGGCCTTTGTCCTGATGCCATCTTTTTTTTTTTTACAGAAACCCAGAGAGTTTCAGGTGTTGCCAGAGATTTTGGTGTATATAGTCAATAAGGAAGTTTCAGTTTCCAAACTTAGAGCCATTAAGGGAGTCCAAATTGAATCGATAATTATAATGCAGACTTTTGGAGAAGAAATTAAACTTTTTTATAGAAACAGAATGAATGTGATGTGGGATAGGGCAGAAACTAGAGGAAAGCTAATGTTGAAAGCCAAGAGAAAAGAAAGTTCAAGACTGAGAGTGTCAAGATCAACCCCTACCTCACACTATATATAAAAATTAACTCAAAATAAATCAAAGCCTCAAATGTGAGAGCTCAAAGTATAAACTCTAAGAAGAAAATATGGAGGAAAATCTTTATGACACTAGATGAGGTAGTAGTTTCTTAGGATACAAGAGCACAAACAACAAAACAAGAAAAGATACATTGGACTTTGTCAAAATTAGACACTTTTGTTCTTAAAATGATACCATGAAAACAGTGACAACAGAATCCAGAGAACAGGACAGAAAAATTGCAAATGATATATTTGATGGGAGATTTGGTTCTAGAATGTGTAAAGAATCTTACAACTCAATAATAAAAAGATCTACCAAAAAAAAGGTACTCAGCATCATTAGTTATTAGGGGAATGCGAACTGAAACCATGATGAGATGCCACTTCAACCTAGTAGGATGGCTGTAATAAAAAAGATGATACTGAATGCTGGTGAGAATGTGGAGAAACTGGAATCCTATATGCTCCTAGTTAGAATGTAAAGTGGTGCAGCCACTTTTGAAAAGAGTCTGTCAGTTCCTCCAAAGGTTGAACACAGAGTTACCATATGACCCATCAATTACACTCCTAGGTATACAACTGAAATAAAAGAAAACATAAGTCCACACAAAAACTTGTACACAAACGTTCATAGCAGCATTATTCATAATAGCTGAAAAGTGAAAACAACCCAAATGTACATTAACTGATGAATGAATAAATAGAATCCACATTCCTTCCAAGAATGTGGTATATTCATACAATGAAATATTACTTGGCCATTAACAAGGAAAGAAATACTGATTCATACTACAACTTGGATGACTATTGGAAGCCTTGAGTTAATTAATGAAAGTAGCTAGTTACAAAAAGATGCACATTGTATGATTTATTGTTTCATGTGATGTGCAGTATCCAGAAAAGGTGAATCCTATAGAGATGGAAAATGGATTAATGGTTGCCTTGGGCTGAGTAGGAAGGATGAAGGGGAAAGGGGTGACAGCTACAGGGTCCGGGCCTTCTTTTGAGACAAAAATGTCTCAAAATTGATTGTGGTGATGAATTACACAACTCAGAGTAAACCAAAATCATCAAAGTGTACTCTTTAAGTGGGCAAATTACATGGCATGTGAATAATATCTCAATAAAGCTGTTATCAAAAGAAACAAGAACAAAATAAGAAAACAACCAACCAAAAAATAATAAATGTCTACATGGTAGTCAATAAAATGAGAATTTTTCCATTGAGTTTAGCAAGAAGGTGGTCACTTAGTCATCTTAGAAAGTACAGATTTGAGATGTTGATACGAATAAAAGGGTAAAAACTGGGGCCAAGTGTTGATTATTCTTTTAAAAAGCTTGGCTCTGAAAGGAAGCAAAGGATGGCAGCCAGAATGAACATGCAATATAAAGCATCTTTATTGAGATGAAAGAGATTGAATACAAAAAAAGACTAAAGCTCCAAAGATGGGTAGTAATTGATAGAGAAGCATCCCAAGGAGTACAGCGAGATGGCTTGAGAGAGGGAGGGATGAGCTTGAGAAAGAGGAAGGACTCTGCTTCCAATGAAGCCAGCAAAGGAGGAGAAAAAGAGAGCGCCAATAATGTAGGAACTTTTTTTTTTTTTTTTCTGAGAGAATTAGGAGGAGAAGCATTTGGAATCAATGAAGAGCACTGGATTCAGGGGAGGCTGGAAACCATGGGTCAGTAAAAGTCTGTATGACTAGGCAGATTGTTCTAGTAGCACTTCACAGCCCAGGGGTAGAATCAAAGGACTCTGATGTTTGGATTAGTTCAAGGCTGGAGTTTCACAGGAGAGGAGGGATGGTGGACAAGGATCAGAAACCTGAAGGATTGCTGGAGAATAATGGATATAGGAACTGGAGAGGGAAAAAAGGATAGTAAAGAATTGATGGGGGGTAAAATGGAGTGGTTAGGGGACCAGAGGAGAAATTGGTTTAAAGAATAGATGTGTGAGTAGTAAGAATATATAAGAAAATCATAATAATAGGAGATTTTAAGTAAGATCCAGATGATGCTGTAAGTAGGTTGCTAAGTAGGATGGAGGGTCATGGAATTCCAGAAATCAAAGTACCATATACCAGATTAGTGGATGAGTGTTAATCTAAGACAGTCATGCCATCCAGGAAGACTGAGAGGTGCCAACATGCTCCATAAATGTGTGAGACTAACTGAAAAAGCAGCAGATAAAGTGATAAGGATGGACAGAATGATCACGTTGCTTATGCCATCTGTGTTTTTAATTTTTCTCCTAATATTACAAACATTATTCTTGTTATTATCAAGTGTATAAACATAACTTTTATGTTATGTTAACATAAAGGTGATCAGGTGGTGATCTCTATAGCTGGAACATAATTTATTTATCCCTTGCTGCATTTAAATTGTTTCCAATTTTTCACTATTAAAATTAATGCTATGGCAAATACAATTTAGTACTTTTTCTAATTGTACACAAATTTGCAAACAAATTTGAAGTCTATCTTTGAATCCAAACAGTCATTTTGCTTTTTGTTTAACAACTGATCAAATTTGGTCAAATCACTTTATTGACTGGTTCAATTATCTTAATTTGAACCATTCAAGAACTAAGCCCTACCCAGGTTATAGTTACAGATCCCCAGTCTACTAAGAGAAAGTTGTATAGATAGGTAGATGGATCCGTAGGACCTCAAAATGCACAATTTCTGATTTCCAGACTAAGGAGAAAATTTTCTGACTTTCTTCTGACCAGGCAATCTGTCAGATCTGATCTGTGAAGTAATTCAACTATAAATTAGAACTTCAGGCACAAATATATCTCAGTATGTGATAGCTTTTTGGAGCAGTGTATGATTAATGATTATGTCTTGATGAGAAATATTAAGTAAAATTTTGGGGTTATTTGCTGGAAAATCAGAATTGGGTTCTGTATTTCTAAAAGAGGCAAGTGAGTCCAGAAATCCCAGTAAGTCAATGGAAAGCTAGGCTTTAAAGAAGGAAGCAAAAAGTGGTGAGAGGCATAGAAATTTATGTCAGAAACTAGACTGCTGAGATTGCCAGGGAGGAATTCTCAACTGGAAGTCAGAGAAAGAGGTCCTTTGGTGGTTTCATATGGGGAGGGAAGAGGGAAAAGGAGAGAGGGTCAGCAGAAGGTTAGCATGTTCCAGGAACAGAAACTGGATATTACTATATAAAAAGGGCCTAACCTTTACTGAGAGGCTGCTATATTGTCAGGCATATTAATAAATTACTTTGTTTTAACCTTACAATGACTATATAACGGAGGTACTCTCATCAATTAACATTAGGCTTGGCTGCCTATAAGAGAAAGCTCAGAAGGATGCTGACTTAACCAAACAAGGCTTATTCTCTTAGTTAAAACAGTGTGAATGAGGCAGTCCAGGGCAGGTGCAGCAACTCCTTGGTATCACAAGTGAGTAAGGTACCAATTTTTTTTCCCCTAATATTGTTAGAGTGTTGCTTCATTTTTAAGATTCTAAGATGACTATTGGAGCTCCAGCCATCACATCTGAATTCTAAGCATCAGAAATAAGGGATGCAAAAGGGGTTTTCTTCAACTATTCCTGTTTTTAAAAAGCCTTCCCAGAAGGTAATTTGGTATAGCCGCTATGGAAAACAGTATGGAGTTTCCTTTAAAAGTGGAACTACCATGCAATCCAGCAATTCCAGTTCTGGATGTTTAGCTGAAGAAACTGAGGTCACTATCTGAAAGAGCTATCTGTAAGGTGGAGCGGGTGGTGGTGGTGGTGGTGGTGGTGGTGGTGGTGGTGAAATGGGTGAAGGGAGTCAAAGATACAAACTTATGGCCATAAATAAATCAGTCATGGGGATATGATGTACAGCATGGTAACTACAGTTAATAATAAGATTGAATTGCAAATTTGAAAGTTGCTAAGAGAGTAGAACTTAAAAGTTCTCATCATAAGAAAAAAATTCTACATGGTGACAGATGTTTGCTAGACTTGTTGTAGTGATCATTTTATAATATACACAAATACTGAATCATTTGATTGTACACCTGAAACTAATATGTTGTATGTTGATTATACCTCAACCAAAAAAATGAAGAGAGAGAGAGAGATGTGCATTCTTGTATTAATTGCAGCATTATTCATGAGAGCCAGGACACAGAAACCGTCTAAGTGCACATCCATGGATGAATGGAGAAAGAAAATTATATATAGACATATATATGTCTATATATGATTTATTCAATGCCACATTTTTGTGTACACACACAGACAGAAAAATATTATTCAGCCATTTAAAAAAGTATTGCAGCATTATTCATAGTAGCCAAGCAAGACACAGAAACAATCCATGTACAACCAAGGATGAATGAATAAAAAAGGAAATTCTACCACATACAACATCATGGATGAAACTTGAAGGCATATACTAAGTAAAACAAGTTAGATATAGAATGACAAATATGTATGATATCACTTACATGTGGATTCTAAAAATTCCAAAATCATTGAAATAGAGAACAGATTGGTGGTTACCAGAGGTGGGGAGTAGAGGAAAGGGGGGAGGGGGGCTGGGAGGATGTTAGTTAAAAGGCACAAACTCCTGGTTATTAGATGAATAAGTTCTAAGTTCTGGGGATTGGACGGATAACATGGTGACTATAGTTAACAATACTGTAGAGTTGAAAGTTGCTAACAGAGTAGATCTCAGTTGTTCTTATGACAAATTCAAAGAAAGGTAAGTGATGAATGTGTTAACTAATCTTATTGTGATAATTATTTTATGACTGGTACCTGTACCAAAACATCAGGCTATACACCTTAAACTTGCACAATGTTATGTGACAATTATATATCAGTAAAGCTGGAAAAAAGAAGTCTTCCCAGGTGTCCCCAATTTTCCCTTACATCTTATGATTAAGTACCATTATATAAAGTCACACCCAGCTGCAAGGAGAACTTGTCAGAAATTCACTAGAGTACAATGCCTCTCCAAATAAGAACCAGGGCTCTGCCAGAAGAATGAAGGCAAAAACAAATATTGAGTAGTTAACTAGCATTCTTCAAGACTCCATTCTCAGTGCATTGGCTAAAGTTGTGTGGAGAACAAATGGAGATATGGGGATTAGGACAATGGCCTGTCTGGCTTCAGGGCCAAGCCTCTTTTCATGATGTGATAATGACTTTCAGTAGAAGACAGTTTTCTCATAAAGTGGAAGATGGTAGGTAGATCCACAAACCAAAAAAAGTCAGGGTTCAAAGGGGTCATGCCATGGGGCCAAGAGGTTGTTTGTTACCTGGTCCTCATGGGCCTGCATATCATTTTTCATCTTCAAAATTGTCTTGCTTTTTGTTTTTGACTGAACAATTCCACCTGCAGAAATTTTACGTATGGAAATAATTAAAATGGATGCAAAGATTTATGTACTAGGATGTTCACTGAAGCTTTATTTATAATAGTGGAAAATTAAAAACAACCAAAATACCTAACAAAGGAAATTGGTTAAATTACAGAATACTGGAATATCCATATGGTAGAACACATTGCAAACATTAGAAATCACGTTCTTCAAGAATATTTAAGGACATGCATGATAAAGCTCATAAGTTATGTTAAAAAGATTAAAAATAGTAATCTCTGTGATCTCAATTTTGTAACATATGTGTAAAGAGGCATATTATTAAGAAACCTGGGAGAATAAGCATCAAAATTTTAACAGCGGTTCTTTTGTAGATGATGGAATTATTAATTATTGTATTTTTTATTTATGCTTTTCTGAATTTTCCAAATTTCTATAATGAATATGTATCACTTTTATCATCAGGAAAAAAAAAACCCTCACAAGTGTCATTTGGAAATATGCATCCTCCTTAGGAAAGCAGTTTTGTTATTCTCAAGATGACTGGCTTAGATGTTTAGCGCTGTCGAAGTGCTAGCATGAAGAAGGTTATGGCAGATTGACTTCAATAAATATTTATTGAGCACCAGTCTTGTATAAGCCACTGTTGTGGGAACTGGGGAGCGGCTCGGGGGAGGGTCTGAGCTACAAAGATGAACAAGCCATAGTGTCTACCCCCAGAGAGGTCTCTCTCTGAGAACTGTGCTTATCATGTAGTGGTCATAGTTAAGGGCGTCAGGCCATTTTGGGGTGACAGCTGAGGCAGAAAGGCCATGATCTAAGACTGTGTTTAAAAATGCAATAAACATGCAATGTAGTTATTAAAAATGCACATTTCCCATTTGTCTACACATCAGGTGTAGTGCCTGCACACTAAAGTCAGCCTGGGCTCCCTGTCAGCAGAACTACCCACCTGGTTTCCCCACTGGGGCCATAAAATCTCTGTCGTGAGAGCCAGCCTTCTCAGGTGAGATGGCCATCTCGATCGACTCCAGACAATAGCAGCAGCACCAGTTGATGACTGAACCCACTAATGGAATGAGGATGCTACGCAATTCTATATAGCTAGTCATGTCATTATGCAACAAATGGGTTGATCTGTGTTCCAATCCTGATACTGCCATTCCCCGGGATTTTGCCCCCACATCCTTCCCATCCGATTTCTTTTCAGCTTGGATTGGTGGGAATACTGAGCCTAGTTTGGGTATGAGAACAAGCTCTGTTAGAATTTAACCTATATATCTCCTGTTTGAGCCCCCACCCCACCCCAGATTTGTTTTTCTCTGAGTCTTTCATAGTTCTGCTTTTGGTCCTAGGATGCATGCTTCAGGAAACAGGGTCCTTAGAACCAGCTGGAGGAAATCTTATCCTTTGCTTCTGCTCTTATTCCAGGTTCCCCTTAAGGACCAGATCTTTAACAAATACCCTCTCAAGGAGGCTTTGCTTTCCCCACCCACTCTCAGTATCCCTGCCATCAGTGATTATGGCCTGGAAACTTCTTTCTCTATGTGCTCCATCTGGCTGCTTGCTCTTTCTCTCTGAGTATTCTCTAAGTTTTTGTCCACAGCATTTGTGTTTTTATGTTAAGCTTTGGTAATGGGAAGAGTTTGAAAGCTCATCCCTTTGGGTGAATGGAGAGAAGTGTTGTTCGTCTTGTAGACCTCTGTCCTACCTTCTGCCTGGTTGTAGCAGTGGGGGATGGAGGTGGGTAAGGAAAAGGAGGTGGTGAGGCACCACCTTATCACTTCCAATGTCAAGGGAATGGCACATTGACATGCATTTCCTTTTTAAGATTTTCTTTAATGCGATCTGCTTTCCGGAAACATCGCACCTGGTCCAGCACACCTGTCTTTTAAAATTATTCTTTAAAACAATTTGGCCAACTCACTACCCTGTTCAATACATTTTTCCTCTAAAAATAAATCGAGAACCCTTTGAACCCTTTCCTTCCATTCTTTCTTCCAGGAAATTAGACCATATGTTTTCTTGGCTTGGACTAGCTATCCTTGAGTTCTCTTTCGCAACAGATGAGCAGCTTCTAACTTCGCTTGAAGTGCAGGAAAGGTCCAGGCATTTGCAGGAGGCCAAGGGGCAGGGAGGCAATATGGTGAGAATTGACGTGCAAATGCCATGCATGCTCCTACAAGCGCTCAGTATATGGCCCTAGCTTACTGTATCTCAGGGCTTTGTGATCTACACTCACGAGCTTCAGGAGCAGGGCACCATATTTACAGGATGCTCACTAGCAGCGAATGTTGCCAAGCTACAGGGCATTCAAGTGGGTGTCTTGGTTATCCTCAGACGGTTTTTTCATCTATTCCACGGCGAAAATACCTTACGAGGTTGTCACAATGATCCACGTAGTGACCTTAGGAGGTACTTGTGTGGTGAAACAAACAGAGGCTTTGTCCAAGTCAGGTCGAAGGCAAAGATTTTTTTTTTTTTATAAAGTAAAACTCTGCTTTTAAACTACTAAATATTGCAAATTTGACATCTAATGAAATAAATGTTTTGTTGTGTGATTGAAGTATGCTATTTTCTTATGCTAAAGTGAAACCTCATTGTGAGCAGCCCTCAGGATTCCCAGTGGTGGAACAGACATAATTGGGGCTTCCAGGTTGGTTAGGTCTCATCTTACACTTTCTTCCACCTCTTAGGAGCTGTGAGATCTCAGACAATCTAAACCAACTTCACATCTCAGTTTCTTTCTCTGTAAAATGTGTTTTCATCATTCCATCTTTTTCCTCTGTGGGCTGGGGCTGTGCTATCCCAAACTGTGTTTCCAGTAAGAAGTGTCCCGAGGCTTCCTGCTTCGGCAGCCCCAGGCAGCCCCAAGCAGCCGGAGCATTCATACTGAGGACTACAAACCCACATCCAGGACTCCAGCAGCCACCAGGGCTATTTGCCCTCAGATGGGCACATAATCCTCCTGAAAATTAACTTTATACTGATTGTGGCTGGTAGCCGGGTGGGTCTTTATTTGAACAGGTAAAATGTCATCTTGATAGCTCAGGGATTCAAAATAAGCCAGTTTTTTATATTTGATTGTAATCATTTTGCATTGTCCTTTATGCTTGCGTAAAGGATAAAGAGCATTCAAGTTTCTTGGAATGTGTTCTAAATCAGAGGGGGAAGGAAATGGGAGAGGGGGCCCTCAGGAGGAAATGTTCCAAGTTAATTTGGGTGGAAAAGGCAGCACATGGCATCCCAGAGTACCATGTGGCTCCAATCAGAGCATGGTGGCTGTTAGCACTTTGTTTTTTTAAGCCGAGTTGCCTTTCTGTTTGTGTGGGTAACGTTTGGCATGACACTGTTCCAAAGCATTTGTTTGAGACATTTCAAACATAGCAATTTAATGAGTGGCAATAAAAATATCTTTATTCAAGCAAAGTCTTTGGTAATTCATACAGTATATATATATATATATACACACATATATATGTATTCGTATTTTGCGGCTTTCTGGATGTGAAACAATTTGAGTTCTGAGTGTAATTGCAGGAACATGCACCATAGGAAGTCACTAGGAGCTAGGAAAAAAAGACCAGGGCTGCTGTTATAACACTGCTACAGATGGTTAATGTCTTAAAAAGCACTGCCCTTTGTATATGAAGGTTGCACTTTTGAAGCACTGCAGTGCCAGTCCTGACCACTTACCTGTAAGTTTCCTCATCAGGCAGTGGTGGAGGTGTGTATTTTCCTCTTAACACATCTATTCAACTTGTGTTACCATTGGTACTGTGAATAAATTGCTTTGATATGAGATTTTTTTAAATGCCGTGTTAACTGAAGGATGATAATACGTTTTTGTTTAATTCTGAAAGAGTAGGTTAAATTTTTGGAAAACTGTCATATGTAGAAAGGACTACACTAGAATTGTGCCATCACTAAAAAGACTAGTGTTTATTATTCTTACTTATGCAAGTGTCACTCAGCCCTAGGCATATATCAAGTGGTTAGATAATGCTAGAGGCATAGATCACTGGATAAAATGGAGGGTAAGTTACTTAATCCTTAGTTTTTAAGTGCATTGAATGGTTTGGAGGTATCCAGGGGCATATCCAGGCAATCCACTGCAGATTTTTCTAGACATCTCTTGAGTAACCCTCATATGTCCTGGATGGGAAGACAGACATTGATGATTTACGTGCTGGCCTGACTTCACAGAATTTGGAGGACTGAGAACTGACTCTTCTCAATCTCAGGATGTGCCCTAGGAGACATGAATATAGGACCTGTCCCAGGCCTGGGGGTGAAGTGAATCCCCGGCTTTAGTTGGGCCAATAGATGGCCCCAACCCAGGAATTCGGGACCAAGACTGGGGAAACGAACTACTTTGAGCAGCCTAGAAAAAAGCAGTAGTGAAATATTTGGGCAACATTTTTCAAATCTGTGTCCCACAAACCATGAGGCATGAAGGATACTAAAAAGGAGAGAAAAGGAGTAGGGTATCAGTATCCAAATAGATTTGGGAACTGCTGTATATTAGGTTCTTTTTTTTTTTTTTTTTTTTGGTATTCAAAAAGAACACTAACATAAGAAAGCTTCTGAGAAATCAAATGTAATGAAGGAATCAGTTTTATTTTGCTTAAGCTGTTATTTTCTAAGCTTATTTGACCCTGGAATCTTTTATTTGTGTAACGATATATTAGAATCCTATGGAATGTTTTTTGGAAAGGTCTGTACTTCGTATTTCACTTAAAGCTAGGAACAAGACAAAAATATTTGCTATCATCTCTAAAACTTCTTCCTTGTGCAGTAAGTTGGAGTTTGGCAGAGGGAGATATAGCTACAGAAAGGAGAAAACAAGTAATCATTATCTGCAGAAACCCCCAGATAATCAACTGGAAAAAAATTAATGTAATAATGAAAACTATCGTAAAGTACTGAGTGACAAAGTAATCACCAAAGTCAAAATCTTCCTTATAGACCAAAGCGACAATCAGAAAAAAAAAATTTGGAGAAAGATTCTGATTCATAATAGCAAGAAAAGAACCCCAACTTCTGTAAAGAAGTTTCTTTACTGCAAGAAGTATGTGTGATTTACATGAAGAAGACAAGCAAATACTGCTGAGGGAACAGAAAGGCAGGTGTGAATCACTCCATGTTCTGGCTAGAGAGAGTTAAATATTATATAAAATATCACCTGTGCACAAATCTGCTTAGAGATTGCACTCAATCCTAATCAAATCCCAGTGAATTTTGGATACTGAATTGATCTGGGAAAATCCCATAAGTTATCAAATCCAATTGATTTTCTCTCCTAAATATCTTCTGGGTCTTTCCACATCATATCATCTCTTCAGAGCCCTCAGCAACTACTACCTCTTAGATTTCCTCCTAAATGATCCACCTTTTGACTACTGCCTACCATAGACTCCATCTTTTATCTTTTCTTAAACAATAATAAGAGAAATATCTGGTCTTGTAACTCTACTGCTTACAATTCTTTCATAGTTTCCTATTACTATTAAAACAGAAGCTGGGTGGGTCCCAGGGTGCTGGAACAAGGCTCCCTCTCTCTGACCTCAGCAGTTGCATCTCGACTCCTTTCTTTGGAGTATTCCGTGCTCTGGGGATAGTGATTTTAGTTTACTGAATGCTAATGTGTTTGCACTTCCTTCTGCTTGAATCTCTTTCTCTTCCTCTGGTTATGTCTTCCTTCTCCTCTAAGAACCAGTTCAATATCACGTATTTCAAGAAGGATTTCAGCCCATTTTTGTTTCATTTTACGGCTGCATACTTCTTCTTGGAACGTATCAAAATTCTAATTTGGTGTAATTAACCATTTAGGGACTGTATGTCCTGCTAGAATATAAGCCTCAAGTGTGCAGACAATCTTGTCGTCTTCAGCTGTATGTTATTTTGCTTATCCTAATTCTGTACATTAGCAGATACTCTAGTTTTTTGGAATATTGAATGACAATAATGGAAAAAATTATTAGAGTAGCAGAGGACCTACAGTAACATGTAAACATGGAAAAACTGTAAAGATTACAACTACAATGCTTGTATCAGAACTGAAAGAAAGATCATTGAAACAGAATATGAACCACAGAAACAAACTCTATTATTGGGCAAATTTGATGTCTGATACTACTAGGTAGTAGGTAAAGTGAAATTTATTTAGTACATGCTGCTAGAACAGTTGCTTAACTCTGGATTAAAAATGTAAGATTCTATGATCAGTATAACAAAATAAATTCCAAATAAGAGAAGTTAGCATTTTCTAAATGTGTTCAAAGAAATACTAAGCTGTGGACTGTTAATAAGGTTAACATGAAAAAATAGTTCTCTGGCTACGGAAGTTTGAGTAGTGTCAAATTAAATGAAATTAAATTGGTTTCTTTACTGCAAAAATTCTAAAAATGCTGTTAATGTGCATTGTGAATTCATAAGCTATCTTATAATGCAACATTTGGCATAATTATGTAGAACTATTTTTATTTTCAAATAAAGCACTGATTTGGGAAATTTGGATTAAAAAATTCTCAAAAATTTAGAATACAACTTCAAGAAACATTTTTATAATTTTGTGGTAGGAAGATCTTTCTGAACATTATATCAAAGGTAGAAGAAGTATGGATAAATATTTAAGTTCTGTCAGTTGGGGTCCTCTGAGGAGCTGCACTTTGTTACCAGGACAGAACTTGAGTAAGAAATGAACTGGGTCAGGTTCTTTTTTGTTACTTTGGCATAGGCTGACTGGTTCATTAAGGAAAAAGATAGTCATTGAATTAATATCAGTAGTTTATAATAGTGAATGCTCAGAAATAGGTGGGATTGGTAGATAGTAGTTACTGTAAGAACTTTGGAGACTAGGAAATCGATGTTACAGGAATGATTTTGTAGAAGGAAGCAGTATGGTCAGAGCACTGAAGTTGGGTGAACTCTAACCTTTTTCAGTTTCTTTGTTCCTCAGCTAAATATTTAAGTTTTAAGTTACATGCTTAATTTTAAATTTAAATCACATATTCACTGTCTGGCTAAGAGAGGTGAAGCTTCTAATGACAGTCCCCCAGATTATGTCCTTTGGGAGAGAAGAAAGGCAATTGGAGTGCTGCCAAGGAAGGAAATGATGCTGGGAGGTCAGGATATAAATATTTGCTCACTTTGGCCATTAAAAATGAATATATCAGAGAACACCTTTCATGCAATTAAAGAGAAAATAAAAATCATTTAGGATGTATGTGATATCCTAAAAATATAAATATACAATGAAAAGTAAAAGGAGGCTATCAGTAGAAAGAGAACCATGCCAAAGCAAAAGATAGAAACAAGAATTTCCAAAATATGGGTGCACATGGGTACTTAGTCTGTTGAGTATCTCACTCTTGATTTTGGCTCAGGTCATGATCTCAGGGTTGTAAGATGGAGCCCTGCCTGAGCCTCACTGGGCTACACTTTGGGTGTGGAGTCTGCTTAGGATTCTTTCTCTGACCCACCCTCCATTTCTCCCCCCTTATCCTTGCTCACTCATGTGTGCTCGCTTGCTCTCTCTCTCTCTTTCAAAGAAGAATCCAAAGTATGAATGATAAACAATCAGAAAATGAAAAAAAAGTTTAATTGACCAGCATTCAAAGAAATCTGAATTCAAACTAAGAGGTATTTTTTTACCTATCAAATTTTTCAAAATTAATACTGTTCTGGTTTTTAAAGGAAGAAACCTTTTCTGGCTATAATCAGATTACAGAGAAAATACTGTTTTTCTCATACTCTGTGATAAGTGTAAATTACTCAATCTCTCTATAAAACCATTTGGCAGTGTATATATTCAGTGTATATAGATATGTAATTATGCTTAGACTCTATTCCACTCTGATCATTTAACTTGAGGAAATAGCCTTAGATTTAGGCAATTTATTCATAGAAATGTTTATTTCAGCATCATTTATAATAATGAAAAATTAGGAATAACATTAATGACCAATGATAATTTGTAGAATAAATTATGGTTTATCTGTATACTGATGCAGCCATTAGAAATGGTGTTTTAGGAAACTATTTAATGAGATGGAAGACTATTTAAGTTGTATTATTAATTATGTCAAAAACTATGTTATAAAATAGGTATTATAAAATCACAGTTAGATAGAAAATTACTATTTTGATGACATAAAAAATGATAACAAATTTATTTTGGGATATGGACTTTGGATGATGGTATAAAATTTCTTCTTTGTGTTTTTCCATATTTCTCAAGTGTTCTATAATGAATTGTAACTTTTGCCCACAAAGCAAAGCCTGATAAATGTTAATAAAATATATCATTTTTAGTACATTTTAAGAAGCTATTGATTAACATAGTAATTTTTACTGTATAGTTTATTAATACAAATAACACTGGCCACAATTTTGCCTTAACATGCACTCTCCAATAATTAGAAATTGCAATCCATAAAAATATTTGTTATTGCTAGATTTCTATGTGAAAATTGAATTTAACAAGGATATTTAAAGTGCTTTTATGGGCCTGATACATAATATAAGATGGTATATGACTCCCTGGAAAAACCTACAGCAGAGAGATAGATCTACTATGCAGAGGAAGATCAAACTCATGGAAAGGAAGAGTCGATACAAGTTTTACCCGAAGTGGTATACCAATGAAAACCTGTAGAGTGCCAGCTCACAGTGTGGGATCATATTTAACTTTTCATTGTTGGCATACATGGCAGCCAACTTTTCTATGTGAGGTTTATAATGAAAGATCTATAGTTCTAGCAGTTTTATTTTCAGGTTTTCCCTTCCTCAGGAAACATTTTTTTTGCCCAATTTTTAAAAGAAAGATACTCTTTAAAAAAATAACCTGATACTAGTTTTGGGAAATTTCCTTCTCCTTTGAAGAATGCCTATAGACTTGACATTTGTTTCTAGGAGTCCAGGACACCTATTTCTGCATGGACTCAGGTTTATATTCATTTTCTACCTCTGATTTTATAACAATATGAGAATGAATGTTTCTCCAGAAATTTCCTGGTTTTGCTTCAGTCATTGTCAGTAAAGCAGATATATAGACAAATGTGGACCATATTCTACATTTAGTTATGATAATATGGTCATTGATATGTGTACACACTCATATACATTACACAAAAATGAAATAAACAATACAATGTCCCAGTTGATAAAGTGTGAAATAAATGACATATATGGTAGGGACTATTAGCATTCTGAGAAGATGGAGAGTAATCAAAAGGGACTTTAAAGACTACTGTTTCATAATATAGAAAGATAATTCAGGTTTCTGTTATAAGCAGAGCATAAGCTATATAATAAATTCTTAAAAATCACTGTTCCATGGCTGGTTCTAGAAGTGAGCTATATTGTCTAGGAGTAATTCACTTCAGGTGATAGATGCATTCCTAAAAAGTCAGGTAAAAGTGTTATTTGCTGAACTAAAATTATTTCCATAACAACAGCATTTTAGAATAATAACTCCAGGCTATTCTGGTAGTCATATATGAACTTAAGAAGCCAATCTATTGTCATAATTAAAGAATAATGAAAATATAGAACCACATGATTAAACTTGCCCATTTCTCTTTCATCTTTAAGGCTAAAGATTATGGAGGGACTGTCCCTGATCTTCAGCTAAAGCCAACTTCTCCGCTTGTCCACTAGATCTTATTCTCTCTCAAACTAGGCAATTAAGATTTTTTTTTTCTTTCTCTCCTGTCAAGTGGATTATTCTTATCTGAACACAAATATGTGATTATTTATTTCACCATAGAAAAAACATCCAAAGCAAACAAACAAAAAACATTTCTCTAGAAAACACTTCCTCTATTTGGACCACTCTGTTGCTCTGTTTTTCTCTAAACAAGTAATCAAGAGTTTTGCATACACACTGCAATTTCCTTCCATTCATTTTCTCTTCATCAGGCTTTTTTGTTCATACCATTTCACCAAAGCTTCCTTTATCAAGGTCACCAATGACCTGACCTCCATGTTGCTAATCCCAATGGTTACATCTTGGTCACCATTTTACCTGATGAACAAGCAGCATTTGACACAGCTGACTATATTGTTCCTTGATGTTTTTTTGTAACTGAATTTTCATGTTCCACTACTGATTTTCCTCCTTCTTTAGTAGCCAATTCTTCTCTAACTCTTTTGCTGCTTTCTTTTTGGGTACAAACATTTCTGGGTTTAAACATTCAAGTATTTCCAGGCTCAGTTCCCAGATCATTCTTTCTACCTGTGAACATTGCCTTTATAATCTCATTCAGTTCCATAGCTTTAAGGATCATCTATTCACTAATCATTCCCAATTTATATCTTCGGCTGTAACCTCTATCCTGAACTCTAGATTCTCTATCTGGCTCTCTATGTAGCATTTTTTTTTTTTTTGCAGTATACTAAAATTGTGTTCAAAGTTTATTTCAAGTCACAGAAAATATACAAACTAAGACAATAGAATGAACTGATTTTGTTCTGAGAGAAGGTGGCGTGAATCCTCCACCTGGCACCAATTTGAGTCATTCAAGGGTTAGGATGCAGAAGTCATCTTTTTGCAACGTTCCAACAAAGTTATGGAATTAGTGTCCCGATTTGTTGCCAGGTATTTTTGAAAACCTTTGAAGGTGTTCCAGTGGATTTCTGTATTTGTTCCTTTAAGATTAGGATACTCTGCCTCTGCTCAGGAGGCTGCATGGCGATCTGGTCTGCAGTCAGCTGAAGAACCTGCATGATCAAAGCAGCCTTCTCATGGTCCTGTGGGGTAACTTGGTTCTGGCCAGGACTAAAGCCCCCAGGCTGACCTCCACCCTGAACGCTTGCTCCTTGCATGCCTGCTCCCTGCATGACTGGAACCTGTCTGGATCCCTTGGGGCCAACTGCCCCCATGTTAATTGGACTGGGACCCTGGCATCTATGTACTTAGATGTTTGCTGTGTACATAAAACCAAACAAGTGAAAAACATAGTTCTCCCTATTTCCCTTCAAACCTATTCTCCTTACAGTCTTAACATCCCATCCAAAAGACAACTGGGTGCTTCCTCCCAGTTGCTCCTCTTTAATTCTTCTCTTCCTCTCCTATTGCAGATCTTATCTGTAAGAAAACCTTTTAAAAAAATTTATTTAAATTTTAGTTAGTTAACATATAGTGCAATATTGGTTTTCAGAAGTAGAATTCAATGATTCATCACTTACATACAACACCCAATGCTCATGGCAATAAATGCCCTCCTTAATAGTCATCACCCATCTAGCCCATCCCCCAACCACCTCCCTCAATCGACTCTCAGTTTTTTCTCTATTTTGAGAGTCTCTTGTGGTTTGTTTCCCTCTCTCCTCCCCCCACTCTTCTCCATATATTTTTCTGTTTTGTTTTTTAAATTCCACATGTGAGTGTGATCATATGGTATTTGTCTTTCTCTGATTGACTTATTTTCCTTAGCAAAATACATTCAATCTTCATACATGTCATTGCAAATGGCAAGATTTCATTCCTTTTGATGGCTGAGTAATATTCCATTATATATGTATAATGGAACATGATAGGTGATAGATAGATACCACATCATCTTTATCTGTTCATCAGTCAATGGACATTTCCTTCTCTCTGGAGTTTGACTATTGTTGATAATGCTGTTACAAATATTGGGATGCATGTACCCCTTTGAATCTATATTTGTGTATCTTTGGGAAAATACTTTGTGGTACAACTGCTGGATTGTGGGGTAGTTCTATTTTTAGATTTTTGAGGAACCTCCATACTGTTCTCCAGAGTGACTGTACCAGTTCCACAAGAGAATCTTACAGCTCTACTTTCACCATTGATCCTGGATGTGACTAGTTCTCATTCATTCTACTATGCTGATCCATTCTACTATGCTGATCCAAGCCATTATCTCTTCTATCTAAGAAGCTTCTTAGATATGCTTTATATTCCTCTTCTACTTCTGCATCCCAACTACACTCAACATAGCAGCCAAAGTAATCAACAAATCCCCTCATGCCATCTCTTTGCTCAAGCTCCTCAATCTTTTCCCTTCATGGAGACTAAGAGTCAAAGTGTATGAAAGGCCCTGGAAGATCATATGCCCTGTCCTTCCTCCTTGTTATCTCTTTGGCTTTATCTCCCGCTTCTCTCCCTGCTGCTTTCTTCATTTCAACCACACCAATTCCTTCTCACTCCTTTAACACACTGATCAGACTCCTGGATCAGAGCCCTTGTACCTGCTTTCCCTCCATCTGTAGAGTTCTTCCCTCAGACATCAAAGTGGGTCACTCCCTCACATTCTTTTCTTTATTCATATATCACATTCTTAGTGAGGCTTTCTTAGGTCATTCTAACTAAAATTACACATTTCAGCCCAAGGTTCCTTTTACCTCTTCCATATCTTTTTTAAAGCATCTATAATTGACTATATTCTCCACAAAGGTAGAGATGTTAAGCTGTTTGTTCTTTTCATGAAATCATTAATTCATTTACATATTGGTTTAAAACCACCCAATGAGCTAAACATGGGGTTCTTTTTTTAAAAAAAATATTTTATTTATTTATTCATGAGAGACAGAGAGAGAGAGAGAGAGAAAGAGAGAGGCAGAGACACAGGCAGAAGTCTCCCTGCATGGAGCCTGATGTGGGACTCCATCCCAGGTCTCCAGGATTATGCCCTGGGCTGAAGGTGGCGCTAAACCGCTGAGCCACCTGGACTGCACTAACTATGGGGTTCCAAAGGTAAATAAGACACAATCGCTGCCTCTGAAAACTTTACAGTCTATTGGAAAAGAGTACCAAATAAATACAGAGTAGCATGATCTCAATTCCCACATGCTATCCCTACTATCAGATCTTTCCCTCATATAAGATCTCTAAAATAGAGGTTAATATTATTGTGAATAAATTGATGTTATTTTTATCATTTGAACTTTTTTTGTGAGAATTTCTCTTG
Source organism: Canis aureus (assembly GCF_053574225.1). Taxonomy (NCBI): domain Eukaryota; kingdom Metazoa; phylum Chordata; class Mammalia; order Carnivora; family Canidae; genus Canis; species Canis aureus. The sequence goes on along the minus strand of NC_135615.1, from coordinate 2,139,504 downwards.
TAAAGTAATGTCATTCTCTGGTTTAATCATAGAGTCTTATACTGGATGAACCCTCAGATAGAGTCTCATACAATTATCTTATAAATCTGAGGAATTTGCTGCCCAGAAAAAAATGTCATAATAATACAGTTGGGGCACCTGGGTGGCTCAGCCTATTAAGCGACTGACTCTTGGTTCTGACTCAGGTCACCATCTCAGGGTCCTGGGATTGAGCTCCGTGTCAGGCTCTGTGCTCAGTGGGTAGTGTGCTTGAGGATTCTCTTTCCCTCTCTGTGCCTCCCTCTACTCACACTTTCTCTAAAATAAATAAATCTTTAAAGTAATGATAATAATAATGATACTGAGTTTTAGTGGATATCATTATCCACTAGATATTATGCTAAGCATGTTGCATGCATTATTGCATGTAATATTTACAGCAGCCTCATGAGTGCCTATGAGAGACTATTATTGTCTCTCTTTTATAGATGAAAGTACACAGAGGGAAATTTACTCAGGGTCACACAGGTGTAGTTGTGGAATCTCTGGTCAAACTAAGGCCTTGAAAACTATTTATTTATTAAATAAATTAATAACTATTTATTAAGCCCAGGCTCTTGAAAACTGAACATACTATCCTTGCCCATGGAGTTTTGTAGGTAAGTGACAGATTGGGATCTGAAATCCTTTTTCTGGTTTTCAGTCCAGTGTTTTCCCACAGAAAATTAGTATTTTTGTTTCCAAAATTTGTTCCATGGTGATGTTATTTTTTTTGTATACTGACATTTACAGATTTAATAAGTCCTACATGAAAACAACTATGCTAGTAGGTATATCATGGCCACCCTTTATCATCCATTTTTTTAATGATTTAAGAATAAGAGAGCAAATTGAGATGGAGTCACATCTTTATAACAATGTCAATAGCCTCTTTTGTTTATGTGCCATTAAGCCAACATTCTGCAGGACAGGAAGACATCTTAAACAGTTCAATAGTAAAAGAGCAATGAAGAAGCTCTAGCACATCAATGTATATTGCACATGACTGTTTACATGCAAACACATACTGTAAGCATGGAACAGTTTGCTATAGCCAGAGAAAATCATCATAAAAGTTTTCCTTTCCTTGCATCATTCAAAAGTCATTTACTCTTCTTAATGACAGAACAATCTGTGTATTTTTGCAATCACAGTAAGTAGCTCTAGAAAGCATTGTGATAACATCACTTAGAAGCACAGTATGGTAATGTAAAATTAATGAGTGAGATGGCAATCTCCTTTTTAGGCAAATCGTACTTTGTAACATAGCACACTCTCTCAATGAGTCTGTTTTCAGGAACTAGAGAGTGTGGGTATTGTGGTGAAGGGAGCATCTGAAGGGGTGGAAGTTGCTAGGGAAGATGGTTGTTATTGATAGTGTACAACGGCCGCTCATGAGATACAAAGTCCTGTACCCTAGAGGCATATGTGGTGTCTTCTTTTTGAATGTATTTGTTGATTATCTCATAATGATGAGCAACATGATTGAAGCTTAACTGACTTGTATATAGTAACATAAATAACTAAATAAAGTAAGTAAACAAATATGTAAACACCCCCCAAATGTTTCAGCTTTCTAAAACTGGTGTGTATTCAATGAGTAGTAAAATGAGCAAAATGCATAAAGATCTAGCCTTGCTTACCATAGTAATTATCATTTTCATCATTGAGGCTGAGATTCAGATTTCTCTGCCTAGTGTCGAGATCCAGGTCTCTTAATAAATACTTAACTGGAATTTCAAGGAGAAGGGCTCTAGCATGCTTTCAGATTCACTGTTCCAGAGGAGTCGATTTGCAGGAAATGAAAAGACATTGGGAGGAATCTTTAGAAAGCGACATTTGATAAACTGTATACAAATTGTGTGTTGCCTCAAAATAATCCAGGAGGTATGATCTGATTGAAGCACACAGAGCAGTGTGATGTGATAGTCCATCCAGGTTTGGTGTGGTTTTAAACAAAACACTATTCTGTAGAGCTTAATTGCCACTTAATTTTCTTGTTTAAATTATGGCCTGTAGACTGATAAAGATGTTGAAAACTGTTAATGAGTGTAGTCAAGTAGCTTTAAAATATTTGTTTTTTAAAATTTTATATGCCAACTGTAGGACATGGGGGGGGGGGGAAGTGTGTGTGTAAATACAGTAGAAAATTATTTGTAATGTTACTGCCCAGAGAGAAGCACTCTTGATATTTTGGTATAGAAATCTAGTCATTTCACAAGATACTTGCATTCCAGATGGTGAAGGGTTTTCTTCCTTCTTCACATATACATGAACACTGGCCCATATAGGTTACAAGTTACACACAAAAAGAGATCTTTCATAAGACTGAGAAAAATAAGACAGTGACTCTTAGCACATTGGAGTTATGCTAAAAGATGGTCCACTTCATAAGATTTTATGTTGTTTGTTTTTTAGCTTATAAATATTTTACTCTAAGGCTTGATTAAAATGGGAAAACCCAATTTGGAGGAAGAGCCTGGGGTCAGTGCCATGTTTAAGTGACTCCCCAAGGGAGACAGGGGTTTGTGGTGGGGGAAGAGAGGGAAGCCTGGCTTATGTTCACACTCCCTGCCCCTAGGAGTTCTTTGTAGGGAGTTGTAGGTGGTGAGGGAAAGAAAGAAATCCTGTGCACATCATTGTCTAAAATCTACTGTGTGCTTGAGAAACTAAAAATCAGAGCCACCTCTTAATGGGTTGTACCTTTAATCCATCCACATGTTAAATGCGTAGTAAGGAAATACATACGTGCTGCTTACAGATTTAATTTGCTCATCAAAAATACTCATGCAGTGCTTACTTCACATGAATCACTTGTCACTGACACATAGACAAGACCGTATGGCATAAAGCTACTGTCAAGAGCTGGGTGTGGAGTGAGAGAAGGGAGACAGAGCAACGCCAGCAGGAGCCATCACTGGCCAATTGAGATCATCCTCTGCACACAGGACCATGGACTTATTTTTTCTTAATTCAGCATGACATCATTAACATTTTCTCTTGTCTTAAACTCTTCACAGGCACCACTTTAAAATAAGGCTGATTTTATAGATGTTGCAGAATTTATACAGTCATAACCTAACTGCTGAACCATAGAGTTTCTCTTAATTGTTTCTATATTGTTTGGTTATAACAATTCCTCATTTTTTTTAAAGATTTATTTTTATTTATTTATGATAGACATAGAGAGAGAGAGAGAGAGAGAGAGGCGGAGACACAGGAGGAGGGAGAAGCAGGCTCCATGCCGGGAGCCCGACGCGGGACTCGATCTGGGGACTCCAGGATCACATCCTGGGTCAAAGGCAGGCGCGAAACTGCCGAGCCACCCAGGGATCCCCTAAATAATTCCTCATTAATAATCTTTTTGTTGATATCTTAGTTCACAAGAATAATTTTGAACATAGAAATTGCATTGTTGGGTCAAAGGATATACACCACTCTTTTTGGGTTTTTGGGTTTCTGATACACCTTGCCAGATTTCTTTCCTGAGAGGTTGTACCAAGGTGTATTCTTTGCAGCAGTATTCAGAATGACTAATGCTGCAGCAAGTGCTCTCCCCAGGGTCAGGCACAGCCAGAATTCTCCATGTAAAGTAAGCACAGCCTCCTGGCATTTCTAGTGACAAGGTAAACTTTTAGTTTACTCACACACAATGGCTATTCTCTGAGATATATGGACCTTGGTTCATGTCTTCCCCCAGCAACATTATGATTGCTCTAGATATGAATAAGTAAAGGTTACACTAGTGACTTGCCAGGTCATAGTCAATCTATGTCTTCATAGAAAACTGCTAGAGCTTTCTGGTCAAAACAACAACAACAAAATAAATTAAACAGACAACAGAACAACAAATTTTTAAAAATCTCTTTATCTGCGAATACTACTATTTAAAAATTCTAAATAATTAAAATACAAGTCATTCAGCATTACCAGCATACTAAACATGATTTAATTTTGGATGATTTAGAAAGTACATATTAAAGCATTCTCTTATTCTCCATGCCTTAGTCACTTGACCTGTAATAGCCTTCCTTTCATTTGACAAAATCCTACTCATTTTTCATAACCCAACTCTGTGCTCCCCCTTGGGTGAAAATATGTGCAACTTCCCCCCTCTTCATCTCTTTCCTTCCCTCCCTACTTCCCTGGCAGAGTTTGGGGCTAACTCCTTGTGTCTTGCCATCACACCTGAAGCATGCCTCCATTAAGCAGCTCCCCTCATGCTAAGAACTAGTTTAGATGTCTATTTCTCAGCCTCGGATGAGAATTGCCTTAGGGCCATGTCTTGTCCATGTTTTTATTATTTAAACTTACTGCAATATCTGGCAGTTGTCAACTGCTTGGACAAATAACTGGTATCATACCACAGACACTAGAATTTACGGGCTTGGTTAAATAGCTACTGGGATGGCATTACCACAGTGTTGTTCTAAAAACTCAAGCAATCATTGGTCTGTATGTCATTGAGGTCTTAAATGTACAGAAACTTTTTGGCATTTTGAACATGCCAGTTTTGATAGATGGTTCTTTACTTATCAAGCACAAGTAACATCTAATAAAAATCTCTTTTCAAGTTGATATTATCATAGTGGATAAACTTCCATGTCTTTGAGACAGAAGACAAGGAGTTGCTCAGCCAGCAACTATCTCTTTTATCAGGATGCCAGAGCAAAAAAACCCCCAAAATGGTAAATCTTTTGAGAGTGATGTAAAAACGTACATGAGCATTTGTTAGCATGTCAAGTGATTGTGGAGATCTTGTTTCATTTATGTGTTGTGTGTCTTCATGTATCTTGTTTTGCCTAGACTTAAGCTGACATTTTAAACTTAGTGTAGTATAATAATTTTTTGCAGAGAAGCTTACTAATTGCATCTAGAAATGATAAGATAGAAGTATACACATGTAGCTGCCTTGGTAACTCTAGATAATTGTGAATTAATTTATTGAAGGAAAACCTTGCTTTCACCCACTCTTTGTAAGTACCGCACTTAAAAAAACCAAAGAACTGTGCATTCACCATTGATAGTAATTAATATTAATATAATTAATTGATAGTAATTAATATTAATTATAATTAATTACCACATCTCAACTCTATTTGTCTATGTATAGAAATCTTTTGAAACCAAAATACTTACCTCCCTCCAGGAATACTGAGAGAACAAAATTTGTAGCTATTTAGGAAAGAAGTCTATTATTAGCAAGAGTCGTTGGCAGGGAAGATTTATTCATTCATTAATTTAGTTCCTCAATGAAACTTTCAAATGCCTACTGCGTGTGAGATACTATTTAATACTGTGATGTACACAAAGAAGTATTAGTCAGAGCTCCAGGAAGTAAACTATAGGAAAAGCAAAGATATGTGCAAAAATCACACAAATCTGGTAATTATCATACTGTGGGAAGGTACTGTAGGCATGAAACACCATCATATCTTTAACATAACCATCTTAGGAGATAAACAAAGAGGAAGGGACCATTTCTGATTGAAACTGGGGAAGAAGCTTAGAAAACAAGGATATATTTGGTTGGGTCTTTAAGAATGCACAGCATCTTGATACCTGGAGGTGGTAGCAGGCCTGAAATTCAGGTCCATGGATGGTGGCGCCAAGTTAGAATGATTCAACAATTATGATAGTCAGGGACCATAAAAGAAACTTCACTAGGCAGAGAATTTGCTGGAAAAAAACAGTGGAAGATATTTTGGAGGGCTTTAGTGAGGAGGCTTAAGATTTTAGACTCTATTCTATGAGAAATGGGAAGTCATTCACTGAGAATTTCTGAGTTGAAAATAAACACAAATAAATATTTTATTAAGATTAATCTGGTATCAGTGCACACAATGGCTAAGAATTCCAGAGACTGGAAGGCAGTTGCAGTATCCTAAGAATGAGATAATCAGTCTGGTGGGATAATGAGTGAAAATGGAGTCTGATATAGTCTCACGTGAGGCTCCCAAGTACAGTGAAAAGATGTTCCCTTTCCTTCTGGGTGAGAAGGGAAACAGATCTGGTTAAATATGTGAGAAATTTTGGGACAGCGAGAGAAAGTTGGAGAGTTTAGTTTTCTTAGGCGGTGATGAGTGGGAGTAAACTTTCCAAAGCAGACTCTCTGCATAGGGGTTCTGTAAACTCAGAAGCAGCAGAGAGTCTAGTCCCGTATTCTGAAGACAGAGCAGCTGGCTGGGGACTGAGGGGAGGCTGTGAGCCCACTGGCCCCCTTGCTTCCCTTCTCCATCTTTTCTCCTTCTTTTTAATGTTCATTTTATCCAAACTCACACTAAGAGTCCTTACCTGCTGGTAAAAATAAATAAATAAATAAATAAATAAATAAATAAATAAATATTCAATATATATATATTTATTCCAGAGGTTCTGGTTCCAGTGTCATCCCAGATTCAGCTCAAAGGCATCAACTGCATCAGCCTAATTTTGCTGCTAAAATGAGCCTGGGGGTGAGGGAAATGGAGAATAGGGGAGATTCAACAAGGTGGTATAGGAAAATCATAGAACTTGGCAACTAATTCAATGTGGAAAGAAAAGGAAAATAAGGCATAATGGTGATCCCATAATTTTGAATATAGGAGACCAGAAAAAAATTCAAGAGGAGATGCTGGTTTTCATAAAAAAGTAATGAATTACAGAATCTCATTGTTAATGGGACCTTAACTAAAGCTTATTTAGTCCAGTCTTACTTCTAGTGTTCAGATCCCCTCTACATCCTTGCCAAAAGAACATTCACATTAGGATAGACATCTCCAATAATAGGGAACATTCTATCTCTTAAACAGTGCATTCTACCTTTGGAGTTTTGTCTCAGATTTCCTGAGTTCATGGTGAGGAGAGGCTGTTCAGATTACTGGAAATGTAGAATTTTAAGTCAGTAGAAATTAGAGTTGGAAACAAAGATTTGAATCCAAGGAGATGAGGTGACATTGCATCAAGTAGCTAGTCCATGGTGGAGGGAGAGAAGAGGTGGGGAGAGACCTATGGTTGACTTTTGGAAGAGAGAAGGATGGAAGAGGAACTGTAAAGGAGAAAGAGACAAAGGGAAGAAAAAATTAATTACTGTATATAAAGTACAGTGTCATGGAAGTCAGGAAAAAAGAGTTTCAAAAGAGGTCAAATAATGGCAAATCCTGCAGAAGATGGGCAAAAAGAACATGACCAAAAACTCCTCCTGGATTCCTCTGGATCAGATATTTGGTATATGACTCGGTCATCTTGTTAGAAGTCATTTCCTAGAATACATCACACAACCATGTTTAAATGGAATGATTAGATTATATTCCCAATCCAAGTATAAACATGAATTCCCAATCCAAATGATAAATAAATGACTTATTTTTTTTAAATGGTTGGAAATTTGGGCATGTACAAGACTTAATACACTGTATACCTTCTGCCTTGTCCAAGATGAACATTTGAATGTTAAAATCAGGAAACCCTAGGATAAAAGTACATCATATCCAATTTGGACAATAGTGAGGGTTTGAGGATACTATGTATGTTTTTATATGACTGTTTTCTCAAGTACTTTTACACTGTTTTAGTGGACTCCATAGTCAAGTGGTTTCAGTTATGAATGTACTTTTTGGGAGAGGCGGTTCAAGTCTGTCATAGGTCATCAGTGTAAGGCCTTTGATGATTTCATTTTAATCTATACTGAACATTTCTCTATATCACAGAATCACTGACCATGAAATTTGGCAGAAGTGGCAATTTTGTTCACTGCAGGGCTAGCATTAACAGGATACAGGATGTTACAGATCAGATGTAAAGTGTTTTATCGCCGCTGCCTGGGACAGCTCTGTGGTATCTGAGTTACATTCTACAACCTGTTACCTAACCTGTAGACCTGATAATCATGGCTAGATCATTTATCTTATATGGAAAAAAAAATGCTGTTGGCTATAGAACCACTATGACGAGAGGATATAATTTGAGGGATTCAGAAAATGATCCTTTAGGGAAAGAAAAAAGTTCACCTCATCGACCTAGCTGTAAAGCCTTGAAATTCACACATTATTCTCATTTTTGGGGGGTTGAGTTAAGGAATCGACTCATGAGCGTGTTGATATGATTAGTTAACTTGGCAGATGATATTTCCTCCCAGGAGTGGGATGTGAGATACTGATATTTTGATGGAAAGAAAGTTTGGGAAAGGCCCAGGGTTTGGGATGTCTTCTAGAAGGACATGCTGGGCTCCTGGGGAGTGGGTGAATGCCCAAAGACAGGAGAGTGCAGGCAAGGGATTAGGGCAGCACAGGCATACTATTTCAATCAACATTAGTGTTCCTCCTTCCCTCTATTGAATAAGTTTATCTGTAGTGCCAAGAAGGGCCACTAAGAATGGGCTTTCCTGAGCCTACAGAAGACAACAGGGGGGGCAGGCTGTGGGAGAAGCCAGACCAGGCTTCAAATACAATCACTATCACCTTCAAGTTGCCAAATTAAGGAATGTTACATTAGCGACATTCCTTGGTCTCCTCTATCTGTTAAACTGATAGATCTTCCTCACAATGTTGTTGCAGAGTTAAATACAATAGTAGGTATTAAATATAAGCACCCGTATAATGCCTGATGCTGATCAATATTCTGTTCCTTTCTTTTTGTGTCCAAAAAGCCTTCCCTACTAACAAAGAGGAACACGTGAGGAGGCTGAGGGAGAGTAGCTGCTCACTTTTCTCACTTCTGTTCCCACCAAATAGCCTCTCCTTGGCTGGCTTGTCAGTGGAACCTTGAGGTTCCAGCCCCATATGACAGGGGCTTCCTCTGCCAGAGGCAAGGGGGACTTCCCGGGTGTGTGATCTGAGCAGTCATGTAGGGCCTTGTGCTGATGCAAACCCTGGGCCGGGTTTCATGCTCCACTGTTGTCACCTGGAAACTCTTAATAATTTTTGAAGTAGAGGCCTAGTGTTTTACTTTAGTTTGTCCCACCCCCCACCACATCATGTTCTGGCAGAGGACATTTCCTCGTTCCCTCGTTGGCACAGTCCTGTCCTCTATACAAGTGGGAGTGTTTTCTGCCTTTGATTTTTTTTTTTTAAGATTTTATTTATTTATTCATGAGAGACACAGAGAGAGAGGCAGAGACACAGGCAGAGGGAGAAGCAGGCTCCATGCAGGGAGCCCGACGTGGGACTCGATCCCAGGTCTCCAGGATCATGCCCCCGGCGGAAGATGGCGCTAGACCGCTGAGCCACCGGGCTGACCTTTGATTTGTAAAGACTTGAGCCAGGCAGAGGTGAGACTAGACTAGCTGTCTGTTGGGATGAAAGTGAGGGAAGAGGATGAGAAAGGCTCTTGGAAAATCCTTTTTCTGGTGTGAAAGAATCTTTTTAAAAGCAAATGAAAGAAATATACTTTCTATTGAGATTTACTTGGTCAGTGGAAGCATAGTGGGAAGTCCGATGCATATTTAGGTATATTCCTTCTCTACTTTTTTATATTCCATATTTGTAGCCTCAAAATTACGTAGTCACATATCCTTAAACACAAACCAAATAATACAGCTGCCAAAGGATGTAGATATTTTAGGACACATTTGTTTCTCTTACATTTTGTTGATGTCTAAACACAGTCCTTCGAAGTGAAAATTCCCTCATCTAATTTAATTTATTCACATTTTTGCATTGACTATTTGAGTGGTTTTTATGATGGGTGATGCTGAAGTTGTTTCCAATTTCTAAAAGCAAAGACTAAGGCTCCGTGGAGCATTTTTACCGAAGAGACGGGACATGGGTGAATTTACCACAATTGGCCATTTCTTTCGCCTTACCTGGGCCGGCCTCGCAGAAAAGTGTTTCTTGACTTATCCAATGCTGGAAATCACCGTGCTTTTGAAGTTCTCACACCAGCTCCTGATTTGGGAGCAGACGTGCAAGCCGATGTGAAGTGAGTGTTGTTGTGGAGGAAGACCAGAGTCAAAAGGAAGAATCCTGAACCCATAAACACAGCTGACGTGATTCGTAGCAGCACTGAAGCAATTGTGCTATAAGATATAAAGAGCTGCTTTGTCAAGGTCTTTTTACTTTCTGTCTGGAGAAAATTTCAAAGCCTTTGAATAGCCAGAAAAAGGCATCAAAATAAGTGTGAGTGCAGGAGCCTCCTGGGCTGGGCAGCTCTCCCTGCAGCTCCCAGCACTGCTTCCCTGCCAAGATCCACAGGGGATGGGGCTGGAAGAAGAGAGAACCAGAGGTCTTCTGAGCAGGACTTATCCCCTGTGAAGTGGAGCTCCGCGTTGGAGGAGAAGAAAGGAACAGGTGAAAGAGGTGATTTTAATTGTCCTCTAGATTTTTGACCAGATTGCGGATTGAGAAGCCAGAATTGCGGTGCGAAAGCTTAGTCACCAGATACTGTCTCGTCTTTTGAGGCAAAACAACCAAAGACAGAAGCACACACCTCTTTGCCGTAGTTCCGAAGACTTGGAGCTGCTGTCATAAGCCAGGAAAGTTTGGATAAGCGTCTCACATTTTAATTAAATGAATTGGTGGGACATGAGAGGGCCTTGCAGAGCATAAAGTGCCACTTAATTGCCTGGTGTTAGTATTATTAATTAAAGTCGATTAAACTTCTGTTTGAGCCTTGTGTCCTTCCAAGGGAAATATGCAAATTGTTCTTAGATATAGTACTTAATTGGAGATTAAGTAGTTTCCGGCGGGGACCTGCCGAGGCCTAGGAAATCAGAATCACTGTGAAATTCAGAAACGGTGGCGGCGGAGAAAGTCAATGCCCTGGAGACGAGACAGCCAAGCATTCCTTCCTCAATTTCAAAACGGGGGGGGGGGGGGGGGGGAGGGCAAGCTTTCCGCTGGAAGGCCCACAGCCCGACAGGAGGCTACCCACCGGTTTGGAAAACGGGGAGCAAAGTCAGTTCCGTGTTGCTGGGCAACAGGCTTCCGAGCTGAGTTCGCCTCTCCTCAAAGGCCCAGTGCACTGTTTTGGGTCGACGAATCCGAGCGATTTATTCGCTTGTTCCTTGTGCATCAGAAGGCCTGTTCCCAGGGCGGGACTGGCCAAGCCCGGAGGAGCCGGAGGCCCACGTGGCCAAGGCTGGGCCGCCCCAGGGCAGGGCCACAGGGCGATGGCCCGTAGGCGCAGGCGCAGGCCTCGTGCTGTGCAGACACAGAAGGCTTTGGGTGACCAAGAGGGATCCTATCCTAATTAGAGCTTCGAGCCTCAGAGAATTACACGTCACCAATAAAGACTTATCACAAAAGATAAGATGACTCACTGAAGACAAATGGCAGGGAGGCTGACAGCCAAGAGAGTGAAAAGTTGCCATTTGGTGAAAGACCTGGGATGTCACGGTCACAGGGGGCTGTCCCCTTGGAGGGTGTCACTTCACAGGCCGGTGGCTGCCAGTTCCGGGGGCTGGTGCCCGCCCCACAGCGGAGGGGCTGGAGGGCGGCAGGTGAGGCCGAGCCCGGCCTTCAGTGCAGTGAGCGGGTCTGACTGAGGACACGGAATCTGTGGTGTTTGAGATGAAAGCCCCTCGGGGTCTCCCTCACAGCAGAGCCACTTCATCAACTTCCCTAATGTGGAACCAGACTTAAAGCTGGAGGGAGGGAAGAAAAACACTTGTGGCGCTCGAGGAAAGGGGAGGATTTGATGAATGTACAGCGAGGGAGTAGACCCGTTCTCAGGGAAAAGAATCTTTGATCAATGGTATGAAGAAGAGTCTTTCAGACCCTCCAGATTCCAGTCACTTTAAAAGGAACGAAAAGAAGCTGATTCAGAGCGCAGCTGTTGTTATTAAAAACAAAACCAGAACAACAAGGCAAGGAAAAACTCTTCGAAATATCGTCTCAAGTGGCTTATCTGCAGCAGGGCAAATGAACAATGTTTCTCCTCAGAATTCCCCTCAAAACTGGAGGGCAATCCTCGGGCCCCTGTGTTGGAATAAATACGTTCAGGTCTTCTGGGAGAGCTAAGGGAGATTTTGTTACTGGTCATCTTGTTTTCCCTGGAAAATAGGGCCTGGGTGTGCTGAGTGGATGTGCCCTACAACAAGCCAGCTGACCTATCCAGTGTTAGGAAGGAAACGAACTTTGATTGATTGCCTACTGTGTGCAGGCCACTCCCACGTGGATTATGTAACTTAAACAGTATTTTTTTCCCCCTGAGAGTTTATCTTTTATGGAATTGCTAAGAGAAATAGGGCTTCTGTGTGCTTTCATCAACAACTGATGGGCAGCTGCTCTAGAGAGTTGCCATCATTTCATGTGCTTGACGTCTAAGTCTGTCCGAATGTATTCTTTTGAATTCAAATGTCAGTTTTTCACGTCTGCTTTTCCTGAAGATATGTTTTGCCCCTTAATTATTTTCTTTCTGTTTAACAGCCCAGCATTAATTTACAGCTTTTGGATGTTCAACTTATCTGTTCCAATCCTCTCTGTGAAGTTTTGTGCATACTTGAAGATTTTTAAAAGCCACTTGTGATTTCTCTTCAGAAGGTATCAAAGTAGAAGTCCAGGAACTGAGATTCCTTCACCCTCTGGGCCTGAGCGGGTCATCCATGTCTAGCTGCTAAAATGTTACCGACTGCTACTCTCTCACTCTTTTCTTTCTTTCCTATTGTTTGCTAGACATTTGGTTGATTGGCTGTTGTGCCTCTCAAAACTCTTAAAGGGCTTTCAACTCTCCAGCAATGCTGCACAATATTTGTAAAGCCTGTTCTCCTTGCTGCTCAGAAGAAGGAAGTATGTCTGCATTATTCCATACCTGTCTGGTGAAACAAAGCTGAGTCTTAACCAGCAGAATTGTCACATTTGAGGGCTACCTGTGATAAGGACCCTGCCACTGATAATTCTCTGTTATCACTTACCCTGCTAGGTGCTTGATCTGCAGGGTGTCTCAGGCTGTGCCCAAATACTTGAAAGGATGGGGCTGCAGTGGCTCCTCTGATCACAGCTGCCAGTCCAAGCAAGCTGGAGGGTGTGAGTAAAAGCACAAGGACAGCAGCCTATTTGATGAGCACCTCTGGGATCCCGCCTTGGTAGCAGCCTCAGCCTGAGTCCAGGAGAAGCTCTGGTTCACAGATGTGCATTGACTAGTCGTGGCAGGCCTCCTTCACATGGAGCACCAGGCCCTGCACCAGGGCGTCATCCTGTTGGCTTTGAGGTGTGCTCTGTGCTGGTCAGCATTTCCCCAAGGACCTGTCATTGCCTTCATATGGTTTTCTACTCTGTTTCCTAGGGCATCGCTTGTCAGTGCCCTGCTGAGACAGCATAAATCAGTGACAGGTTTTATCTCCATCCTTTATCTCCAGCGAGGATCTCTGGTTATGCAAGGGCCTCTGGTTCATAACCAAATGCATTGATTAGGGCCTGCTGGAGTCTGGACTTAATGCGTGCGCTGAAATGGAGTTTGCCATTAAGTGTGGAGCTAAAGAGTTCATTTTCTTCTGTGAAATGGAATAAAATCACTCAAAGAAGCAGTTGGGATTGAAGATCACAGTAGCTGAAAAGTTATGCATGAAAAAAAATGAAGTTTTTCAGAATTGATTGCAGTATTTCTGAAGAAATTCTTTATCTTTTCACAAAATCAAACTTTCCCGTAGCTTTTAGGGAAACCCATGTTTAAGTTTCTTTTTGATTAACGGAAAGGCGTCGTTTTATTTTTCTTCACCATAATAAAAATCAAGCTGTCTTATGGGATCCTTCAAAATAGAAATCAAGAAATGATTTGAACAGATTATTAAAACTGTTCCTTTAACTCCTTTTTTTAAAACCTTCTTTTAATAAACTAAATTTTAAGCTGATCTCTTCAGAACACAATGGTCATTTTGTGAAAATATGAAACAAGCAAAAATTCACGACAGAACTCGATCACCTTTCCTGTGTTCTGTCCTATTTACGGACAGCAGAGAGAAGTAAGGCTTCCGCTCTCTCTTTTGTGTGGTGTATGCGCTTGAATAGACCCGACAGAATGTATGATTAGGTGAATTTGGCACCTCAATCATTTTATTGTAGCTATTGTTGTGGTTTAGAATTCATGGTGCATCATTTTTAATTCCGGAATACAGAATGGATTTCTCTCTTTTTAAAAAATGATCTCTCCATTTCCAGCGATAAGGCTTTTTAAGGCCTTGATCTAACGGAAAACACAGCGGAGTACACTTACCTATGCCTTGATTTAATTTAACCCCATCCTGCAGCTAATCCTGAAACTCTTGCCGATTATGATGTCTTCCAGAAGCTCTGAGGCCCTCCAGAATCTTTAGTGGGCATCAGTATTATTCTAATGGCTCTGCCTTAAAATCTCATTTATCTGGGCATTCTTTGCTTTTTCTGCCACCGAGTTAGCATCAGCTTAGTCCACTGAAATAGTGTTTCTCAACCTTTTTTTTTTTCATTAAAAAAGCCTCTTTTCCCTTCTGTGAGCTTTTTAAGATCTTTTTTTTCTTAATTGTGCCTTCTCCTCATGAAATTGTAAAACCTCAGATATATCATATATCTGTTTTTCTACTGTGGCCCTCTGTCTGACTGAAAAACATTATAATAGCTAAGATTGTTTTGCCTCCCAAGAACCAATTTTTATCACCTTGGAGCAATATCACCTCCCCCCACCATCACGACATACACTACCAAGTAAATACTACATTATATTTCCTTAAGGCACTATATGTGAGTAAAGCCTTATGAAATGATTAGCTACTAATTGAAATGTGCTTTTACACTTAATGTGTATTTGCATTAAAAGATGATGCACGTTGAGCGTGTGTCTCCTCCTGGTAATGTTGGTACCGTAGCTGCTGGGCCATTAGGGGCAGTGAGGATATAACTGGACTTAGGCGGAACACCAGAAAATTGTTTTTGCCCTAAGGTGTATCATCAGAATTTAGCTCAACTCACCGTTGAGCTAAAGTGAAAGTACCTTCAGCTAATCCTACTCTGCACATTGCACTCCATTTTGTGGGGTTTCCATCATGACCTCAAGGTAACAATGATTTCCTCCTCCACAATCCTCTTCCTAGTGTTTCCAAATCAATCCTGACACCTTCAACCATAAAGATGCAATTTCCCTCTCCCCTGCTCCAATGTTGAGTTCTGATGTTGAAGAGGGCAAAGCTGGAGATTAGGAATACAAGAGAGAGAGGAGCAGGAGAAATAGGTGATGTTAGGAAAACAATAGTAAAGTGTCTGGTAAGAGGTAAATGGAAAAGTTTGGTATTATTCCAAAAACCTTATAGACACAAAATCTTCCCCATAAGCCTTACTTATCATCGAAACTGACATTTTACAAGGCGGGGACATACATAGGAAGAGGGTTCTGATAAGGAGGCAAAGTCACACGCCCAAGGTCACACAGCTAGTAACCTACAGTGCTAGGGTTTAAACCCACCCTGGTCCTGGAGGCCATGTTCATCATGGATGCTCTGTCTTTATAGCAAGCACCTGCCCAAGTTCCAGATAGCTCTCTTTCCCTAACAGCCCCTACTCTGAATTCTCCAGGAGTTATTATTACTGAAACAGTGTTTTTCAGATTGCCCTTAGCAGAGCTTTGGGTGATATCACTCATCTTTTCAAGTTTCAAAGAATTCCCCAAGGATCTCATTTAAAATGTGAAATCTCCTGTTCTTTGTCTGAAGACGAAGATCTCAAGGTGCCTAGAGGAACCCAGAAATCTATCATTCGGATAAACATTCCTTCTGTACCTCCTTACCCTGGGTGCTTGGTCCTACTTTACTCAAAACAGCTCCATGTTTTGTCTTTTTCATTATTGAGTTTGTAAGGTTTTTTTTAAGGAGAGGATTCTTCATGATAAGTCAGAATACCACTGGTCTCACTGGTTACACACCTGCCACAGTGTTCTTTTGGGGAACATTATGACAAATTGTTCTTGATGAATAAATCACCAACAATTTTAAGTACAGCAGTATGAGTATAATGTGTATATTTTATTTGTATCCTGCCATCCTAGGCTAATGATCAAAATCCATTTAATATAATAATATTTTAAATGTGAGGAATACAATATAAAGGGAAAAACTGATCAGAAAAATAAAATAAAGGCGGAATGTATTTATACAAAATATATGCTGTGAGACCTGAGCACATAATATCGAGCAATATGCTTGCTCAACCTGAGCAAATTGGTCTGTGAAATTTCTAACAGCTTAAGAAGAAAATTTATTAGCATTAGGATTCTTTTTGATGAACCACTTGCTTCGTGAAAGACTAGTTGTTTCCATGATCAGAACCCCAGGATAATTGTACCCACTGTAATAGGACACTGTATGATGCTTTGGATGACATCTTCTCAGTAAATCCAATCACAAAGTTCATCTACTGTTTCTTACACTTTCCTTTGTGCAGTTTCATGGAGCTACAGCAAAACCAATTTAGTAAATACAATTCATGGAAGGGCCAAAGTGAGGACGTCAGGTGCCCCTTCTCTATAGGTGAAGAATGCATTTCAAACCAGCTAGACTTTAGGATGGGGTTGGCAAACTATAAGCAATGGGTCAAATGTGAATTTCGGGGGCATTTATAAGTGGTTGAAAAAGAAGAAGAATATTTCATGACATGTGAAGATCATCTAAAATTTGAATTCCAATGTCCATAAGCATGATTTTATTGGAATATATCCTACTCATTTCTTCGCAAACAATATTTTATCTGCCTGCTTGTGTGCTCCAACAGCAGAGTTACATTGTTGTGACAGAGACAATATGGCTCACAAAACTTAAAATATTTACTAGCCAGTCCTTTACAGATAGTCTGCCCCTGCTTTACATTATGGAGAAAGGGATGGACTACATATCCTTCAGTCTTGTTTTTCTTGAGTGAGTTTTGCTCACCTCAGAGAGGCAATGAGTTAAAAGTTCAAGTCCCTGATGAAAATGCAGAGTTTGCATATGCTATTTTTCTTCCTATTAAGGTAGACACATATTTTTTAAACAGTTGAGCCGTGGGCAGAGACATCTTGTGATATCATCCCTCTTGTGAAATTTGGAGGGCTTCATGGGAGCATGTTATACATTTGTGATATGAAATCACAACCAGGAACATGCGAGTACAAGGAGAATGAAACTCTGGAACCAGCAGGATCAGCCATTACTGAGTTTCCCCTCTGACTATCTGCTCTTTGTTCATCCATTTTGTCAGCTGCCAATGTTTTCTCATGGACATGTGTGTCGCAAGCACCAAAGGTTTCCAAAAATATATGTGAGAAAACCTTGACTGTCCTTAACTTGACAATCTTCCCTACAACTTTTTCCTAGGGGTCATTTGGGTTGGACATTAGTGGATATCACTTGGGGATATTTATCCCAGCTTATGGAGCGCTATAATTTTATGGAAACAGCTTGAGAATGACTAGTATAAAACGGAAGTGGATGCTAACTCCTTTCTTGCAAGACTGGTGTCTGAAATTTTACAGGGCGGGAAGCGTCAATAAGGGACTGTCATCAACAAACAGCTCCATGATTTTATTATGAAGGAGGCATTTAGTACAGTCCAGGTGCCTGGATATGTATGTTCCTGCAAAATGTAAATAAACATCACTAACAAGCCTGTTTTGGGTTCATTAAAGTAGCATATACCTGTCTTCTGAGCATATGAGTCAGCATGACAACGAAATTTATAAGAAGCTCTTTTTTTATATAGTAGATTAGAGAAGCTGGATAGGGTATTTGCTCCTTAATCATTGTTCCAAAGATGTAGAGAAGACTGGCCTGGCTTCAGCTGCCAATCTGTGTTTAGAAATGTCACCAATAATTTGTAGCCTGGAAGTGCTTGACTTGTGGACCCCCGGTGCTAATTGGATCCACTGATTTCTGTAAAATCCCCACCTGTCATCAGCTCAGCGGTAGGTATGATATTGAAGCTCTAATGAACCCACAGAAAACATTAAATAGCCAGCCTGATTCCTTTTGATTTTATTACTGGGCAAAAAATTTAGATTTCTAGGGAGGTAACTTTATTTTTATAGTCTCTTATAAGCTTTCATTAGGGTCCACGCTGTTTAAGAAGGAGGTCAGGTTTTATCCTGGAGGACACTCTATTCCTGTAGAAAAGTTACTAGAATTTAAGAACTCCATCCGGTGGCACTTGCTTAGAACTTACAAGGAAAGCGAATTGGAATTCTTGTTAACTAGAAACTGACTTGTTTCATAGCAAACAGCAGAAAAATCCATTCTGGGGAAGTGGGGAGCAGGTGACCTAAGGCTCAGTACTGCTGCCTGTGTGGTTTTGGCTTTGGTACCTATTTTCTTTAGTGCTTCAGTTTCAAAGCAGATTTCACTTGTAGGCCTGTTTTACAGTGCTATGGGAGTTCCCTGTCTCTAGAAGCAGAGACTGACTGTCCTGTCATAGAATACTGTCCTCTGGGGGAACAGGAATACATTTGGAGGAGCTCCAGCATGCATTGCTGTTCTTTGATACCATGAATAAAGCTACCAGTGTCCTTTCACAGCAGGGCACTCAGGAGCTGTTTACAATGGAGGGGACTAGGGCCGCTCTGTCCACAGACTGTCACCACCTCCAGTTGCACTGAGCTGTGGTCTTCATCAGAACATTCTCCTTATATTACCCAGCTCAAGAAAATTCTGTTTCTGTTTAGATAGATAGATAGGATGTGACATGCTTTCCTTCTCCAACCTGAATATCCTCACTCACCTGAATATCCCACGAGGACCCAACTTTTTTATGAACTTTGTGTCAATTGTGGAGAAGCAGTTTGCTTTTCCAGCAAAGGACTCTAATGCCAGCAGGCAAAACACACTCACATCTGACCATACTGTTTGCCCAAATTAGCTATTTTGTTACCCCAGCTCCATAAACCAAAGCCCAATCTCTATCAACCGAAATAATTTCGTCAAAGTTGTTCTTATTCTCCGAGCTCTAGGGCCCTCATAGCGGCCCTTAACCATGCACCAAAAGAGACAAACAAGGAAAGGGTTGTAGGGTTGTTGAATCCTGCCGCCTGGTCATCTGCCCCCCCCACCCCCACCCATGGATATTCCCGCTAGTATGTCTTTCTGAGGTCCTGACTCATCTGCCTTTGAATAATGCCAGCTCCAGGACTTCAGCGTCTTCCCTTGGGAGCTGCTGATCTATTCCTGTTTTGATTTCGGCATTCACTCCTCCTCCCTTTCTTGATTTGTTCAATCATTCTCGGGAATGCTTGAGCTGGCACCGTGCTTAGGGCACCTTCACTCATTCTCCTTTTGGTATTTTCTGAGATTTTCAGAGCAGGTAGTTGTGGGGCATCTTATATTTCTGCTTCATAGCCAGGCTTTTGCTGAATGCAATCTGCTTTGAATTCCTTTGTGACATGAGCTCTCCTTCCCCCTCATTATTTCATTGCTGCAGATCTGTAAAGTATCTTTATTTTTTTCTGGGCTCCTTCCCTCATCATGCTATTGATATGTCGACATGAGTGAAAAGCAACAGGGGAAGAAAGATGTAGTGTGGGCAAGGAGAGCCTCCCACTATGGGCACAGGAGTGAATGGTTGGTCTCAGGGCTGATTTGGAATCAGAGATGCCAACATGGAGAAAAGACTAGAGCTGCTGGCTTTCCAAGATCTGGGATGGGAACTGCGAAGCTGAAAAAACAGGATCCTGCAATCCTACCACCTGCCATTTGTTTGGATCAAATTGCTGGCCTGCGTTTTTAGCTTGAACTAGTTTCCTTTCTGGCCACTGTCTCTTATCTTTGTTCTGTATTCTCCCCGTGGCTGTTTCTCTCCTCTAACCCCAGAACAGACTATTAGGATGCGGGTGGGGGTTTAGATCATCCTATGCAACCCTCTTCAATGAGATGTGAAGAATCAGGCCCCAGAGAAGGGATGACTTCTTCAAGGTCACACAGCAAGCTGCTAGGGGAGCCGAGACTTGAAGCCTATCCCCCTGAATCGCAGGGCCAAAGCTGTCTTCTATAATGGATAGCTGCTTAAATCTGTGGAATTCAGCAAAAGGTAGCTGGGGCTGTAACAGCTGCCTCCAAGTGTGCTCAGAAAGTGATGGTGTGCATCAGTTTGCCAGAGAGAAATGGCAAGGGAAAGAACGCACAGCACTGAGAGAAGACACGTCAGATAAACCTTCAATTAGCCTTATTCTTCCGCAAGAAAACTGAAATTAGCTTAGTACGTAACACCAAATTAAGTGATTTGACTTGGAAGCTAGTCATTAACATCTTCTGGGGTCTCTCCCCTTCATAACTGAAGAAATTTTTTTCTCTTAAATTGTGAAAAGTAAAATTTTAAGACAAGCAGTCTAGGTATTAGTTCATCATCCAAAGTTTCTTTGCTGATAATCTCCTAGCTAGGTGATAAATATTGGCTAATTATACTGTGGGGTTTGGAATTAAGTCTTTCAAGTGGATACCATGGTAGGCAGCAGTATGTATGACTAATGACGAGGTTATAGCCCCTAGTTATAAATTCTGGTGCTTCTGTTACTGTTGATGATTTGCCCTTGAGCCGTTCCCCAGTCACTGTTCTGCTTCATTGACATGTGCATGTGAGAAGAGACCACAGATATGTGGGGTTCCGTACACTGAGACTCCTCTCAACCATAACTAGGGTGCTGATTATACAATTTAGTGATTCTTAACTCTAAAGCACTATCCAATAATGGCAGTGAGTCAAAATAAAGGTAAGAAAAGGTGTCTGTCTTCTATTTCGGTCCTGAATACTGGAAACCAAGAACCTAATCTAATTCTCATGTTATAGAATATAAAAAGGAAGAGGAAAAAGCAACTAGAAATTCTCCTGGAGATCTACATGGCTTCATACTCTAGCTGTGTTCCCTGTTTATTGTACTACTACTTCTAAAGTAGCTGGACACTGACATGGCCCTCTGCCTGAGGAACCAGAGAGCTGTAAAGCAGACTGAGTCAAACATCCAGACAAGAATGGCTTTGCTATTATGGCGGGGTGGTGAAGAGGTGTTAGGATAGCATGATGGCTTCACCGGAGATGAGGATGTTCTTTCCAGAGATTTCACATAATTGATTATCAATAGATACGTGTGCATGTCGTTTCTGATCTGCATGTGTCTCGGTGCCTAAACAACTGTCTGTGTACTCATGGTTTTGGTTACAACCTTCCTGGAGAAGCCATCTGTAGTTAGAGTCAGATCCTTGTCACTGAGCATGACCTCTTTAAGTATTTGTATTGGACAGTGCCTGTTCACCCCCTCCAGGGCACACACTCTGCGCATCCTCCTAGACGCAGTGGGATAGTTTTATTAAACAAAGATATGAATAATGATAAATCTGTGGACTGAGTGTGGAAACTGAGAATTTTGGTGAGCAGTCTCAGTCTTTTAAAAGTCTGTCTCCCTCAGGCTCCTTCTTTGATCATTGAGTGTTTTCCTGCTTTGGGGCATTCTATTTTGCCAAGTGTGGTATTTCTGGGTTAGTACCCATATTGGGAGGATAGCAGCTCGGCCCTTGTAAGACTGGCCTTGTATACATACCCAGACATACAGATGCTAAAATCTCCAGTGGACATTTTATACCATCTTACTCTGTGGCTGACGGGAGATCCTTTTATAACACCCCTACTTCACCCCTGCAGAGCGAAGCACCAAGCGGCTACTTTCCTGTCTTTCCTGCTTATCCCATTTTTTGATGACTCATCCAATTCTCATCTTAGGTATTCGATGCACAGCAGCTTGAGGAATGCCTCTTGTGTCATAGTGATCAACCCATCCTCATCTGTGAACTGCTCTCATGAGAAGCCCAGACACTTGGGCCAGGCCCCGCTCACAGGTAGGCCTAGATAGCTGAACCACGTCCCAGGTTTAGGCACATCCTTATTGTGAGATATGTTCAGTTGATTCTTTGAAAGTAGCCTCTAACAATGTTCATTCTTAGACTTTCTCATCTTCTCATGGCTCTCACCTCTCCATTATGAGAATCTCTTCTCTATCCAGTTTACTGGCCAGAGTTCTCCAACATGAGAGCTTGCAATTCCTCTGTAACAAACCAACAGATATCCTCAAGACCACCTTGACTACCTAAAAGAAGGGTTTTTGGGTTTTTTGTTTTGTTTTGTTTTTAGAGCATTAGGTATGTTAAAATTAACAGAACCATAAGCATGTGCTTATAGCCCAAAATAATGATTTGGTGCTTTAGAACATTTTCCCAACAATGAATGGGCTCTGAAGTCAGTCAGATCAGCATTAAGCACCTAGCTTTGCCATGGGAGTGGCCTTAGACACACTCAGTGTTTCTGCACCTCACTTACCTCATCTGTAAGATGAGAATTTACCACACAGGGCTGTGAAGAGTAAATGAGGCAATTCTTGTGAGTACTAGCACAGTGCTCTGTAAATAGAATGTTATTATACCTTTTTCGTTACTAAATCCCGATGCACAAAATACAGCAGCAGGCTGTGCTGCTCCCTCACTGAGCCTGTTGTTGAAGAGAGGAGCATGCTGGAATGGCAGATGCAGAAAGGCATAAGAAAACCCCCAATAGTAATATTAATTACATTGTTTTCATTTTCTGCCCAAGGTATGAAATGTATGCCTCCTGTCAAGAAAGACCATCGCAAGCTTTCTTGTGACCTCACACATCCTGCTGGGCATAAGACTCTAGAGGCTCCTTACCTGGGCCAGTTCTCATGGCTGCGTGGGAGTGTGACAACCTTTAGTCATAAGGGCCCATCTGCCACCACACAGTGAGGAGGCTGGCTTACGGTGTAAAAGCAGTGGATTCTCCAAACTCAGTGTCCCTCACCTGTGATAAACCTGCTGTGTGCACAGTAGCCATCAGTAGCCACGAGACTGAGTGGGGCAAAGGAACCAATGAAAATGGGTGGTACTAATGCTGTGTGTGAGTAGTGAGATATGTCATCTTGGGCTTAGGGAAGGGCTTTCTGTGAATATCCATGACATAGGAATAAGCTAATTGATTGTCTTGCAAATAAGATAAAATCCCAGACCCAAGCCTTTTCTTTGGCGAGGTGTTAGGATTATAGCAAGAGTATGTCAGCACGAGGTGTTAGGATTATAGCAAGAGTATGTCAGCACGCAGTACCAACCCATAAAATCTGATCCTCATTTTTTTGAGCTTCCTTCTGGAAAGGTTCCATCAAGGAAGGATGTGCCAGCACAGTAGTGCTCAAGGGCTATATATCCGGGGGCTGTCAAATGAGTGTTGCTATGACTGTTTCTGCAGATAATTCTTTATAGCTTAGTGCTGCCTATAGAATAAACACAAATTCCTTCCAAGAGATACTTACGTCTCTTTCTGACCCTCCCATTACAAAACCTCATCCATTAACCCTTCTTGCTCCCTGACTCTATGGTACAGATGTATAGAACAATTACGTGATTTATCACACTTGTATTCAGTAAGTGTCCACTGATGGCACTGGATATGGCCGACCTTGTGTTAAGACTGGGGCAAAGAGGTGGGCAAACTAGGCACATTGTTCAGTTCCCTCCAGAACAGGCACGCTCCTTCTGATTTCTTTGTCATCTGCTCTGCCTTCTTCGATGAAGACTTGCGTATGTCCTACATAATTTCTCTTGAGGTCCACCTGCTCCCAGAAATCTTCCCTGACCCCGGATCTTAGGTCTCCTTCTGTTGTGCTACTCCAGCACTGAAGGCATATCTCTGCCACAGCAACTGTCCCCCTGACTTTTACTGAATTGCTGACTTTCCAGACCCGTTAAGGCCATTCCACAATCCACTCATGTTCAAAGTCCTTTGCAATTTTAATGCAGGATCCATTTTTTATTCATATTTTTATCTGTAGGGCCTCTACAGCATCTGACATACAGTAAACATTCAATAAATATGTTGCAGAATCAATGACTAATTAATTTTGGTTCCCCAATAGACAGAGTCATAGACATATGCAGCTGGAGGGCCAAGAGAGTTTTGCAAGACCACTTCTAACTCCCCATGTCATTGATAAGTCATTTCCTAGTTGAACCGCAGAAAGGAACAGAAATACCAGATACCCACCTTTTGGAGCTGCAGAAAATCTGTGAACAGAAGTAATAACTAAAGTAAGGAGAGATACTTCAGTTCAGCAGTTTGTCTACATGCTGGTTAGTAGAACAGGTAGGACTTTTGGGTAAAGATGATTGTGTTGAAGCTGGTTCTACCTCATTGAGCTCAAGCTTCAGAGTTAAAAGCTCACATTTACTCAATTGTGAGCTTGATGATGAATCATGTATTACTCATCTTCCATCTTACAAACCACATGTACGGAGATGTTCCATAAATGGCTACCAGGTGGGGTGAAAAGAATTTCTTAAGATCCGGGTAAAGTGCCTGGGACATATTCAGATGGGGAGTGAAGTGGTAAAGAGTGGTTTTTATTAGGCAACTGGAGGTGAGACTTGAGTCAGTGGTCTGTGGCAGGGCTGTCCTGGTTGGGGCACAGAGCCAGGCAGGAAGGAAAGGACTTTGTTCCCCCAGAGGACATTAACATTTTTTTAATCCTCTGAGTATGCTCTCTTTTCATTATTTTTTTTGCTTTTCTTTTTCTTTCCTCCTTGTGTTTCTTCCATGGAAATTCCTGTTTGTCTTTGGCATTAGTTTCATTCTTTAAGATGTAGCCACTTGTGAGTGTTAGGTAGCATATGCTTTTAAACTTCTCACAAGTTGCATTTAGAGTGAGTTAAGTTCTACCAGAGTGGAATCTGCCCAAGAAAACATCCAACAACTTGTGGAATATGATCAAACTTTGAAGACAACTGTTGAATTGGGAAGTGACTTTTCTCCCTGATAATTCCTGGCCAGGCTGATTTGATGTTTGAAGCATACCCTCGACCTGGTAATTTACTTCTTTAGCTGATGGCTACTCTCCTCAGGCCTGTTAGCCCATCAGCCAACAATTGTTAAAAATGACCAAAAAGTGAAAACAAAACACCATTTTGTGGGTCTAATTAAAAAAAAAAATCGCTTCATGTGTTAGGACCTTGAGCCAGGACCATTAGAAAACACTTTATAAGATAGAAATAAAATAATCCTTATTTTATTATGGGTAGCAATAAGCAAGCATTTGTGTATAGCCTATATTCATCTATAAACTTACAAGTAATGGAAAGGAAGGTCATTTTTGATACATAGATATTTCTAGTTCACTCCACTCCATAGAAATTTGACAAAATATTTTTATTCTAGTATTTTTATTCCAGTAAAACATTTTATGCCAGTAAACGTACTCCTTTGTTCATGTATAATTTCATTTCAAATAGTTTCTCTTCTCATTTTTCTAATTCTCCTTCCCTTCTTGGTTAGGACAATGTGTTTATTGATTAAAAGTCTACTGAATGCTGGGTTGCCCAAGGTCTGAGCTACCCAAGAGAAGAAAAGTGACTTTCAGGTTTTCTTTCCTTGTCAGGAAGCCGTCAAGATTTTCCTCTCAGAATTTGAAGCTAATGTGCCCGGCAAGGAAAATATTCTAACTCCTTTGGTTCTATATTTCCAACTTCTTTTTAATTATCATTAGTTTCATCAGAAATTTCTAATTTCCTTTAAATATGCAATTTTAACAGGATTTGGCACATTCTTAAGTATTTCTACTCCATCTTCTACCAAGTATTTTTTCCTGAAGCTATGTCAAAATTTATAATGGAGTTTGATATAGTTTTAAATATTTGATGGATTATTAATTTTTCAATAGTTTATATATTATGTAGTAAAATATTCAAAGCATACAAAGGATATGCAGATATACATGAAAAATATGCCTTTCCCTTCCTTGGCCCTCAGTTTCCAGATTTCCTTTCCATGGACAAACAGAATTACTCATTCTTGTGTATCCTTGCAGACAAACACAGATGTATATATGCTTAGTATTGATGCTTGCTCCTCCCCCTTTACACAAAGAGTTGTTATTGCACACTCTCTATTTGATTTTCCTCAGATATCTATATATCTCAAAGGTGTTCCAAATCATTAAAGAAGTATGGCCTCTTTTTTATAGCTGAGCTTTATTCCATAGAAATACCATAATTTATCCAAACAATTCCTGACTGATGAACATTGAGGTTGTTCCTAATATTTTGCTATTGTCCTCCATTCTGCAATGACTACATCTGTTCATATGTCTTTGTGCCCATATGTGAAATTATCTCTAGGATAAAGTCTCAGATTCAAATTGCTTGGTCAAAAGGAATAGAAGCACACTTCAGTTTTGATAGGTGTTGCCAAATTGTCCTCCAAAGATGTTTCCCCAAGTTACATCCATAGAAACGTGATTTGAGAATGTGGGTTTCTTTTTCAAATGTGTACCATCTAGAAAGAGAGGTAACCTGCTCAATATTTGCCATCTTGTCTTGCAATCAGCAACTAAATGAATCTACTAGACACTAAATATAATTACGAGCCCATTACAGTTTCTATTGAAATTAGTCAGTATAATGCTTCTTTCCACCTTCTCCAGCTAATTAAATGTATACTTAATATCCATGCCTCAACTTGCAATCTTGAAAGTATTTAGTGGCTGCACACAGAGCATTTGACAGCTATGCTCATCAATAGGAGCGAGAGTGTTCCATGTGTTTTAGACAAATAAAGGTCAACGTCTTAAGCCCGATGTTGTTCTGTTAGACGAGTATTTAAACTGTGATCTTATATCTCAAAATTCAGTACAATATTAAACATGATGGTGAGTTCAGCAGGTGTTTGCTATTCCTGCCTAGAACTGTCTACACTTTTGATCAATTTTGCTCAAGGAAAATTCTCCTTGAGCATAATGTTCCTATGGTTTTGATAATCAGATCATTTAGACGCAGCCTGAAACAATTCTGTCTGCTTTTAACATGTCAATAAAAAATAAAAATGGTTTCAACTTCTGATTTTAGAATTAGGAGTGTTAGTTTTGTTTCTATTATTAATGGAGTAAATATTTTATAATGAATTCTGTACACGTAATTATTTTTACCTATTTGGGAATTCACACATCCTGCCATAAGGTTTCTTTTTTTCTCCCTGATGTGTTACAACCAAGCCCACCATTTGCTCTGAGAGCTGAGGTGAATTCCTGTACCTTGCTTTGTCAGTCTGGCTCAGTGTTTTCCCCTCTCTGCATCTACATTTGAAGTCAGTGTTTTCTTGATAGACTGTAGCAGCTTATAATACAAAAACCTGATGATGTGAATCAAGAATTCTCAACTATGCAAAAGTAACAACATGAAAAGAATTCATTATGAAATATCTCCATCAGTAAAAATCTTTTTTTTTTTTTTTTTTTTTTGGACATCAGTAAAAATCTTTAACATTCCTAATTCTAAAACCAGAAGTTGAAGCCAAAAAATGTATTTTTTGATATATTAGAAGTAGTCAGTATTGTCTGTGAAAGTTTTATGTTTCTAAGTGTCAAATAAGTGGCCCTTACAAATGAGAGTAGAAATGATGATACATAAAATCCCATAGAAAGGCATGATAATGATTCTTTTCTTCTGTTTCTATTCCTTATAACCTGGTTTCTTTTTTACCATTTCTTCTCCTAGCTTTATATTTTAATTAATCCCTCCTCACTTTCTAAATACTCTGGCTATCACAGTGAGGTTGGACATCTCCCAAATTGATCTTATCTCACCTCCAGCCAGCTTCCCCTCCAGAGTTCCCTCTATCAGTGGGTAGTGTCACCATGCATCCCGTGACACTACCTGGAAACACTTTCTTCTCCCTCCTCTGCCCTTCCTGCATAGTCCATCGGTCACCAAAGGTTGATGTTCTACTTCCTAAATATCTCTCAGATCTCTCCACTTCTTTCCATCTTAACTGCACCTAGTCTTACTGGACATGGCTTCCTAAATGTTATCCCCACATTTACTCTTGTTAATCTCTAGTTACTTTTCTACATAAAGAATATATGAAACAAAAGTCTGTGAGGAATTGGACATCAAGCCCCAGACAATAAAAGAGAGACAATTGAGACACAGGAAACAATAAGATAAGTCTCAGAATGACCTTGCTTATTAGCATGATGCAGGGAAGGGAAGCCACATGGAGCCTAGTAATCTTTCTGAGTTAAATAAAGGTGAGCTGGGAGCATAAGAAAATGGAGGGCATTGAATTTCACATGACAGTGTCAGAGAAGAGAGACCGGTAGATATAGAAAGCTCTGGAGAGTTCCTGGGTGTTCTCTTCAAGTACTCAGGTGAATAGTGATTGGTGCAAATCTGCAAGGAAACTACCCGTGCTGGGGGAGGATCTAATCAAAAGGATGAGAATGAAAAATACTCAGAGTTCATTAGGACTTATAGTAATGCCCAATCCCTGCAATCAGAGTGGAAAACCTCATAATTTATGATTCATTGAGTAGATTACTCAGGAAGGTATTGTCTAAGTAGCGAGGAAAATTCTCCTTGAGCATAATGTTCCTCTGGTTCTGATTTTATAAAAACTGGTTCTGCCTAACAATGTTTAAAAGCATGATCCAAGAGAATCCAACTATTTTGAGTTAGTTGACCACATCCCAAGAAACAACAACAACAACGAGAACATGTATAAGATTATAGAAAAATTCAGCATCCAATTAAGGTAAGAATCACAATATCTAGTATCCAATCACAAATTAGCAGGCATTAGGGGAAGAAAACGAAACAAAACAAAATAAAACCACACAACACAAAACAGGGAAGTATAAAACACAATGGGAATAAAAATTAAAACTAACTCAGAATTGGCACAGATGACAGAATTAGTAGACAAGGGTATTAAAATAGTTATCATGACCATTTAATGTGATAAAAAAGCTAGGAAATGAGTGTGTTAAGTAAAGATACAGAAAATATTTTTAAAAAGAACCAAATCAAGCTTTTAGAATGAAATCTACAATGTCTGAGATTAAAAAAATACACAGGATATGGCTAGCAGCAGATTAGACATTGCATAATAAAAGATTAGTGAACTTGGAAACATAGCAGTAGAAACTATTTGAAATGAAACAAAGAGAAAACAGTGAAAGGAAAAAAAATGAGAGCATCAGTGAGCTCTGGAACAATTTTAGTAGGTCTAATATTGTGTAATTGGTGTAGCACAGAAAAGTTATTTGTTAAAATAATGGCCAAAATATTTCCAAATTTGATGAAAAATAGAAACAAATGGATCCAAGCAACTTTAAAAACAAGAAACATGAAGAGAACTACATCAAGTCCCATCATAATCAAATTGTTTAAAACTAGTGATAAAGACAATATATTAAAAAGAACCACATTCTTTTTAATAAGAGTAAAAGGCCACATTAAATGCAAAGAAAAAAGAAAAGTAGTTTTCTCCCCAGAAACAAAGCAAGTGAGAAGACAGAGGGGCAGCACCCTTAAAGTTCTCAAAGAAAAAAACAACACGGAGTCTTTACCAGTGAAAACACCATCTTTGAAAGATAAAAGCACATAAAAACTTATTCAGACAGTTAAAGCTAAAAAACATTTATTAGCAACACACTTACACTGTAAGAAATGATAAAGGAAGTTCTTTAAGCAAAGTGACTCCACATGGAGATTGTATTCACAGAAAGAAATGAGGAGCCCCGGAAATGGCAATGTTGTTGAAGAAATGTGTGGGAAATATCAGAAAGGGAGACAGAACGTAAAGACTGCTAACTCTGGGAAACGAACTAGGGGTGGTAGAAGGGGAGGAGGGCGGGGGGTGGGAGTGAATGGGTGACGGGCACTGGGTGTTATTCTGTATGTTAGTAAATTGAACACCAATAAAAAATAAATTAAAAAAAAAAAAAAAAAAGAAATGAGGAGCCCCGGAAATGGCAATGTTGTTGATACTATAAAATAGAGTTTTTTCTTCTAATTTAAATCTCTTGAAAAGATAGTCAACGGCTTAAAGTATTAACAGTGTATTGTGGAGTGTACATAATATATAGGAATAGAATGTGTGATGGCAAGAGCGTGAAAGCTGGGAGAGAGAAACGGTGGTGTACTGTTGTAAGGTTCTTATACTATATGGGAAGGGTAGATTAGATTCTGATAAGGTAATGATGTATGGTGTATACTATACTATGGATCCTAAAACAATTACAAAAATAATGCCACAGAGAGTTATAGCTAATAAGAAAGCACAAGGGTAAATAGAATCATTAAACAAAATATTCTATCCAGGGACTCTGGCTTAGGCAAATTGGTATAGACTCACTTGTCTCTGTTGGGTACAACTATAAACCTTGGGGATAATGCAAGAGGCAACCAAAGGAGAATTCTGAATGGTAGAAAAAGGAAAACAACGGATTAGGGGCCTTAGAACTACAGGAAAAGCAACATAATCTCCCTGCCTAGCAGAAGATGACTCAGGCTTGTCATTTTCTGACCCCAAGCATCAGGTAGGTGGCTTTAGATGGCTCATTTGTCTCCTGAATTGAATGAGAGTCCTACCAGCAACAACAGGCAAGCTAAGCAACACCAGCATAGGGGATTGATTGAGAGCCCTGCTAACAAATATTTAGGGGAAGCACTCTCTCAGTGGGGACCTGAGACTCCTCTCTCTAATCAAAGAGGCCGGGAGACACTAACAAGGGAGATTCCACTGCAAAAAGTGGCTGGACCTGGAGGCACTCTCATTCCCTAGGCCTGAGACTCCCTCCCCCCCTTCACCCAAGACACTGAATGGCTGGGTGGCACTAAGAAAGGGGACACACCACAATAAGGACCTAGTTCAGGAAGTCTCCTTGTCCTCCTGCCAGATAATCTCTTTCCCCACCCAGAGACACTGGATACCCTGGCTTGGGTAAACTATAGCCCATCACTTGAAGTAGTACTAGCAGAAAGAAAACAGCAGTCAAAATAGTGCCCAATAGCTCTGAAAATTACATTGTCACATAGTTTACAAAATCAGGTCAGAACCTGTGCCTAAACCTAAATATGGTGACTGCCTGCTATCATAAAAGATCTAAATAAGGCCCAGAGTCTGCTTACATAGAAGCTTAAATATCCAAGATGTAATAAAAAGTTACCTGCATACCAAAAGCCAGGAATTTTTTTTTTTTTTAAGCCAGGAATTTTAAAACAGTCACCATGAAAATGTTTCACCAAGGTATTATAAATTCTCTTGAAATAATTGAAAAAATAGAAAGTCTAAGCAAAAAAGTTAATTAAAAAAAAAAAAAAGAACCAGGTGAAAAATGTAGAGCTTCATAATGCAAAAGAAGAAATCAAAATGAGCTGGGTAAGCTCAATTGTAGGGAGGATATGACCAAGAATCACTGAAGTTGGGACAGGTCAATAGAATTTATCGAATTTGAACAACAGAGGGAAAATAGACTGAAGAAAAATGGGATTTATGGGACAGTAACAGGAGATCTAACATTTGTATCAGTGGAGTCCCATAATGAGTCCCAGAACAAGAAGAAAGCAAGTGTGACCGAAAGAGTGCTCCAGGAAATAATGGCTAAAAGTTTTGGCAAAAGAAGTAACCCTATGGGTTCAAGAAGCTAAACTGCAAATAGGATAAACTAAAAAAAAATAATAAAAAAAAATCCACATTAAGACATACAATAATTAAATTTCTGAAAACTAAAGACAAAGAAAAATCTTGGAAACAGAGAGAAACAACAGGTTACCTACAGGGAAATGTCAATTTGAATGACGTGGATTTGTAGTCTGACACCAATGGAGGCCAGAAAGAAGCAGCCCAACATTTTTCAAGTGCTGAAAGAAGAGAACTGTCAACCATGAATAGTCTGGGTGAAACTATCCTTCAGGAATGAAAGGACAATAAAGACATCCTCAGATGAAGAAAAACTAAAAGGATTTGTCACTAGCAGACCTATCCTTAAGGACTGACTAAAGGAAGTTTTACAGACAGAAAGGAAACGATGAAAGAAGAAATTTTGAATTATCAGCAGAACAATGGGAAGAGTAGAAATAGATGTACATGCAATAGACTATCTTTCTGTTCATGAGTTTTATAAATCAAATTTGATGATTTAAATAAAAATTGTAATATCACCTGATGCTTAAGATAATGACATTGAAAAGAAGGAAGGTCAAGGGCTAAAGTTTCTAAACTTCACTGGAAGTGGATAAAAATGTTGACAAGAATAGATGAGCATAAGGTAGATATATATACTTACAGCAACCAACAGGAAAACTATACAGAAAGCACTCAAAAACACCATAAACCAGGGGTGCCTGGGTGGCTCAGTCAGTTAAGCATCTGCCTTCTGCCCAGGTCATGATCCCAGGGTCCTGGGATTGAGCTTTGTTTCAAGCTCAATTGGGAGAGTCTGCTTCTCCCTCTGCTGCTTCCCCCACCCTCCTACTCTCTCTAATAAATAGATAAAATCTTAAAAAAAAAAAAAACCCACACAGTAAAAACAAATCAACAAGGTATTCTAAAGTTTATTTGGGTAAGAATCCAGAAAGTTCAATGATATAGCTGTTATATGAAAACAGCTATATGCCCAATTCAGACAGTCAGAGAATTTTATGGTTGGAAGACCATTTAGTTCCGTGTTTCCCAATCATTAACATGTGTTTTAATCACTCAGTAATCTTGTTGCAATGCAAATTCTGATTGATTAGGTTTTAGCTGGGACCTAAGATTCTGTGTTCCAAAAAGCTGCTGATCCAAGGACCATGCTTTAAATAGCAAGAATTTGTTCCAATCCCTTTTTCTAACAGATGAGAAATAGATGGCCCTCTGGCTTTCTAGAACAGTGCAATGACTCTAGAGGGCCAAAAGCCATGGAATATGAGTTCTGTTGATAGCAATTCCTCAAGCACTTATCACAAAGCTCTCTAGCCGCGCTTTGGTTGCTGCCTTTCCCATGTTGTAGCTTTTATTATTCTTTTAGTTCTGAGGTTGTATTGAAAAATCCCTTTCAATTAATTTCTTTTTGCTGTAGCTATCCAGAGTCAGTTTCTGTTGCATGCGATCAAAAGAACCTTCACTAAGGGAGGGTGTGTGTTGGGCCTGAGTGCAATGAAACACACCGTATTTGCAACACAAGAATATGAATTGCCCCTCCTAAAATATAGCAATTGAGATATTCTTTTAAAAGTTTACACAAGCTCGCTGGTGACTCGAAAAAATTTCTCTCCAGCATGACCTCTCTTCTCCTCTTCTAGGCTGCTATCCAACTTCTTACTTGATCTCTCCATCTGAATATCTAATAAATATCTCTAACCTAATATGTCCAAAACAAAACCTAATCTTCAGCAGCAAATGGCACCACCTTTCATGTAGTTGCTCAGATCACACTCTAGAAATCATCCCTTGTTTCTCTTTCTTCCTTTCCTTACTCCAGTGGCTCAGCAAGTTCAGTCGGTTCTACCTTAAAAGTGCAGCCAGGATCCAACCACTCACATCTGAACCACTTTATCCTCCCTGAAACCACCCTTCTCTGTCCCTTAGGCAACTGCAGCAGCCTCGTAGGTACACTTTCTGCTTCTACTCTTGCTTTGCCACATGGCAGCCAGAGGGATTATTTTAAAATGTAAACCAGACCATGGTACTTTCATGCTCAAAATCTGTCAGTAGCTTCTCATCACACTGAAAATAAAATCCAAACACCCTAGGATCTCCAAGGCCTGATGTGAGCTGACCCTTGGCTGAACCTCTCACTTCAGTTTTGTCCAACTGTCCTCCTTGGACATCTTGTCCAGCCATGCTGGTCACCTTGTTATCTCTCCACCTGGAGAAGGGGCCTTAGAGGGCAAGGATTTCTTCTGTTTTACTCACTGTGATATTTTCAGAGCCTAGCATAATGCCTGACACAGAGTAGGTATCAATTAATTATTCTTAATAAGTGAGAAAAGTTTAAAAAATACTGACTCAAAAAGAAAGAAAAAAGGACAATGGGACAAGAAATAAATGGGGCAAATAAAAATAATGTAATGATAGCTATAATTTAATCAAATCTATAATTACATTAGATCACAATGGGCTAACACTGCAATTAAAGGGTAGAAATTTTTGAATGGAAAAACAAACAAACAAACAAACAATCACTACATACTGCATGCAAAAAGTGCAGTTTAACTATAAAGATATAATTAGGGTAAAAGTAAAGTATGGAAAAATATATCATGCTAACACTAATCATAACAAAGTTTCAATGGTTATATTAATATAAAGCTAAGCAGTTTTAGAGCAAAGGATATTAGCAGTGATAGAGAAGTCTGTTTGATAATGATAACAGGGTCAACTTACTATAGAACACAGCCATAGTAATTGTTAATCCATTTAATAACAGAACTTCAAAACATCAGAAGCAGAAACTAGTAGAACTGCAAGGATAAACAGATAAATCTTGAAGAGTGTCCATAAACAGACCCACACATATATGGTCAATGAAGTTTTGACAAGGTTGCAAAGGCAATTCAATGAGAAAAAGGATAATCTTTCCAACTAATTTTACTGGAACTATTGGATAACCATATATGCAAAAATGAACATCAGTTCACATTCTGCGTTATGTACAAAAACCAACTTTAAGTGCATCATATAACCTAAATATAAATCATCAAACTATAAAACTTCTAGAAGAAGATTATTTTCTTCATGGAAGAGAATCTTGGTGATGTTTGATTAGGCAAAGATTTCTTGGAGCATCTGGGTAGCTCAGTCAGTTAAGAATCCAACTCTTGGCTTCAGCTCAGCTCATGATCTCAGAATTGTGAGATCAAGCTCCATGGTGGGCTCTGTGCTGGGTGTGGAGCCTGCTTAAGATTCTTTCTCTGCTCTGCCTCCTTGCCTCTCCCTCTCAAAGAAAAAAATAATTTCATACATATAACATCAAAGATACAACATATACAAATTAGATTTCATCAATTTAAGAACTCAGCTCTTTAAAAGAACTGCAAAGAGAATAAAAAGGTTGCCATTGATGGAGAAAAAAATATTTGTAAATCACATATCAGCTAAGAGGCTTATATTTGGAAAATATAAAGAAGTTGTAAAACTCAATGATAAGAAGATAAAGAACCAAAAACAAAAGGAAGAAATGAATAGACATTTCACCCAAGGAATTACAAGGGTGGTAATAAGCTCATGGAAATACACTGAAACAGGGAAATGCAAATTAAAGCCACAGTAACATGTCATACACACTGGTTAGAATGTCCAACATTTTAAAAAAGACTGATGATACCAATGTTGGCACTGATGTGGAGCAACTGGAACTCTCACATTCTGCAGGTGCGAATGTAGGTGCATACAATGCCTTTGGAAAAAATCTATCAGCTACATGCAAAAGAAAGTTATGCCATATACAAAAATAAATTCAAGTGGATTAAAGACCTAAATGTGATCTGAAACCATAAAAATCCTAGAAGAGAGCACAAGAGGTAACTTCTTTGACATCAGCAGTGCAATATTTTTCTAGATGTCTCCCGAGGCAAGGGAAATTAAAGCAAAAATAAATTATTTGGATTATATCAAAATAAAAAGCTTCTACACAGTGAAGGAAACAATCAACAAAACTTAAAGACAATCTATTGAATGAAAGAAGATACTTGCAAATGACATATCAAATAAAGGATTAGTATCCAAAATATGCAAAGAACTGATAAAACTCAACACTCCTGAAGACATATACTCCAATTAAAAATAGGCAGAAAACATGCATCAGCATTTCTCCAAAGAAGACATCCAAATGACCAACAGACACATGAAAAGATGTTCAACATCACTCATAATCACAGCAATGGAAATCAAAACCACAAAGAAATACTATCTCACACTTGTCAGATGGGTAAAATAAAAAAAAAACCACAAGAAATGACAAGTGTTGGCAAAGATGTGGAGAAAAAAGAACCCTCGTGCACTGTTGGGAATGCAAACTGGTGCAGCCACTGTTGAAAAGGGTAAGGATCTTCCTTAAAAAGTTAAAAATAGGGATCCCTAGGTGGCTCAGCAGCTGAGCATCTGCCTTTGGCCCAGGGCATGATCCTGGAGTCCTGGGATTGAGTTCCACATCGGGCTCCCTGCATGGAGCCAGCTTCTCCTTCTGCCTGTGTCTCTGCCTCTGTCGCTGTGTCTTTCATGAATAAATAAATAAAATACTAAAAAAAGTTAAAAACCGAATATCCTATGATCCAGTAATTGCACTACCAGGTATTTGCCAAAAAAATATAAAAACACTAATTCAAAGAGATATATGCACTTCTATGTTTATTACAGCAATATTTACAAAAGCCAGATTACATAAACAGCCCAATTGTCCCTCGATAAATGAATGGATAAAGAAGTGTGGTGTGTGTGTGTGTATATATATATATATACATATATATATGTGTATATATACATATATACAATATTCATTAATATTCATATATATGAATATATATATGAATATAATATATATACACCATTCATATATATATGAATATTAAATATTCAGCCAGAAAAAAAGAATGAAATCTTGCCATTTGGAGAGTATAATGTTCATAAAATGTGAGAGACAAATACCATAAAATTTTACTCATTTGTAGAATTTAAGCAACAGAAAGAAAAAAAAAAGAGCAAGAGAGATAAACCAAGAAACAGACTCTTAACTTATAGAGTACAATCTGATGGTTCTCAGAGGGGAGGTAGGTGGGGGATGGGTGAAATAGGTGGTGGGGATTAAGGAGGACACGCTGTGATGACCACTGGGTGATGTATGGAAGTGCTGAATCACAGTATTGTACATCTGAAACTAATATAACACAGTATGCTAACTATACTGGGATTAAACTAAAAAGTGTTATTAAAAAAACAAACAGCTACTGCTACTTGCTTAGTAAAATGGACACTAAGGCATTAGAGACAGAACTAGAAATCCAAGATTCCCTACCCTCCACCAGTTGAGCTCTTCTCACTTCATAATGTAGTTCTTTGTTAAAATTCAGACAATTTTGATTTTGTGTTTCTCAAAATCAACAAGAAAATAAATTGTTAATTATCAATAAAAGTATGTTTCAGATGTCTTAAGACACCTCCATGTTGGTCTTTATGGATTCAAACACAACATTTCTAGTTAAAGGAGTTTCTCTCAAAAATAGAAAAATTATGTTGAGTGAAAAAAACTTGACAAAAATAATTCATACTATATAATTGTATTTATATAAAATTCTAGAAAATACAAACTAATCTACAGTGAAATAAAGCAGATCAGTGTTTGGGAATTGGAATGAGATTTGGGGCGGGGACAGGAAGAAGGGATTACAAAGGAACATGAGGAATTTATCCAGGGTCATGGATATATTCATTACCTTGATTGTGGTGATGATGGGTATTATATAAGTCAAGACTTATCAAATTGTGCACTTTAATTATATGCAATTTATTATATGTTATATGTCAATTATACCTCAATATGTATTTTCAATAAAAAAGAAAATAGGATTTGACTTATTTGAATGTTTCATGTGTTGCCATTTGACCTATGAAATAAAAAACTTTTTATTGTTTTAAGGCTGTGTGTTTTTGACTACAACACAATTATATACTCCTGAAAATATCAGTGGATCAAGTTTATAATCTTTTAAACTATACAATCAAAGAGACTTTAGGAATTCTGTAGTAATTTTTTTTTAGTTGAAGAAACAAGACTACATGGGTAAATTGATGTGCTCCAACTTATGTAAGCAGGGTGTCTAACTAGCTTACAAAATGAAAGTTTGGGTTTCCTGCCACCCATGAAGCTAAGTCAGAGTAACATTTTAATAAAGGGTCAAAATGTTGCATTCATGTGGTCTCAAACTTGACTGGCTAATAGTAAATCCACTGGTTGAAAAATTTAAACAATTTCTAATCATTGTTGAGTATAGCACAAAATAACCAAAAGTTTCAACTGACCATAAATCTCAATTAAAATATTGTGGTACATTTTGTAGCCCATACTGATGGTTTTAAATGGAATGTGTTTAATATATTTAGTATTTGCTTCTGTGTAAATTAGAAAAAGGCATAAATTCCTCAGGATTCTTTACTTTCCACTCACAGAAAATTGTCATAATATGCTGGTTTTGGTTTGTTTAAGATCAAAAGACTTTTATTCCATCTGCTGGAGAATGGTCGTAAAAAAATACTATGACTTTT
This sequence comes from Canis aureus, assembly GCF_053574225.1. NCBI lineage: Eukaryota > Metazoa > Chordata > Mammalia > Carnivora > Canidae > Canis > Canis aureus. Next base: position 2,101,522 of record NC_135615.1, on the reverse strand, counting down.
TCAACATGAATGGCACCCTACAGAGGTTTGCGACTATCGAGGCCCAGATGTACATTTATCAGAAAAGAGAACTTACAACTAAGTCATTAGACATATAAATACTATAATTTCAAACACGATGTTTAAGTATTATTAACTTTGAGATTTTAATCTTGCTCAACTGGTAAATAGAAGTGTATTCTCCATGCTGATGTGTGTAAGTAACTTTTAAACTCATTTTGTTCACATTGCATTCTTTTGGACTTTTGGGAGTTAGAGACAGGACTTAAGTTCATCTTTAGGAAAAAGATAAATAAAAAGTCTCAATTATATATTAGAATTTTTTTTTTTTTTGCAGTAATACTCTTTCTAGTTTAGGATGACTAAGGATGAGGTAATCTTGTGGCTCAGCAACATGTTTTAGTTAAGATGGGACTCAAGAGAATTTCATTTGCTTTCCAGCCCCACAGTTGGGCCAAGAAAAGTAATTACAGTGATTAATAATAATATTTGATTTTCAAGTCCCTGAGCCCACTCCTCAGAGCTGGTATTATCTGGGGGCAGAGAAACAAATTGCAGGAAGGAAATGAAAAGTATGTCCTACCATTTGAATTCTTAAGCATTATATAGTCCCAGAGCTGTCTCTGCAAACCCTGCTTGTGTCACCCCATGAATTTTTACACAGGATTTTCAGCATCTTGTTTTCCTGGTCACCCTAGAACAGGGCAGAGCAGAGGTGATGTTTTCACTCTTTAGGGAAACATTTTAATTAATACTTCTTTAAGGAGCCCCTGCTCATGTTTGGAAGTGCTGTTAAGAAATTTGAAAGTGGTGATGGAGAGCAGATTTAAAAGAATCAGGGCCCCTGTTTTGAAAACCAAAAAATGAAACAAAACAAAAATAACACATCTTTTGTCCTTAAAAAGATCTCATGTTCTTATTTCTGGCAGGATTCTGATGGCCAACACAAGGAGAGTTCTAAGAGACCAGGTTTAATATAAACAAATAAATGTAAAGAGAGATAGAAAAGAAGAAAAAAAATCCTGCCCAGGACAGAGCTGGGTTTTAAGACTCTAGTAGCCTTCAGCTCAGCCACTACCAGGAGGAGTTGCTATGGGAACCATTGCAAAAGATTAAATATATCAAGAGTACATGATTGTGAGAAATGGGTGGGAAATGGAATTATATTAATGTTGAAATGATGGTTCTTCTATTTGTGGGCTTTTCACATTTTTTTCCCTAAATCACATACAAAAACTCCTTCACAAACAGAACTCATTAGCAAATAAGTCTTTGCTACATGCTAAACGTGGAGAAAACGGAATGTTCATATTTCACAGTGAAAATTAAAGGGTTACGATTTTTTGCAGTGCTTGTTTGTTTTTTAAGCCCAGCATTGCTTTTGGAGTAAACTCTACCGTTTTACCTGGTCTGGTAAAATAATCTTATGGGGGTGCATTTGAAGAGGGGTCTGGAGCAGATCAATGCGAGGATACCTTGTTTTCTTCCTCTCATCCTGTTGTACATCATGCATACCATATTTATTTTGTCTCTAGGATCTGAAAAAAAAATTAACCCTCTTGCTTATTGGAATTCTCCTTAGAAAAAAATTATCAGGAAGTTCAAAGCTAGGAAGGTAAATCCCTTAAGAAAGTTCCTTAAAACAGTACAAATGCTGTTATTTGAATCAAGTATTCACAAAATTCAGAAGCTTTCATCTTCTTCTTCTTCTTAGTGTGAAATTTTCTCAACCCATGAGAGAAGGCAGTTTTTGAATCTCACCTTGTCAAGTGATGAGAAAGTCTCAGCCAACATCCTGGAGTCCTGGTCACCCAGAGACAGAACTGAAACTCTGCATAGATATGGCCAGTTCATGGTTTTGTCTTTAACCACATTTGTCCCTGGCCCCTGTTGGAAGAATTTATTTATTTTAAGAAGTAGGATTAAAATTAGAAAAGAATCCATTATTTCTTAATTTTAATTCGAGTGTTCAGATAAAGTAGGTTTCTAAAGAATTATGGGAAAGTATTTCCCTCTTTTGCAATTATTATAGGTCATGTTTCAAAGCAGATCTCTGCCAAGAACATACTGCACTTTTTGGTTTACTCTGTTTTTTCCCACAGCACTGAACTTCACCCTTTATTATTATTGTCACAGTTGGCTGAAGAAGAGCTGTATGTCCAATAAGATGATGCTCTCCAAAGATTTATTCTACACAAAAACTTTCTGTTTTAGAGAAATAGTCTAGCAGTAAGAAATTCATTTTTATTTTTATTTAAAAAACATTTATCTTTTTAAAACTATAATACCTATCACATAGATGTATCTAACCTGAGGTTTTTAAAATTAAGGAGTAGGCTATGTGTTCATGCTTTTTAAAAGGTGGCCTCACTTTATTTCAAGTCCATATATTTCTTACTTTAAAAAAAATTAACAACCAGAAGAAGGAAGAAGAACATAGTAGCCAGGAGGGAGCAGTGGGCTCTCCTCTTCCTTGCCACTCAAGTTTGGTTCTCTGGAATAATTTGGACCTCTGCTGCAACCCAAGGAGCCCAAAGCCTCCTTTCCTTAGCCCACTGCTGCTGTCTGGCTACTTTAGAAATATGGTAATGGTGGCAGCAGGCATCGAAGACTGGAATTCAGGGGTACCTGGCTGGCTCACTCAGCTAATCCTCCCTCCTGGTCTCAGCTTAGGTCTTGAACTCAGGGTCATGTATGTGTTCAAGTCCTGTATTCAGCTCCAGGCTAGGTGTGGAGCCTACTTAAAAAAAAAAAAACAAAACAAAAACAAAAACAAAAAGACTGAAATTTAAAAGGCTGGGGATGTTCCCTGGGTGGGAGATGAGGTATAGATCTTTGGAATATTTGCATGGAAAATATGAATAGAGATATTTCTGTTGGGAAAAAAATTTTCACCAAGTCTTCTGTTATTCAGTAAATAACACTAAACAACAACAAGCAATACCAAACCTCACATGGAGGAGAGGCCACTAGTTGCTATTTGCTTCTCAGACAAAAGCCTGTTGACCATCATCTTCTGAAGCCATGGGAGAATGTAAACTTTCATCTGAATCAAGGCTTTTGTATTTATGGATCGTAGAGCTTGCTTGCTAAGGGGAGCTGCAAACAAATGCCTCCAACTTACCTACAGTTTGAGAGGTGGCAGAAAGTGAAGTAACGTTAGTAATCTTTCATCTGATAACTGAGGATCTTTGAGGGTTGTGGGCAGTGGCAGCAGTGTTCTCCAAGTCAGGAGTCACCAGCTCTTTTCCCCTGTCCCCCTTTCATGAAGCACTTTTGTCTTTCCAGCACCAGAAACATGCCCATACTTATTTTAAGAGGATGAGAGTTTGGTAATTAAATTAATCCTACCACTACCCTTTGCTGCAGGGCTTTGACAAGAGCATATTAAATGTGCACACCTTGTTCCTTTTATAGATTGGTTCTGAATGATCTCACTGTGGAAGGAAATCAAATGCAAAGTCATATTTTAATGCATTTAAGACTAGAGGTTTACATCCAACAAGCTTCTGTCTCATTTGTGGGTATTTTCCTCCTGAAGTGCTGTCAATTGCCACTTTGTTTGATTCTCTTCAAATGCAGCTTGGCAGTAATGCTGACCACATCAATTTCATATTCTCTTTTGTCTGACTCAAGGATATCAGACACTGCTTCATCTTAATGAGGTCTAGTTCAACTCCTATTACCAAGCTATTTTCCTCTGATAAATCACAGTGTCCTGTGGTGTCATTGCACCTGTAATAGCAGGCAGGTGAAGAGTGAATGATGTTCCCGAACCCCATGCCTCTTTCCTCACTGAGCTGTTGCTCTTGTGCTGAAGCTGTCTGGTCTCAAGATCTTGAGCAAATTCCTCTCCTGTGGATTTCCCTGTGTCATGAGTAGGCTTGCCCTCACAGATACTCTGATTCGTGGTGTGAAACAAGGTCTCCTTAAGAGAATACAATGTGAAGGGTTTTCTGCTTCCTGTGAAGGGTCACACATGAAAGCTTTCTTTCCTCTTTGGTTTTTAAGGAGTGACAAAGGCCAAAACGTCTGTTTTCCCCTGAAAGGATTGACTTACATAAGTGGAAAATAATGAAAAAAAAAAAAAAAAAACCTCAACTTTACTGCATACTGAAGCCAAGAGAGGATTCTGAGATGAACATTTATCCATTCATTTGTTCACTCATTCATTCACTATTAATTGATCTCCAACTTTGGGAAGGACATTGTTCTAATTGACATGAGGAGTACACAGTTGACTGGCTTTGAACATGAGGTGGAATTAGGGCTGCATCGAGGGTGGGATCCGAGAAAGGTTTCACCAGAGGAAACAGTGGGAGCAATGACAAAGCTATGGGAAAGTGCAGAATTTGCAAGGCACAAGGATATTTGAAAGAACAGACTGACCTTCAAAGATGTCATAGTTTATTCCTGTAGATAAAAGAAAGGAAGACTTTTAAAGTCAGGGGTGTGCTTTAAGAATCTAAATCTTAATTCTAACTAAACTATTCCAATGTGTCCTGAGATGTCTGCCCAAGGTGTTTCCAGACTGAGGGAGAGAGAGAAGCAATGATGACCGGAATGAAGGCAGTGGCAGGGAGAAGTTTTGTGGAGGCTGAGATACGGGATTAAGATTTCAGAAATATCATTAAGCATTTTTGAAAAGCTCCCCAAGTGGTATGCAGGAGGAGGATTATGCGACATTGTTCAACATTTTTCAAAGGCTTGTTTTGGAGATAATAGCATCTAGGGAGGACTGCCTGAAGAACAGGCAGTCCATTCACTTTGTTAGATACACAAAATTTTCTTCTTAGTTAAAGCCAGATGAGGGTTCTGGAATTTTCTGGAAGCCACCATTCTACTATTTCATGCCATTCCCTGAGCTCTTCTCTAGGGTTTAGCCATTGATCCACACTGAGGATTGTATAAAATGCAAGTCTTTAAAAAAGTCAACAATATAGCATGTAGGAAAGCTATTAAGAAAATAAGAATATTTTTCCTATACCGACCCACGTAAAAATGTTTCACTCAGGTCTTACTAGTACCGATACCAGAGCCAAGGATACTTTTCCTGAGCAATTGCTTAAAAAAAAAAAAAAAAACCTTTCAAAAAGAATGTTTCTTTCTCTGGGTTGGCTGCTAGAAAATGCAGATCCCAAAATGGATCAGACTTCCAGTGAAGTGTACTTAATGGCAATTCTTTTTTCTTTTTTTTCATTCTCTTGGCTTCATTTTAAAAGCATTGTATATACTTATGTAAGTCACATCAAATCATTTGAGGGATAAGAAGTGACATAAATAATACCTAAAATATGAATTACAGAAAACACTTAGTCTTTCAAAATATTCCAGGCTAAGAGTAGAATTGTCTCCCCTTTTTTTCCCTCAAGGGTTGAAGCTCTGAGTCATAGTATCATTGATTTACTGGAATCTCCAGCAGAAAAACAATATTTAAGAAAACTTCTAGACTTGTGGAGAAGCCGTATATGTTCCTAGTTCATATTGTCTCTTGGCATTGTCTTATGTGACCGGTTTCCAGATAGTTATTTAAAGAAAGTTCTCAAACATAAATATCAACCAGGGAAGAAAGGATTTGGCAACTTTGGAACTTAGGAATTCCAAACAAAATTGAGGATAGAACATTGCGTCCTTAAGTTTTCTGATGCAGAATTTCTTATATCAAGAGCTATAAAATAATACAAATCTAAAAAAAAAGAAAAAAAAAAGATGTGTCTCTTTTCTCACATACCGACAGAGAGACATGCTACATGTAGGAGAAAAGGTTCACGTTATCTATATTTAAACCAATTTTCCTCCTGCAGGCAAATTTGGTCAAAACTTTGCATACACAATTTCTCCTACAAAATATAGGCATTAATCCCAGAGTCAGATACATCTGTAAATAGTTGAAAATCAAACAGTTCATGCCACTTACACTGCCAAAGTGACACCCCATTTAAATTTTTCATAAATGTTTTCCAGATTTGCAAATCCTCTTTGATGTTTTAAATTTAATGAACAAGTGCTGAAATGGTTTTACAGTGGAAGTGAGGCTTTTCAACCAATAGCTAAAGTGACTGTTCTGCTCAGATCACCTGGGGACACAATCTTTAGATGGCCAAACAGAATGTACCTGTCTGAGTGTCATTGACTTTTTTAGTTGAAAGTATTTGGTATATCCCTGCAATTTCCCTTTGAGAGCACGTGATCCCATCACCACCAAATCAAGTTCAACACGAACAAAGCCAATGTGTTGAACAATCTCAGCTCTCTTTCCGGAGTTAATGTGATTCGTGGTTCTCTTGACAGGTGTGCAAAGATCTCCAAGGACTTTTAATAGGCCTAGATATAAACCGTGGCTTACAAACACGGGAAGAAAAAAATTTTCTGGTATTATATATAGGGATATCTTGATTTGCCTTAAAGACTGAGGACATGAAGAAGTGGAATAACAGAGTAACACAGGTTTCCATTAATGTAACGAAGTGTTCAAAAAGCTGTGTATATATTTGAACCAAACCTTCCCCAAAATGACCCTTATGACAGAGATGGTTCTATCACAGAGGGCCAACACCTGGTGGTTAGCCCTCTCCACTGGTTCCTGGGAACATGGGCTCCAGTGGACAGGCTGATGCTTCTCACCTGTGAGCAAGTCAACATTATTTTCTACAAAGAAGCTTAACACAATATAGCAGTGCATGGCCTTATAAAGGAACATGGAGTTTCCTATAATATTTTAGTTTTGAATGTCGACCACACTTTCCTGCAAAAATGTGTCTATCTACAGTACTGGCAGCACTGGCACCGTCCCAGGTGATGACTTGCACACTTATTGGCCCCAGCCCAGACCTACCTAAATCAGTCTCTGAGGCTTGAGGCCCTCCTCCACCTCCACCACCCCCGGCGTGATGACAGGTGATTCTGAAGGACACTCAACACTGATGAGAAGCCACCTTTTGCTCCCTGGGGTCTTTAAACCTTGGGTTTGGTCTCTGGCAATGCCTTGCTTCTAGCTGTTCTTGACTCGGAACCCTCCTTCACAGACTGCCCCTGGTGATGCCGCAAGGAGCTCTTTCCTCCCCCTGGCCGATTTCTCCCATGCTACCAAAAATGTATTGTGTCCTCCACTGTCTCTTCTTAACATGAGGGCCACTTTATGCTTCCCTTTTTCCTACTGAAGGCAGAGAAGAACCCTTGAATTCTTTCTTTTTATTTCTCGCCTGTCAGTGCCATGTACTTCAATGGTCTTTTGTCACTTATTTTGTTCTTAGCCACACATTTGGATAACTCGCCAAGGTCGAGTGAAGGTGAAGGCGGGGTCATTACCCAGATTAAAAACAGCATGAAAATCATCTTCTACACTGAGCACAGTCGTGCTAGTAACTCTTGACAGAGACAATGGTCATTCCTCCTCTGGCAGCCCAGGATTCTGCCCAGGTAAGAGTGGGGAAGAGGAACTGGAGGGAGGTGCATCTGGTTTCCATTCTGAGAGCCAAACCACTGGCCTGTTTTTCACCACTGCTCACTGTAGTGGAACTAGTTCTCTTGCTCCTGCCAAAGCTCCTGGTCGCATTCGTATGTATATGTGTGCCTTCAAGGATGAGTGCAGGGTCACCAAGTGGAGAAAGAAATAGAAAAGCCAACAGTATTGTCAGTAAGCCTTCCTGATGTACATGCTGAGGCTAACAAGTTGAATCTTCAAAAGCGAATTCTGGGGGTTGTGTAGGCTGTGGCTGGACATTTTGAAGCAAAGGCTGTTTCCTGGGCCTTTCGTTAGGACCTCAAATTGGTCATGGTTAAATAGAGTGCTTCCAAACAGTTTCTGGAAGATCTTAAAGAATTTTTTTTTTTTTTTTTAATTTTTTTTTTTAAATTTTTTTTTAGGTATTTATTTATTTATTTATGATAGTCACAGAGAGAGAGGCAGAGACACAGGCAGAGGGAGAAGCAGGCCCCATGCACCGGGAGCCCGACGTGGGACTCGATCCCGGGTCTCCAGGATCGCGCCCTGGGCCAAAGGCAGGCGCCAAACCGCTGCGCCATCCAGGGATCCCGATCTTAAAGAATTTACCCACTAAAAGAAAATATGGAGTAAGGTCAAAGGGCTAACTGTATCCCCTTTTTTGAATATACAAATTCAAGAATTTATTTCCTAAGAGCTGGCTTTAATTATTAGTCATATGGAGGATTTGGGATCCTAACTCCGGAATTAGGATATTACGTCTTCTTTTTATCAGGCTGTTTTGAACCTAAACAGACTGATCCAATTAATTGCTTCTTCCCACTTATTGCTGCCTTTTGTGAACCATTATTCTACCTCTTTTGAACTCCACATCCTGCTCACCACTCAACCTTCACAGTCACACACAGATACTCTTTTTTTTCTTTCCCCTTTATCTTGAACTCTTGTGGTTTAAATATCTTTCCAAACTCTTGAAGAAACACTCAAATTGCATAAGGATGTCACCTGTGTGCTGTGTTTCCCAGAAAAAATGTGTCGTTCATTGCAACCCCAGTGCTAACTTTCTCTGACCATAATTAGCTCATCCACCAAGTGCAATTAAAACTGTCATCTTACTGGAGTCATAGAGCAGCTCTGTAGCTGATCCTACCTACCTCTGCCTGCAAGCTTTGAAACATGCTCAGTCCTGTTTATCTTTCTCAATACAATGTTCCTATCCAGCCCAGAAGACAAGAAAGTGCTTAGGGTATCTCCCAACCAATTGGTTCTGTCCTGACTCCTCTCCTCATGAGCATGAAAGCCATCTCAAAGCTGATACCACAGATGATGTGCTACTTATTGTCATGAGTAGAGTATGGTAAAGAGGGAGGTTTATTGGTTTAGGGCTGTTTTCTTAGTCCATTCAGGCTGTTATAGTGAAATACCATAGACTGGGTGGCTTATAAACAACAGAAATCTATTTCTCGCAGTTCTGGAGGCTGGAAAGTCCAAGATCAGGGTGTTGACAGATTTGGTGTCTGGTGAAAGCCTGCTTCCTGTTCATAGATGGCTACTTTCTTGGTGCCTCACATGGAAGGAGGGGCAAGGGAGCTCCCTGAGGCCCTTTTTATAAGGCAACTAATCCCATGCCATATGACTCTACCCTCAGGACCTACTCCATCTCTCAGAGACCCCCACTTCCTAATACCATCACACTGGGGGCTGGATTTTAACATGAATTTTGGAGAGGTACAAATATTGTGTCTATAGCAGTTGTATATTAACGTGTGAATTACAGAGAATTATTGGATGCTCTGAGTGTAACCCTTTTGGTAGAAACGTGTTTAAGTATTTGAGGAAATCATGAATAAAACCAAAGGGGGAAACAAAGGAAGGAAAAGACCCTTGCTTGTAACTAACCCCCAGAAGCTTCTTGATGGTGAAATGGAGGGGAACCCAAGCCACACATATAACCACAGTTACACCAAGTATGACCTTCATGGTCTTTCTCTTTCTCCTTTCCATGTCTTACCATGGCCATTCCACTCAAGTATGGCCTCCTTGGGCCCCTCAAACCCCTACTTCATGCTGTCCACTTTAGATCCTCAGCCAACAATGGCTAAGTCCTCGGTGACTATATGCCAATTCTCCTTTCTCGTATTTTTGCATTTTGACAAGAGAGTTCTTCTTTCTTGAGGCTTTCTGAAAGCAAGGAGCTTGGATCCATGAGGAGCACATAAATATGTATTGACTGCTGCAGTTGTGAATGCTCACTCTCCAGGTCTCATGAGGGGCCACCAGGAGAGTTAGTGTGATATGGGGGTACATGTAGGGCAACCGAGGATCTTTGGGTTGTATTTTAGCTCATACTCAAAGTGGAGAAACTGCTTCTGTGTGTCAATGAGTAGTAAAATGCCCTCAGTGTGAGTCATCCTGGGGAAGGGGAGTTGGCTTTGGGAATCAGGTGAAGCAAGGAGGAAGGGACAGGAAAGTCCTATAGAATTCATGCTTGGCTTCCTCCCTTGTGGACTTCTGCATTTTGTCATTCTATTAAGCAATGGATTGGAAATAGAGAGGGGACCCAGACTGGGATTGGGGTTTCAGAAATGGAAATATGTTTCTTTCTGAAGTTTAGCCCGCAAGCTGGTTATTCTCAAAATCTTATCAGCTTGCAATTCACGTATCTACCTTCTACAACCTTCACAGCCTATTTAGCCCACACTGGTCAGGCTGTTGGCAAGCTGCAGAGAAGGCCCACAGAAATCAAAGGGCCAAGAGAGTCCTGGGTCTGGGAAAGCTACTACTCTGCTGCCAACAAGAGAGCACCAACCAGGGATTTAAGAGGAGAAACAAGGTTCCCCTGCTGCTAGAATACCAGCAGGGTTTTTATGAATGGTTGTCATATGACATTTCTTTGTATTGAAGGCTACCCATTCTGCTCCTGGGGTTTGTACCTCACAGCCCCATTAACTGATTGGCTGGGATTGTCTCTTGCTTTGTGTATGATGTATCAAATTTTAACCCTGCAGGCTTTCTATATGTGTTTTTATTAGACACTGAAGCAACAATATACAGATTAAAATATTTATGTGCATTTTAGAGTACTGTGTGAGGATTATTATAATTATGAAGCACCTTGTTACATAGATCTCCAAAGACTAAGCCTGTTGAAAAGATAAGCTGTTTTCTTCTCTTACTCATTTCATTTCAATCCTTACTGTCTCTAGGAAGATTTTATGTTCTTTCTTTGGTTGATGATGAAAAATGTTGTCTTTGGTCCTTTTGTGTGTGGGAGAATAAATTGTCTTGCATAATTATGGTTTAAATTTTTTATTGTGGCCGATTTTTTAATATAAATAGTTAAATTGCCGCTCTGTGAACTTCACATCTGAAAGTGAACCTCAGCCATGGTTTGAACATTGGTTCAGAGCTGTGCTGTCCCACAGAAATTTCTGCAAAGATGGAAATGTTCTTTGTTGTTCAAGGTGATGAGCTCTTGAAATATGGCTATAGTGATTGAAACTCTAAATTTTAAATTTCATTTAATTTTAATTAATTTAAATACAAACGGCCATGGTGGCTACTGGGTACCATAATAATAGTGCAGGATAGCACAGGCTCAGAGGTTGAACGATAGATGTGCTCATGTGAATAAACTGATTTTCCAGGGATCAGGAAGGGCCTTCTCTCCAAAATTGCTGCCCCACCAACCAGCTCACAATTTGTGAAATAGCTTCAGTAGCAACAGAGCTGCTTGTAGACTGATTGTATCCTCTCCAAATTCATATGGAGAAAACCTAAACCCCATTTGATAATACTGGAAGGTGAAGCCTCTGGGAGGTCAGCCGGTCTTGAGGGTGGAGCCCTCATGTGATGGATTAAAGACCTCAAAAGAAGGGACATGAAAGAGCTTCCTTCTCTCTGCTGTCCACCATGGGAGGACACAGCAAGAAGATGGCTGATGTGCAAACCATGAAGATGGCCCACACCAGATCCTGACCATGCTGGCATCTTGATCTCAGACTTCTCAACCTTCAGAAGTGTGAGAAATAAATGTTTGTTGTTTAAACAACTCAGCACGGTGGTTTGTTACAGCAGCCCAAGTTGACTAAGACAGAAGTCTTGAATGCAGGCATCACTGGGACTTAAGTTCTTGCCAGGGTTGGAGGCGGTGGTGGCTCTAAAGTAATGGAGCACCTGGCTCTCCGTAAGTCATGCCAGAAAATCAGCGTCCTTAAGTTAGAGTGACTACCCCTTGTGAAAGATGCACTGACTGCTGTGCTCTAATCACAAGAGAAATGTATGGCAGCTCTCATTGAATGGTTGACTTCAGACCCTTTACCTAGAGAGAGAGAGAGGGAGGGAGGTGTGAGCTAGATGCTAGTGTTTCTGACGTGGCTAGGGCAGGGACAGCAAGCAGCACTGGAAGGAGAGAAAGGAGTGGGGCCAACATGAACGAGGTAATTCACACTTTTGCCCTGTCACTTCACCTAGGCTGAGAAGAGGCTGTAGTAGGAGGACTGCAATAGCCCAGAGGGCCCTGAGCAGAGTCCCCCTGGCCTGCTATTTCCAATGGTGGCAACCAATGGGCAGTTTCCCTAATTCCTCCCTTGACCTAGTCTTCTGAAGGGAAGAGTTGCATTTTATTCATTTTTGAATCCCTCACAAAACTAGCTTTCCATGAATATCTGAGGACTAAATGGAAGGGTGTCTGAGCTGTATTTTTTCAACTCCTTTTTCAAAACAGCAACTGATCCCGTCTCTGCTACCATCTGCCTGTGGGGAAATCCCTCAGTGGACCAGGAAGGCAGAAAGGTTCATCCCCCGTCTCCTCCTTCCTTTCAGGGTTTGTGGCAAGGAGGAAACAGTGGCTGAGAGGTCTTTTAAATGTCTTCGCTGCCAACTTGTTTGAGAACCACACAAAAGAATGTCGAAATTGAAAGATACTCCTGCTTTAACAAATAATTGATGAATTTCATTAGTTGGAACTCATTTTACCTTATCCTTGGCGGCTGGCTTGAGAAAAGGTGAGGAGTAACTCAGAAATTTCTGGACTCCACTGACAGAATTGGAATGCCCTTTTTCTCTTTTATTTGTTTGTTTGTTTGTTTATAAGTAAGAGCTGTTTTGCATATGGCAAAGCAGCTCCCATCTCTGCTTACCCAGCTTACTCCCTCCTTTGTACCTCCATCCCCCACTATTACTTCTATAGTGAAATTATTTATTTCAAAAATGAAAGACCATGATTCTTCAAATTATTAATCCTGTTTAGTTCTGCAGCCAAGAGAACTTTAGTGCAAATTATTTCAGATGATGTATTCATTATGGAGGTTTAGAAAGGAACTGACCAAAGAGGACTCAGGTTTAAAAGTTGACATCCTAGTAATACTCTTTATTGGTAGCATACACAAAGTTTTATTGACCAAGCTAAAAAATGTATAACATGAATACCATAGGGATGCCTTGGTGGCTCAGTGGTGGAGCATCTGCCTTCGGCTCAGGTTATGATCCCGGGGTCCTGGGACTGAGTCCTGCACTGGGCTCCCTGCAGGGAGCCTGCTTCTCCCTCTGCCTGTGTCTCTGCCTCCCTCTGTGTGTCTCTCATGAATAAATTAATAAAATCTTTAAAAAACCATGATTACCATAATATTTTCCACATATTCTGGTGTAATGAAATAGTTCAAAGATCATACTCAGCTCTTTCAAGTAAGGATGCTATATAAACACAAATGGATAATCTTCACACCATTCCCATTTCTTTTCTGTTGCTGACAATTTTTTGGACAAGTACACACACTTATCTTCCATGAGCACCCAAACTCTCAAGAAATGAGAGAGGAGAAAACAAATCAAGTGCTTGGAGAAATAACCATTGTCTCCAACTTAGCTGCTTTAACATGCTGCTAGTTTAGGAGGGAGAAACAAAACAAAACAAAACAATTTATAATGGTTGATGAACAGAAGCATCATTCTCACTGAGAGATTCAAACTATTGGACTTCCTATGTAATGAGCCACTTCTGGCAGCAGGGTGCTGGGATTCTCAAATTCAGAAATTTCACTACTTTAGAAGAATGCCATAGGTTCATTTGGATTACATAATTTATTGAGCAAAGGAGTATTCTTGGCACTTTAAAAAATATTCTTGCATTTTGTGAGTGGTTGCCATAGTTCATTAGTGCAAGTTCTGCTCTGTGATACAATAACATCATGGTATGTTTATTTTATTAAGCAAATTCTAGATGGCAGAAATACTCTCAATTTCAGCGTTTTAGAGCACCTGCTTCCTCAGGTCTTTCATACTTTTCAGGTTTTATCTGTATCTGAATATCATTGAGTTCAATCTTTGCTACAAGCAGGGCTTATAAATACATATTGACATATTTCTCCCCTTTTCTACTCTCATTCACTTAATTAACTGATACTTATTGGTACTGATTAAGCGAGCAACACTATGTCAGTTGTCTTGGGGTCCCACGTGATCACAGACCCCTGCCTCATTGCCATTTCTGGCTCTCAACTCTTTTTCCTCCCGCAGTCCCCCATCTTCAAGGCTGGACTTGGATGCCTGGATGTTCCTTTAAGTGAAATATATCTCCAACAAGTTCCGGTGACAGTCCTCAGTGACAGAGCCATCCTGGTCACATGGCCTCATAGCCTCAGCATGGCCTCATGGTTGCCTCCTTCTCCCTCAGGGCCAGCTCATATCCAGGTCTTTGTAGCCCATCCTGTGTTCTGTTTCTCCCAGCTGCCCCCCATTCCCAGCACCCCACTGTCACCCATGACTGAGCCCTTCGCTTCACTTGAGGATTACTTCTCCGATCACCTAGCTGCCATCTGCTTTATGTCCTTCCTCTCTCCAACCCAATCCACTCCCATGGCCACAATCATTTTCCCGAGAACGATGCTCTGATTATGGCAATCCCGTGCTCAGAAGCCGTTAAGGACTCTCTTTTGTCTACAGAATAGTCTACCTGCCTGGGTGTGGAAGTCAGACCAACAAAGGTGGGGTCTTCAAGCTGCTTTTCTGGCTTCTCTGCTCCTTGCTCACCACACCAGTTCCCTCCTCTGCCCCAGCCTTGGCTGCTACTGCTCCTTCCCACACCCTTTGGTGAGGAGCCCACATTCAGCCTCATCTTCAAAATCTTGCTTACGTGCTACCTTCTTCAGACAGTCTTTCAACTTTCTAGCCAGAAGTCATCTTATTTTTTTCTCTCTGGGTTTCTATAATATCTAGTTTTGAATACGTTAAATTTATCTGAATTGAAGCATTATTATTTGAGGGGACTTCAGACTTCGTGACGCTGCATTGTTTCTCCAACCAGCACTCCCTGGCTTTGTCTGAAACCCAAACTCACTTTATATTTATCTCCAAGGTCTGTTGGCAGGCAGATTGTGGGAAGAATATGTGTCATTCCTCAGTTTTCCCCCTGGTGCCACAGAGATGACTTCCACTTTGACCTGATTAACCACTACATTATGACAACACACTTGCACCGTCATTATGAAGCAGTTAGGAGGAGACCGTTCTTTGGCATGCTGCTGGGCAAGCCTCGGCCATGTGCAGAGCAGACGGGGAGTCTTGGACTGTGGGGGATCAGAGGCCGGCAGAGGAAACCGGCTCGGGTGGAAGTCATGCCTGCAAGCCCGCAGCAAAAATTGAAAGGAGTAGCTGGCCAAGGACAATGCAAGTCCGGTGCCACAGAAAGTGTTTCCTCTGGGCAGATGGCTCTGTTGTCAGGTTTACTGAAACAAGTTCCTCTTTTAATAGGCTGACTCAGATCATCCTTTTTTGATCCATCTGGAGCCTTAGAGACCATATCTAGAAAAAGGAGACTTTCACGAGGAATGTATTTTCTTTTTAAGATTTTATTTATTTATTCATGACAGACACACACAAAAAGGGAAGGGGGTGGGGGCAAGGACACAGGCAGAGGGAGAAGCAGGCTCCATGCAGGAAACCCGACATGGGACTCGATCCCAGGGTCTCCAGGATCACACTGCGGTCCCACGGTAGTGCTAAACCGCTGAGCCACCGGGGCTGCCCACAAGGAATGTATTTAACTTAAGCCTGTTATCATCTATCCATTAACAATGAGCGATGGCATAAAATACATCTCGAAAGGACGATGAGTCCAGTGCACTGAATGATACCGTAGTAATCAGGAAAAGTGATGGTCTCCTACAAGCCATCTGTGTGAGGAATCATGCAGAGATCCTGGGACCACCTAGTATACAGAAGGATAGAGAGAACAAAAAAAAAACCACCTTAGAAATATGGATTTAATTTTATTAACTATGGGTAAAAATAAAATGTTTAAGGCATTCTTTTATTTATGAAGGTAACTCAAACTAAGTTAATTTACCAAAGAAAGTCATGGGTGCGGTGTTTCTGAAAGGGCCACCTTGCGTTGTTAATGGATTGTTTTTATTTCTATGAAACTATTCTTTTCTTTCTATCAGCCTTCCTCAAATTAAAGACTTTAGTAATTTCTACAGATATAGTGTACGGTGGCTGTTAGCCAGGTTAAAATATTCTCTTCCTAGCCTCTTTGCATCCCATGAGTGACTAATTTTATTGCAGAAATTTCTGCCACTTTTGTATTTTTGTTCAAAAGAAAACTTTTTAAAAAAACAGAAATTTTTGGTGAGGAAACCATGTACTTAATAGTCTACTTTCTTGAGTGAAATAGGGCTAAGTTCTCTTTAAAAGAAAAAAAAGAAGTAAGCATTTGGGCACTTCAAACCTCATCAACTACATTTGATCCCAGATATTATCTAGGCTTATCTTGAATGAGAAAATGCCAAAGGCTCAAGTGCTGGAAGACTCCGAGAGCATTTTCACTCATCAGGAGGCTGATTAAGCTTATTATTTGCTGTCCAAAAAGCTTCAGGTGCTTATTGACCTGGACTAAACCTGAAAACAGTAAAGGGAGAAAAGGAATGTGCTTCTAATTGAAGGCCCCAAGGAAACGGGTCAACAAAGTAGAGATGGTCACTTCTTAGTGCATGCTGGGGAGCTGAGCTTGTCTGCCAAGAGTGGCCTGGGAAGGCTCATTCCCATCGTCCCGGGAGACGAGGGATACCCAACACTACATTACAGAAGCTCAGCCATGTTTTCACACCTGGTTAAGTGTCCATATTTCCTTGCATCCAAACAAGAAGTGAGTTTTACACATATTTTTTTACTCAAATATTTGAACTCTCAGGAGAACCATCCAGCAGTCTGGTTCTAGAGTTGCTCAGCTTCGAAGCTCAGGTTTATTCAGTACCCACAAAGGATTGCAACATTTGCCAAGAAAAACAGCACAGCAGCTGCATCTTTGCGAGGGTGGTGCAAGCTTTAAAATACCCTACAGTCACCACTTATGAAAAGATATAGGATCTTCAGCCATGTTGGCATTTTTAACAAGAGGTAGTTAGTTAAATATCTTCCCCACAGATTGTCACTTTTTTGTTTCAGTGGTTATGATTTCCCCCAACTGATTAAACAGCTCACATTTTCTTCTACATAAATCACTTCCATTTTCCTACAGAGATTACCAAGGTCCTATATTTACCAGAAAAAAAATGTAGATGAAAGAATTATTTGAAAGTCAGTTCTGTGATAAACTACTCTGTTGTTTTTATTACTTTATTCACAATTGGGTATTGATGGTGGAAATTATAATTAACTCAGTATTATGATTGGGCAAAAGAGACTGTTCTATGAAAAAAGAAAAGTGTCATATTCTGAATGGTCCGAGACTGGTATAAATTCCCATCAATGAGTCTTACTAACACCTGTTTTGGAGGTGGCTAAAGTTGGGGGAAGCAACAGACGTAAGCAGACATTTAAGGAATATGCAAGTCTCTACTCATTCTATGAAGTATCTGGTAAATCAAAGCGTATTTTCTTTATTTCATTCCAAAGGGCAACTTCTCTTATCTCATCTGTGAGTTGAGGATTTTTCAACCTAAGAGAAGGTAAGAGATGACATGTGGAATTTTAGCAGCCAAGATAAACAATCTTCCATGAAACCAAAATATTCTGTGGCCCTGGCAAGCCTCCTCAGCTTACTGGGAGGTTTGCTAAGGGATGGTGGGAATGGAGAGTTCAATCAACCAGGGATTTCTAACTTGAGACTTTGCCAGTGTTTCTTTTGTATTAAACAATTGCCATTCAGAGCTTTTCAGCCAACTATAGCATCTCTACCTAAGTTATTCCATTATTTAACCTGAGTCACATGCTGCATGATTAACTGTATATTTTCCCTAGCTTGATCTTACAGTATATTGTTTCTTGGTAGAAAGGAAGTTGCCAAATAATTACTCTTTTGCATATGTCACCTCAAGGCTCTGCACTTGTGCTTTGTGGTTGTATCTTTGTCATTTCCTTACATTTTTTTTTCTCTGCCCTTTCACTCCAGGGCTGAGAGCTTCTGCTTAAAACCAGTGGTTTTAGAGCATAGAATTCTTTTTTAGAGCACTTCCATCTCTGTAGCATATACATAAATAAATAAGCTGTAGAATTCTAAGTCAAGGGAAACATTCTACAGAGCAGAGATCTCACTTGCAGCAGAATTCCAGTTCTCTCTGTAAGATGATTATGCAGTACTTAGAGAGGAGAGAGATGGAAACAGAACTGAATAGTGAAGATTTCTTCAGAAATTTGAGTCCCTGTATCTAAAGGTCTGTGGGGGCATTGCCAGTAATTCATATTCCAGGCAAAGAAGGATTTTGGCTTGTCCCACCAAACAACTCCAAGTTAGGAAGGGGAGAAGTCATCCTTACCCCTCCCCATTCGAACAATCCAGGGCAGATGGGAGGTCTCCTGCTGAGCTCTATGAGACCTCAGTGCGGGACTTTATCCACAACCTCAGGTCACAGAACATTCTGGGTTCTCACCTCTCCAGGGATAATATGCCAATTTTTCCTTCACTGCTTGCTTGCAGAATTATTGGAAATGTTTTGAAAAGCAATAGTTTGTTCTTCTTTTATATTTTCACTCCCATGTGGAGGCTTTTCTCTAGGGAGCTCAGGAACACATGCCACAATTAAAGGACTTAATTTGAAGTTCAATTCTGCCTTGCTGGGTCAGTGATCTGTGAGCCAAATGATCGAGATCTGCAGTAAGCAGGTGAAGGAGATGTGGAAATGCTAAGAGGAGTCTGTAAAAGATGGACTTTCAAGGAACCAGAAGGCTACTGGGAGGTCAAAATGTAGTCAGGGGGCCTACTGAGAATTACTGTAGGAAAAGAAGCCAGAAAGCTTGGGGAAAGCCATGAAAAAGGTACAATTTAGTCAAAAGGGAGGAGGAAGAATTTTCCGTTGCTGAGCTATTCAGAGCCAGGCTGAGATACGCAAAACATGTCCATGTTTTTACTTTTCACCAACCGTACTTCCTTATTTTAACTTCTTCATATTCACGGTAACCAGAGGACATGAGCAATGGTTATTATAATAGTAACATTAGCTAATAATATTGTTATGTATTAAGAACAATGACAGTAAAATATGTAACATTTTTAAATGCCATGGTAGACTGAATACACATGGCTGCCTGTTTTCCCTGCCAAGTGTTTCAAAGCTGACCGTAAATAACTTTAAAAGGCTTAAGACCAAAGGACAAACAGCATAAGAGAGAACAAAGAGTAGACTAGAAGAATAAATGAAGTTCCAGAAGATGGGAAGCAGAGAGGGAGACTCAGAAGAGACTTGTTAGAGAGGAATGACAATGAGGAGTCCCTTTATTATTTTACAGAATCTGGGACAGGCTCAAGAGTTGGCAGGAAAGGTATTTCAGCAGGCTGGAAATTCTGTTTATGGAGCAGTTAGAACCCTGTCTCCCCTTTCTCATACCCAGCTGGGTGACTATTCCAGGCAACCAGAGCAGGAAGCAGGCATAATCTCTGTAGAAACCAGACCAGAGGACCTAGATTCTTGTTCACCAAAGGCAGCTAAATATGTGGCATGTTGCAGTAATGCCAGGAGGGCATCCGGTGAGTATGTCTTACTTTCCTGAAAAGGTCCCAGCATCCTGGCAGTAACTGGACATTGGACGATTTCTTTCTGGAGAAACTAGTCCAAGAAAAGATCAGTATCAATATTCAGGACCATACAGTGAAAAGACTGGTCCCCATTTGGCACTGGAATGCAAAGTTCATAAACCCCACTGAGACATATGGAGGTTAAAATTAGTGCCCCAGTTCCTCTCCCTTGAATATGAGTGACAGCTAAGCATCACCAATTCCTTAGGAGAGACTCCAACAGGAAAGGTGGAAAGTTAAAACAAACCAAAAGAGAGAAAACAGTTTCAAAAACAAAAGAGAAAAGGAAAGGAAAACTCAGACTAAAGCAAAACAAATGCCTCAATAAGTATTATCCTCAGCAAGAGAAGGAAGATACTGCATTTATAAAATTAGAGCAGTCAGCAACAGGAAAGAGCTTTGGAAATTAAATACAGAAAAATTAAAATAAGATATTTAGTAGAAAAGCAAAGAGAAGTTGAAAATTGTTCAAAATGTGCAAGAAAGAAACAAAGTTAACTTTTATTATCATAAAAGGAGAAGATAAGAAATGAGGCTTAATCCAGTTAATAAAATATTGAATGAATAAGAATTCCAGAGAGACGGAGAAAATTATCAAAGATATAATTCAAGAAAAAGTTTTAAAGCTGAAGGACGTGAGTTTTTACACTGAGGTTTCAAAGTAATAAATTACAAATACAAACAATAAAACACCCAAGACTCATTATTATGAAATTTCAGAGCAAAAGGAATAAACAGAAAACCCCAAGAAGCTTCTACAGATTAAAAAACAAATCAAACCCCCCCCCCCACACACACACAACTGAGTTTGTGTGAACCAGACTTCTCAGTTAGAACAGTGGAAGCTAGAAAAAAAAAAAATAACAATGTCTTTAAAATTCTGAAGGAATGCTTTCAACCTGGAATTCTTTATCAAGTCAAATTAGCAAATAAAAGTGAGGAAATTTTTTAGAGAGAGAGAGCAAGATTTCATGCATGTGCTGGGAGTGAGGGAGCAAAAGGAGAGGGGAAGAGAATCTCAAGCAGTGTGGAGACTTACTTGGAGTTTGATCTCATGACCCCGAGACCATGATGCAAGCCAAAATCAAGAGTTGGATGCTTAATCAACTGAAACACCCAAGCACCCCAAAAGTGAGGATATTTAAGGACATATCAGAGTCTCAAAACATGCATGTTTTCTACAGAAGTTACCAAAGGATTGGTCTAGTAAGACAAAGGGATAAATAAAGGAAAAGGAGGTCAGGAAAAGTGTGTATCTGGTACAGAAAAAGAGAAAAAATAAGTTCCCAGGTTGATGAAGAAAAGGCACAAAACAGAAGTTGTGTATAGAGTAAAATGGGTACCAATCAGTGTGGAAGAGAGAGGGCCTCTAGAGAGATAACTCAAAATATATCACTATTCTTGATGTACATGGCTGTATTAGGAAGCTGCCCTCCATTCCTGTCAATTTAGTGACAAGACATAGAAACAAATCCAACCAATTATTTCATATATATAATATACATATTGATACAGGGCAAAATGTCATAGTTCACATTGTGGTTCAGCTGGGAACATATACGTGACAACAAGTCATTACATAGCACTGAAGCCTGTCGAGGAACAGAGAGGTAGAGATCGTGTGTGTGGATATCGGAACAACTGAGTTAAATCCTCACTTATTTTAATAAGGAATTGACATAACGGGTCTGAATTTAGTCACAGTATTTGGAAAGATGGAAGCAAGGATTGATAGGATCAGCTAAGAAGCTGAAAGTTGTCACTGCTCAGAGCGGGGCTCAGAGGGTGGAGAGAAGTGGGGAGGAGTCCTTATTGCTCACAACCAATGTTGTGGTGCCACCTCACTTATGGATTGCACAAACAGGGTTTCATAAAGACGGACCATCTAGCGCTATGCTAGCGCTAGGAAAAGCTTTACACGAATCATTGCTTTTAATGCTCACATGATTATTGTATTAGGTAGATTGTCTTATTTTCTTCATTTCTAAGACAGATCTTAGAAAACTCTGGTCATCGAGAGCTTTAGACACTTGCACAAGGTCACATCACTGGAGGTGTTGTAGATGGGCTATGATCTCAGTGACTGACTCCAAGGCTGGGCTTTTCCACTCTATAGCATTCCACTTCTCAGGTTCTGTCTATGGGATGATCAGGGCACCTGAAATGATGTCCTTCAGCACATCAATATTTCACGAAAGCACAATTCTGGTAAACACAATATATATGTTTTTGGTTGTAGCCACATTTACCTAATCTGCCTCTGGAGCTAAAAGAGGGAAGATTATTGCATTGATGGTGTAGAATGTCTGCTTGAAGGAGAGCTGGGAGGGCCAAGCCACATATTCCTGTCCCTTCTCTGATTTGTAAGAGCTCGGCCACCCCCGCCGCCCCACCACCCAGGTGTGGGAGCCCGGAGAGCGGCCACCTGCTATCTTCTCTCTCCAGACTTCCTCCTGCCCTGGCTTCTCTCTTTAGGACCAGCCCTGATTCCGATATTGAATGATTCAGGCTTGAAGCCTAAGTAATTATTCGTATAAACTTTTTAACCCCTGGGCTCTGAGCAGGTCTAGACTTGCCCACCTCCTTCAGTGACTTCCATTCTGCATTCTCAGCATGATGGAAATTTAAACAGCAAGGATCGTGTAGTACACATCAGATTATAAAACTTTATATACTGGCAGTGCCTTTGACTGTATAAAAATTGGTTTTCATGCCTTGCTTGGATTTGGCACCAGACTAGAAAGGGCTGAACTCTCGCTCCTCAGGAGCCCTCTTGACTTCTCAACCACAAACTCATGTCAACTGAAATCTTAGAAGTGGCCACAAGCAGTCTGGTTTTGATACCTGCCAACATTTTCCTCAAGCTAGCCCTTAACCACTTTCATAATTCACTTTTAAAACTACCCAGTCCTCGTAAGTCAATGAGACTAAACAGTGTCAGCTGCTGGCTTAGAGTCGGTTCTCTGATGGCTGTATTAATATTTCTGTGTTCTCACCTCCTACCCCTGGAGGCATCAGCTTGCATGACTGGAACTATTAGTTCCACCCAAGATTTTAGTCTAAGGCGAGCCATAGACAGATGATGTGGAAGACAGATGTTTCTGAATCCATATTCACAAGCTTTAGACTATATCAAACACCCAAGCAAAGAGTTATTATTCTATCTCACTTATACATTCAGAATTCGGATTCAGTTGAAGTGTGAGACATTGACAAGCTAGTTGCCCATGGATAACAGAATATTCTGGCTTCCTACTCTCTCCTATATTTCTCTGTTTCTGTTTATTGCTCCATTTTTCTTTCCATCTTCTGGGAAGAATAGCTTGTAACTGTGATGCTTCTGTTACGTGTTAGGTTTTCTCTTTTATAGAGAGTTCGGTCAGGAGCTCATCTCTTAGATTTGTATTTTGAATTGCTTTAGTTTTAATCTGGATCTGGCTTCCTTCAACAAATTAAACTCTGGCCTTAGAACGGTAACTCAATTCACATTGAAGGGTTTTTCCCCCCCTCAAAATAAGATTCTAGTGCAAAAACACTTCTACATACCCCTTGGGATCGTTTGTTTTTCAAAAGCTTTCTTTCAACAAAATCCATTTCCAGATCTTAATAATGACCTTTATGAGATGTTTTCAACCTATGAACCCTCTTTCCAATATACTTATGTGGCTTTAGGAGAAAATACTTCTGGGTGGAGAAGGCTGATACTCCGGGACTATCTTGATTTGGGGTTCAAATCCTTCGTTTGGGTTCGGCTTAGAGTAGAAAACAAAGTTTTGGGTCACTCTTTGATGACTGTTTTCTTTATCTTGGGTCCCCAACTCTCTTTGGAGAAATGTATGGAGGCTTACTAAATCTGGGAACACCAGAAAGAGCTACAAGAATCTTTGTGGATTGCGAAGTGACCTGCTGGCCAATGTCCATAGGTATGTTTAACTTGAGATTCTCTACACTGAATAATTCGTTCCATAACGGTCCTGTTTAAAAACCTGCTGAATGGAGGGGAATGTCCTTACATCGTCCCCCCAGAGCAGTTTAGTTTACACAAGGTGACCGGTGAAGACAATAACCTTTGTCATCCAGACAGTCGGTTTTCTCTCACTTATTTACTTCCTCTGCTTAGGAAAACCTCACTTCTGATTAGTGCAAGCGTATTCACTTAAATGTAGGCTTGGGGAGAAACTTGTGGTTTTCAAAGATCTATCTCTTGACCTATTACCACTACAGATTTTACCATGGGCTCCTGGCCACCAGGGCAGCTAGCTGGGTCAACATCGGGAGCCCGAGCAGGGAGGTGAGGCGGCTAGAAGGGAAGGCCGGAGCCCACCTTTCCTCTCTCATATGACCCCCCTTTACTGGGGTGTGCAAGATCCTCACATTTCCACGGGCTAATGAACCGAGGACATGTGTGGACTGAGGAGGTGGTGACTGGACAAGGGAGGACAGTACCGGTATCTTCATGCGGCTGTTTTAGGGACACGGAGGCCACCACTGACCGAAGGGGAGGGCTCAAGCAAACCATAATATTGGCTTGCAAGCGAGGGCGTGATGGCAGCCTTGGGTAGAACCCGAGTCCGACAGCAGCCGGAGAGGGTCGAGGGTCGGTGGGAGGGCTGAGGGCTGCTTGAGCTCCTCTGGTGAGGCTGTGGCCCTTTCTGTCTGTGAAGGGGAAACAGCAGGGGATGGGGGGTGGGGGAGAGGGGAAGGCGGGAGTGGGGTGGGATGGGCAGGGGGGTGTTTCAGCTGATTCTCAACCATATGCATGTCAACACCTCATGTCCCCGGTGGTGAGTGGGGGAGGGGCGGGGGCCCAGCGCTGCTCCTGCTCCGATGCTTGCTTGCCTCCCTTACTGGGTGCCATCTGGGGTCCTCCGGCACTGCAACCCCCTCACCTCCCCGCACCCCCCGCCTGCCCCGCATCCCCTGCCTATGCCCCGGGCTGACTCCCTGGGCCCCTGGCCCCTGTCCGAGCCGGTGGGCCCCCCACTGGCTGCGCTCTCACCCAGGAAACTTGGCAAACACAGGGTCCCCTCTTAGGGATTCGGCCTCAGTGGCAGTTCCCAGCCCCTGGGAAGTCGGCAGAGCGGCGGAGTTGGGGAGCCCCCCGCAGGCACCCCTTCCCGGGCACACCCCGCTGCCCCGCCAGCCCGAGTCCTCCCGGGGCCTGACGTGTCCGTGGCCCCACGGAGTGTCCACCTGGGGAGGCCGAGCTCTGTCTCCCCTCGAGGTGGTTCACCCGATACCATCAACATACCAACAACGAGTTGGTGATCCCACTCCTTGGGAGCTTTTGTGCTCTCCTGCTCTTGCTAAAACAAAAGCAAACTCTTTTTGGCTCATTTCGGTTTGTTTTTAAAGAAGGAAGCCTGAAAACAAGTAAGACACTAGGAAAATTATAAAACTTCAAAAAAAAAATTTTCTACAAAAGCTGGTAATACCGTTCCTTGGTTATTAAGTGTGAGTGATGCCAAACCCACACTCGCTTGACTTTTTTTTTTTTTTGGTAAAGATTTATTCCAGTGAAATCTCTGCTTCTCATTTTATACCATGATGTGGAAGGCATTAAGTTTTTTGAGCAAGATTCACATTCTTAGTTTCTTTCCCTGTCTCCCTCAGTATTGTGTCTCCTCTCTCTGTCTCCACTCCCACCCCCAACACTTTTCTGATAGATTCTGCTAGGATTGAGAAACAAAAGCTGATCATTGTGGAAAAGATTCTACAAGTTTTCATAATCATGTCAGCAAGATTGCATAATCTTCCTTTCTTCCTCCACTGTCCCATTTTCAGCATCCCTGGCTTCTAAATCCTGCTAAGGTAAAGTCACTGCTGGGATATTGAGAAAAAAAAACAATGCCTGATGCTCACTCCTGCTTCTCGGCAAGTATAGAAGACACTTTTATGCTATTAGCTGCTATTTGTGTTAATACAGATGCTATTATCTGATTTAAACATCAAAGGTCTGATTTTATTTTGCTTTTGCCCTGGAGACAAAAAAAAAAAAAAATGAAAGAAGAAAGAAAGGAAGGAAGAGAGAAAGGAAGGAAGGGAGGAAGGAAGAAAGAAAGCCAGCACCATTTTGAAAAGAAAAGCATCTAATAATTAAATATACTTTCCCAGAGAGCTGAGGAGCAGATGTTCTGTCTCTCTCATGGAGTGGGAGGGTGTGGATACTTACGGGAGTTGTACCCAGAGCACATTTCATAATCTTAAAAAGTCAAGAGGTTTGAGGAAAGTCCCTAAACATGGGAGGTCTGATTGGGGGTAAATTCATACTTCTGCAGCAACACAAAAGGGAATTTACCATGTTTTTTGGCAATCATATATTTTTGAATTTCTTCTCCAAACTCTCAAGATGTGAAAGATTGTTATCACCACAAATTAGTAGAGTTTTTGAAATTGAGGGGGAGAAAAAAAATCCTTTCTGCTTGGCTCACACAGCTTTACTGAGTAAATTGTTACTGTGATTTCCATAACAGCCTACCACGCAGAAGAAAACCCAGGCCATAGGAAAAGTGAAGCCAAATTTGGAGGCAGAATCATTAACAATAGTAAATGGAAAAGAATGAGAATTATTTTTACTCTAGTTCGTATGCAGGATTCTGAAATGGGTAGGATAATTAGAATCATCTGAGGAACCTTTTCAAACATGCTCCTGCCCCATCACCCCTCCCTGCATCTGCCTCCCATCCTCCTCTTCCACAGAATGAGCACATGTCATTCAAAGAGACTCCTGAGTTAAATCCAGTTTGCCTTCTCCATCCCATTCAGACACCCTCTTCCTCAATTTTAGAACCAGGGCTGTAATATATAAACTCTTGAAGAAAGGACAGCTTCCTATTGCTCTTTTAGAGGGTCAGCATGCCTTGATTCCTCTGACACACCGTCCTATGGCAACCCTCTGAAATGGATGTGTTTGGACAGATCAGCTTCTGAAGGTGAAGACAACCACTCCTTCTTCCCTCAGACCCTCGTTTCAGAGAATCGGCTGCACATTTTCTGTGCTGGATCCATGATTAAATTCCCTCTGTACCACGATCCTGGAGACCCGGGATCGAGTCTCACATCGGGCTCCCGGTGCATGGAGCCTGCTTCTCCCTCTGCCTATGTCTCTGCCCCTCTCTCTCTCTCTGTGTGTGACTATCATAAATAAATAAAGAAATGAAAAAAAAAATGAAAAAAAAAGGGAACCCTGGGTGGTGCAATGGTTTAGCGCCTGCCTTTGGCCCAGGGCGCGATCCTGGAGACCCGGGATCGAGTCCCACGTCGGGCTCCCGGTGCATGGAGCCTGCTTCTCCCTCTGCCTGTGTCTCTGCCCCCCCTCCCCCCCTCTCTCTCTGTGACTATCATAAATAAATAAAAAAATTTTTTTAAAAATGAAATTCCCTCTGTACCATTTATAATGTTATTCTTTTCTGATCTCTCTTTCAATGAATGTGAAGTATCTGTGTATTTGAAATCTTCTGGGACTGAAATAAATCTTCAACGTTGCACAGTTTTTAGAGTTGGAAGGAGCATGAGAGATTGTCTCCCACAATTTTACAGGATTTCATTTTATAGTATCCTAGACAGTTGCTGCTTGTATATTTAAAAAAATTAGACACCCATTACCTTATGTGGAAATACACTTTATTTCTGGAGAACGCACGTTTGAGCCAAATGAAATGCATTTCTTTTCCTAAGGTCTTCTAGTTACAGGAATCTTAGAGATTGATGGCATGTCCTCTCAGTAACTTCTCATGAGTCTCAAATTAAGCTGCCAGTTTGCTTAGGAGTGGAACACGTTCACATTTAATAATCACGGACTTTACACCCTCTGCTGAATTTGATTTTTCCAGCAGATTCTCAACTCCCCTGATAACTGAGTAGTCTTCATGGTGCTTTTCACACAACCCTTCCATGGCAGTCAGGGCGGGGAAGGGAAAGAGTGAGCCTTCTGCAGTCTGCAGTGAGGTCAAGGTAGAACCTCAAAGACTGGTTGCACTGAAGATGATCCTGGTTGTCCTATGGGACAGCCAGGAGGCATGGCTACAACCCTAATTTATCATACACTCTGCATGACACCAGGTCAAACTAGGAGTCAGTTCCACAGAAAAACATCAACAACAAACACATGACAATTGGATATTTGGTATCAGATAGAGCAAATATTGTTCACTGAATTTTTACACTATTATCTGGTGGTTTTGGCATTACTGGGATGCAGTTTTAGTTAGTTAGTTTGTTTGTTGGTATAGAGAATAGCCACTTGCTGCTTGAGCTTCTGAGGTCATTTCTCACATTTCTGCTCCAGAAATGTGTGCACTTGATAAATATATTTTTACTGTTAAGATTAAACTTGCGGGGATCCCCGGGTGGCTCAGTGGTTTAGCACCTGCCTTCAGCCCAGGGTGTGATCCTGGAGACCCGGGATCGAGTCCCACGTCGGGCTCCCTGCATGGAGCCTGCTTCTCTCTCTGCCTGTGTCTCTGCCTCTCTCTCTGTGTGTGTCTCTCATGAATAAATAAATACAATCTTAAAAAAAAAAAAGATTAAACTTGCTTGTTCTGTTAAAAATTTGGACTCATCACATTAGCCTTCTTAAAAATACCAGTTTCCTTACTAATGTTTACAGTTTTCTATCACCGAATATTTCTTTGTATTCTGTTTATCCCCATCCCTGACTCTTAATACAGATTTCACAGACTCTCCACTGCAGTTCCTTCCAAAACTCCATGTGTTTGAGATTGATGAGGTTCTTGATAAAAAGATCTGATTCAAAGGCCCCTTTGCCTGTGGCCCCAGGGGACACTTTGTGGCCTGAATTCAATACCAAAGCCAGAAGGACTAGTTAATTATTATTTTTTTTAAAGATTTTTATTTATTTATTTTATTTGAGAGAGAGAGAGAGAAAGGGGAGAGAGGCAGAGGGAGAAGGAGAGAATTGCCAGCAGACTGTGCGGAGTACTGAGTTCAGAGCCCAAAGCAGAGCTCAATGACCTTGAGATCCTAATCTGAGTGGAAACCAACAGTCGGTCACTTAACTGACAGAGCCACCCAGGCATCCCAGGACTAGTTAATTCCTAAAGTGGCACTACATGCTCTATGTGAATAATCTAATCAACTCATTTGGGTTTGACTTGTCTTCCTCAAATAGAGATCTGAAGACTTTAACCTCAGTATCTGTGAATGTCACTTATTAGAAATAGAACATTTACAAATGTAAATGTAAAAGACCCTCATCTTTACAGGTTAGGATGAGGTCAAACTGGCCATATTATTTTATGACATGGCCTTAATATAATGACTGTCCTTACAAGAAGAGAAGAGACACATAGACATGCACAGGGGAGAAGTCCACATGAAGCTGGAGGCAGAGATTGGGGTGATACAGATACAAGCTTAAGAACATCAAGGATGCTGGCACCAAAAGCTGAGTATGCCAGAGTCCTGAATGAGCTTTCATTCTAGTAGGGGAAGACAAATAACAGGGAAATGGATTTTTAAAAAGTGATATCATTGGGATCCCTGGGTGGTGCAGCGGTTTGGTGCCTGCCTTTGGCCCAGGGCGCGATCCTGGAGACCCGGGATCAAATCCCACGTCGGGCTCCCGGTGCATGGAGCCTGCTTCTCCCTCTGCCTGTGTCTCTGCCTCTCTCCTTCTCTCTCTGTGACTATCATAAAAAAAAAAAAAAAAAAGTGATATCATTGCATTCAGTGTCAGAGAGAAAATAGTGTCCCTGTTTCCTGAGGTAGCTTCTAAAATCCTTGGGCTCTTCAGAGTAAGAGTTTCTCTTGTATGCTCATGAGATGACTAGTGGCTAAGAAGCCCTAGAGAGCTTTAGGATGTAGGCTGATCCCCAAAGACCAAGGAGTGATTAGAGGGTTGGAACTTTCAGCTCCAATCCCTAACTGGGGAGGGGAGAGGGTTGGTGATTGAGTTAATGACCAATGGCTAATGATTTGATCAAGCATGCCTACATAATAACTCTCTCTCTCACCTCCATGGAACCCTCTTCAGGCTGGTGGACACACTGAAGTTGTAGGAGGATAATGCACCTGGAAAGGGCATAAAAACTGTACCTCATGCCCAATGACTTGCCCTATGAGTCTCTTCCATCTGCCTGTTCCTAAGTTGTGTCCTTGATAATCAACTGTTGATAGTAAGTAAACTGCCTTTTTGAGTCCCGTGAGCCATTCCAGCAAATTATCAAACTTGAAAGGAGGGGCATTGTGGGAACCTGCAGATTTGTAGACAAGTTGGGCAGACCTGTGGGTAACCTGAGAACACAGGACTTGCACTTGGCACCCAGAGTGAGGGCAGTCCTGTGGGACGGAGTCTGTCACCCTATGGGGTCCACTGCTAACTCTGGGTTGTTAGTGTCAGAACTGAATTGTGTTGGTTGTAGGACACCCCGTTGGTGGACAGAGAATTGACTGGTATGATGGAACACTTGCACACACGCTTGGAGTCATGAGTATTGTGCCTAACAGCAGACCAGGCGGGGATCAAGTGTGAAAGAATGAGAGAGAGCAAGGAGTGAGTTGGAAAGTCCTCTCTGAGGAAACAACAAGAATGTGGGGAAGGAGTAAGCATGGAAAGTTCTAGTGGCAGTGTGTGCTCGGCAGAGGAAACTCATGTTTTCAAGGCCTTGGGCTGGGAATGTGCTTAGTGTGAGCCAAGAGTAGAAAAAAGGCTGGGAAGCCCATAAGGGAGACTGATAAGGGTGTCAGATGGGCCCCATGCCTCCTGAGCAGCATATAAGAGGCAGATGCATGTAGTGAGTTTACTTACTATAAAGCACAGAGAAGCATAAAGAAGGGCTGCCTAACCAGAAGGGAGGTGTGACTTTTCCTGAATAGAAATGTCTTCAGAACAAGGCGGCATAATCTAATCCATTTTACAGATTGTCTCAGCAGCAAGGGCCCGGACAGAAGATGAAAAGCTCAGGTTTTCGGTCAGAAATGCACCCCAGTTATTAAGGACATGTTCTGGTATCTCTCATTGCCTTTGTTTTGGAAATGAGTGAAAGATTTCCATCAATCTTTCAAACTTCCAGATTTAATCTAAATATGATTCGCTTTTGCTGTGCAAATGATTATCCAGCTCTGTAATCATTTGCAGGTAGAATGGTGAAAAATGTAATATATTCCCCCATTATCATGCAAATCCCATATTTAAATATTTCCACATCACTATATAGTTTTTGGCCTTACGTTTCTTTTCTTTTAGGCTGTGGGAGAGGGAAGGTTCTGGTATCATCAGTTGGATTTTTTTTTTTTTAACTTTAGGTTAATCTAAAGTTTGTAGGAAGCTGCATTTGGAGATGCTATCCTTATTATTTGTGAGCTGATGGAAGGTGAGAATCTTAAGCCAGCAGCTGATGCTGCTGACAGAGCAATCCCAGCAGAGGGGCACGTGGGACAAACCAAGCAGCAATGCCCGTGTTCTGAGCCCATTCACTTCCTGAGTGGGGTTGTGCGTCAAGTCGCCCTCTTATGAGCTGAGAGATGGCTCAGCTAAGGAAGATTGGGGGATGGAAAATGAATAACTGCTGTTCTCAACAGAAATAATTCCTGGAAGTGGGGGCAGATGAATGGTTAGGTAGAGAAATGGATGACTAAGTGTGTATTTTCCTAAAATGGATAGGCTACCTAATGTCTTTATTAATGTCCGATGGGCTAGTTATCTTGTTTGAATTGATGAGGGAGTACGTTCAGGTAGGAAAGGGGTAAAGACCAAGAGCTGGTTTCAAAAAACAAAAGGCCTGGACTTTTAAAGTGACTTTCTTTCCTTTGCAGAGGTGCACAGCCCAGACCTCATGTCAAAAGCTTTGGGCAGCTTTTGCAAAGCAATTTGCAGGTTATGGGAACCAGCGGGAGTTTGTGCTGGCTCTAGCATGACAGGATGCTTGCATCAATGCCGTTCAAAGACAGAACACAGATAAAGTGTTGGTCTCTGGGAGTCTGTTCCAAGATAGGCCTGTGTAAACAGGAGAATTTCTTAGAAGTCAGTGAGATTTTTGAGGTTTTGCTATCAGCCCTAGAGGCAAGGTTAAGCCATGGTGACAAGTGACCCCTAAATCTCAGTAGTTTAGAAAAACAAGGTGTATTTCCTGTCTGTGCTCTAGTCCATTTTCCCTTCTGCATTGTCCTGTCTCCCAGAACCCTGTCTGATAGAACAAGCACCAGCTAAAAAAATGCTGGTCATTGTTGGCAGGAAAGAAGAGAGAATGCTGGCTGGCTCACATGCTGGCTTTCAAAGCTCCTCGCTGGAAGGGATGGGGGGCACTCGTATTCTCTTAGCTGGCCACAGCAGATCACAGGGCCACACCTGGCGAGGAGGGGAAGGAATTGCACTCCTACCTTATGCTCTGAGGAAATCGAGAAAACTGAGTTAGGTAACACCGATAACCTTCACAGATGTAAACAACGCAAATAGGCAACCAATTGAGGTGACGGCAAAACTCCAGATCATCCTTTTCTAATTTGTTGTGTGTTGTGTGTGTATATGTGTGCATATGAAAGTAAGGCGCTAAGGCTGAAGATAGACAATGCTAAGGAAAGATAAAAACCTATACCCTCCCTACCCCGGCACCCCAATAAACCACTTACTCATCTAGGGGCTTACTTAAAGAAAACCGTTTAACTCACGTTCTCAGAAACCCTGTCTGCTGGACTGAAAACAAGCTGAGGTGGCTGCTGGATCTGACCGAGGAGCTTCTCTGACCCAGAAAGAAGGAGAAAGGAATCGCACTGTGCTATTCGGGAGGCAGGAAGGCTGCTGGCTGCCCAGGACACCAGCGGGAAGCATGGTGGCTTGGAGAGAAATGGAAAGACTTTTCTTGCAGGGAAGCAGTTTCCACCCTCTGGGTTTTTAATCTTGTCTAATGATTTTATCTGGCACGGAAGGAATTGGGGGAAATGAGCGTGTTTTCTTCACTCTTCACCCAGAGGGTAATCCTTAAGAAAAGAGTGATCATTTGTGATACCTCTTCTCATATCTACCAATCTTTGCATGATTATTGCTTTATTGAGATTGCAAACTGTTCTTGAATCAGGGCTGACACATCAGCCACTGCCTCCCGTGCAGCCGGGAAGAAATTGACAGTTTGCACATCCTCGGGTTAGCTTCACGTTAATTAAAGCTTCACACAGCTCTGTCTGCTTCCTTTTGTTATTCACATGGGTTTTTGTGGATCATGCTGTTTACAAATAAGGCTAAACCCAAATGCCACACTTGCATCTGAATGTCCAGATCCAGGCCCATTCTAATTGCTGGATGCACCAAAGAAGGGGCAGACACAGTGAGTATAATAAGATGGAAGAGCTACACGATTCAGTTTCTTGTCAAATAACTTCAAGAGCTACACATACACTTCCCTTGACTAACTGTATTTTCTGGAAACCAAATGTCTGAAATATATTAAGTAGACATTTGCCTATGTTCATAGCCATTTCCCCAGGTTTAAGATTTCACTTACACAATGTCAACATAAGCAGCTTATCGGATATAAAATCTGAGATTCATTACTTGGGTGTATGAACATGGGGGGAAATAAAAAAACAACCTGAACTAAAAATAAAGAAATAAATAAAATTCTAAACATTAGGCTGATAGAATCTTTTAAATATGTCAATCACATGTTGTCAGGTCCAAAGAGTAAAGCTAGTGTATTGTGTTACATCTTATCCACACAATCCCTTTGTAGAAAATGAAACAGATTTGTGAAGTCTACCTATATCAAATTTTAATGATTGTTCATTAAACATGTTTGAATGAGATTAATGCCAATTTCAAATATGCATGAATCAACCTGATATGATCCCCTACTAATTAGAAAAATGTTTCAGAGTTGCTGGCTACAACCTCTGCCGTTCAGACTGATGAGAACTTCAAGACAATTTTATATGGTTACATTCAGAAAGTTGTCAGCAGATTTGTGATGTGGTGCTTGATGGACTGATGTAGTAAATAAAAGGAAGTGCTCTAAGTGGGCCTCGAGTCCGGTGGTGGTGGTGAGGCTGGGGAGGGAAGCAGTCCCAGAGGCTGAGAGTAGCTCTCAGTATTGTAGGCACCCGTGCCTCTGGACCGTGCACTTCACAGGTGCTTCTCACTCTCCTCTTCCCGCTCCTTAGATGGATGGGCTGGGGATGGGAGTTGCTTAGGCTCTGGTAAAGCCCCAGCAGATAGGCTCTGGTAAGCTCGTTGCTAGAACAGAGTGCTCTGGCCTATTTCATAGCAGTTCTTTCTTTCTCTCCCTGCAGTGGAAGCACAAGGGAACTTGACTCTGCCGTTCACTATGAGAACCTGGTAGAGCTCCAGGAGGTAACACTGGTGAAAGTGTGGAGGCCCCTCTCTGACTGGGCCTCCTCGGACTTTGTAACTCAGACTTGTCCACATGGAGCCTGCAGCAATTCATTTTTTTTTTTTAAAGATTTCATTTATTTATTCATGAGAGACACAGAAAGAGGCAGAGACACAGGCAGAGGGAGAAGCAGGCTCCATGCAGGGAGCCCCATGTGGGACTCGATCTCACCACCTGAGCCAAAGGCAGACACACTCAACCACTGAGCCACCCAGGGGCCACGAGCCTCCAGAAATTCAATTCAGTTATAGCTCAGGTTCTGCTAACCAGGCACTGGTTCCCCAAGGGGTTGCTGATCCAGGGTTTCGGCCCCGTGCCCTGTGATTCTCTGTTTGCCTATCAGGACCTCCAGTCTGGGGCCGGCTGGGCTTTTTCCTGTGACCTCACTCCTCTAATGGATCTAAGAAGAGTTGTTGACTTTTCACCTTGTTCGGCTTCTTACTTGTTGCTGGGATTTAGTGGTGACTTTCAAACTTCTTACCTGCCAGGAAAAACTGAAAGTCTGTCAGTCCATTTGAAATTGCATTTATGTGGTATCTGTCCTGCATGGTGACCCAAGTAACAACCCCGGGCTATAAATGGTCACAGCTGACCTTTTTACCATTATATCCCTAGTACTTGGCAGTCTGTCGGGCGCAAAACAGTTATTTGGTAAAAATACGCGGACTGCCTAGCTAGCAGATCTGGAAAGATGCTTTCCAAAATCCAGGAGGAGATCCTGAATGCTCCTGAGTCTCAGGGCAGCAGAGCAGGTGTCTCAAGGAATAGCCATCCCGCCGATGACTCTAGGATAGGAGGAGAAAACCATGGGGAAATCAGAGATTGTAACAGACAAAACAAAAGGAGAAAGAGAGAGCGAGAGAGAGAAAGGGAAAGAAAGAAAAGGAGAGAGAAGAATGGCAAGAACTCGGGGTGCTGGAGCCCAGCAGAGCGCCCATCTGCGCACCCCCCCCCCCACCCCGGGTGTTGGGTGTCACGCTGCCAAGCGCCGCCTGCCCAGAGCCCAGGCCATGGCTGGAACCCGAGGTGGGCACATGGGCTCCCTCCACATCCCCTTTTCCATTCTCATTCATTGACTTGCCCATTGTAACCAAGATGGATTCTGACGTCAGCATTGCTTAGAGTGTGGTCACGGAGTCCGAGAGCGTCAGGGGGTACCCTTGGTAGTCACGGGGGACCTCGGGTGCCGCTAGACCGGCTCAGGGATCCTAGGGGGTAGGGCTACCTTCCTAATAGCCCGTTCTGCCAGCAGGTGATTTCCTACTTCTGGCTTGAAATAGGAATTGATAGGGCTAATAAATGGATAGTATCACACACTTACAGAAAATTTGGGTGGTCATATTTTTAATTTTTAGCTTCCGTTATTTGAGAATGGGTATCCATAATACAATTTTTCTTAATACCCTGGAGTTTAAAACACTCTGTCCTTTCTCTATACCATATGTATACCCACCTTTTCTCCTGACTATATAATTCCCTCCTTACTATATAGTAGTATTTCCTCCTGAATATATTATATTGTTTGAGGCAGAAACCACATTTCTTTAAAAAAAATTTTAAATCAGGTACACGTACTAATGAGAGCATGCTTTTTATAACTATGAAGAACAAAACCACAAATCTAAGGAAATGATGATTTGGGAGTAAGAAATCTTATTCACAATGTCTTAAGGAGGGAAAGGGCATTTTGAAATGCTTTCTTTCCTGATAAGTCTTTGAAAGACACTTTTTGTTAAATGAGTTTACATCTAAATTTTAACTCTGTTGACAGTTAACTCAAGGGTCTTTTATCTATGCTTAATGTCACTCGCTATATCCTGCCATCGATCTCAGGGAAAAGCTCCCTATTGAAGTCAATGGGGAGTTGTATGTAAAAATCAATGACAGGATATGGCCTGTAAGAATCCTGGTTACTATAAGCCTTTGGCTCCGAGGCCACTACACTTGGTACCTCAGGATAACCCTTTCAACCACGTTCAACAACAACAATGGGAAAACCCACTATTCTTTAAAAGGAGGTAAAATGGCAGGAAGGAAACAGCACATGTTCACAAGGGATAACCTATATGTTCCCACACTTCAGCAGCGACTTTTCATTGTCTTTTCAAGATTCTCAAAAAAAAAAAAAAAAAAACCCAAAAAAACAAAAAGCAAAAAACAAAAAAACAAAAAACTCCACGGAAAAACACTCCTGCTTTAAAAAACTCTGTATTCTTTGAATGGGAAAGAAAAGCCAATGGCCATACATGAGAGCACAGATCAGCCCACTGGCATGGTAGCCCCTGGCTCTCAGCTCACCTTCATCCCCTTCTTGCTAAGACATGGCCAGCACACCAAGGAGGAGAGGAATAAAAGCTGTGAGGATGCTTAGGCTCAATATGAAAGACCCATAATTTCCAGGCAGTGAAAATACCTGAAAAATAAATTCTAGAATAGTTGGAGAGAACACATGGGCCCTGTAGAGTGAGATATTACAGACTTGCTGTTCCTGGATGGTGCTTTTGGTAAAAAATGCCTCCCTGAAAGCATGTGGAATAGCTCTTGTGCAAACAGAGTATAATAATTGATGCCTATTTACACTTAGACATGTCAGCTTCACCAGCGGAAGATCGCCCCCGTATCATGAGGTCGCAGCACTTTTGGAGATAAGGAAGATGTGAGGGTGAGGGGCTGTGGCTGCATGCTGCCCTGTCCACTCTCGGGGGTACAGTTGAAACACCCACTGCCAGCTCTGCAGATGCTGGATCCTGGTAGTACCAGGCTTTAAGAGACTTTAGGCGATTAGCTCCTGTCTTCACACACTTGGATTCAGTCGTCCAGGCCACGCAGGTGCCCTCTACCCCCCACTCATTATAAACAATGCTCTCAATTAGCTTCTCATACTTAATATGTAATGATATCCTACTGGGTATAGGGGAAAAGGGAATCTCCTCTTTTCTTTAGGTAGCCTGTCCATTCCTGTGTGTAAACCCTAAAACGAGGGCCCAATATTATGTATACCTTGTCATCTGGGGAAACCCAGAGGGCATCAAATTGCCTAACAGCAAATTCCTTTCCTCACTCTGCTCCTGGGGATAAGGTCCCCTAGCCAAACAAACCTCCTCGTCATGGGGTCATGCAAGGTCTGCTTATCCCTGAATGTTGAGTTTCAGTTCCCTGGCAGCCTGAGGAAATATTCCAGCAAGCCAATCACATCCTCACATAGGAACCAGGGATCACCTCACCCTCTTGATACTTCAAGGCCTATCTCCCGTAGCCCCCTGGTTGTTCACCGGGTTCCCAAGTGAAACCCCTATGTGTTCTTGTGCACCCAACAATGTTCTCTTCCTCTGGGCTGTGAGGATCTATGACTGAGAAGTCGCTATTGATCTCATCTATCCAGTGTCAGGTTTGGCCATCTCTATAACCCTGGGGTGGGAACTCCACCTTCACCCATGGAGTGAAGAGATGATTAAAACGATCTCCTTAAAAGTAGGTTGAATTGGGACGCCTGGGTGGCTCAGTGGTGAGGGTCTGCCTTCGGCTGAGGGCATGATCCTGGAGTCCTGGGATTGAGTCCCACATCAGGCTCCCCACAGGGACCCTGCTTCTCCCTCTGCCTGTGTCTCTGTCTCTCCATGTCTCTCATGAATAAATAAATAAAATCTTTAAAAAAAATAGGTTGAATTTAGATGTGATCTCCTCCACCCTTAGATATAATTATCTTAAATAAAAAATAAACAATAGAGAGGGAGTATTTTAAAAGAAATAGCCAATATCACTGTGAGTCATGTTTTAAAAGGAAGCCTGTATTTTGAAGACCTAAAAGAGATGATGTACATGAATACAGTTTGGTCTACAAGTCGTGTGAGGGAAAATGATAGGAAGGCATTGGGATTAAAAGAATTACAAAATGCAAGCAAGGTACAGATGTGATATGAGGTGAAGTTCCAGAAGGAGAGCAGGGTGAGAGAAGAGAAACTGAGGAATCATGCTTGCAGGATGGACGAGACTGTGGAGGGATTTTGCCAGTAGCCCAAACACTTCCAGAACCTAGGGGAAGGAGAGGCAACCAGCATCAGGAGGTGAGTGGTTTAGTTACCTCAAACCTGAGATGATCACCCTGAATACATGAGACTGTGTTAGTTTCTCCCAACTATATATGGTTTGTCTACCTCCCCTACTTAGTATTCTTGAGTTAAGTAGTGTTTCAGTGGTTAGTGTGGGACACACACAAAACTGCTATAGAAGCCAAGGAGAGATTGGATGAGACGCTGGGTGAATGTGGGTCTTTTATATTTCTTCCCCAAGAACAGAGGCTAACAACCCAAAAGTTAGCTGGCAGTGGTCAGAAAGTCAGCAGAACCAAATCTCCCTCTTTTTATTCCATTCTTTCCCCTAATCCTACCTTGCACATCCACTCTGCAACAATCTGAAGGTTTACCCTGTCCCAGACACCACAGTAAACACTAAGATTGCAGACCAGAAAGGTCACCAACTTCCTCAAAGGGCCACCGCCTGACTTAACCTGGTGAGGTCATCCTTTGTGAAAGAAGGACCAAGAAAAGCCACCTAAGGCTGTCTTTGTAAAAAGGCTTCCAGGGGAGAGCTCCAAGACCAGTAGGTACTTCAAAGGAAATTTTGCAGGCAAACAGGACTTGGTTGGATATAGAAGTGCCATACTAAGGAACCTTTTAAGAGATGAAATTAGCAGGATGTGGTGACCAAGGGGTCTTAAAAAGTGAAGGAGAGCATCAAAAGATGCTTCAAGGATGTGGAAAAGCATGATGTGTCTAAGGAATTTTAAGTACAGTGGTCCCCCTTTATCCACAGGGTATATGTTCCAAGACCCCCAATAGGTCCTTGAAACTTCAGACAATATCAATCCCTGGATATACTAGGCTTTTTCTATACCTGAAAACCTATGTTAAAGCTTAATTTATAAATTAGGCACAGTAAGAGATTAACAGCAACCGATAATAAAATGGAACAATTTTATCAATATAGTATAAGAAAAGTTATGTGAATATGGTCTCTTTCTCTCTCAAAATATCTTACTGTCCTTATCCTTCTTCCTGCAATAATGTGAGGTGATCATATGTGCCTGCAAGGAGGGGAAACGAGTGACATAGCATTAGGCTATTGACCTTCTGACAATACATCAGAAGGAAGATCATCTGCTTCCTGTCTGGGTTGGCCTCAGTAACTGAGATCGTGGAATGTGAAGCCATGGATAAGAGGGGATCACTGTAGTTTTGGGGTTCCTGGAACATGGTGAAGTGGTGAGAAAAAAGTCCAGGTCTAGTGAAAGACCTTGAATGAAAGTAGGCAGCCTTGAAGCCTTGGATATAGGCAGGACTCAAGGGATATAAAACCAAGAATGCTGGTGCAGAAGCAAGGAGGATCACTGAAATAGTGAAGAGTCACATGATCTGACTTCATATTGTTATTCCTTTGGAGATGAAGGGGCAGTTTCGAGAGGTAGTCTAGAAAAATCTCTGGAAAGAGATGAATTTAACCAAACATCATGGTTGATTCAATGGGAGGTTGTGAAAGCGAGGACCTTGAAGGACTGGCTTCTGGCTTGGGGAACTGGGATGGGGTGTCGTGGTTGCCGCGAGTGCCCCGAGGATGCCGGGGAGCAGGCCAGCCCGGAGCTCCATGGAGGTACCCAAGGGAGGAAGAGCGCCCACTGTGGCGAATGTATTCACAGGGTGTAAGAAATTTAAGGATTTGTGTCTTGTGGCTCTTGTGGCCTCTCTCTTCCAGTGTTGAGGGGGCTGAGCCAAGTGCCAAGGGGGCAGATGCAGATGCGGGTGCTCTAAGTGTGGAGGCACCTGTCCCCTGGGTTTTGCTGCTGGCATAGGATAGGGAGGGGAGGAGACAGATGGCAGGGCTGCCTCCGGCTGCCAGCGGGCCAGGGAGGAGCCACACCGACTTCCTCGACAAAGCACCCATGACTGTGGC
The DNA here is from genome assembly GCF_053574225.1 of Canis aureus. Taxonomy (NCBI): domain Eukaryota; kingdom Metazoa; phylum Chordata; class Mammalia; order Carnivora; family Canidae; genus Canis; species Canis aureus. Next base: position 2,061,783 of record NC_135615.1, on the reverse strand, counting down.
CCCACGGCTCCCAGGTCACCCCTCCTCAGATCATGCCTGGTATTTTTCTCATCTTCTTCCCTGCTGGATGGGGTGGCCTATGAAGGTGAGCACAGCCTGTGTCATGTCTGCATCCTCTGTCCTTCCCGCGTGGCCGGCATCAGCAGATGGTTCAAGGTCTGCGGAGGACCGACTGTGTTAATCCAGAGGAATTTGGAGGGAATGGGAGGTCTGGAGGGGATTGAACCAGGCAGCGCTTCCGTGTGAGGATTAAAGAGACTTGGTGCGGTGATGAGCCTGGGCTTCTGAGGTAGAATGGAGGTTAAATTCAAGTGAGTCTGGAGCTTATGTCTGTTGTCCTTTGCTCACTATTTCACGAGCACCGAGCTGGCTTGCACTGAAGAGGGAGGCTGTGAAGGAGATCTGCACAGTCTTGATGTGATCGGCCTGGAGTCAGTTCAGCTCATATTTATTAAACACACCGCATAAGCACCTACTACATCAAAGCACAGTGATCTGTGCAAGAGTTAGCATCCGGTGGAAGAATTAGTGTAAGCTACTGTCTTTACTCTTCATCAGCTGACAGTCACTCAGAAGCGTAATGGGGCATACTGAGGAATGAAAGGGGGGCTTCACATTCCAGTCACCAAAACCCGCACAGTGGTTGTCAGGGGATGTCCCTGAGTCATGCAGGTAGTGACTGGATCGGCCAACTTGAGTGTGGTCAGAAACCCAGGCATGCATACCCCGGAGTTGAACACCAGGCCCAAGATTTTAGTGTCTTTATTTTATGTACAAGACAAATGATGAAAATTGTAAAATCTGACAATGAGTTTGACCACATTACATACTCTTGGTATTGGGAATAAGAAGCCCCGGGAAGGAATAATAAGAATTACAGGATAATGGTGTTACCGCACGGTGGGATGGTGGATGATTATTAGCATGGCCTCTGGGGCCCAGCAGATAGGACTTGGCTCTCCTGGTGTGGTCTGGGCTCTTGGAGCCTCAGCTTCTTCTCCTTCAAGGAAAGCACACCAACTAATGTCTCCCTCACAGGCTTGTGGTGAGGACCAAGGAGCTCCTCTGTGCCTGCTGTGTCGTCAGAAGTGTCTCCAGGAAGGCACCTGGAGATAGGTGAGGCGGGAGAGTGCTGGAATGGTCAGGTGGCCAATGGCCCTGTGCACACACATTCTCAGAGGGCCATGCACATCAACCTGACACAATGCATCCTTGACAAGGCGCTGCTTACACTGCAGGCGGGATTTAATGCTCCTATAATTTGCAACCTCACCCATCCCATTGTTTTTAATTGATTATTAATATAAGATAATAATGACAATGAAGATCTGTTGATACCAAGTCTCTGGCCCAAACTGGAAGGCAGGCCTTCGTTCTGTGCCACTGTAGTGTGTGTATTTATTTATTTTAAGATTATTTATTTATTTATTCATGAGAGACACAGAGAGAGAGGCAGAGACAGGCAGAGGGAGAAGCAGGCTCCATGCAGGAAGCCCGATGCGGGACTCGATCCCAGGACCCCGGGATCACGTCCTGGGCCAAAACCTAAACCACTGAGCCACCCAGACATCCCTAGTTCGTGTATTTAAAGCGCCTGACGTGCAGGGACACATAGGAACGGGTTGCTGTCACTGCTGTGGCTGCTGTTTCTTATTTGGTGATTTCCTTCGATGGCCGTCCGTATGAATGGCGTGAAAAAAGGAAGCATTAGTCCTCATGTGGCATAAAACGTGTTCTCTCTTTTCTCACTAAAGACCCACTGAGTTTCTGTTCTGGCCAAATTTGACCAGAGTAGTGTAGTATACCCTCAGCTTTAGGAAGCCTGCTTTGGAAATTGTGTTGGTATCAAACATAAAGAATCATGCAAACAGGCTTGCAGATTAATTTTATTATAATGAAGAGTGTTCTCATCTGGTTAAAATTATTGTTTTTATGCTGGTACTTTAAGATACAATTGCAGATTCAATTTTATGCCTAATATATTGTTTATTATTTTAGTTTACTACTTAAATTAATGCCGTCATGTTTACATAAGCCCATAACTACTCCTCTCCAAACCCTGTTTTTTTGTAAGGCTTGCGCTGGAGGTTTTTTAGAGCAAATTATAACCTAAGACTGTCTTTATGATGTTGCCATCTTGAACCCTTTGGGGAAGTAGATAGGGCATACATAAATAAATAAGTACATGCTGTCACACATCCAAATAAAATGTGAAATATTCAATTTAAAAATAATGAGTATTTTATCTCTATGGTGCCAAAACACCCAGATTTTTGGCTGTCTTTGAATATGGGTGGGCGTTGGGAGTCAAATAGAGAGAGCTTGAGCTGGCTTAGGCTCTCTTTCCCTTTTATCTGGATTTGGAAAAGGATCCAGAGCTGTGTCCTGCAAGCAGCACCCTTGAATCTGGGCATAACTGCTCCCTGTTGGTTCTTCTGCCCAGTGATTTTTCTGTACTCTAGGGCTTCTGGTACTTTCTCTTTCCAGAAATATGCTCTCTGGTCTACAAAGACCCTGTGGGCATTCTGGAGGCACAGATTCTTATTTGTCTCTTTTGGCTGGTTTGGGGGGAGGCTCAGCCCCTGGTTATTTTTCTCTCACAGTGGATATAGGCAAATGTCACTGGATCTCAAATTGAAATATTTAAATACACAAGACAGATTCAAGATCTCTGCTTTCTTTAGGAATGGGAATAGTAAAATAAATAAATAAAAATAAAAAGAATGGGAATAGTTTGGGTAACAGTTATGAAATCAAAAGATGGTTTCAAAGGTTCAGGGTGGTTGCCACAATAATAACTATGATCTAGTGACTGCTTTCTGGGATTTGCTTTTTACATGCATCATTTTTTTCAGAGTGTTTTCCCTATGAGGTAATGAAGAATAATTCACCTCAGTTTAAAATGATAAAACTGAGTCTCAGAGAGGTTAAATTATTTGTCCAAGATCACACAGCTGAAGGATGGTAGGGTCAAAGGTCTTTCTGATTGCAAGTCTGCTTTCTTTCTGATTTTTTATTACTATGTTCTCATAGAATTTTGACATGTTTGCAAATGTGAGCTCTAGTCTGACTGGAGGTTAACGTACACATGGTAGTTTACAGTGTTTCTTCTGTAACCCAGGCTCCGTTTTGCTTTTTTTTTTTTTTTTTTTTTTTTTTTAGGTGCTGTCTTCTTTTCCTGTGAGGGTTTCTAATATGTTCCTTGAAGGAGTACATCCCACCTGCCTGAGAATCACCTCTATCCACCACCCTTGGGGAAGACTTTGTCAACCTTAGCTCTCTTCAGATTATGTTACCAAAAATAACTTTTCCCAGATATAAAAAGCTATGTATTGTATAGCTTTCTGAAATCACACATAATTCCCCATTCTACATAGAATTTTGATAAACCTCTCCTGCCTATTCACAATTCGTATTAATTGAGACATGTAAAGCATATTATTGATAATGGAAGATAACAGATAACATAAGATGAAAGTTCCTTCTCCCTCATAAGAGCACTGTGTACAGAAGATTTTTGGTTTGGAGCCCTAAAAGCCAGCCAGTTGTCTTTCAAAACAACAAAGGGAGTGGAAATCAGTAGGTTTGCATCCAGCACCCCTAGCAGAAGAGCACAGCACGTGTTCTTTTTATGGTGAATTCAAGGCTACATGTTGGCATCTAGATCGTATCGTTTGAGGGACCATCAAAAGGTTGCTTTGGACAGAGAGTGCAACTCTGTGGGGATAACACTCAATTTATGTTGTGCAGTGCATAATGTCTACACCTGTCTACAGCAGTCCTGCTTGCACTTACCTTAGCTCCAGCTCAGGGCTCTAAGAGTATCTGAATTTCTGTTCCTTATGATGAGGATATGAAGGGTGTCTGTGTCCATGTGTGAAATAATAGAAAATATATATACTGGCTGCTGCCCCTGGTCCCTGGCAAAGAGCCTTTAAATCCCTTGGCATTTCCTGGGTGATAGGATTGTCTTTTGTTCTCATGAAGCCACTCTGGGTGGACTCCAGGATGGCTTCTGGATGGCGGCTGGTTACCAGAGAGGCTAAGCCATAATTAGAAGCTTGGAATTTTCAGCCCTACCCCATTTTCCAGAGAGGGAAGAAAGGAGTAATCATTGATCATACCTACTTGATGAAGCCTCCATAAAATCCTAATGGTGTGGGGTTTTAGGAGTTTCCAGGTGGGTGAATACATTCACATAACAAGAGGGTGGTACACCCCAACCTTTCAGGGACAGAAGCTCCTACATTTCACCTTGCCCACAGACCCTGCCCTCTCTATCCTCTTCATCTGGCTGTGCATCTCTAACCTTTAGCATACCTTTTAATAACCTGGGAAACTTAAGTGAGAAAGGGAAATCCCTGAGTCCTGTAAGGTGTTCTAGTAAATTACTGGAACACAAGGAGGGGGTTGGCACCTGCAGTAGGCCTGAGCCAGGAACATGTGGGATCAGATGCTATCTCCAGGCATTTAGTGTCAGAACTGACTGAGTTACACTGTAGGACACCCAGCTGGTGTTCACAGAGTAGCTTGATGTGGGAAATCTCCAGACATAGTGTCAAGACGCTGGAAGTATATGGTAGTCATATGAGAGTGAAGTAGAAACACAGGAGGGAAAATTGGCTTATTTTTTCCCCAAAAAAGTATGATTATATTCTTTTGGAGGGACAGCCCATTAACTTATTAGTAACTGTTATCCTAGAGCAAAATTCTGAGTCATGAATTTTGGAAACAAGTTAATTTTGCTTCAAAGGAAGTAAAATCAAGCTGAGAAGTGCAGATCTAAATCTGGCCCCAGGTTGAAAGATCTTGAGGAGATGCGGAATAACATGGATCAAGCTAGCAGCTGGGAGGAGTCAGAGGAGAGAGAAGAACATACTTTAGGTTGCTAGAATCAGACTGCCTTCTTTTAGAATTTGGCCTGGGTCTTGTGAGCCAGCCATGTCCAAAGGAACTCTTTTGTCTTTCCAGAGGACTGTACCTCATTAGCGTTCTTCTGATGGAATGTTGATATGGTTAGAAGTTTTATAAACTGGAAAGGGAAAAGCTCTTGGGCTTTAGAAATACAAAAATGGAAATTATTAAAATATGTCTGAGGTATCTACCATGTGACAGGCCCAGAAGACATAACCTAAGAACATATGCTGTGCTCTTCTACTAGGGGTGCTGGATGCAAACCTACTGATTTCCACTCCCTTTGTTGTTTTGAAAGACAACTGGCTGGCTTTTAGGGCTCCAAACCAAAAATCTTCTGTACACAGTGCTCTTATGAGGGAGAAGGAACTTTCATCTTATGTTATCTGTTATCTTCCATTATCAATAATATGCTTTACATGTCTCAATTAATACGAATTGTGAATAGGCAGGAGAGGTTTATCAAAATTCTATGTAGAATGGGGAATTATGTGTGATTTCAGAAAGCTATACAATACATAGCTTTTTATATCTGGGAAAAGTTATTTTTGGTAACATAATCTGAAGAGAGCTAAGGTTGACAAAGTCTTCCCCAAGGGTGGTGGATAGAGGTGATTCTCAGGCAGGTGGGATGTACTCCTTCAAGGAACATATTAGAAACCCTCACAGGAAAAGAAGACAGCACCTAAAAAAAAAAAAAAAAAAAAAAAAAGCAAAACGGAGCCTGGGTTACAGAAGAAACACTGTAAACTACCATGTGTACGTTAACCTCCAGTCAGACTAGAGCTCACATTTGCAAACATGTCAAAATTCTATGAGAACATAGTAATAAAAAATCAGAAAGAAAGCAGACTTGCAATCAGAAAGACCTTTGACCCTACCATCCTTCAGCCGTGTGATCTTGGACAAATAATTTAACCTCTCTGAGACTCAGTTTTATCATTTTAAACTGGGGTGAATTATTCTTCATTACCTCATAGGGAAAACACTCTGAAAAAAATGATCAATGAGGCTATACACGTTGAGGGGTTTTTATATTTTATGTGCTGGACCTTGATAAGATCATTAAGGTTTGGTGTAAAAAGCAGCTTCAGTAGTCTGGATGTCAGAAGATGTCCAAATCAGAATAAAGAGACAAGAGGTCAACATTTTCAAAGTATAAATGGAATTATTATCAAAAGCAATTAATACTGATTGAAAGGGTCTTGCCAAAGGCAGGCAGACACAAAGGCTATAGCTGGTATAGCTGGTATAGCTGGTATGTAAGCCAAAGAAATAGTAGGAGTCCATTATGCCAACTGGTGAGAACAGAAACCCCTACTCCCAAACAGCCTACTGTCCACATTAGCCTGAGTTTAATATTTCATTGTATTCATTAGCATAACTTCACTATTTTGGGAGACTTTTTCCCAGGCACAGAATATATTTGCTATAGGAACAATTTATAGGGCTTATCAGCTCTTCTACAGAAAGCGTAGTTTTCATACCAGATTTGAACCCTTTACCTAAAACTCCTCTCCTTGTCTTTCCTATCATGAGCTTTAGGCAATCGTCATCACACATCCCCTTTTGCTGTTCCCTCCCACTGATCACTAAACCTGATGGGATCCAGGATATACCATTGTAGAGAGTTTTGTTTTGTTTTCCTGAACTCTCCTTATCTGTCTAAAAGCAGAGCATCCCCAAATAATTAAACTGCCATAAATCCCTTCTCTGGGAGTTTTGCAACTAAGAGATTGACTCTTATCACTGGACGCAAGAAATCAGAAATCGGTACTAGTATAAGAAATCACCTAGATAGACCGTCACAAAGCTATCATATCTCACATCTATTCTCCTAAGGGCTCATTTGTCTTTTCTAATAGATATTTGTTTTCTTATAAGTGCCTCTTCTCCCCTTCCTTGTTCTCTGTTAAGATGGTGTATAAGCCCCAAATTCTAACCACCTTTTGAAGCCAAAATTTTTTTGAGCTCCTACATACTTATGTGAATAAAAATCTGTCGTTTTACTTGCTCATCTGTCTTTTATCAGTTTAAATTTGCATACCTCCACTTCCAAACTGAAGAGCACAGATGAGAACTTTTTCCTCCCTGACAAAACCAAACTCAAAAATCTCAGTAAAATTCAACTTTATCTCTCCACTCCAGGATGCTATCAAAGCTCTGCGGAGGTGGGGTTCTCGCTCCCCAGCAATAAACTCAGCTTTGTCTTTCTATCGCGATGTTGGTGATATGTGGAGAATTAGCGCTTGACTCTGCATTTTAGCAAGTGGTGAGAAACCTCTTCTTATATAATAGAAAGACTTCTACTTAGTTGGAATATTACTTTTCCACTGAAAATCACAGAAAAATTTCTTTTTGTCAGAAGACAAGTCTTAAAAATATTTGAAACAGATTTGTTCCAGAAATAAAAAAAAGGTTAATTTGTGATATATGAAAACTGTTGGAAGTTGAGTGCATTGGCAGAAACGGATAGACTTTTTCATTAAATCCCAAATAGAGATGGAGTGCCATGATTTGATTTGCAAGGCACTGAATGTCCCACAAGTTATTAATTCTGCACTTAAACAATTAGTTTGAAGACTGAGTGTAGCTCATCCCTCACAGGCTCAGATCACAGCATATTGCCTGAATTGAATTCATAAAACACTTGTGACTATAGCAGAGTTCATTCAATAATTTTCCATAGCTCAACCGGTCACTTAATTGGCTCCCCTGAATGCTAATCCAGTGGCAGATTAAAGAGGCAGCTTGTGCATAATGTGAGGGACGGGCCTCTGTTCCTTCCATGGGGCTCTTGAGCACTCAACAGAAGTTAAAGAGCAAGTCTTCAGGAACAGATGTACATCTTGGTTTCCTGGAAACTAGTCACAAGGCAGTACAATCTTCTTCCATTCTGTGACAATAATTTGTAGAATATTTTTCTGCATTTTAGATTGAGTTAAAATGATAGCCCAGATTCTGTTCTTCTCTGTAATAATAAGACTATTATTTCAACAGGCAGCCCAGTAGGTTAGACTACTTCCAGAGCCACTGATGGGTGATTCCATCAGAGGAACAGTAGAGTTAAGATAATTAGTATTTTTCCATTATAATGAAAATTGGTTATCTCGAGAAAAACAGAGACCAATTTTTCAACTCTGAAGACTCAAAGGGTTAGTAGAGAAAATATGTTAAGAACATGGATGTTGGTAGTCTTGGATTTACAGAAATATATGGAGCAACTAACACATTCGATCACAAGACAAACTAATTAATAAGAAACATGTAAAGAATTAATATTATGCTTTGGAACAGCATGATCACAGTACCATTTGGAAGAACCAAGTCAACTCCACTAAGAGTGATAAAATTATTTTACAAAAATGGTTTTGAAATCTTCTAAGAATTTTAAATGGAGTAAGTTTTATTAACTTCCCTCACAGATATAATAGAGACAATACAAACAATGTTAAGAGCAGTTATGTGGCAAGAAATGATATAATACAGATAAGGAAAATGAAATTATGGCCTTGTAAGATTTGATCTCAGGTACCTTAGAGAATTGGCACTAGGACTGTTTATCAGGCCTCAGAAATGATGAAATTGCTCTTAAGGGGTTGTACTTGCATAGAAACCAAAATGACATCAAGCTTCAATAATTCAATTATAGGGAAGGCTGAATATGATGAGTTTGTTTCCAATTGAGCACAAGAGAGTACTGGTTGGTGTCTTAATTGCTGTTTTAAAATAATTAAAAGAATGAAAAAAATTTCAAACAGCCTCTTTATATTTGTCCAAAAAGCAAGGTCAAATGTAAGTATTTGACAGTTGACACAAGGATGCTTTGTTTGGGAAAACATCAAAAGATAGCCTATTAAGAGCTGGAATAATACCAAGGAGCTTCAAAAAAAAAAAAAAAAAAAAAAAGGAAGAGAAAGCATGAGAAATAAATAGGCAGAAATGAACAGAGACCAGATAGCACCAAGGTGTACAATGGCTCCTTTCTTCCCTCAGAACATTTGAGATTCTAATGAGGGGAATAACTCCTTCCTGCTCACAGGGCAGCCCAGTCAAGGATGTGACTTTCAAGGAGAATGTGCAATGACAGGAAGTCTTTTGCAGATAAGTCTAATGGGCAGTCACTTTGACTCTTGCTGAAATTCCCAAGATCCAGAATAAGGCCTGTTTCTGGGCAGGGCAACCTGAGTCTTATGTCCTTGGTGTTAACTTTTATGTCCCTCCTCCAACTCTCAGCTATTTCAGTCCACTGGAAGAAGGAAAACAAGTCTTGAAGGCATGTTTCCCAAAGCCATATTGTTAGAAGGCTTAGTTAGGCATTGTCTCCCCAATTAAAGACATCTGGACTGATTCGATTTTAGATTGAATTTGACTAAATTGTTTAAATGTCAAGCAGATACAGCTCCACCGTGTCCTTGGAAACACGGTATTTTCTAAGCTGTGGCTTTCCCCTCTGTCTGGGAATAACAGGGCTTGGGGAGGGTGAGGGGAGCCCCTTCTGTTCAACAGCTCCTCCTTGAGTTCATGCCATGTGCTTGGTTCTGTGGTACAGACCATTATAGAAGCATGATGCCTATTTTCAAGAGGTTTACTAACAGGATAGAAAGAACATGACTTTCCTCTTCTGAGGCATCTCCTTCTCAGGCAAGGGGTTGGATGGTTCATTTCAGGAATGAAATGAATAATAGATGCATAATAGATAAGATCTATCACCTCCTCAATGGAGAGTATCAACCGTGTGTGCCATAAAATTCTTTGATTCCTTGATCTTGAAACGTGCATTTCATAGTTCTCACTAATTCTAGACTGTTAGGTGGTGATCCCTCCTGCTTCTTATCAAGGATCTGCTTTGAAAAACTCACCTAGAAGCCAAACTTTAAATTCTCAGTCTCGTCCAACCTGCCCTTTTCCTCCCAAAGCCCTATGAGAGCTCTTCGAAAGTGGTGTTCTTCCTCACCACAGTAAGCAGGGAACTCCGGCTTGTCTCATCAGGAAGCGTGTTAGCAGCAGGAGGTACACCCACAAATAAGTGGCTGATAAGTGGGAGACCTGGAATGCTGCACCAGCTTTGTCTGATGGCAATGACTGCTCTCCTAACAGCTACGTGGACTTCTGCTCCTGAGCGGGGCTGGGACCAAGACTTCTGGTTGAGATTTAAACCAAAGTAAAACTGTGACTGAAAAGCCAACTTGAAACCCCTCGATTCGACCGACACCTGAAAGTTATTCCATGCAGGCAATTTTCTGTTGCATTAGACGCAAGTCTGTGTGATTATGTAACAGAAAATTGACTCTGCGAAATAACTGTAATTGTGCCATCTGACAAGTAAAGTACACGAGAGAATAGCAAATTCCTTTTAAATGAATACCTTCTAAAGGGATAGAGGGAAGGACTAGATACATATAGGTCCCACTTCTACTTCTGCTGACAAATACCCTTTGTCAATATTCTTTTACCAGATATTCATTTTAAAAGGCCTCACTGTTCTTTTTGTTTGTATCTTGTTTGCTGTCTGGTACAATTACAGAGTGAATTAAGTTGGGTACCACAGTATGCATTATGTTATTCACTTTAGTGTAAGCTGTAGTTAGTTTTGTATGAAATTTCTATCGTAACCCCAAGTCTCACTCCATTGAAACTTTCCAAAACATTATCCTTTGGGGTTAAAATTTTCCTTGCTTCTCTTGGAGGCCAATTTTTTTTTTTCTTTTTGGAACTTAAGAAGAAGATTGCCTGCAGCTGCTTCTGAGTTATTGGTGAATTAAACCAAAAAGGCTATTTCCATTGTAAAATGGAATTTATCATCTCTGCAAAGCTCAACAAGTAAAAGTTATCCCGAGAAACCCTCATAACATTTAAAATCATGTAAAAGGCAAATTTCTTACTTATTCCTGATTATTTTGGTTTCCAGATAAAACAAAACAGAACAACTCTAGCACATTAAGATGACAAAGCAAATTGACTAATTTAGTAAACTCAAACACTTAGCCTATGTGAAAGGTAACTTTCTTCACTTATTGACAAATATTGACTAGATGCCTACTTTGTGTCAAATGCTATTCATCCCTCACATTTAATCTCTCCATTAAACTCATGGACTAGAGGCAGCTCGTGGCTTAGCGGTTGAGCATCTACCTTTGGCTCAGGTGGAGATCCCGGAGTCCTGGGATGGAGTCCCTCATTGGGCTCCCTGCATGGAGCCTGCTTCTCCCTCTGCCTATGTGTCTGCCTCTCTCTGTAGGTCTCTCATGAATAAATAAATAAAATCTTAAAGAAAAAAAAAAAAAAACCTCATGGACTAGACACCGTTTTGCAGATGAAAAATATCAAAGCGTAAAGTGACACACCTTAGAAAAACAGCTAGGTAAGATTAACATTTTTGTCACATTAACGCAAACTAATTTTATTCTTTTAGTGAACATTTATTGAGCACCTACTATGCCATTGGGACTACAAAGCTGAGGGAAACAGGCATGGTTTTTGCTCTCATAGACTTTACAAGTGTTTCAACTGAGGGGTCCAAGAGTCTATAAGCTGACAAAATATATGATGTATCTAATTCTGTGCTTGGTCCTATGAAAGATAAAATCTTATTGGAGCAGGTCAGGGGACAGGACACCTAACAAGATGCCACGAAACAACAGCTAACATTGTATAGGGAATGGTATATATAATCTGCACATTCCAAATAACTTGAAATAGCAGAATTGGAAAGACATGATTGTAAAAAGGCTATCACTGACCAAAGAACCATGCATTAATTTTAAAGCTAGAAGCAATTGTAGAGGTAGATAGTCCAGTCCTATGATTTTCAAACTCTACTTGTGGATGTCCATACATGCCCTTTTCAGTGTCTCACATGATGAGGGAAGAATATAGATGAGAGAAAGAAAGCTGGGATCAATGAAAGAAAGATCTGTTCTCCATTTCTTTTTTTTTTTTTTTAAAGATTTTATTTATTTATTTGAGAGAGAGTAAGAGAGAGAGCATGAGCAGTGAGGAGGGGCAGAGGGAGAGGTAGAAGCAGGCTTCCCTCTGAGCCAAGGCCTCGACTTGGGATTCCAAGCCAGGACCCCGGGATCATGACCTGAGCTGAAAGCAGATACTTAACCTACTGAGCCACCCAGGTGCCCCTCTGTTCTCCATTGGAATAATAACAATCCTATTATGTGTTTTATATATTTATTTTTAATATTATTGGAGGAAAGCATTGTACTGCTATAAGAAAAAAGAGCATCATTTAAAAAATCATTTATCTGGTTTAAATACCTTCTATAGCAATCTTTGTATCTACTATATCATTTCCTTCTGTTTTAGATTGAATACAAAAATGGGAATAATTAGACTTAGTGAATGGTCAAGACAAGAATTTCAGATGTGATCATAATTAATGCAAATTGTCATCCTAGAGATCTTACTAAAGAATTAATTTCAATATTGAAGATCATACATTTCAAGAGCTATGGGTTTATTCACTTCATTCACAAGGAATTTCAAATTAGAGACGGAACTACAAGATAAAACTTCATTCAGGGAAGACTTTGGAAGAAACTCCTCACTACAAAGGAAAGTCTTCCACACATGTGAATCGCTGGACCCGGGATAATCATCGATCTTGTGCAAAAGCATCAAAGGAAACCAAACAGATCACCTTTCTTCATTTTCCAGAGAAAATCATCCACCATGTGAATCGAAGCCATTCTGGATCAGAAGCCCTTCTACTGTCAGATAAAAAGATGCTATCAAACCCATGTACAGAATATTCAGGACCAAGGAGCAATTTATCAAGATTAGGGAAGTTCTTTAATCATCCAAGCCCAGATGTGTAGAAGAAATCACCCTCTTCAAGAGAGACTGCCCTTTCTTATAATAGGAAGACTGTTCCTTCCTATATTGCACGTTACAGCTTTGGAAATGACCACTAACCCTTCATCCATTTACACATCTAAAGCCACATCCAAGCCTCTGACTAGTGGGGACCTATAATGCTAGTTATGTGTAATGGACTCTATGTCAGATTTCCACCATTCAAGATGGTCAGAAAAAAACAATAAGAACTCAGAGCAGAACCGAGTTTTCATCATTACCTGTGTCCCTGGTGCATTTACTTGGCAGAAAATAAATATCCATCAGATGAATTAACAGACACACAAGAGTATTACAGGCCCAGCAAGTACACAGGAAGATTGTGGGAGACAGTGGGGCAGACTAGACAAGGAAACAGAAGCTCATACAATGTAAATGGGACAAAGCTCATCTCCCATGGGAAGTCTCTCATATGTTATACTGTGAGGGGAAAAGCCATAAATGGCTTCCTGACCAGAGCCTATCCAGGTGAGAGGAGTTAAACAGCGATTGTAGTGCAGCAAGTCCCTGCATTACCAAATTGACCCCAAAATGAAATAAATTCTCTGTTTGGGGGCAACTTGAGTAACATAAACTCTCACCCTATTCTAGTAGTGATTTATAAAGTTTTTATCCAAGGATGTGATCTGAGTCACGTATAATTTAGTAGCCTATACATGGCTTTGGTAAAGAAATATGAAAACACGCTGAGTAACACGCGTAAGAAATCTGGCCCCGCAGTCAGTTGTGTAGGTAGGCTCTCATTTATGTGATGGGAACACAGGTGTACTAAGCAGATGCCTTTATAAAAAATCTCTTCCCCATAGGGATGCCTGCATTGCTTAGCAGTTGAGCAGCTGTCTTTGGTTCAGGGCATGATCCCAGGGTCCTGGGGTTGAGTCCCGCATCAGGCTCCCCTCAAGGAGCCTGCTTCTCTCTCTGCCTCTGTCTCTGTCTCTCTGTCTCTCATGAATAAATAAATAAATAAAATCTTTAAAAAAGAATATGGGGGAGAGATTTTTTAAAAAGATTTACTAAAATCTCAGATTTGCTACTTATGAGCTGTGTGAGCTTGGACAAATTCCTTACCTCTCTAAACTTTAACCAGAGACATTTGGGGATAATTCCTATTTAGTAGGTAGTGGCCCTGGGCAGGCTGCCCCAAGATGGGACACTTTGGCATAAAGATTATTTTGAACTAAAAGTACCCCCAATCCAGTGGATGCAGGAAAAGCTCTCTGCTTCCCTACTAACTGCCTAAATTTACTATGTAAAGGAGAGCCTATACCAGAAGAGGGCTATTAACAGAGACTCCCCTTTCCCTAAGAAATTTATCTGCTTGATAGGGCAAGCTCTGTTCTTCAAACATCTCCTTTCACCTTCCTGCTAATGGCCTTCTTCCCCTGTGTATCCTCAGATCTGATCCCTTTCCTAGCTCCTGTGCTCATTGTCTTTGGAATCCCTCTATGTAGACTCCCGGATGAACATCTGCCTATTAAATTTGATTTTCTTCTATTACTCTCCTATTACTCTGTCTCACGTCAATTTGATTCTAAGTCCAGCTAGAAGGACAATTGGACAGAGGAAGATCTTCCTCCCTGACAGTAGGGTTATTGTGAAGTTTAAGGGAGACAGTATGTGAAATTTCTGACCTATGGTGGCTACTCAACACCTATTGTTATTGTTGTTATTAATTTATTGCCTTGAGCTGTGATGACCATTTATTTAGTTCTCAAAGGTCATATTAAAAGGTTTGAGAGAGGTCAGTGTTCGAGCCTTGATTGGCACCTTAGCTGGGATTAGTTATTAGTAACTAATCGGCCGTGGAAACGAGGAAGAGACACCCCCCCCCCCAAAACACTTCTGTTTTCTGATTATGGATTTCCCCTTTCATTCTCTTCAACTTTCAGGAACCAGTCCCTTCTCTGCGCAAATTTGCCTCTTTCCAGATAGCAAGGAATTGCACGGATTACAGGAGAAGCCACTGCCTATGGTTCTCAAGCTGCCCTTCCTCCTGCTTTAGTGTGTTCCTGTGAAAACGTGGCCAGTAGGTTAACACACGTCTCCAGGGCTGTTCTAGTTTATGAGGAAAGTTTGCTTTAAATGTGAGTAGCCTTCCCTAGGCCAGACATTCCACTTCCACTTTAGTATTTATACAACCTAATGGAAATTCTTATCAATCTTACAGTATTTCTAGGGGAATTAGAGTACACAAAGCATTTTACATTTTTTGTTAATAAAATGGAATAAATAAAAATAGTCATATGTTTCCATTGGGCTAATCACAGGAAAAGCCTGTTTTGCTCCTTATTCCTCTAATATCAAAATCTTATCAAGACTTCCTCTTCTGTAAGATTGGGCCTTAAACTCTTGAAGCCACCTTAGGCATCATGCCAGCTCTTTAAAACTATAAGCATGTTCCAAGAGCACATTTCCTAATAACATCGTCCTACAGAAATCATAGTTGGCCAGAATGCTTCTACAGTTTTCATGTGATGTATATGCCAAGTTGGATGCCAACTCAGGAATCTTCTAAGAGTTAAAAACAAAATAGAGTCAAGTGCCACACAACAGTGATTTTGCTTAAATGTTCTATATCAGATAAAAAATTTCTGTAATGAAATAAATACCAATTTTCATGCATGGACTCTGTCCAAAACATTTTGGTTTTATCTTGAGAAATGTTTGAAGTATGGTCCAATCATCAGACTTAATGAGAAGGTAAAATCTTATCTTAGTGTCTTAAATATAATTTGTTGCCTTATGTATGCTATGCAAAAATAATATAAAATAATCTTAAAATGAAAATGTTTTGAATAGCTATTAGAAAATGGGATTAGAGGAAATGTATCTAAATAACATCCCAGACAAGCCATAGTTTTTCTGAATTTTTGAATTGATAGAAGCAAATGACATTTACAAAATTCCTTAGAAAAGATATATAAAAAATAAACAGCCTACCCTTTAACTGAACTTTGAAAATGTGGTAAATGAAGAGTATTCTAATAAGGCAATTCTCTAGAAAACTTTCAGGTGCTGGTTTGATTTTTGCATGTGCACTTTTATTATGCATTGTGCACCATATAAGAATATGAATAAATTTATGAATATCTTCATTTTAATGGTTTTTATATCTGTTTATATTTTCACCTGAAAATTGCTTTACTAGGAATGATTGTGATTAATGGAGACTGGAAGTAAAAATGACCACGTGATTATCTGTGCTCTGTTTCATCATTGTACTGTATAAATATTCATTATTTCATTATAGGCATATCAAGAGTAATGATGTATCATTTTATCATGTGTTTTTTTTTAAAACTTATATTTGATTTCAGATATGTTCTTTTCTATAAGGCTAATCTTTGAGCAGGTGCTTATTTAAGTGGGCCTCATTTTTGTTTTTTGTCTTTTTTTTTTTTTTTTGCATAAAATTAAACTGCCAAAGCAATAAACTCTAAAGATGTTTGGCCTTAACATCATAACTATTTTAATTATGCCCTTTAAGTAGGTTTTTTTTTTTAAGATTTTTTATTTATGTATTCATGAGAGACACACACACACACAGAGGCAGAGACATAGGCAGAGAGAGAAGCAGGCTCCATGCGGGGAACCCGATATGGGACTCAATTTCAGGACTTCAGGATCACACCTTGAGCTGAACCCAAATGCTCAACCACTGAGCCACCCAGTCCCTTTAAGTAGGTTTAAATACAGTTAACTCACATTTAACCAAAACAAATATTTGGAGAATAAGCATTAACCCAAACTACAAATGTCCCCTGCCAATTGCTCCCGGAAATTGAAATGCTCTCAAAGCGCAAATAAGGTATGTGCATGTGAATAAACACCACTTCCCATTATTTGTATGTGTGTGTGTTGGGGTGGGGGTGGGGGTGGGGGGCTATTTCTTTTAACAGTGATGTTTAACCATAATTTCCTCTCTGGATAGTTCACCAACATTGATATTTTCCTAAATTCATTTTAAAGGGATTTTAGAAAAGATTCTCTGTTTTGGTCTCTGTATCAAAATTATATATTCACATAGCCTAACTACAGTGTATCTTGAACCATGTCACAGTGATGTCTTCACAACACTCACAGAAAAATAAGAAGTTCAGAATATTTGATTAATCCTTGTGGATTTTCATAATCCATTTTCTCTCCTGTGTGTGCTCCCAGAGTCCACAAATCCTTTGACTAATCCATTCATTAGACTTGCTTATAAATATGAAACTTGGGTCTCAGAGAGGCCTGATTATTCTGGCAGGTAATTGGTATGTGACTCTTGACCTGAGAAATAAACTTAATTTTTGCAGTGAGTGACCCATACCTCCTTAATCTCAGGTTAGATGCCGCCTAAGAATTTGCTTGGCCTGTTTTTGAGAAGTGATCCCACTTAAAAGTTGATCTGTATCTCAAACTCAAGAGAACCAAAGGGTCAATCACAATATTATTTGTCACCTCATGAAAATACTCCTGTATCTCTACGATGAACTTGAAGAGCCAACAGGCAGCCTCTAGTCATTTGGAGTCTGATGCCTGGCATTTTGAGGCTGCTCTGAAGGAAGGCTTTGCCATTGGTATAGAAATGACAGAATTAGAACCATGCCCCTTATAAATCACAATGTCATAAAAGTTGCACAAACAAGTACATCTCCTCTGTGCTGAAAAAGAATTACAAGTACACACTTTATGCATTCGATCTAGGAATTTGTAGTTCATGTGAAAAAACAATATGGAAGTGGCTATTGTTAGCTTTTAGGAAGGAAGTTTCAGGAATATCTTTCTTGTTGCGGCTTATTTTGCTTCTCATTGTTTTCGGGCAGGTGTCTGGCCCCTTCTTGCCAGGCAGCCTGGCATTTTGTCTTATTTTTTTACTGGGAAACACATTTTAACATCTGCAAGTCATTTGTAACTCAGCGATCAGCATCAGGTTTTCATGTATCTTCTGCCATTATTTAACCCATGACAAATACATTGATTTACCATGACAAACTTCCACAAAGTTTCTCCCTTTGGCAGTGAGTTACAAGTCCTACAAACAAAATGCATTCTTCCTGCACTCAGCTTGAGTGAGTGGAAAAGCCGTTCTCCATTTTGCTGGCTCATGTAATACCATTAAAGTCGGGACCCAAACAGTATTTAACAGGAATAGGTGCTATTAGTTTGCCTAATTAGAGAAATCATTTTTTAACAATCTTTAACAATCTTTAATTTAAGGTTTATTATTTTTCACCATCCTGTAAAAAAAACAACATAAAACTTTGGGTTTTTAAAATTGCATTAATTTATAAAATTTCTCTCTGGAGTGTGTCTAATCAACTTTGTGGTTTTGGACTCAGAATAAACTAATCAAGTGAAGGAAATGGTGGGAAGGAGATGCCTCTTGCAAGCCAGCACGTTGGGAAGAGCAAACATGGAGGCCAAACATCTTACCAAAGCAATTGTTTTTATGCATCTCTCTCCATACAACCTGCATCCAAACGTATCATGATTTTCAATATGGTTATAGAATTAAGAGTCACAATAGATGAGAAAAAGAGAAGTAGGAGATAGTATCAGAAGAGGGCAACATGGACAGTTAGGTAATGTTAGTTGAAGCAAAGCCAAAAAGGCAAGAAAAGCACTGTGAGGCTTTCAAGGGAGCAAACTAAGAAGGTTCCAGTACGGATGACCCTAAAAACAATGTGGGTTTGAACTGTGCAGGCCCACTTAGACCCAGAGCGTTTTTTGATTTTTGTTTTTGTTTTTTGATAAATACAGTACAGTGCTATAAATATGTTTTCTCTTCCTTAAGATTTTCTTTCTTTTTTTTTAAAGATTTATTTATTTATTTATTCATGAGAGACACACACAGAGAGAGAGAGGCAGAGACATAGGCAGAGAGAGAAGCAGGCTCCATGCAGGGAGCCTGATGCGGGACTTGATCCCGGGACTCCAGGATTATGCCCTGGGCCGAAGGCAGGCACTAAAACGCTGAGCCACCCAGGGATCCCCTTCTTAAGATTTTCTTAATAACATTTCCTTTTTTCTAACTTACTTTATTGTAAAAATACAGTATATAATACATATAACATGCAACACGTGCGTTCATCAATTGCTTATGTTATCAGTAAGGCTTCTGGTCAACAGTAGGCTATTAGTAGTTAAATTTTTGGAGAGTTGAAAGTTATTTTTTTTTAAAGATTTTATTTATTTATTCATGAGAGAGAGAGAGAGGCAGAGACACAGGCAGAGGGAGAAGCAGGCTCCATGCAGGGAGCCTGATGTGGGACTTGATCCCAGATCGTGGGATCATGCCCTGAGCCAAAGGGCTCAACCGCTGAGCCACCCAGGCATCCCGAGAGTTGAAAGTTATAAGGCAGGTTATTGACTGTGGGGAGATGGGTTGTCGGCACCCCGAACCCCTGCATTGCTCAAGAATCAACTGTATTAGAGGTGATACATCTTTTCATACAAAGTTTTAGAAAGGTCAAACATTAAGAGGTAAGAAAAACAAAAAGAAGGGATAAACACTTAGATAGGAAAGATGGTCAAAATAAATCAACAGTTAATGTCTAGAATAAGGAGAAAGACTCATCAGACTATTGACCTGAGGAGGGAGGGCTGTGTTGGGTGCGATGGCAAGGCATCTGAAATGAGACAAGGGACCCATGCACTTCATGGCTAGAGGTAACCGGATGTTGATGATCTACATGGGTATTTCCTAGGTGAAGATGAAAGCCCAGAAGCATAAGTTCTTAGTTCAATTTATGTATTTAAGTAGCACCTCCCGTATGCCCCCAAAGACTATTTTTTTGCTTGATGATTTCCTTCATTGATTTCTGGGCCTCTAACCTAGATTCGTGTGCTTAACTTCCTTCATCTCCCTTTTCAATTTGGCTTTAGATGGAGAAAGGGAAAAAAGGGACTGTAAAAAGGGGATTCCAAGCCAGCTGAATGCAAATAATTAATATCCTTTGAAGACTACCATGAAAAAGAGTATATTTAGGCCTATAGCTAGCCGACTTAACCTCTTGAATGCTTGACGACACTATAACTGAATTTATTGTGTGTCGAAAGAGTATGATTAATATCTCACCTCAATTTTCCTGGTCATCTTAACTACAAATAAATGCAGTTACACTGCTGATACTAACTTTAGAGGTCTTTCTTAGATAGCTGTAAGTACACAATTTCCAAGTACTCTGAATTAAATTGGAACTTTGCAATATTTCTGATAAGAAACTATCTTTTTTATTTTTTATTTTTTATTTTTTTTATTTTTATTTTTTTTTAAAATACATTTCCCAGTTTCCCACTCGATATTGTTTCAGGAGATGGTAATATTAGAATAGTACTTTGTTCTCACGGTTGTTGCTAGGTTTATTTATTTATTTTTTATTTTTTTAATTTTTATTTATTTATGATAGTCACACACACACACACAGAGGCAGAGACATAGGCAGAGGGAGAAGCAGGCTCCATGCACCGGGAGCCCGACGTGGGATTCGATCCTGGGTCTCCAGGATCGCGCCCTGGGCCAAAGGCAGGCGCTAAACCGCTGTGCCACCCAGGGATCCCTCTTTTTTAATTACTCAAAGCATACAATAACAAAATGCACAGTAATGCACTTATAAAGTGCTTTTGGGGTTAAATTATTAAAAATCTCCCTTCTTCTCTTACTCTCTCTCTCTCTTTCTTCCTCTCTCTCTCAGTTTCTGGGTCTATCTATCTATCTATCTATCATCATCTATCTATCGCTAAATCATAGTGCTTTCTTTTCACCTAGTCAGTTGAACCAGACCAATAGTATTACAAAAAATTCTGCCCAAGAAATAGTCACAGCATGATTGTTAATAATGCCAACTGTTCTTCCCCAAGGGAGGGAAGAACACTTTCCAGACATAAATCTTTCTGCAGTATAGTGAAGCTGAAATTGTTCCTTTTGTGTCATGATAGTACCAAATGTAAGGAGTCTGATTTCATCCATCTTGACAAAATAAAAGTACTACTTCTACTCCTTTTATATTTTTTGAAGTAATCTATTTCAGTTGGTCAGAGCTATCTCAATGGGTGTGGAAAAAATCATATAGAGGTGCCATGATTTCTAAAGATCACACCAGCTATTGAAAAGTATATGTACCCTCAAGTTCTTAGGACAGGATGAACAAGGGCTCTTGTGATATGCCTTGGTCATTTATTGCTTCTCTGTAGTTTCTCAAAGACAGAAAGGGTGAGGACTAAGGCAGATTTGTAAACTATATATTATGGGAATCCATTTGGTATCTCCTATTTAAACTTGATATAACAGAACATTTTTCTATGGGTCAGATTTTTCTGGCATTAAAACTTATATGTTAAGAACTATTCTGACCATCTCTGACTTCTCAGTTCATTTCTGGTATCTCTGTGTTGATATAAAGAAAGACAGTAGATGGTCCTCACTATTAGTGTGTGAAAATTTCTGCAACCAAACTAGTCAAGAATCTCCTTCTGTCAATTCCATCAAAAGGTCATTAACCAAATTTCATCCTTACTTGAGCAAGGATTTGCTTATCTTTGCTTATGATTCTAGCCAAACTGAAACCTGGATTGTACCACCCAGGAAGTCGAAGCTAAATTCCAATTCTTGCCCACTGATCGCTGAATGAATAATTAGGCATGAATTTACTCTGCCAAGGCACTGGAGGCAGAGAGGAAAGAAGAGCAGAGGAGGAAATGACTTGAAACTTTCTTTTAGCTTGAAGTAATCAATGACTCATTCTGAAAGAAATATTGAGGGAATGACGTGAATATTCCTTTGTAGTAAAAGGTAGTGATAGAAGTTAGTAGGACTCCCCAGAGCTGGGGGAGACCAGATGCCTTGGGATGGCTTTCCACCTCTTCTTCCCTTATCAATTCCTTTCATCTCAAAACTCAGCAGGACCTCACAATCATGTGCTCTTACAGCATTTCTGTATTACTTTTAGTGTTCCAATTCTTACCACATGTAAACAGCTGCATACGAGAGGGCCTACCTGCTCTGTAAAATTATAAACTCATTGAGTAAGAAACATATTTTGTTCAATTCTATGTTTCTTGCAGTGCAAAGTACAGTATTCTAAATGCAAACCCATAAAAAAGAAAAAAATAAAGAAGGGGAAAAAATTTCCCCATTCAATGAGAATGGGGAAAATAGAAATTCAAGTTGAGAAGAGTTTCAAAAAACTCTTAAGATTGAAGATAGATAATATGTGAGAAGATAATATGTCTTTTTCTTAAGATCTCCAAAGTTAGAATAAAGAGCAGTTACCAAAATCATAGCATTTCTGTCTGTATTTCTTTTAGGCCAGTTACGTATTTTCTCTGCAACCTTACTTATTTCTTTCCTTTTCATACATGCCTTTTTTTAAAGCTTGTTTACTTTGTTACAAGTTGAAGCTTAATAAAATGCTATAAGTATGGCCCAAAAAACTACTATGTACACTACACCAAGAATATCACTTTTGCTTACCTCTTACCCCTTATGCCCTCTCATTTACCAAACCGCCACTTCTATTTGTCAAGGAGAATCATTTGACAGTGAGGTATGGACACATCATGATGACTCTTAAATATGTCAGTGTATGTTTCATAAGGACAGGAAAATTCTCTTACATGTGAATATCACATTGTACAATACAGTTATCAAAACCAGGAAATATAAAATTGCCATAATAATATTTTTTGATTCAGAGTCCATATACAAATTCAATCAATCAACCTGATAGTATCAGAACACTACTTTTTCTTTAGCTGTCTTGTCTCACTAGTCTCTTTTTTCTGAAAGCATTCCTCAGTCTGTCTTTGTTTTTCATGACCTTGACATTATTGAAGAGTAGAGGCCAACTATTTTGTAAAACATCCCCCAGTATATTTATCTGATGTCTTCTCATCAATAGATTCATGTTATGAATTTTGGGTAGTAATGCTACAGAAGTGATGTCATATCCTTCTTAGTGCATCATATTAAGTGGGCACATGATGTCTGTTGTCTCAGTAGTAGTGATAGTAACTTGGATGACTTGGTTCTGCTGATAGCTATCAGGTTTCTCCTCATATGTAGCTTTTTAGGGATCTTAATTAGATAATGTAAATTTTAAAGGTATAGTTGGGGGAGTCAATAATTAGAAGGACAGCTTGGAAGATAAGTAAGTCATTTTGCCCTTGTAGATGCTCTAAAATTGATACTTCTTAAGCCAGACAATGAGAAAACCATGTACCTGGACCAAGCATAGGCTGGATATGTATAGAACTGCTTTACTTAAGGGGAACCTGGATGATACAGTCAGTTTTGTGTCTGACTCTTGGTTTGAGCTCAGGTCATGGTTTCAGGGTCATGGGATCGAGCCTCACATTGTGGTCCACACTCAGGGCAGAGTCTGCTTGGGACTCTGTCTCCCTGTCCCTCTGTCCCTGTATCCCTCTATGCTCACTCTTTCTCAAATAGATAAATAATAAATCTTTAAACAATAAAAAGAATTACTTTACTTGACTGTGTTTGGTTTTGTGCCATTGGGCTCTGTTGTATAATAAGGAATTTGTTTGGTCTTTGTCCATGGATCTTGACACAGAGCATCTAAAACCCTGGGAATTTTCCCAGTGTATAGGAGTATCTTTGTTATCCATGACTCCCTTGGATCACATCTAAATTTATGTTATGTTAATAGGATGGCTCAGGATGAGGGCTGGTCACCAGAAAGACCAACCATGTGGTTGGGGCTTTGAGGCAGCCTGACCTCCAGAGAGGGAGGAGAGGCAGGAGATAGAGTTATCAATTATGCCTGTGTAATAAAACCTCAGTTACAAACTTTGGACACTTTGATGCTTAGTAGAGCTTCCCAGTTTGTCAATACATCAATGTGCTGGAATGGTATCACTCCCAAATTCCATAGGGACAGTAACATGGAGGCTCTGCATTCAAGACCCTGTCTGACCTTTCCCTATGTGATTCTTCATCTGTCTGGTCCTGATTTGTGTCCTTTATAACAAAACTGTTCATTATAAATGCCATGCTTTTCTGAGTGCTATGAATTGTTCTAGTAACATATCATACCTTAGGGGGGTTATGGGAACCTCCTGGATTTATAGTCAGTCAGATGAAAGTACAAGTGGCCCAAGGATACCGCTTGTGGCTGGCATCTGAAGTGAGGGAAATCTTGTGTACTGTGCCCTTTAATTCCAGGTGGTTAGTGCCAGAATTGAATTGAAATATAGCAATTGGTGTCAGAATAGACTCACAGAAAGATGTGACATATGGTTTATAATAATACTTGAAACTCATAACAAAATTTTGTTTATGAATGTTCACTTTTGTACATATAAGATGAATTGTATGTATTATATAGACAGGCATGAACTATATATGTGTGTGTCTCACAAATAGAATCTATTAATAAAACTTTAAATGGAAAAAAATAAAGTTGTTGCATAATAGTTTCATCCCTTTTTGTTCTTGAGTACAAATACTGAATCAACATTAGAGTAAAAATATTGAATCTTCCATGTTTACTTTTTAATGAATTGCTATTTACTTAAGTAAAACTTACAATTGGTCTTGGCATTTTATTTGAGGAAAAAGATGAGTGATTGGTAGGAATTGTTTTAGGAGTTCAATGGAAAAGTTTGTTTAGCCATGGTTTCCTTTGGCCAAACTGTATTAATGCATGCTAGATAATAATCTGGGTCCTACCAAATGAGACAGTTTTCCAGTGGAGGAATGAAGTAGGCCTTTCAACACATATTGTTCCCCCTTTTAGGTCATTATGTGAGCATTTAAAAGTTGTTCAAAGGTTTCTAGGGATGGAAAGAACTCAAAAGGTTCAAAGTCTGTTGCCACATCTTTGAGGATTATACTCAAATCATCTCGGGAAGATGTCGGTTTATAGTTCACATAAAAAGCACAGCAAAATCTGGAATTCTCCAATATCCTTGTCCTGCCCAGATTTTGTTGCTGGCCAAGTAAATCAGAACTGCATTCTTTCTTTAGAGTTTTCTCTGGAACATGAATGAGGCAGTGAGGGCAGTCGCAGCCAGTAGCAGGGACCCTCAGTGGAGCTGAGCTATCACCGCTAACTCTTCAAGGAGGCAGACTTCTCTTGAACACATCCTTCTTACAGGGAAGTATTTGCTAAGACCATTTAGGGCAGTTCCAGAGCTAAGGATGTAGCACCATCTGATTCTGTAATCTGAGTTCAGACTCTCCACAGGCACGTTTTGGGTCTTGCTTGCTGACCTGGATATTTTTGGTGGACAGTAGAGTAATGAATTGAACATTTTGACCTGCTGTATATCAAAATTTCTTGGTGGTATGGAAGAGAGAGAATTGTCTCTAGCTGTTTTGTGAAGAAAAAAGGAGAAAATATTGAATACTTACTCTGTGCTGAGAACAGTCATCCCATTTAATTCTTACCCCAAGCTTATGAAGTAGATTTCTTCCATTCCTTTGTTTATTCATTTATTATGCAAATATTTAATGACTCCATACTGAGTACTGTGCAAAGTGCTGAAACCTGGTGGTCCTTGCCTTCTCAGATCTGATAGTCTTGTTTATTTCATCATTCATATGACTTTAATCCAATTTTAATTAATTTGGAGCTTTAAAGTATTTCTGCAATAAAGTTAATATATAAGAAGATAATAAAATATGTAGGAGATAGAGGGGAAGGAAGAAAAGCAAATGATTTGCCTTCATCACATTTCCACATGAAGGAAGGGAATGTGGAAAAAAGAACAGAAAGCAACTTCTCTGATTTTTTTCACTGCTCATATTGGGCCTTGAGGTCACCTCTGTTACCTGATAATACTTGGCCTCTAAGACTTTCCCTTAATTATACTCCAGTGAACTTTATTTCAAGATCAGCTTGTCTATTTCACAGGACTGATCTCCTTCCAGACTTCAGATGGGAAATGTCAGCCCTCTTGTCAACATCCCTAACATTTAAATTCTTGGGATACCAGAGATACTCTAAGAGAAGAGCCAGGAATGGACTGTGTGTACACGTTACTCTCTCAAATGCTATTGCACAGAGGCAAGAAGCCTTCTCAACCTTTTTTTTTAAATAGCAAAACAGGCCAATACCAACGTGATAGAAAGAAATCATTTCCTTGCTAAAGAGTTTGGTGGGCATAAATAAAACAGAAAGAAATAAGATTATAATATTTACAGAAAAATGCAATTGATTGTTTTTCAATCCAAAAGCTTAAAAAGGATATCCTGTAGTAACAGGTGACAGGCACTGGCCAGGCATTCTGGGCTTCGGAGATGCTGGACATCTTTATCAAAAGGACATGAAATTTATTAACAAGATAAAGGCCACATTTGCCCCATCAAAAGTGTTTAGGGATGTGCTAAACATGATACTCTCTGAAAAGGCAGAAGTTCGTCCTTCAACCCTGGCCAAGGTGGCAGCCAAAGTATGAGCATGACTTTCATGTTAAATGATCCTCCCGAGTCATTATGCTTGGATGTGTGAACTTGTCCTGTGATTTAGCATGCCTGAGTGCCCCATAGCTGACTCATAAGAAATGTTCGAGGTTGTTTGCCATGTCAAGAAGAATCATCCCAAGTCTGGTCAGCATGCAGGGATGAATGTTTTGATCTGATTAGCAGGACTTACTGTAATTTGTGAAACATGAAAATTAAGCTTGGTGACAGCCTTTGGGGCAGAAGGATTTGTCCTCCTGACAGAGGGAGGGGCTGCCCAGAGATACACAGGCAGGGGACAGGTGAAACAGGTGAAGATGAGCTTGTGGGGGGATGGCAAGGGGGTGTTGGTGATCTTAGCCTGCAATCTGCAGAGAGGGGGGCAGTTTGCTCAGGGGACTGAGACCTGGAGGGACCGTTGAAGAGATACTGTCTTTGTCACCGTGAGAAGACTCTGCTGTTGGATGTGGACTCTAGTGGCAGGGATGAAAATGAGGCTCTGTGAAAGACATATCAGAATCAATAGGCAGGAGCCTGGCTGTGGCAGGAAACATGAAGCAACCAAATTGAGACAATTTGCTGAGGAAAGTGAAATTGCCAATAATTGCCTCAGACTGAGCGTGCGCCTGTGTTGGGAGAGTGAGGTGTTTAGCAGAAAGAAGCATGAGCTCAGGCCTCCCTGAGTTAGCTTTGGGCAGCTGGTGAGGCCTCCTGGTGACAAAACCCAGGAGGCAGTTGGATAGATTACTGCCCAGAAAGACACAATGACATTCGGATTTGTACATGGGCTCAGGTTTTCTTTTGTAACTTAACATGGCTTAGTGTGACCTTTTTAGTCTGTACCGCTACTGCATGCGATCAAGGCTGAGCCATGAGTGAGAAGGCCTATAAGAGGTTTGTGCTTGATGACACATTTCAGCAAAGTTCTTCTATTTGCTGAAAATAGAGTTCAAACCATGGCTTACTGAGGCTAGCCTGTAGGTGACTCCTGGATTTTTAATCTATCAACAGGCTGTGACTCAATGTGCATGGAGCACATTGGATCCATTACTATTTACAAGTCGGCCAGAGAATGCCCATCTCACACAGGGCCACTGGCGCGTGTTGGATCATGAATACCAGAAATGCTTACATTTCCAAGGCATGTGTACAGAAAAACTCCAAAAGCCTACACAATGCTCTGATGAGGTAGGAATGGGGCGGGGACTATTTCCCTGTATTATCTCAAGGGGAAAAGACATAGGGTAAGTGAATTGCCCAAGATCAAACCAGAGTGACAACTTGACTCCTTCTTACCTCTCTGAAAAACTGGATTTTCTCAGCCCTGATCTTATTTTTGGTATGAATAACGTGCATCAAAACCTGTATTCTGAGACCACCTGCTCAATCCAATCTTAGGAAGCTTCTAACAAGCATTAATGGGAATAAAACCACAGAAAGATCACTTCTTAAAAGAAAATAAATCCTTAATAGGAAACATACCCCAAGGTTGCTGGAGGCCTGGGGAATACAAGGTCTCTGCGTGATGCTTGAATTAATTTACACACACACACATGTGCGTGTACATACACACATCTTTTCCAAAGCTGTTTAAAAATTCATACACAGCTGTGAGAGATGGAGGTCACAGATAGAGCCCGAGGATCTCATGGATCTTATGAAAATAAGCTACCTTAAAGATCATTTGAGAGTCAATTAAAAAAAGCTTGCCATAGGACAGGTGCATGAGTGTGGAGCAAGGAGAAGAAAATGGGAAAGCCCATCACCAGGCAGACATGTGAATGTGGAATTCGAGAGAGAAAATATGGCAAAGCGCCAGTGCTTAAAAGAACAAAAGATGCCTTTTTAATCCATGGAAGCCTGGGGTAGTGTAAATGGTTATGGAAAGCCCACTATGCCAGTAAGGGTTATTGTCAAAATTGGATTCATTTTAGCAGTAACTCAGTAACTAAATGTTATGGTCATTTTTGAGCACAAACTTTACATAGAGTCAAAGACAAGATCATTATTCCAAAACCTCTTTAGAAAATAGTACTGACTGATTATAAAAGAAGACAGTATTATTTATTTATTAAAGATTTTATTTATTTATTTATTTATTTATTTATTTATTTATTTATTTATTTATTTATTTATGAGAGAGAGAGAGAGAGAGAGAGAGAGGCAGAGACACAGGCAGAGGGAGAAGCAGGCTCCATGCACCGGGAGCCCGATGTGGGACTCGATCCGGGTCTCCAGGATCACGCCCTGGGCCAAAGGCGGCGCTAAACCGCTGAGCCACTAAACCGCTAAACCGCTGATCCCCCCGGGCTGCTGGAAGACAGCATTTTTAGTGTTTTAAATTAGTTTCCAGTTATAGTTTAGGCTTCTCATCTTTCCCAACTCATACCCTATCTACAATTCCATATGAATAATATATATTGAGATCTATATGAAGTGACTACCTGCTTGATTCATCCCAGAAAGCTTGTCATGGACAGTCAGGGTCAATACTACTTCTTAAAGGTGACAGTAGTTCACTTTTATAGGAACATAGATCCTTAGAAAAACGAACCTCTCCCAAGATAACTGGTACTCATCTGCTCTCTGGGGAGAAGATCTCTTGCTGTTGTAAAAATATGCCAGAGATAACAGAAATCTTGCATATATTAAAATTCCATTCCTGAAAATAAATCTTAAATTCATTAGTTTTTATCTTTCTATTTTGGCCCCTTTTGTTGCATTGTAGGCTATTTATGACAAAAGAGCTCCCATAATCTGTAAGCCCACTATTTAAGATCCCTTTGCTACAAAATGCCAAACGAGTATAAGAAAACTGGAAAATTAGATCTTCCAGAAGTTTTCAGCATCATTACTTGACATGTTATAACACAGATTTGGGCCATTTGCATTATCTTCTAAGTTTATACCTCTGTCCCCACTCCCTCTAAAAGAGATGGTTTCCTATGGAACATTAGAGCTGCAAGACTCCAAAAAGATGACTTAGCCCAGATTGATCATCTGTCCCTTGAGGTCTAACCTCAAGAAAGACTGGCTGCCTGGGTTTGAATTTCACTTCCACCTCTGACTCTTTGTGTGAGTGTGGACGTCTTACTTACTCTTGTTGTACCAGAGTATATTCATCCATAGAACAGGGATAATATTGGTACCTATCCCCTCTTTGGTTGTTGGGAGAATTGAAAGAGTTAGCAAGTGCATGGCCCTAGTGTGGCCAAGTTCACTGCAATCTCTGTCATAATTTTAAATACCATTAGCGTCTCACTTAACTACCGATTTATATTTACAGCATGGCATCTCTTCCAGTAATTTTCTGGAGCTCTGGAGTAGCTTTTTGGCCTACGGCTTGCTTTATTTTCCTTGAGAGTGTGTGTTGTGTAGAATATAAGTGTGGCTATTGAAATTAAATATACCTCAAGGCCCACATACAGCCACTCATTTGTAGCATTAACTATTCCAATAAATAGTTGGTCAAAAGTCCCCTGCCAGGGCCAAATTTTGCTCTTCAATATCGGTAATAAGGATTTCACTGATAAAACATGGCTAAGTCACAAGTTGGATATTTGTGTAAACACACTCAGTCCCACTCACATGTGGGAGATGGCTTTTAAGAGCTGGAAGAGGATCTAAGTAAGCTCTCTCAAGCAATCAGATCACAAGCCACCCAGAGTGCATCTGCATGCTCCTGCCACAGTCCTCAGATAGGTGTTACAATGACCACATTTCTTTCTTTCTTGGCTAAGAATCAGCTGTGTAGAGGGTGGATTATAAGAGCCCAACTCCTAAAAGGTCAATCTGTCAAATTCATAGCGTAGGTAGGTGACCAGAGCTTTCCCTGGTCAGCTCTGAGGAGGGCTGGGAATTGGGAGGATTTGCTCTCTCTGTCAAGACTCCTGGCTCCAGCTCCCCCCATTCTCATTCTTGGATGCTCATTGGCCCTCACCCTGATGGTACTTCAGAAAGTGCTCAGGGTGCTGCTTCTCTTCCAATTCCATTGAAATTTCATTGGTTTCATGATTTCATTGAAACCAACCTACTTTCTTGCCTTCCCCCTTAGGACTCTGCACTCATTAAAAATAATCCGATCAACTAAATCTAGTTGCTGTGGACTGCATGTGTGTGCATATGTTTGTGTGTGTGTGTGTGTGTGTGTGTGTGTGTGTAGAAGCACAAGTGTAGAGGTTGCAGAGGATGTTAATGGTTGAACTTGTTAAACTCCCAGATTGAATTTACTTTTTAGCAAATGTCAGGGATGCCTTAATCCAAAAAAAAAAAAAAAAAGAAAAAAGAAAATCATGTGGAGCAGTGCAATGTCCAGACAAGTAAGGGAATCTTATTCAAGAAGTTGTTTCTACTCTCTTAGTCCAGTGACACTGCTGTGAGTGTTGGTTTTGGAAAAAAAACATGAAAGAGCCAATGGTGCATATCCCAAGTCCAAAGGTCCTAAATGACGTAAGCTTCAGGACTATTGATTAAAACACTCTAAATGTTTTATTGTTGCAAGAGACCTCAAAGATGGCAGAAGACACATAGTGTCAGAGGTTTGAAGGGCTTCTCATCTTCTTTGTATAGTGGCATCACTGAGGAATGTTCTTCGCAGCAATTGTGGCTGTGCTGTCCTGCCCTCCACCTCCCCATCTCCAAGCATCCAGTCCAGGGGAGCAGTCTGAGGACATCATAGGCCTCCTTCTAGCTCTCCGTCTCTGGTAAGGGTCATTTACCTAGACCAAGTGGCTTTTGAGTCCCAGTTAAGCCACTCATCAGCTGCGGGAGTTTGGACAGGTTATTTAAACTCTCCTAGGCTCCTGAGTCTGTGAAACAGGGATAATGATATCTAGCCTGCATGTCATTAGGACAGATGACACACCTGGGGAAATCGCCAGTGTATTGAAGACACGCTGGAGATGTCAGTTTCATCGCCCACATAGGCAATTTCTTCACGGTAGAGTGGAGTTTCCGGAGGTTAAGTGATTGACTCCAGATCAACACAAAGGTATTTCTATATATCAGTTGACAGCATTGTACAAATTATGGCTCATTGACAAAGTTGGTTCTCAACAAAGTCCATTTGCTATCCATGCTCCTTCCAGAGAGATAGAAAGCTTGATTTGCTCTATGGCGCCTTCTTCTCGGGTCTCAGGATAGATGTGCGCTTTCAGGCCATCAACTTCTAACAAATTATGTCCAACACAAGTATGGTAATTTTGTGACAATTGTTACCCTGCTGGAAGTTGAGACGAAACAACCAAATATATAATTTTCCTGTTTCAACTTTTCTGCACCACATTATTATCTTTAAATAGAAAATAACGTACAAACAAAGTGGTTAGGTACTCTTTTTCTTTCCCCCACTCTTCCTGTGAGGTCCCTTCAAACCTCTCAGTCTTCAAGCTGTCTACAAAGTACTACTTTCAAATATTAAGGGCCAAAGATTCAATTGGCCTTCTTTTTCCATCCTTCTGTTATTTACAGGTGCTGATTCTAAATGCAAAAATTCCAATTTACTAGTGTAATTACCCAATTTATATGCACAAAGGTGGGCTGCCACTCACAAAAATTAATGCAGCCCCAAATACCACAGGTGAGGCCAGTTCAAATGTGATTCTCACTTAACACATTCAGGCCTGAATTCTGCTGGCTAAGTTATTTTAGGCCACATCGGTTAAGTTTACATCAGTGCTACAACAGGATTCTATTCTGAGTGTTCACGGGTGAATCTGGATTTGATCTTGTAGGCAATGGAGAACTTTGGTGAGGTCTTCAGGAAGGTGATAGGATAGAATTGAGATTTTTGCAAAATGAATCTGTTAGGGCTAGGTAGGATGGATGGTGTGTCCTGAGGTCTGGAGACATTGTGGTTAAAGCAGTGAGAGTGTGAGCTGGGAATGATGGCCTGGATATCTGGAAGCAAAACACATCTAGAGGCTGCTGGGTGGATAAAGAAGGTTGGAATGGCTTAATATGCCAAGATGACTAAAAGAGTCTCAGATTGCCTAAGAAAATAATGCAGGAGGTGTTTGACTGGAGAGAGAGGGGATTTCAGGATTCCTACTGGAAGATAAATAGTAAGCCTGGTAAGGACATGGTCTGTGATGGCAGGGACGCTTTGTCATCCATCCTTGTGCACTCTGTAGTATTTTTTTTTAAGATTTATTTATTTATTTATTCATGAGAGAAACAGAGAGAGAGAGAGAGAGAGGCAGAGACACAAGCAGAGGGAGAAACAGGCTCCATCAGCAGGGAGCCCGATGCAGGACTCGATCCTAGGACTTCAGGATCATGCCCTGAGCCGAAGGCAGGTGTTAAACCGCTGAGCCACCCAGGGATTCCCGCCCTGTAGCATTTTATACAATGATTTGACCTGAGTGCTTGGGTGGTCAATACAAAATTTGGTGGGTAATTGACTGAGTGGCAGGGGAAACTTTGAACAATATAATCATGAGGCAAATCAGGTCCAGGATGGCTGGTTCAGGACTTTGCTATTAAAGATATACACAACTGACAGTTCTAACAATGTAAGATGGCCAGGTAATAGGAGATATGCAAAAAGCATGTTCCAAGGAACGCTTTTCTCAGATAGACTCGTCTTTCTCTGGCTTACTCAATCTACTTACCTGTTGCTGGCTTTCCCTCGCTCCACGATTTAGGCTAACATCAGGAGAGAGCAGAACCCGGTGTCTCCAAACCTGGATTAGTATGGCCGTGTGAGGAGGCAGGAGAGAAACCATTTCACCTAGGAACCACATGGATTGAAAATTGTAAAGTCACACTCATGAAACCCCATGAAAGCAGAACCACCATTTTCCCTGTATACCGTTCCGCATCTGGACTGTGCTCGGTGCTGCCCAGTGATGACAGGGAAGCCTGGCAACTCATCAAATGACAACCAAGTGGATACCCTAAACTCTGACGTTATGCAATGCTCATAATCTCCCCTGAGTTGACATCTATTAAAAGCTGCTTGATACCAGAGTAAGTTCTATCTTTGGGCCCGGCAAGCTTTTTTAAGTTCTTAAAACTACTTGCCATTTAGGTAGACAGGAGTCCAAGGACCGAGGCTTGAAATAGCCAGGACTACTGGATTTGCTTTTTGAGTGGCCTGCGAAGAGAATGTTTTGCCTTCTCTGCTCTTTCCTACGCCTTCTCTCTCTCTTTTTCCCTTTTGATTCACCACCGTGTGGGCCTGGTGTCTCTCATTTACTCAACAATCTGTATAAATTTAACATCAAATGATTAATGTTTCTCTGCCAAGTTTGAGACAATTGCGTTAAAACCCCTCTGATATCAATAGCATATTAAAAAGTCTAATTTAACAGTAACATGCTTGGCTTTTTTATTCCTTTTGATTTGCCTTATCTTTGTTCATCAACTTAGGAGATTTTTCAGCTAGCCTTTTCTGATTCTTTACTGACTCTCAGTACATGTGGGTACCCAGGGCTCCTTCAAAAGGGAAGCATGGTGATGAGAGATGGTAACGCACAGAGGGAAGAATGTGCCCTTTCCACTCTGGTAAGACAGAGATGTGAGCATGACCAGTGGTGCTAAAAGCCAGCTCCCAAACTGGCCTGTTTATCTTCAGGGTGGAGTCTGAGGAATTTTCTCTATCCTACTTTCCTGATAGGGAAAGTGAATTCCAAACCCGAGGCCAACATTTTGAAGGTTATGGGAAAAATAAATACTTTAGTGTCTGCAAATAATCCTTTCTTGCTACAAGCAAAATCTATTTATAAAATAAAAATTGTTGTGCAAATATTTTTTTAAAGAGAGGCAATAAAAATGACAAGGTGCTTTATAGGAAGCCTCCAGCCTATTGTAAATGTTCGGAGTCGCTACAAATGCTGTTAACCCCAGAGTAAACTGCTTGTTGGACATGAGCTGAGCTCATCAGTCGTGGGCTTGGGCTCGGGAAGTGTCTGAGCTGAGGAGTTCCCAGCTTGCATAAAAGACAATGAGAGAGTGTCCTCTGGGGGTGTTTGCTTCATGCCTCACTCCTTTGCTTCCAAAAGGTCTGAGAAAGAAGGGAATGGAATGAAATGAGTGGAGTCCTGTTGTCACCCGCAGGGTAGTCCGTAACTACGTTTATTCCTCTTTATTAAAAAAATTTTAAGATATTATTTATTTATGAGAAACACAGAGAAAGAGTCAGATACACAGGCAGAGGGAGAAGCAGGCTCCCCGTGGGAAACCTGATGCAGGACTCGATCCCAGGACCTCGGGATCCCCACCTGAGCCAAAGGCAGATGCTCAACCACTAAGCCACCCAGGTGCCCCAACTGTGTCCTCTCTTTAGGCTCTAACCAGCCATAAAGCTTATTTTTATATCCACAAATGACAAGTTAGATGTCAAATATCTACTCTTTCTTTTCATCACTTCTTCTTTTCCCCCTCCCCCATCTCGTCTCATCTACTTACCTTGAGGACCAAAGCCCCTTCTAGGTATGGAAGATTTTCAGGGGACCAAAGTCTGGTTCTGGACCATGAGGAGGGGCAGAAAGGTGGCCAGGCCAGGGGCTGGTAGCAGAGCCACAAGACTTCAACCCCAGGTCAAGGCGGAAGGTATTAATTGTCATAAATTATGCACAAGGACAAAGCTGTGGGTGTTTGGAAGAGAACAAGGCCACATTCTGTGGAATCTAAAAAAAATACAGTGACAGAAAATTAGGTAGTGACTCCAAAGTACATGACAACCTAAGATTAGTTAGCGGTGGCAGATATTGGGCAAAAGAGAAAGAAGGAATTACAATACTTTTCTTGGGAATGATCCCAATTTTATTTTCATTCTTTTGTGCGGGCCTCTCCCTTAGAAGGTAATAGATATTCATGCTTTTTATTTTATTAATAGATAACATTTTCTTGTAGCAAGAGAGGTTTATTTGCAAACATAAAAATATTTATTTTTCTCATAACTTTCAAAGCACTGGCCTGGGGTTTAGAATCCACTTTCTCTGTAGGAATAGAGAAAATTCTTTTTTTTCCCTTATAATTGCAAGTATAAAAGAACCATAATTAGCATCATCATGACACTAGCCATTTTGAGCACTTATTTATGTGCCAGGCCCTGGTCGAGGGTCTTTGGTACAGAATTCTGCTTAATCCCCATTTTACAGATGAGGAAACAGCAACTCAAATCGTTTAATTTATTCAAGGTCCCCAAAGAGTCACAGCAGGGCTCTGGGCCTGAGCCCCAGCACCCTCGCCTCACTGTGCCACTGCTGGCGCCACCTCGGGGCTGCCCCCGTGAGACAGTGCCCCGTTGGGACAGCCATCGCCTCCCCTTTGTTCCTCTCCCCCCTTAAACCTGCCCCCTACTCATTGGTTGATTCTTGAATTTAACTGTCTCTCCCTTGCACTTACAGTGAATTTGGTTCGAGTTTTGCTTGTTTGCCTTTGTTTTTCTGAAAGGGTTTTGATACGATTTTGAGGAAAGAAATGGTAAAAACTAGAAGCTTGAATTTAGCAGGGCCAGAAGCACCAATGGTAGGGCTGGAACTCTGAAGGGGAGTGTTCAGCCTTTCCCTGTTCCTTCCAGGGCAGCTTTGCTCCTAGCCAAGGGGAGACTTTCTCCTGGATCTGCCATTGAACTTAGCACTGATATTTGAGCAGTAAAAACAGGAAGAAGGGGAAAACAAAACAAAACAGAGAACTTTGGGTAATAAATTTGGTAACTTTGTCTTTTCCTTCAGAAATGACAAGTTTTTTTGTGTGTGTGTGTGTGTGTGTGTGTGTTTTTAACCATTTTCTGTGTTGGCCTGCAATTTACATATTATTTGTTAACTACTTAATTACATTTTCCACCACAGATGAAGTTTTAAAATATGCATTAGTTTATTAAATTGAACAGCAACTAATTATTGCAAATATAGTCAATGGCCCATGGGTATGTTTGAGAAAGTCCGAAGATGAATTTACCCAATTTTGTGTGACATTAAAGCGACTCCTCCTGTTTTAAGATGTTCCTCTTGTTTGCATTACAGGTATTTTTATGAAGAATACAAAAAAGTGGACATAAGTAAAACATTTGAGGACTGTAACCTGTTGAGACTGCTACTTTTACTATGTGAACTTGAGAGAATCAGATTGTTTCCATTTCCTGACTTCTGGGTAGAGGGGTATTTGAAACTGCCAAATGTCTCAAAGGTCATATTAAGGGATTAATAAAGTAAAATTTAAAATTCCTTAAATTTGAAGTATCTATATGATAGACTCATGAAAGGCTTAGGCTAGTTTGAAACCATTGAGGTTTGCACTTTTTAAAATAATACAGTTAGGAGTTGAGTGAATGTCTTCATCTGTAAAAGCAAATCTTCATCTGTAAAACTGAACTCTTTTAAAAGACAGATTTATTTTCTACCTGTAATATATATTCATTATAAATATGCCCACATCCTTCCACTTGGTTTCTATCTTGAGCATTTATCATATATTAACTATATATAAGAAAAATGATTTTTGAGGACTGAGGAAGTTATCATTCTTATGGTTATCCCCAAATATTATTAATACTCCATTATATGACAGGGTTTTGCAATTTTCAGGTTATATAAAATAACCCTTAATGGACAATCTTTTTATATTTATTTATCTTTATGCTTGTACAGGTTTTTTTGTATAGGCAAATAGACCATTTTCTTGGAATATTGTGTAGTAGCAGAATCACTAAGTCAAAGATCACGA
Source organism: Canis aureus (assembly GCF_053574225.1). Classification (NCBI taxonomy): domain Eukaryota; kingdom Metazoa; phylum Chordata; class Mammalia; order Carnivora; family Canidae; genus Canis; species Canis aureus. The sequence continues at coordinate 2,024,924 of NC_135615.1, read as the reverse complement.
GCAGCTTTGCAAATCCAAGTCCGGATCCTGGGTTAGTTTTTCAAAGTTATCCCTGCCAGAGCTGCTGATTATCCCTGCCAGTTTCCTTTGGCGAAGGTGGACTATCATAATGGGCAATTCCAATTTATGATGGGTATTGTCCCAACTGGCACATACAAGCCTCTGTGAGTTTGGCAGCAATGGGTTCCATCCAGGGCTTATTTTACCTCCACCTGCCCAGAGTTCATTATGGACATTGGAGAAAGGCCCATTCATCTACAATGAGCAACAGAAACAATGACGGCAGTTGAGATGCTGGCTGGAAATGTCAACTTCATGCAGACGGCTGTGTCTCTCATTCAGTTACCCACCTGGCCCTGGAGATCCGAAACACTTGCTTTCCCCTCAAATGTCCTTCTCCTCTGGATGGAGGGAGAAGGATAATGAATGCCTACTAGATGAAGCAATTACTTTAGAAAAATAAGAACTAACATGGAAGAGCATCTATAGAAGATGCTGTATTCTATTTTTGGCAAAATGTGAACATCTACAGATAAATTGCTGTGTCTACAGTGCATCCAGATTTTATCCCCTGTGAATTTAATTGACTTGGTACCTAAGTACCAATTTAAGTAATATGCTCATTTATAAATTTAGTGCCCATGATTTATCCTTACCACAAATAAAATAGTGATTTTCTTTTGATTTTCAAAATTTAAACAATGGATTTCTTAGTCTAGGCTAGTTTAAAGCTTAAAGGAGGGCAGTGACCTAGGGTCATTGGTCACTTTGTGCATACATCTATTTTCCTGTGGGTCACAAATGCAGCATCTCTCTTTTCAATTACTACACCATTGTCAGGGCTGGAGGGAGCCCCTTCTCTAACAGCTGCTGGTTCCTCAGACTGTCCTCAAACAGCAGGTCTGAAAAGGTGACTGATGTGGAATCCAGGTACACCTGACAACACAGACTGGGGAAAAGATATATTCGGGAGTGAAGCAGTTGGCAATGTCAGTGATAAGAAACTATCAGGCATTTAATAATACAGTTGTACTCAGAACCTGCATGGACACGTCCATGTGAACAGCACTATTTCTCCTCAGCAGGATGGACTCCACCGTTTCTCTCTCTCTGTGGCTTATGTTGGGAGGTAGTGGATTCTGACTGCGATGGGACAGCCAATGTCTCCTTTATTTTTCTCTATCCCTGGAACTCAGCACTTGGCCAAGCCACAGTGGCACCAGGGATCCATGGGAAAGAGCCTTAAAATAACAAGCATTTCCCATGGCACTCAGATTGGTGCTAGAAAAAAAATCTGGGGAGAGGTGACGTCCTCCAACGAATTTGGAAGCGGGACACTAATCCCTCAAGCCAATTTTGTTTCCTCTGGTGAGTGTGTGCATTAAAATTAAAGTGAGAATATATTTTCTAAAAATATACCTGTCCCATGTGATCTTTCTGTAAAACATCGCATAGAATGTCCCTACTCTTTGTCATTGAGTCAAAGAGTTGTGTGAACCTGGAGGGATCTTTTCTGTTCTTCTGTCTTTCAGTAAGTGAATGAGCAAATCACCCAGCACGGATGAGCTTGTCTAGTTTGTTCTTTAAGGGCCCTTTGACAGTAGCAAGGATTGGCAAATGTGGAGGAAATGGGCTTTTAATACACAGCAGCCGTAAGTTGGCACTTTCAGCATTGCCTGTGATAGCAAAAGTTAAAAGAAGCCTAAAATCTACAATAAGGGAATAGTTAAATAAACTATTGAAATCAACATTAAGAATACTTTGCAAAAGGTAAATCGATATATCCTGACATGGAAAGATAGACGAGTTGGGGATTTTTGGAACGAAATATTTAAGTATAGAATAATATATATAGTAGGATAGCATCTATCATATATAAACAGATATATGTATTGGCAGGGTGTGCATGTGTATGTAAGGAAAAATTCTGGAAAAATACAGAGAAATTGACTAGTGTGTTACACACTAATTTTGGAAACAAATTAGGTGTAGTAGGGGAGGGTGGAGTCTAGTGGAACTTTCATTTTATGTTTACTAGTATTTATTATATATATTTTTTATTTATGTATGTATTGTTTTAATTTTATTACTTTTTGATATTACTTCATTACTACATTATATTATTTATTTATTATTTTTGTATTTTTAAAGTTAAAGAGAAGCTCTCCAGAGCAAGGTAGTCTGCAAGTGATCAATATATGTTGTTAAAGATATTGTTAAATCAGAGTGCCTGGGTGGCTCAGTCGATTGAGCTTCCGGCTCTTATTTTCAGCTCAGGCCATGATCTCGGGTCTGGGTCGGCTCTGCTCAGAGGGGAGTGTGCTGGAAACTCTCTCTCCCTTTGCCCCTCCCCCTGCTCCTATGCTCTCTCTCCTCTAAAATAAATAAATAAAATATTTACAGGAAAAGGAGATATTGTTAAATAGGTGAGTGGCTCTTCTGTAGTGCATCATTTAATTTGTTCTATTCTTATATTGAAGAACTCCATCCTTTCGTTAAGCTGAGGTTTTTTCCATTTTAGTTTAGCATATATCCTTATTATTATTATTATTATTATTATTATTATTATTATTATTTTCCCTCCCATTGAGCATTTTGAAAATTCAAAGAATATGGTGACTTTCCTGCCTACTGCCAGCCCACTGACAGGTCTGCTTTCCATTCTGCCAGCTTCCACTTCTCCCGTGGTGGGGAGTTAGTTCTGTTTCTGGATCTCACTGCTATTGGATCATGGTCGTGCTCTCTGGTGAACATGAGCATTGACTCCTGCTCAGTCCTAACATGAGCCCTCATGGACAGGGTCTGTCCACATGTTATCAATAGACCACACGAGTGGTCCCTGTTGGCTGAAAGGGAAAAAAAAAAAAAAAAGATTTATTTTTCTTTCTGAAGGTGATTGACCCAGGGGAAGAGTGTCCTACTGAACGTCAGCTGCCAAACTATTCTGAGGACAATTAGTTCTCTGCAGCTCATTGTTATCAATACATATGTGCAAATTTAGAGATTTAACAACTCAAGCCAAACATATTTATCTACTCAAAGTGGGGAGAAATGTTCACAGTACATTATGTTAACTGTTGATCCAAGTTCTTTTTAACACATAAAAACAGCTGTCTTACTTTTCTCGTAAGTCAGCAGCCTGCAGAATTCTATTACCTGAGTCAAATTTAGCACAATTAAAAGAAAAACAATGTGCTTTAATGTTGAAAGGCAAATAGAAGGTTCCATCTCTACTGGTGGCAAGAGGGCAGAGGAGCAAGATGAATCTATGGGAAAGTACTTGTAGTGCAGGTAAGGTGCCCTGGTTTTTAATTCCACTTTTTGGACCTGTTGGGTTCCTCACATCAAATAATCTTAGGCTCACCCCGGGCCCTGCCAGTTGAACTGCAGCATGCTGTTCAAATGATAGCCAGCACCGACAAGTTCTAGCTTTCCCTTCTTGGGTAATTTCCTAACTTTTAAAAACTATCTTTTGTAGGTGGTTTCCCCCCACACAAACTGATGAAAAGCATATGCTGAACAGGATGCAGTACCAGAGAATACCGGAGGAGACAGGAGTTCTTGTGATTAAAGCATTCCATCTTCTGGCCCTTGTGCTCAGACCTGCAGCCCATGGTCCCCTCTACCAGCTGCAGCTTCCAGAGTCTCCTGTGGAAGCTCCGCCCCCAGAGGGCCCCAGCTGGATACTGTCTCCCTGTTCCTGCTGAGAGCAGAGACCACCTCCAGCCTGGGACCCACCAGATGGGATCCCCTTCCTCACTCCCTGTGCCTTCCTCCATCCCAGGGTAGCCTTGAGAAGACACAAGCACACCTTTTCCCAAGTCAGGGTCATCTGATCTCTGAAGGACCCCTTCTTCCTTGAATTTTTTAAGCCCCAGAGTTACTAACAAATCAGATTCCTCCTTCTATTAGTTGGAAATATCACTGTTATTTTGTCTGTCTTTTAAGATGCTGCATTATAAACATGTAGCCAGTAGATTCAATGCGTCCAGTGATCTTGTGAAACTATACATCTGGAAGGAGAGTCAAGGATGCCCCTATATTTTGGAAGTGAGATGAGCAGACCATTAGGTCCAAACCATCAGCAGTGGCTCTGTGCAGAATGTCTGCCTACAGAATGGGCAAACAGGAGTGGCACTGTGGCCTTTCCAACCCACCATGGTGGGCCCCTGCTTCTACCATACCTCCTCCGTTGAGCTGCCTCAGTGGCCTCCTCCCAGGTTTCTGGGCTTCTCTTCTCTTGTTATGTGTCCCATATCTTTCCCCAGTTCTCCTGTGTTGCCTACTGATTAGTACTAAAATTATACCTGATACTAGTAAACAGACCCTTTACTACAATCTGCCTTGCCACCTGCCGTAGAATGTATTATGTCCTCCCAAAAGATTCAAGTCCTATTTCTGATACCTGTGAGTATGATCTTATTTGGACACAGGGTCCTTTGCAGATGTGATTAGTTGAGATCAGGTCATACTGGACAGTAGGGCCAGCCCCTAACCCTAATCCAACATGACCACAACTCTTCTTGTGACAAGAGTCACAGAGACACTCAGAGGGAGGAAGGTCACGTGACTACAGAGACAGAGACTGGTATGATGCAGCTACAAATCAAGGGACACTAGAGATTGCCAGGAGCTACCACGAGCCACCAGAAGCCAAGAGACAACATGGAGCAGATTCTTCCTCAGAGCCAGAAGGAATTAACCCTGCTGCCACTTTGATTTTAGACTTCTGACTTCCAGAACTGTGAGAAAATATATTTCTGTTGTTTTAAATTCCCTAGTTTGTGGTAATTTGTTATTGGAAACTAATGTTGCACCCAAGCCCCTGCTCCACCTCCTTCCCCATCCTGAACCCATCAGGGTGCTCCACTGTCCTCAGCACACATCAGCCTCTCTTCGGTGACCTGTGTCTCAGTGGGGGAGTTTTTGTGTGTTCGTGATCTAACACTGCAAAGCTCAGACAAAAAGGCAGTCAGATTCTCTTAGATCATAATGACCTCTGACTAATGGGGCATTTACTTCCTGGGCGGAGAAATGTAGCTGCTCAGGTAAAAGATTTATAATAGAAAATAGGTAAGTGCAGATTATCTAACATGACATTTATATTGTCTTTCCCCGTAGGATTTAAATATTCGTTGTCAATACCGAATGCAGGGAAGATCAGAGGGTGTGAGTGTAAATAAAGCTGGGTGCCCAAGAGGAAAGATGTCCCCAGAGGAAGACTGTCTCTGGTCAGGTTATCTGAGAGTGAAATCACCGACATCCAGGCCATAGGAAACACTCACGTTAGGTGACTGCTTGCTGCCCTTCAGTGCACTCTGACCGTCCACGGTTAAATGTTAGGGCTTCAACCTGCAAGGTCATATTTTGCTAGCTGTAATGAAACTACAGGCAATTAGTTTCTTTCTTTTTTCTCTCTTCAACCATCCATAGGCAGCCACTTTCCTGACTTCAGTGTAAGAAAATGATTAAGTTTCTTAAATCTCACCCTCTCCTTTTTTGTAGTGCTGGTGACTTAGGAGGCATCTGTAGATACATACATACACAGAGAAGGAAAGAACAGGGGGCTGAGTGAGCCAGAGAATGAAGTCTTTAAAACCTAAATTAATATGCTGAACTTTGTCAACCTGATATATTTCCTGGGGCACCGTGATGGTGCTCCTGAGGGGGTAGGCAGCCTCCCTGGGATCTGAGGACAGTAACTTTTCTTCACTCAGTAAGAACAGCTGGTTCTTCTTTCACTGTTTGGTTAGGAAGAAATTCTTTTCAGAAATCATGAAGGATTTTGTCTTCATTAAGTTATAGATCTTTTTTACATTTGCATATTTCTAGAGTTTTTTTTTTTTTTTTTAACCTCTAGGCTATATCCATGGGATTTGTGGAACTAATTGGAAACAAAATTCTGATATTCAATCCAGTCAAGCCTTTTCCCACATGCTTGCTTTTTCAGAGGGATTAGAACTTTCTCCAGCTTGTGGGCAGTACAAACTACAACCTCACTTCAAAATCAGAACGAAACACTGGGTTTCAATTAAACCTGGCAGCCCTGGACAAACCCAGCCCGGTTCACCCAGGTGCACCGGCCCGTGACCGTATCCGGTCCTGAGCTGTATGGAAGCACTGGCCTGTGTGTACAAACATACACGCGCACACACTGAGGCATGTGCAGACGTGGATGCTTATATTCTGCAGGGAAAATGATAAGTAACTGGAAGGCAGGTGTATTTCGTCATCTTTTTCCCTTCACTGGACTCGAATTCTACATGCACCGTTGGCCCCACCCGGGAGCCGCCTGATGGCGGGGAGTGAACCCCGTTTCCGCACAAGGCAGCAGGCAAAGCCGCACAATTGAGCAGCCAGAAGTATTTAGTGCTGCATTTGTTGTTGATTTTGAAAACAAACAAATGTGTATTGACGTAAAGCAATCTAAAAATTCAATTCAGGCATACTGACTTTTTCACACTTAGGCATCAGAGAGTAGCTGAGAAATGAAAGATTCAACCAATGATGGATATGTGCCAGCCCCTGGTTGTAATGCACATTTGAAGGCTTCTCATCTCAAGTGTCTCTTGCAGCGTTTATCACGAAGGGAGCTTTGTTTTAAGCGGAGTGGGTAAAGGCAAATGCTTATGTTTCGGTACAGTTATCTCCCCCTCCCCCCCATCCACTCTATCAGGATGCACACAGGGGGATCTCTGTATGGAATCCATCCCCACCACCTCTGGGCTTTGCAGACACCCGGCAGAGACGACTGAACCACGTTCTCTAATCCCGGCTAGCCCAGATCTCTGGATAAATCCGAAATGATGGAGACTTTGAGAGGCCACTGTTTTCACGCAGGCCTTCCAAATAGAGTTGCTACTTTTTGGTACATGTCTCATCCCAGGGATTCCCAATCTTCTGGGAATCATCACACTTTATTTATTTATTTATTTATTTATTTATTTATTTATTTATTTATTTATTTATTTTTATTTATGATAGTCACACAGAGAGAGAGAGGCAGAGAAGCAGGCTCCATGCACCGGGAGCCCGACGTGGGACTCGATCCCGGGTCTCCAGGATCACGCCCTGGGCCAAAGGCAGGCGCCAAACCGCTGCGCCACCCAGGGATCCCTCATCACACTTTATTATCCGGATTCTGCTAGCGTCAACTGTCCGTTTTCTAAAAGCTCATATTTAAACCCACGAGCCAGAATGCTAGGTGAGTTAAAAGCGTTGCTATTTCTCGAGGTAGTTTATAAAATTGTGGGAGTTTTCTGTGTTCCGGTCACTGGAATCCTCGCATCCTGGGGCAACACCAGGGTGGCCATGTGCCCATGTGTCATCTGGTTGCAGTGCAGGAAGAGCTGCCATTCCCTGAAACTGGGTATTGTGTAACACAGGTGCTTCTTTGTACATACACCAAACAGCACGGTCCCCAAATAACAGGCGGCTGTTATTTAATGCACTGAGCTAAACAGAGTAATTATAGGTTCTGAGGAGACAGGCCGCTGTGGATGGAAGCCGCCTCGGTTTGGGCTTTCTTTTGGTGGAAGTGTTTTAATTATATCCTTAATGGCCTGGAACTCACAAGAAACTGAAAAAGCAATACATAGATACTCTTTCTGGGGCTGTATTGGTCATTGTATTTGTTTTGCAAAGTGAGGCAAGGAAGTGTTGAAAAGGCGATAGAATACTTCCGAAACGTTGCTTATCTCCAGGTTTCTAAGGTTATAATGAACCCGGAAGTGTAAGACTGCAGGCTGTCTGGGTGGGGCCGGGGGGTGGGAGTGGTACATAGCTCCTTTGTGCAGTTTTCAAGGTCTGAAGGAGGGCTGGCTTTCTTAGGTTGGCATTCTAGCAAATATTGATTGCACTCATTTCGGGTAGCTTCAGTAACTCTAAGTTATAAAGTAAAACAAGAAGGTTTATACTGTTGGCATTTTCATAATGGGATAGAGTTTAAAAGCTTCATCTTTCATCTAGATTTGAACTTGTTTTTATAGGTTTAGAGAAAAATTTTTTATAAGTTTAGAAGAACATCATATTTATTATAAGATTATAAACATGCTTCCTCTTTCTTGAGCCATATGGAATGTATGATGAAATGAACTAAGAAAATATATAACAGTGCCTACAAAATTATTTATATTGTATTTGATGCATTAAAAAAAGAAAGAGGATATTTTTAAATTGAGACTGCTGATGACTTCCTTCTGGAATCTACTGCTGGTGTGTGTTTATCACATGCCAACCAACCAAGCAAATCTCTGAATCAGTCATTTAGTGAGGGGGAAAAGTGGGTCAAACCCATTGCTTAGCCTTTTAGAGCTAAAATGATTAGTTAAATAACCTAACTTTTTGCTGGTCAATACATTGTCATGATGTAGCTATCATCTAAATTAGTTATGGGTGGAGAGTAGACAAAGGATGGAAAGACTAAGTGACTAGCTCCTTGGTTTTTCTACGTCTAGTATCATGTTACTTGCTTTTCTCTCTGTCGAGGACAATTGTGATCCTCCCAGGCTCAGGAGGAATGTTACCTCCCAATACTCTTCCGTAATCTCACATACAACCAGCTGAGAATAGAGAAAAAGTGAAATAGTGACACTTTATAGATTCATGAATTCTGCTTGTGCTTGCAGGATGATCATCTAAACACCTACTAAATGATCTCATTGGATCCTTAGTAGTGGCTTAGATAACACTGGAATTCAAAAGCCTGTAGAATTGTTACTCTGTTCAACTACTAAGCTGTGAGATGGGACCCAAGCTTGGCAAAAAGGCCTTTGCTGTGTCTTTGCTATGGCCCTGTAGTGCCTTGCGGGTACCTTTGGTTAGATGCATTTCCGTGGACCACTGCAGTCATGGTGTCAGTGATGGCTTTAGATGCTGGTGGGGAGATCAGTCCCCCTGCACTGGCAACTTTTTCATCTGGAGTAAGTGGTGGCATGTCAGCAAATAGCCGGAATAAAAGAAAATGGCAGGCATTACATAGTACCTGAGAGGGCTTGGCATCTGGGAAATGACCACCAGAGTCCCCTAGGAGGGAGCTCTGAGTATTAGCGGGGGCAGGCCAGGCCAGTAGTTGTGGGCAGTCAGAGGAGAATAGAGACAGAACAGTACCATTTTGCTACAGAGTGACCCTATTGGTTCATGGGCTGGTGTGGTGTCGCTGAACATGGACTGTGCTTTAAAGGCTTAGACTAAGTTGCTCTGAAAGGCTGTGAACTTCTTGAATCCCAACCTGTTGGCAAGAATTGCTTTATGAAAATTGGAAGAGAAAGTCTTTCAGTGCAGAGATGCTGTCGAAACTGTGTTATCTCGTCAACCGGGGTGTCAATTACACTGGGCTTGAAGAAGCGTGTTTGTAGCTCCCCGTCATGTATGGTTTCTGGAATTTCAGACAGCAATCCTCTCCATAGAGTGCACACAGCATTTCTGTCATAATGTGAGAATGGGAATCATATGCTCTCCCTTCCTGAGGGGGAGAAAACTATTCTCTAATGTTTTCCAGAAATGACACTGTTTTTCATTATCTGGTACATTTCATGTCTTGTTGTTCAGCTCAATGCGTTGGATTCGCATCACGGTGGTTGTCTCTGCAGGCTGCAGTGGGGTGCTGGTGTTTTCCTTTGCTGTGAGTTTGGAGAGTACGTATCCATTTCTCTTGAGAAAAGAAACCACGACTAAATTCTTCTTCCCTGTCTTTCCACCTTACCCTCTGTCACCTCATTTACCATATAACAAGTGTGTTAGTCCGGTCTTGAAAACATATCCCCAGAAAGACAAAATTGACGTTGAGACAACGGACAGGGCTAAGGTGTCATAGCATTTTCATGGCCATAATTTACTGTTTAGAAAGCAACTTGGTTCTTGAAGGGATTTTGCAAAATATAATCTCACAGTACATTTCAAGACAGAAGGAGGCCATATGGTCTCTCCAAACCCATCCACCTGTCTGTCTAATGTTCGTATCATGGAATTTTTTTCTTCCTCGTCTGGCTCTTCTTTGAATATACTCACAGTTGCATGTTTCATTGTTGCCTACGGTGGGCCATTTCACACATTAATTATTCTCTGCATAAAGAAGTTGGGTACTTTTCTTTCTTTTTCCTAAAGGCTGAAGGAGAAAGGCTGACTATGACTAACTTGAATCTTCTAATAGCAGGTGGGCAGTTAATTGGGAAATGAAAGCAACCTAACACTAATTTGCAGAAGCGTTCAGATTTCATGAGTAATTGCCATGTAAAAGGTAACTTGGCGGCGGGCTCAGCGAAGCTGAACAACAGACAACGTCTAAATATGGCTGTGGCATTTGTGACATATGTTCTTTGCCTAGAGGTGTAGCAAAAGAAAAGGGTTGTTCTTGGATGTAAACTTGGAATCAGAAGACACAGGGCATTTTTCACAGGAGAGTAAAAGCAAGCAGGGCTGCCTGTTTTGCACAGAGTCAGATATTCTCTCTGATCTGAGGCGCCTTCTCTCCCTGTGGAGGCTGGGGTGCTGTGGCGGTGTTGGGGTGAGTGCAGATCCACGCCCCCAGTGGCTTTGTCTCCCCCGTGCCTGGAGCAGGCGTGGGCGCCCGCGGTCTCCAGAAACCAGAGTGTGTTTGAGGCTCTCCACAGCATAGGCCAGACCCATGGGAGTCCCTGGGGCCTACCAGGTTCTCAAGAAACACAGAGTTGTCTGATGGAGACTCGGCAAGTGCGGGAGTCAAGTGCGGGTGTCAAGGCCATCCGGGAGGCCGTGCCCAGACTGAAACTCAGAGGGGCTTACTGTTTGTCCTAAGCCAGGACCAGCTCCAGTGATGAAAAGTGAAGAACAGGTTCACTTTCGAATTCCTTCTTCTGTATGTCTCTTGCCTCCTTTACTGTCTACCCTTCTAGGCAAATTTTCATCCTGGATATTTAAGTGGCCTCCCCCCAAAATGAAACTGGGTAATTAACTAGCATCCAGGAGTCAAAGTAGGAAACAGAAAGAGCTTGACTAGGTTCTGAGCTTGCAAAATTAGCTTCAGGTTCTGGGATTATGGACCAGAGATGGGAATCCTTTAGATGGCATGCTCCTTGAAAGCAATTTTGGATGAGAAGTCCCACAGCTTTGGGGACATATTGTTAGATGGCCCAGAGACCTATTTTATATCCATAGACATCTCCCTGAGGGTGAAGAGATAGAAACCATTGCTGACTGTGCCCTATAAACAACTGTCGTGTTTGGCTGGCAATACAGCCTCGGTTTCTGCCATATGGTGCCAGAGGCTTCTGACCAAGTCATAGCTAAGAGAGGACGCGGTGGCCTCAAGGAGAGCTTCTTTTTAGTGAGGCAGGGAGGTGGTCACTAAGACCCAGAGAAAGTGTGTGCGCTGAGGAAATTGACTTTAATGAGAGTATTTAAGGCATATGGGAAAGCATTTGGAAGAATCACAATTTTAATGCTGGCTCCCAAGTCCCTAAGAAACAATTCGAAAAAGGTCCCCTTACCATTTGTGAATTGGGAAATAAACCCATCTTCAGGGGGATGCGTGGGTGTGTGTATATATTAATATTCCAGGGGTGTGGGCAATATTGACACTGACAATTTTTTAAGTATTTGCAATGCCTCCCTGCCTCTGACTCATCTGCAGTTGGCGTGCTGCAAATCCTTCAAGGCTGCCAGATTCCTTTCTAAAGGAAATGTTTCTTCCCATTACCTTTCAAAGTCAGCTCTCCCCGGGGTTAGCCAAGTGCTGTATTTCAGCATGTTGGTATCACTGAAGGAGGGGAAGAGGAAGTTCTCCTCTCTGAGTGGGGGGATCAAGGAGGCCAGGAGAGTAACTGCAGCCACATTAGAGAGGAAATGCTCCTAATGACTCAGCTGGGGCTTTTGCCCTCACCATCTACCAACAATTTACTAAATGCCTTTGCTAAACTGCATCTTCTTCTGCTCCCATTGTTCTGTGTAACTGAAACAAACCAGCACAGCATTGTCATCTATGTCAATAACGGTCACAAAATTGCTCTCTCTCCTCCTGCTTAGACTGCCTGTGAAACATAAAGGAGTGTAGTGATGCACCCAAGCAAATTACCCTCCCAAACTCATTTAAATAACATTTCCCTCTCATATATGCAAAATTCAGATGAATATTTACGACATCCAGGAATAGGTAGCACAGGAAGAAAAAAAGATGACACACGACCAACCCACCCCAACCCTGCAAGTGTAATCATTCTCAAAATGCTCCCCAAACAAATTGTTCTGGCTGCTGTTGCCCGGCAACAGCTCCACTGTAGTGTTGTGCCTGGGCACACGGAAAGGGGAACCGTCTTTTCAGCTCCACGTCTGCACGATCATAATAACAGCAGAGATGGAGAGCACGATTTAAGGAGGTTAAGAGTCAGGGTCAGAAGTGCAGGTTGCTGCCACCCTAAAACCGATTTCAAGCACTAAGTGTGACATTTTTTCTGCATCCCATCACTTGATGTTAGTCTTGCAATGAACCACCTAATCAGACTTTGGGGACCAAGGGACCTGGGGGTTTCAGTATGTCAGGTCAATTTCTGCCTACCAGTGTACTGTCACCTATGAGGCAGGCCATTATCTAAGCTCTTGAGAATCTCAAAACTGTGACTCTGAGCCAAGAGAGGAGACGGAGCTGCCGGGGTCCCTGTGCCATCCCCCAGGCTCTGATGTCACTTACCCTGTGGCCTCGGCTGGACAGAGTGCAGCCTACCCACACAGTGGCAACCCCCTTGCAAAAAACCTGGACTGAGAGGTGGGCATTTCTCCTACAGCATTCTTCCTAAGACACAGGAATCGTTCCTTTTTCATCTCTCTGACACATACATATGTAAAGAAGAAAAAGAGGAAAAGGAAGGAATCCCAGAAAATAATTCATCTCCATATTGGAACTAATTATTGGCCTCAATGGAATTCTGGAAGTATGGGTGGATGGGCTGTAGTGTACTCAGGCCGCACCAGGGCTGGACCTAAGGCCTGAGTGGTGCCAAATATCCTTGGGTCTATCGTTTTATTTCCAGATATTTTGAAGATGGTATGATGGACCTAAACGAGAGCTGACTTCATTCATAGTCCTGATTCTACTTATTTATTGGTTATTAATTTCTGATATACTTAAGTTTAACTCAACGAAACACAGTTTTTAGGAAAACAATTACATCGTAATCACCTAATCTATGGCTGCTAAGGGCAAAATGTTGACAGTAGACCCGAACCTTACCACATAAAATTTCCCCCAATACCTCTTTCATTATGAAGCCTCTCCTGCTCAGAATTCTTTAGTGAGTCCTATTCCTCAGAATAATATTTAACCTCCCCCTTCAACATCTTTCCCGCATAGCCTGGAGTTCTCTTTCCAAGCCTTATCTCCACTTGGTGAGGACAGGGCTCAATCAAATCAGAGATACAGCCTAATAAGCAGAAACAGCACAGTCAAGGTCAGGACTCCTGAGTTCTGGGCTCAGCTCTCTCCTAATTAGCTGTGTAATTTTGGGCAAGTGCCTTATCTACTGTGGGTCTTGGTTTCCTCCTAAGTGCACTGGAGGAGTGAGGCCACGTGATTTCTGAGACGCCGTACACTGAGACTCCAGCTTCTCCACAGTGTTCCATGCTGTCAACTACACTCTCACCTTGGATACTTTCTTCTCTTGCCTTTCATGATATGACTCCTGCATAGGAGTTACTCTAATGCTTCCTTTTTGTCTCTTTCTCATGTAACACTTCCTCTAGCCCACCCTTCAGAGTTGATGGAAGTGTCCCCAGCATCCCCCTCCCTCAGTTTCCTGAATGAGCTCAGTCCTGCCCACCACCCTGTGGTCTCTTCACTAGCCCCAGCACAAACACCCTGGTACAAGCCACGGTCACATTTCCCAGCCAGGCTCTCTGCCTTGAGGGCGGTGTCCTTCCCTCCTGCTGCCCATTGACACTGACCATTTTTTAAGTATTTGCAATGGGTCTGAGAATGGTCTACTCAATAAGTCTCCGCAAGCCCCCTTCTATCCACAATTGTCCTGCTTCATCATAGCCTACTAGATAAATCTCATGTCCTAGCTTGACCTACAAGACCCTTTGTGACTGTCTCATTTCTCCCAGTCTGCCCTTTGCTCTGGGAAGACGGAACTACCTTTGCAGTGTGGTTCCCTCTGCCTGAAACAGCCTTCCCCTTGCCTACTCTGTGCTCCCCTAAAGCCCTAGCTGTGCCTCTGTTCTTTCAGCATCTTCTACATTATTTTGTAAATTTCTGTGCATGTGTGTGTCCCACCATTAAACTGGGAGCTGCTTGAGGCTTAGGACTGTCTCGTTATTGTATGCTTAGCTCAATACTGGCAGGAGACTGGCATTTATGTAAATATTCATTGAATGGACAATTGAATCCATATGGTTTATTCACTCTCTACTAAATGGGCCTTGCAATTTTCTTGACTGTCCCCTCCATTTCTCCCTGGCTTTGCACATAGTATTCAAATGTGAAGACCTATTTCTTTCCTTCCCTAATCCTTTCCCAATTATCTTAACCCAAAGAATAAAGTCCATTTTCAGACAGTACTGTATGCTTTTTTATTTCATAATTAACGCTCCCACGTTCTTAGCTCTTATTCCCCAGGTAAGTTAGCAGAATGACTTATTTTGTATTATTCACATGATGATTTGCCAAACATTGGTGCTCAGAAATAATTTCTTTTGTATTGATTACTAATAACCATCCTCTTTTATTAATGCCAGATTTGTCTTTTTTATTAAGTGCTATTTTTATTCCATCAGAGAGAGGTGAGAGATTTTCAGCCTATCACTCCTTTATCTCAGTGCTAAGAAATGTAGCTGGTACGATTTCCTTTTTTCACTAAAAGCCTACTTCCTTTATTTATTTTTTAATATTTAAAAAAGAAAAGCAAGATGTCATAATGACATGATAGAAAATGTTATCACAACAAGCATTTATATTAAAGAAATTCTAGGCTTGTCTGTGCTTCCACAGCATGTCCATTTTAATTAATCTTAACAGGAGGAACTCAGACGAATTTTGTTTCTCAGAGCAACAATTATAAAAGATAGGCTCCAAATGCTTTGGAATGGTTTAGGAAAGCTGATGGGGAGGAAGATGTGTTGTGAAGATGAACTTGTTGCTTAGGAGCAATTATTATTCATGGCCCTGCTTCAGATGTTTAGGAAATATTTTCTTCAGAGGCTTAGGCAAAGACTATTGCTATGTTTCTGTGGTCAAAGCCCACCATGAAATTTGAGACTAGGAATAAATGAATCTTTTTCTAAAAAAATAAGACGTAGGTTGGGATAAGTAAGTATAGTACACTGGAAATCTCAAAGAATGTATTGGGCTTTCTCTCAGGAGACTTTCAGAGCTTCCTGGCAGCTTGTAGATGCCAAGACTAGAGGATATTTCTGTCTATCACCTTTGATTCTGACAAAAAACAAAAGCAAAAGAGTCCCCAATCCCCACAATGTAAAGATTTGCATAAATTAAAACTTGTTAATCAAATTCCTTTGGGCTAGAATAGAGCCTGAACTGGAGTTTAGGGTATTTGGTTTATTCAGCTTTTAAATTTATAGAAAAAAACTCTAGTCCTTGGCAAAAATTATGCTCACAGAAAAACAATGAGAGGAAAACAATTGCTCATCATTTGAAGAATAGTTACCCACCATTTCTCTTAGTGCTTTTAACATGGTGAGCAATATTCTATATCAAGTTCAACTTTTAATTGCATAAGATACAACTGGTCAAATGTACTCAGCTGTCAGTCTCAAAATTCCCTTCTGTCCTCTTTAGATTAAGAAAGTTTACTAGCAGAGTTCAAAAGGCATATTGGAAGACTTTATCAAATAGAAGATATACTAGGAGTAGATATGATAGAAGAGCCATACTTGATTCTGATTTCTTGGGCTTGTGATATATACTAACTTGGTCCATGAAAAATGGGCCTTGGAACTAAATTTGTCTTACGTGAAATAGATCTAACTTTGCTTCCATGAGGTTTAATAGGTAAAAGTAATAAAATCATCATACTCCTCTCAGCTGATGACACTAGAGAGCTGAAACCAAAAGCTGCAGCAATGGATGAAGTTCTCAAGAAGCTAGACTCCTGGTAGGCTGCAGTCACAACCGCTGCCTCCATGGGTGCCACTCCCTCACCTTGACACTGAAATGGGCTGGAATGACCCATCACTCAAAGCACACAAATGCTCAGTCTGTACTTTTCAAAAGAAAACTAAACATCAAACCATTGTCCCACGTTGTTGGTGTGTGGCTGAAGGTGACCTCTCTTGCCTGGGGAGGTGTCAGGCCTGAGCATGACTGCCTCATCCAGTCCTTGACTGGTTCCAGACCCCTGGAAGGTCTGGAGGTCCAGGGCCATGGCATTGGAAGACCTTGTCAGAGCACCAAGCAGCCCCAGGTTGCAGGTGGGGTTTATCTGCCCAGTGACAGCCACCAGGGCCACCCGTCCCTCAAGGTCTAGAGAATCTGAAAGTTGTATTCAAGACTTTCCTCATTAAATATCCTTCCATACAGCAAAACTAGCAATATTCTGAGATATCAAGCTATAGGATAAAATTGCTGTGGTTTATACCTGTAGAAATAGAGTATTACTTCAGAAAGCCCCAGACCAAAAACAAAAACAAACAACAACAAAACCTAATGCAATATAAATTTAACCTAAGTAGCTGGCCAGCCCCATCCATCACTGTTACCTTCTCTTGAATATTGGCGTGGATCCTATGGTTTCTCCTGGCAAGGGAGCTCTTATTATTCCCAGTTGACTCTGTGCTCCATCATCCATGCCACTAGGTCCACTTTGGTTTGTTTTCCTTAATCGCTTGTATTTTAGAAACGTCCCTTCATATGCCCAACTTGGCATATTGTTTTCTTTTCAGTTTCAATTAACTCAGTTCTGGCCACACCAATCCTTCCAGCTGTCTATCTGTACGTCTGAAACATTATGCTTCTTTTGCAAGTAATAGAAACCACCTCTGAGTAGCTCAAGCTAAAGAAGAAAAGTATTGAAAAGATAGTGGGATTTATCATAGAATTCCAGGAAGAACTGAACAAGTAAAACTTCAGAAGGAAAGAAAGAAAGGCAGCTCTGGAGATTTCAGTGACAAGGCAACATACGTGTCTTCACTAGAGTGCCATTAATATTATTGAGCTGCAAGGACTCTCGCCCCATCAGAGACTTGATTGAAAATTCTCATTTCCCACAGAGAAGAATCTGACTGGCCCAGTTTGACTTTGGTCACCCAAACGCTGAATTCTGCAGAAATACTTTATAGCCAGGAGGGCAGGGCATATTGTAGAGACTTCTCTGCTTTCTCTCAAAGCTCTGGGCATCAGATTTATTTCTCTGATAAAGAGGAGTCATTGTGAACTGAGAAGATACTCCCAGTGTAAATTCTTTATACAGCTACAACTCAGTCACACTATTTTGTTTTCTGGTTTGTTTTCTTTTCTTTCTTTCTTTTTTCTTTTTTTTTTTTTTTTTTTTTTGTAGTATATAGTAAAACAACAACAACAAAAGCATGTCCCTCCTGGGCTAGAATGTGAAGTTCTTCCATGGCGAAATAGGTCTGTGTGTCCTTGCTTCACATCCTACTTAACTGGTGAGCTTCCAGTAGAGGCCTGATGAGGCAAGCCAACTAAGAGCATGCCAACTCTCAGATGGTAAGTTTTACTTGGCTAATATTCCTTCCTTAAATCTAATACTTAATAAACACCCAATGCAAAATCCAGGTGCATGAGAGGCATTGAGTAAAGATAAATTAGACATGACTACTGTTCTTAAAACATATAATCTAGTAGATTTTCTCTATGACTTTTTTTTAAAGATTTTTTTACTTATTTATTCATGAGAGACACACACACACACAGAGGCAGAGACACAGGCAGAGGGAGAAGCAGGCTCCCTGGAGGGAGCCCAATGTGGGACTCAATTTTAGGACTCTGATGAGGGACCTTGGGATCAACAACCTCAACCAAAGGCAGACGCTCAACCACTGAGCCACTCAGGTGCCCCTCCATATGACTTTAATAAATAAATACTTCAAACAAATCATTCTCAGACCCATTTTGAGGGTTCTCAGAAGCTGGGAAGTTCCTACCTGGTTTATCATGAGGATTTCACTTTAGGCAAGTATTCAGAAAATCACCATAAAGTTCAGGTTTCTGATAGACCATTTTTCCTACCTTCCTTTCTTAAAATAGTGTGTTTGGCTAACACCCACCAAACCTGCCATTTGGAACTAAAAGAAATATACAAAAAAATTATTTTTTTCCTTCCAACCATTCAAGATAACATTGGAAAATCATATATTCCTCCACTTTGTTAACCACATTTTTGCATCGTGCTCAAAGGTGTTTTCTAGAGTTGTTTTGCTGCTCTGGTACTATGTCTATAAGTGGTTTTCTATGACTCAGCGATCTTACTGAGTTTACAGGAAAACTGTTAGAGTAGAAAGAGACTTAGAGTAAGCCAGACTTAGGTTTAAATCCAGGTCTTATGTCTTACTAGATTTATGACTTTGGGCAAGTTGTTTTCTGATCCTTGGTCTCTTCATCTGCAAAATGGGGTAGTAATGCCTACTTGACATAGTTGTTGTTGGAAATAAATGAGATCTTATATGTGAAAGGGCTTGACAAGTAGACCAATGAGTGTACATTTCCTTGCCTCCCACAAGGTAAAACCATGAGCCCTCTTCCCTGGGCCAGCTTCTTACTATAGCTGGTCTCTTTTGTCTCCTAGCCTGCAATAACATGCAGCCCAAGAGGGGTGGGTGAGTGGGCTGCTATGACTTCCAAGATCATCTTCTTGATATTTTCCAGTGACTTCTGAAGGTATATGGCCAGAGGCAGTCACACTCTCGGTATCCTAAACAGCTAAAACTATGGAGCCATGATCCATCTGGCTGCCTCTGGCACAGCTTTGTATATTCTACAGAGGCTTACTCTGTATTTTGTTTCAATATGCTGGTAAAGATGCTTAATATAAGAAACTGCTACCAGTTTATCAATCGGTGGCTCCTCTAGTGGTTTTTATTTCTTTAAACAAGTGGATGAATGAACAAATTTGGCCTTGGGATGCCATTCAGCTCAAAGTTGGTGGCAATCGCAAATGACTTTAATAAACAAAAGAGATATTTTGGCATAGTCCATTGAGGCAAATGAAAACTAATGCCCTTGCCAGCATCATAGAGTATATTAGGTACTTTACTTTAATCGTTCCTTATGAAAGGAGGGAGTACAGGAACTGGAATTTTAATTTGTACATCTAAGCTATGCTATTGAAGGTGAAGGTCTTTCTGACCTTATTGATTAAAAAAAAAAAAACATTTTATAAGGCATAGCTGAAATTGGCATAAGAGTTATGTCCCATGGCTGACATTGCTGCTGTTTGATGCTTACTGTCAAATTGTAGAAAAGCAAGATATGAATCTCTGAGTGACTTCCTGTGCATGCATTTGCTAACAAATCAGGCTCAGTGTAGCTGGAATGGTGTTGTGTTCAGAAGCAATAGAAATAGAATCTGTTTGTTCTGTCCCCCATTGTGAGTTGTAGAGTTGATGGTAGCTTTAACTGTTTATACATCTCCTGCTTGATAATCAGAAATAGACTATGTGTTCTGTAGACATATTTTGACGTATTTTGTCAAG
Organism: Canis aureus; assembly: GCF_053574225.1. Taxonomy (NCBI): domain Eukaryota; kingdom Metazoa; phylum Chordata; class Mammalia; order Carnivora; family Canidae; genus Canis; species Canis aureus. Next base: position 2,005,289 of record NC_135615.1, on the reverse strand, counting down.
CCTTGGGGGCTTCCAGCATGAACTAAGAAGAAAGCTCTAGACTGCTTATTGTAATTTCATTTTCGGAAGAGCACGGAGAAGGCACAAAAAGCATAATTGGGATGCAGGCTGGAGTAACTTTTTTTTTTTTTGAAGATTTTATTTTTAAGTAATCTCTCTATCCAATGTGGAGCTTGAACTTACAACCCCAAGATCAAAAGTCACATGCTCTACCAACTGAGCCAGCCAGCACCCCTACAGTAGCTTCTTTACTTTAGCTCTATTATCATCTTCCACAGCACTATGCTGGCATACCCTCAGATGCAGCCTTTGGTGGTAGAGCTCCGTCCTCAGCTGTGGGTCCCCATTACTTATTGTAGGGACAACCTCCATCCCCTGTGCCTGCTGAACCGTACCTGGGGTGCAGTTATATCTCTGCCTCTGTTTATACAATTCACAGACCATCTTGGTTACCCAGAGATAAGCAGCTTGATATGTGTATCAAGCAATCTAATCTCTGTTTTCAACCCTAATTCCCCAAAATGAGTTCATTCCTCACAGTATATAGATATTTGATATACATCTGACATATCATATGCCTGAGAAATCTGACACATACACACAGCATATGAGGAGCCACATGGTATAGTGAAAAAAAAAAAACCATTAGACAAAAAGAAGAAAAAAAGCAAAAAGACAAAGGACTTTGCTTCTAATTGTGTGATCTTGCATAAATAACATAGCCAATGTGTGTGTTCTCTTGTGTTCTCTTTGAATTTCTCATATCCCACCATTAAAATCCATAAACAAAATGTTATAAAAATCAAATGAGATGATTATAAAAAGTATATGAAAGCTATCAAGACCCGTATAAACGGGAGGCAAAATTTTAGGATGTGCTTTGACCTAAACACACTGATGGCCATTATGAAAAATGAAGAAATTAAAGACTCAGTACCTGCCTTTGCAGGATTTATGACCTGCACAGGAAGCTCACACACATATGAATGTAAGATGATTAGTCATTCATGTCATTATAAACTGATGCATATAATGTAAGCCGATGGCATTCATCATGATAATAGTTCAAAACAATTGAAATCTTGTAAACATTAGATTTACTAATAAGATGTCATTATTAGTGATAAGCAGTATTATCATTTACCACTTCCCCATCATATAGATTATTTTAGGCATTATCTCTCTCCTTTATGGCCTACCTTAGGTTCCAGATAAGTTTACAACTACACCAGGATGAAATAGCCTTCATTTATTTACTTCCTATATATGTCTTGTTTACCAGTACACCCCAACACCTAAAACATTGCCCAAATACATACCACTGAGTGAATGGATAAATCAGTTATTCAATCCATGAGAAAAGAAGCAGCTTCTCATTTGGTTCCACACATGTATTCTGTAATTCTGGAGAAAAAAAAAAAAAGTAGACGGAGAACTGGCATACACACACACACAGACATGTTAGCTTGATTATACAGAGACCTATCAGAATTGAAGAGGGCAAGTAAGAAGACTGAAGGGCAGACTTTGAAAAGGTTATCCAGGTAACTCTGTGAATCTCTCAGATCCAGTGAGATCCACTGGTCTAACATTTAAGGACTCTACTTCTCTAACACCATGTGCTAACCGAATGGACACCTTTCATGGATACTCTCCTGCCTTCTGATTTTCCTGATTCTTTTTAGCTCCCTAGAACCCTATGCTATTAACACAGTCACTTAATGTTAGCATGTAAATTTGGGTCTGATTGGCTAATCAATTGTCTTAACCTGGATATTGTGGCGAAAGTAGCTGGAGGTATGCAAAGCAAACTCTTAACTCTCTGATGTTCACCTATTATTGCTAGTAATGATCAGTTCAGATGGAGTTGTTTTCTGTGAAGATAAACTAATCAGCTTCAATGTGATAGTTAACCCATCAGGCCAGAGCATACGGTTGCCATTGGTAGAATAGTTTGGGCCATCTGAATGGTTGTCCCATTTTCATGTGCTTGCTGACCACTCATTATCTGTAAAGGACAATCAGTCTTTTTCTTTCCTTCTCAATTTCTAAGGAACAAAAGTTGCCCTCCATTCCTTTTTTGCAAACAGTCTGAGGAAAAGCAAAAGGTGAAGAATGAATGCCTTGCGTTATCTCGTATCTACACTGGTGCTGGAACAGCAGCTGTTCCCCTCCCTTGACTGTTTTATGTATGTATGTATGTATGTATGTATGAATTTATTTATTTATTTATTTATGATTTTATTTATTTATTCATGAGAGACACACAGAGAGAGGCAGAGACACAGGCAGAGGGAGAAGCAGGCTCCATGCAGGGAGCCCAATGTGGGACTTGATCCCAGGTCTCCAGGATCACACCCTGGGCCGAAGGCAGGTGCTAAACCGCTGTGCCACCCAGGGATCCCCATCCCCTGACTGTTTTTAAATAGTTCTGCAAAAAAGCATTCTTTAAAAAACCAAGATGTTGCACGTGGAACATAAACAAATCACAATCTCAAGGATAAGGTATTACAAAATGGCTCACATCCCAAAATAATGAAGAGATATGGTTGGGAATTAAAACAACCTATTTTCTTTTCTGATGGATATGCTTAGAAGATGTCACAAGAAACATGGAGCTAGCCACAGACAAATAGAGAGCACTTTTTGTGTCCAGAATGAGAGCAGAGGGACTGTCCACCATGGTGGCTGGGAGAACCATGAATCAGCACAAACCAGGATTTGGGTGAGGAGTCTGTGCAGTCCGGAATTTTGCCCCAGAGAAACAGTATTCACATCATGACTCAGTAATTTAGATAGTTCTTGTCAGGCAGCTTTAGGACAAATCCATAATTATATTTATTTCACAATAGATGGATCCCAGACATCTTTTTAAATGTGCTTGCTGCTGAATGTATGCATTGTTATATGTTCCCTCTCTCAGAGTGAAACAAAATCGACAGGCAGAAAAAATGTGATATGGACATGTTGTCCACAAGGCATTTCCTGCTCCAGAGGTCTCCCAACCCTGTGCTTGCTTGTTAATTTATTGTTATAGCTTGGCTGTCAAACCAGGAAGACATTATTCGACAGCCTAGATGTTTTTCTAACATTATATTTCTATACATTTTCCTGATTTCCAAAAATATGACCAATGTTACTCTGATAGACATATTTTTTCCCCTGAAAATAGCAGGACTATAGTAAATGTTCTGTTGCCCATGTGCCACATGGAATAATGCTATTATAAGATATCAAGAAGGCAATCACAAGCTATCTTTCCTTAAGTGATATTTACCCTTCCCAAATAGTTCAATGGGGGCCATGACAGGAATGAAAGCGATTCTATATACAAAAGTATTGTTTCTAAGGATGAAAAAGCCCTAAACCCTGACTGACACTCAAGTTCGAGTTACTGTGAATATGTGAAAAAATGAGATTTTACACAATGACAACACCAATAAGAGTCCTGAAAGGTTCTCTTGCAATGAAAGTGTTCCATTTGGAACAGCCCAGATTGTGGCTAAAATGGTCTCCATGTGGCAGAGCATATTTGTGAATGAAGTGCCTTTCAATGAGGAGAAATCAATTTTAACAGCTCATTTATTGATGAAACCAAGTCTAGTCTCAGCAGTTGGAGTGCTTTCTTGGAACAGGGACTAGAGGATTCATCTGTCTCACCTTGACGGATGAAAGAAAAGCTTCTCATAAAAAACGTTTATGGCTCCTCTGCTACTGGAGCTTGGGTGAGCTAATATTTGATAATTAGTTAACAGAGGATTTGGGAAACTTAGAATGCCTACTAACACTTCCCACTCCTGTTGTGTTCAGTGGCATTACGATTATTCAAATATGCCTAAAAATGAATCCTATAGTGGCTGAATCGTGAATTCATTTAACTTCTTAACTCCACTAAGCTTCCTTAGCTCTATCTCTTGCTTCAGCTAATGGTTTATTTACCACGCCAACCTTGTGCCTGGCTTTTTCCCACCTAAAGGCTGAACTTACACACAACCCATGTGACTGGTACCCCCTGGGGATGTGCTGTGCACAACTAGATGCAGTGACCTCTATGAGTTATCCCTCCTCTCTGGTGCCAGGTACCTACTCTTCATCCTCCTCAGTTGAAGTCTTGCTCATCCTCTGGTTATAGCACTTTTGTGAAACCCCTCCTAACAAAGTTAGCCATAGCTTCTCTCTTGATTCTATGGTTATCTCAGTCACTACTTTGGCACAGATTATGTTCCTCTAGTTATTTACATGTGTCTTTTGATAGTCACAGATTGAACAGAAACCTTGGTAGGCTGAGTCAGAATACCCTTCCCACTTCTCAGGAATGCACAAGGTTTCTCCATCTTAGTTACACTGGCACCATGTCAATAATCTAGACGGCATTCTAGATTGTTGTTTCTTTGTTATCGATGTATATGCAACAAGTAAATCCAGGCAGCTCTGTGACAAAAATACATTTCTATTCTTACCTCTTTCCACCATCCCATTGTCTTTAATGTCCCTAGACCAAGTCACTATTCTCTCTCACCATATTCCCCTAACTGGCTTCCTGTTTTCATTCATATCCCTCAATGATTCACCCTCCACATAGCATATATACTCTCCCTCTACTCCTATTAAAAACACCCCAATAGCTCTTCTTTGCAATTAGAATAAAATAAAAAAATTGCATGGTCTATACTTGACATTTTTTTTTTTAGCTGCCTAGAATCTGAATCCCCTTTCAACTTGGGTGACAAGCCAACACTGTAGGAAACTTAGTGAGAGATGGGACTATGCCTTTTCCAGTGAATTAACTTGAGTCCCAGTAGTGGCTTCATTGCTTTCCCAGTTAGATGACTATGTTAAATGAGATTAGGATGGGTTATCCTTGGGTAAAATAAAAAATAAGGAATTCAAATTCCTCAGAATTATAAATGCTGGAGTAAATTTATTATTGTAACTTGTCCTACTTTTTTCCCCTTGAGAAGGCCTAGAAGGCATAATTCATGAAGCCTTTGAAAAATAAATTGGTGAAAAACTACCACCATCTTTGAAAAACATGTTAGTGCCTGTTTTCTGTGAGCCCTACAGAGAATACTTCATTTCAATGTGCCCAGAAGGATCTAGGGTGACAGATTAAGCAATAGTGAATAACAGCTGGAGGCAAAGTGGGGAAAGTAGCCCTGAGAGGCTGTAGGTCCTGGCAGGTAAGCAAAGTGGTTTGACCAACAGAGATATGGAATAATAATTGATGGTAGATCCTATGAGTGAGAGAGAAAGGCACTTTGTTAAGGTCCTACTTTATATTAAAGACCCTATTTATATTAAGTAGAAAACAAAACTCGGATTCATGAAGAAAGCCCTGAATTGAGTCACACTGACTGACAATCCTTCATCTGATTTCTAGGGCTGTGCTAGTAATAGAGCCCTTTACGTGAAGGGAAAAGATGGAATCCTCCAGGACTATGCAATTAAGTCACAGGTAGGGACAATGAAACATTCTCCTGTCTTTTGTCAGAGAAGCATGGGATGTTAACCAGGGTAACTGGGTACCAAGGCAGAGGAAATATCCAAACATTCCATGGGTCATTAGATCTTGGACTAAAGTAGCATTAATTTCTGGAGCCCAAAATAACACTAAGGTCTACTAGGCAAAATAAGGAATTAGAGATGGTCAGCAATCCAGTCAAAAAGTATTTATCGAACACCTACTATGTGACCCACACTGTTCTATGCAGGAAATACAATGGTGTGCAAGATGGAGTCCTCAAACGCTTACATTATAGTAGAGGAAAGAGGTAATAAAGAAATAAGTTAATTTTTGGAACCAATAGATGCTCTGAAAAGGATAAATAATAGAAGATAATGAAGAGTGATTTGGGGTAGTTACTGAGAAGTGATAATTTTTTTTAAAGATTTATTTATTTATTTGAGAGGAAGAGCATGAGTGCATGTGAAAGGGGGAGAGAGACAGGGGGAATCTCAAGCAGACTCCCCACTGAGCACAGAGCCCCACCCAGGGCTCTATTTTATGACCCTGAAATCATGACCTGAGCTAAGACCAAGAGCCCAATGCTAACTGAATGAGCCACCCCAATGCCCCATGGAGTGATATTTGAATTGTATCCTGAATTATGAAGAAGAACGCAGTCATGGAAGAGAGTTCCAAATGAAGAAATCAGATGCTCAAGAGCCCTGAGACAGAACAAGTATATCACAGCCTTCAGGGAGTGAAGTAAGGTTAATGTAGATTTAAATATATATTGAACATGGGGGAGAATGGAAAGAGGAGACATGAGAGGATGAGGTAGGAGAAGACACTTGTAGGCTATGATGTGTTTGGATTTGAAAGCCATTGAAGAATTTGAAGTCAAAGCCATTTGAGAATTTTAGGCATTGCAGTGACATGATTTTATTTATGTTTAGAAAAATTACCCTATTTCTGGGAGGTAGAGTGTGGTCTGTAGACAGACAAGGCGTCTGGGTCTGTTACTTTAATCAAGGGAGGGATGATAGTGGTAGAGACAAATGTAGCAGCAGTGATTGTGTAGTGTGATCAGATTTGGAGCCCATGTGTAGATGCACTGATGGACACATTGAATGTGGAAGTGGGAGTGGAATAAAAAATAGTATCAAGATTTTTAATCTGAGAACTAGGTAGACCATGGAAGTAATTGTTTCGGAAAGACTGACTTTGCCTAGTGGGGAGCAGAAGCCAACCAATCTGTTATTCATTTAAGATGCTTATTAATGTCCAAATAGGGATATGTAGTAGGAGAATATATGAGTTCAGGGAAGAAGCTGAAGCTATATGCTCATGTGCAAATATATGTGTAGAGACATGTACGTACACAAATATATAGGTATGTGGAGTATTTAGAGTCATGGATTGAGTAAGGTCACTTAAAGTGAAAGTATACATTGAAAATGAAAGAGAGATAGGCACCAAACAGTGCTGGAACTCTCCATACGTCTACAGTTAGGAAAAAAAGGAGGATAAAAATGTTTTCTTTACAGAAACAAATGATTAACCTGTGGCATGTGGTATACAGTATTAAGTTAAAGAATATTTTTTTCTCAGTCTCATTAAAAAAGAACACCAGAATTCATTTGCTTTCATCTGGCAGATTATATATCTTCACAAATTTTGCCTCAGACTTACACTTTAATTCTGACTATGGGCCACATATGGTCCAAAGACATATTGATCTTCTATTTTACACAGTATCAAGCCGCTCCATTAATTTATAGTATTTTGCCGCTGGGACCTAAAGAACTGAAAGTAGCTGATCTAGATGCATCGATAAGATATTTACAAACCTGCATGACCACCTTGGTGACATTTCGGGAACTGCTGACTTTCAGGTGCTCTTAACAAAGCAGTGCACCCTATGCTTCATATCACTAAGAGGGGGCCACCTTGGATTTTGGAGGTCACACCTACAATGTTTGTGTATACCACTCTAATGTGCTTACAAGCTGAACTAAAAGACTTGAGTGGAAGCCAGAGCCAGAGGTTGATCTCTGATCAACTGCAGCTAGGGAATGCGGGGATAAGCGGTTTACCTATTCAGTCCCCATGGCCCAGCAGAATCCTGGTGTTTAAATACTTTGGAAAATGGGGATACTACACTAAACACTGGCAACACCTAATGGGAAGTCACTATAGTTTTGGAGTTAGACCATGCCTTCTTTAGAAAATATTACTCTATTTTTGGAAAAAAAAAAAAAAAGAAAAGAAAAAGCTATTTTATAGACTGGATGCCTGACCACAATCACCAAATGACCATGTGATCCACATGGCCTATGACGGACTAAGGATTTTCTGATCCCATTGCCATAAAATTTGGCATGTCCGGCATGCCTTCATCACATGAAAAAAGTCTTTGAAGTACGGACCAAGCAGGCTGTGAAAGCACAAGTCAATTACATGAGAACGTTGCTCATATTCTCAGAGTACCTGCTGCTACTCACTGCCATGCCCACAGTCCCTGTGTACCTACTCCTACCTTGCTCCGATTCCCACATTCTGGGTGTACCCACTACCGCACTGTCACGCCCTTTTTAATCTGCCTTAAGATCTCATCTGAGGCCCCGATATAAATGGCTACAGGGGAGTAATTTTTAACTCTGCTTTCCAGATGGCTATGCTGAGTGTGGGTGGGTGTACAAATCTCACTGGAACTGGACTTCTGTGTTATTACAGCTGCATTTATCACAGGTGGTCCTGTGGGGGACTAGAAAGAGGATATCTTTCCAGCACAAATACCTGAATAGAAGATCTCACAACTATACTGTCAGAAAGAAGGGAACGGAGATAGAATCTGTATCTGCCTGTGCTCAGTGGCTGGTTAATGGTGTGGCTCTATCATTGGATACTTGGAAGGGAAAATATTGAGGGACTAGGGACAATGAGGTTTGGTCAGCAGTGTGTGGGTGGACCTATTGGAATAGGTTCAGAGTAAGATACTCCTCATATAAATGCTCATGAAAAGGATTCCATAATGGAAATATGTCTCAATTGTTAGGGTGCCAAGATGCGTGTCCTTGTAGGTATTTTTTAAAGATTTTATTTTTTTAATTTTTATTTATTTATGATAGTCACAGAGAGAGAGAGAGAGAGAGAGAGAGAGAGAGAGAGAGAGAGGCAGAGACACAGGCAGAGGGAGAGGGAGAAGCAGAAGCAGGCTCCATGCACCGGGAGCCCGATGTGGGATTCGATCCCGGGTCTCCAGGATCGCGCCCTTGGGCCAAAGGCAGGCGCCAAACCGCTGTGCCACCCAGGGATCCCCGTATCCTTGTAGGTATTAATTAACCTTATTGCCCACCTATTTCAGCCTCTCCATGGGCTGATGACCAAAGTGACCACAGTGGCAGTGATGATGGCAGAGCATAACTTCAACAACTTGGACTTTTTTGGTAAAGTTTATCTGGATACTGTCATCCCTAAGAGCTTAGTTAGTATTAGTAATCAATATTGAATCCCTGATATAGTATTATATCCCTGGGGTGTGGGTGTAGGCAGACAGTTGTAATCTGGTGGCAGGCTTTCCATCTTGAAGAGCAAAGTGTCATCATAGTCTAATGAACAGTATTGCTTCTGATACAGGAAGTCACTTCTAGGGAAAAAAAAAAAAAAAAGCCTGAGGTTCCTTGGAGTCACCAGCTCTACTGAGTACCTGGATCACCTGCAAGTACCTGGCTTTATAGAATGACAAAATAACCATCAGCTCAAATGTCATCTCCTTAGAAATGCTTTTCCTGACCATCCACATAACTAACCTGTTACTCTGCTTTATCTTTGTTCTACCATGTGTCTTTATCCAACTTTTGTTTTAATTTATTTTAAAAGAATTTTAATTTAAAAGAAGTCAGTTTCCCCGTTAGGATGTAAACCAGATGGAACTGAACAACTCAGCACCATATCTATAAAACCTAAAACACTCCTCAGAACAAAGTAAATGTTTAATAAATATGTACTTAATAAGTAAATGAATAAATTATCAATTAAAATGGGTAGTTAGGATCCAATACAGATTTCATTGACCACTGGAAACATAAGGCCCAAATCACTTAACAAATGAGTAAGAACACAATGTCCTGTTTTGACAGGCTGATTTGATTCCTGGTAAGGAAATATAATCATTTTAATACCTGGGAGCAAATTTAAAAATAAATCAAATCCACATTCTTTCTATTACAGCCCATTGCTTGCAGAGCACTCTGCTAGATCATAGGGAATAGATGGGTGAATGTCACATGACTCTGTACTCAAGGAATTTATAATTGAGAAGTGAAACAAATGGAAAATAATAAATGACAGAAATAAGACACTTGAGGAATTGTGTGTATGTGTGCAAACAAGAAGTAGCCATTTATTCAGCTGAGATGAAGAAATCAGAAAGGTTTTGTGTAAGGTTTTGTGTAAGAGGCAATGTATGAGCTAGGCCGTGAACAAATAAACCTGGAGAATGAGATGGAGGCAGGAGCCAGACACTGAATAGTGTGCTTGCTTGAAAAAGGGGGAACCGGAAAGCATGGAGAGACTGATTGGGGGTTTCGGCCAGATCATTCGTGACTTTGAATGTCACACGCAGGTGGTTGACTTCATTACATAGGCACTGGGAAGAGAACAGCAAAGATTTGTGAGGAAGGGCCTAACACCATCAGATCTATGTTTTTAGGCTGCATGGTGAGAGATAGATTAGTGAGGAAAGAGACTAGAGACAAGGAAGCCAATTAGGAGATTAATCTGATAGTCCAGGGGTGAAATGAAGCCAATGGACTTGAAAGAGGCCCATGCCAGAGGGCCTCCAGTGAAGGGAATGGATGTATAGATATTAAGAGAGATTTTAAGAGGATGTGACCATGTATATATGATAATGTATTGAGAGAAAGTGCCATGCATAATAACTCTTAGAGTTCCAGCCTGGGTGACTTGGAGGATGGAGGTGATGTTAAGTGATGTGAATGCAGAAGAAAATAATGGATCTAGTGAAAAATAAACTTTATTTGGCTATACTGAAGATTAGTATGTTCGAAGATCAGTAGGGCATCTATGTTTACATGCTAAGCAGGCATGTGAAAATTTGGGATGAAAGCATAGGATGGAAGTCCAGTCTGGTGATGCAGTTAGACAGTGATATTTAAATACTGGAATGGAGTTAAAGAGAAGAGAAATCAACACTTAACAAGAAATGAGAAACTAAAGAGAATGAATAGGGCTGCCCTAACAAAGGGCAAAGGCAAAGTAGAAATCTGTGTCATTGATGTTCTCGTTTCTGCTCTTCTATTGGTTCCCCCATTGGTTCTTCCTTTTTCCTCATCAAGTTTCATTTATAGCTGTCTTATCTTTCTCATGGAGAGAAAAGAAGAAACACACCACTTGAGCTTACATCTTGGATTATGGCAGTGTCCTACTCAAAAACCATTAATGATTTATGATTGTCCACACGCCAAGGTCCCGACTCTTTCCATTTCATTCAGAGTTCTCACAGATATGGCCACCATCTCACCTCCTATCCCACCACATCCTCTTTCTTCCATTCACATGCCCCTTTGCTCTGTGCTGAGCTTCTTACTTTGTCCCAGCTGTTCTCTCTTCCTGGTTCCTCCTTCCTTTCTTTTTCCAACCATTGGCAGCCTACACACACTTCAAAGTTGTGAGGCCTTCCCAGCCTTTTTCCACTCAAAATTCCCTCTCTTGGTGGACTCTTCTAGAATCTTGTGTGTCTTCCTATCACAGCATTTGATTCAGTGTTCTTTGCTATTTATATGCCTTGGACTCCCAATAGACTATTGCTTTAGAGGACTGACACTCATCCCCCTTTGTGCTTTGATTGGCTTTCTTGAGACTCTGAGCACAGCAGTGATTAGCTGGAGGCTTTTGAAATGAGAGAGCAAAAGAGAGAACAGTAATTGCAGCATTGCACATTCCAGCCATGTGTATCTCCTTCTTTAGCCTGACTGATCTGATATGAGGATAGGAAACATCATTGAACTCCCATAAACAAATGTAAGGTCTCTGGTACGGCTTCATTCTCTTGGCCAATTACTTTCAGGAAAAAAAAAAGGAAAAGGAGGAACGAAAGAAACCCACATAATGTATTAGGGTCTGAGACTGGAGGGAACTTCATTATTTTTAATGTCTCAGTAAAAGATCTTTTTTTCTCTCCACATTTACCAGACTAATCCCAATAATGTCTTTTAAACAATTAATTCTAGTTTCAAAAGCATTCTACTCTGCAGTTTGTCCAGAATTAAGTGACCATTAGAAGGCATTAGCTTAGAAATGAGGGCCCTAATTACTTCTGAAAGTTAGCAATAAAAGAAGAAATAAAAGTCCAAATTTCAGAGACATCAGCATCCTTGCAGTCCTGGCTGCTTTTTGTATACCTACCTTCCTGTCTTCCAAGCATCAAACCCACAGTCAGAGGAAGATGCCCGGATGTTTTGATACCTGTCAAGTTAATTTGGTGCTGAGCAAAGATTGCTTGGTCTTGCCCTGATTCTGGAAAATAAAGAGCATGAAATGACATTAAAACATGGGCAATGTGACACTAGACCAGTGTTGGGGGAAGCCATGGAACAGGAAGGTGCAGATCGGCTACAAATGGTGCATGTCTGGTCGTGAGGCCGGGGAGTTTTGTAGCTACTAAAGAAAGAGTATTGTGGGCACAATGTTCCTCTTATAAGTGTGCCCGTTTCACCAGCAAGGCTGTGTCAATTTGTTGTCTGAGCTCTGACCACACATACCTGTTTGCGCAGGCCTGGCAGATATTCTGGCCTTCGGTCTGGGTGCAGAGCCTAGGTTTCTAACATTCTCTTTCAAGGTGGGGGTAGTTTTTGCCATTAACCCTGCTCCCTGGAGAAGATGTGCTGGGCTGTACTCTTATGGCTCATGGAACAGATTTCTCTCAATGGAATAGTTCCATGCATCCTACGTGTAACCTATTTGCACATGTGAGATGGAAGTGTTGGCAGGGCTCTCAGCCTTAATGTCTGCTTTATAGGCAATTACTTACAGCTTCCATGTCCGCCTGTGGAAACACAGGTGTTCTCAAAAAGGGTTCTTGCACTGTGGGGGTGGAAGCTTCTCGTATTTACTGCTTCCCCCTTCCCCTCTACGGAGTATAAGATTTTGGTTATTGTAACCCTTAGGGGAATTGTAGGGGCTTATTAATGTTTTTGGGGGGTAGGGCAGGGCTTGGGCTCATTTAGGCTGCTTCGTGATGATTTTGAGATTTAGGAGTAGAAAGAAGAAGTAAATCAGTCATTCTTCCCTCCCTTGGCTTCCGCTCCAAACCAAAGGAACTATCATTTCTCAGGTTAACATCACTTTTCTGGGAGTCCTTACTGATGGGGGGGCCTCTGAGGGCCACTGGCTGGAATGGACTCCCTGGCCAGTCTGCTCTGGGATTCTCCACTGCTTACTGAGTGGATGGTAGGGAGCGACCAGCCAAGTGAGGCTCCCCGATCTCACGCTGCTGCCCCGGGGGCGCTGGCTCTGCCCCTGCCCTGCTGTGGGTCATTAGACACCTTCCTTAACTCCCAGTCACAGTGTGAAGATTCGATGAGATAATATGTCTGAGGGGTCTGGCACAGGGCCAAACACACACTTAACAAATGTTGGCCATTAGCAGCAATAATGACAACAGAGTTTGGTTGTTCGGTTATCTGAAGCCTCACAAAGGAAAGATGTGTCCAAAGGAAGAAACAGAGAGAGAGAGAGCATCACTGTCTCCACGTCGTTGTTTTGTGAGGAGTCTGGACTTTCAGCCAATGAAAGCGTAGCAAGCTGAGAGCCCCAGTCGGATGCTCAGCGCCGTACCTGCCGGCCTAATGAAGTCTTTGATGTGGCTTGTCCACGTTGCATACGGACCTACCTTTAATCATGGGAAGCCAATGACAGATGGTAACTCGCCGACTCCCTTTCATCTCAAAGGATTCTTACAGCGTGATTTTAGAAGTAAATACCTGGGCATATTATTTTTGCCTTTATACCAAATTAGAAGCAGGTGAAAGGATGCTATTTTGTGGCCTTTGCCATGAGAAGATGAGTCGCCCAGAGAAAAGAAATATGTATTCTTTCTCAAAATTTATGTATTTCTCTGAACTCCAGTGGTTTATGAATGAGTTCAGGGTAGGAAACTTAAAAGTTTTAGAAACTGTAGATTTTGTGCCCTGGAAACTGGTTTCTACTCCTTCAAGAAAGGTTGTCAAATGCAAGAATGTTATGAATTAATCAGACATTAATCATTTAGCCCCACCAGGGAATTTTCTGTTCCTCACCTTATCCGTCATTGAAAAAAAATTCACAAGACTTACATTATTCCATTTATTTTATGGTTATAAATAATCAAACACAATTTGCGACTCTGTGGTTTGTAATGCATTCAGATTGACTTAGAACATGACGGAAAAGAACAAGCTTGGTTTGTACTTGAGGTTTGCTAAGGACTGGAATTCCCCAGGTAGTTCTCTCTCATTATGTAGGGCACAGTTATGTTGCAGAGACCTCTCCAAAAGCCCAGGGGAGCCCTCCTCTCATTAGGCACATCCCAGTGAGCACCAGCCATGGTGGTGTGTGATGTACCGCTGATCTGTAGGCTGGGAGAAGAATGATCGAGATTTCAAAAATGGAAATCTTTTGAGTCATCTTGGCTAGAGGGTTTTTTTTTTTTTTTATCTTCAAATCCTTCAGTGCAAAAAAGAAATAGAGGGCGATAATTCCAAACTGAAGATTGTTGCTGTGAATTGGTAGTGACAACAATATGGTCAAGGTCTGTTTTTCACAGTTCGGTTCACACTTATTTCGGTTCACTCAAAATGTGTTCTTGAAATAAATCTGAACTATTCAGAGATTGTGCATGTGAGATCTTAATAGAGATTCTTTTCTTTTGGGATTATGAGCGTCATTCAGGGTCCAGCATCTCTGCCTGTCCCGCCTACGATCGTCCAGCAAACTGGAGGTGGATGCTTATTCTCTTTGGCTGTTCCCACCTGCCCTGTTGGCTGCAGTACCGGGTTCTAATTAAGTCATTGCACATTCAGGCTGTCTCCTTTGGTGACAGAGCCATGCCCAGGGAGATTGCTGAGCCTATGACACAGTTCTATTCCTGAGGCCCCATCTTTGGCACATAGGCTGCTCTGTTCCTGGCACTTATCCCCTACCATGAGTCTATGGGCTTTGTTCAGATGGTGTTCACATGAACAGGTGAGTGATCCATGGTAATCACTGCCCTAGTCAAAGCCTCAGTAAATACTAAGAGCATCTCTGTACCATGGACTCTATCTGGGGGATAGGTATGGCAGCTAAGTCCTTGATATAGCAAATAATAACTACCCTGATCAGATTAAAAAGGCCAAGATTAGAACAGGTGTTCTGACTCTGCTGACTTTGTTGAAGGGGGCAAGAGAGAGCCCTTAGACTCTGGATGCTTTATTTGGCTAAACTCTTAAATGGCTGAGTCCCTTAGCATCTATTGCCTTGATTAGGCACTTCAGGGTGTCTTGTCTAGAGATGTGGAGCTAGTGGTGTCCACCTCAATCCTATTTCCATTGTATCCTCAAGATTAATCTTATCTATACAGGGACATAACCCTCAGTTGCCTTTAGAAATTCCTCCCCTCTGCTTTTTTCTCATCTTCCTTAGACTGTGCTCTGAGATCTAACATTGTGAGCATTTCACCCAAATGCCCCACGCCTCACTAGCTTAAGGAGGTTTGATACATTGA
Source organism: Canis aureus (assembly GCF_053574225.1). Taxonomy (NCBI): domain Eukaryota; kingdom Metazoa; phylum Chordata; class Mammalia; order Carnivora; family Canidae; genus Canis; species Canis aureus. The sequence continues at coordinate 1,990,080 of NC_135615.1, read as the reverse complement.
TGTAGGGATGACTAAATATTTATTTAAATATTCTTGCTTTGCCCTGTCTAGCCAATCACTGTTCCATCTCCCTCTCCTGCCACTTGTCCTTTGAAGTCTGGGATAGTCACATATGCAAACAAACAGTCACCATTCTCCAGCTGATGGATTCAGGTAACTCTTTGTGCCGTCTGGTTGTGAATCTGCTTGAAGGAGCCTCTGTGCTGAGAAGTCGTGTGTACTCAGAAGTATTGATGTTCAAGGATGCCCACACTTCTGATCTATGAAGTTCCAGGAGTGATGGGCACTAAGTACCCCCTCAACTCATGCCTTCAACCATTCTCTACCTAGGCCAAAAGTCAACCATAAAGTTCAGCTCGGGGCAGATGTCATTCTACTTGTTCTCAGATAGTCCTGCACAGATCAAATAAAACATTAGCAAAAACCTCCTCTTCCCATTCAAAGACATGACATCCTCCTACATATTAATTTATGTTAATGGTACCAAAATGGTTACCAGTCCCCCAGTTCTAGAAACAGCCAAAGTAGGATCCCACTAGGGGCACGACTAGGATACCGTGTTCCAGATAACTGCTTACCATACAGGGCAGAGATCGTCTGACTTAAAAAGACTTGAACAGACTCAAACTTGAACACCTCTCTCTGGGTGTTTGTCATAAATTGGATTGGGTCCCCTTAATTCATATGTTAAAGCCGTAACCCCTAAAGTGACTGTATTTGAAGATAGAGCAATAATTATGGCTGAATCAGGTCCTAGAATGGGGCTTTAATCTGAGAGGATGGGTGTTCTTATTAAAAGGCAGAGATATCAGATTGATCTCTCTCTCTCTCCTTGCTCCGACACAGATGAAAGCCATATGAGGACACACCAGGAAGGCAGCCATCCACAAGCCAGAAGGAGAGGCCTCACCAGACACCAGTCTGGCTAGCACATTGATTCTGGTCTTCCACTCTGGAAGAAAGGAAGCTTGTGCCATGTAAGCCACTCTGGCCGAGATACCTTGTTACAGCAGCTGGAGCTGACAAGTACAGGTCCAGTCCCTTGTTGTTTGTGTGTGGTGACAGGAAAGTGGGAGGGGTCTTTGTTGCAGGCACGTGGATTTTCTCACACCACTGTTGCAGTAACAGGAGTAAAGGAATAATAACATCTGGCCCCTGTGCAGTGGTTTGTCCCTTTCAAGTGGCTTTCATGCATGATATTTCATTTGGTTCTTATAACATCTTTATGACCCTTTGCAGGAGCCAGGGCATCTTATTGCCATTCTACAGCTCATGAAACTGAGGTACTAAAAGGCTATGTAATTTATATAGTTTGTCTGAAATCACCCTGAATGTTTATACTCTAGGGCTATTGAACTACTAACCCAGTGTTCTTGTCACTATGCAAGGGTCCCAAAGCAGATTTGGCCAAATAACCTATATTGGGCTGGCAAAATGTAAGTTTCTCTGTGTTTCTCAGCATCTGTATGTTGGCGATGTGCCCAATTCACATTCACAGAATAGCTTTGAGAAGCTTTGGAAGGGCTCAGTAGGGTCATTTATGCAGGGGAGGACAAGACAATGACTACAGGATGGCAACAGTGATGCCAAGAAAGTAAGCCTGGAACAATCAAATAGAGGGTGAAACTGCAGAATGAGGAAGGCCAAGTCTCTGGCTCAAGCCTCCGGGACATCCTCCAGCATGCCCTCCCCACCGTGTTAGATAGACTGCTCTGGAAGCTGTCGGCTTCGCCACTCTCTGCAATGATCCACTTTGGCTTTTCATTCTGTGATCCTCTGTAAGAGGAAACCAGGTGCACCTTCGGCTAAGACCTATGGCCTATTGGAAATTGCCTGCTTTTTTCACCCTCCCCGTGAGTCTTCCTCCCTCTCCTGCTCCCTCCTCAAGCAAGGGACCACCTATTAGTCTCTCAACCTCACCAGAGCCTCTGTAGGACTAGTCTGCTTGCCTCCCCGTCATCCCTGCAGCAGTGGGACCCCTTTTTTTTAAATAAAAAATAATTTTTTAAATTTAAGTTCAATTAGCCAATATATAGTACATCATTAGTTTCAGATGTAGTGTTTGATAACTCATCAGTTGCATATAACACCTAGTGCTCATCACCTATCATGCCCTCCTTAATGCCCATCACCCAGCTACCCCCTCCTCCCAGTAACCCTCAGTTTGTTTCCTAGAGTTTAGACCCACATGGTTTTTCTCCCTTTCTGATGACTAAGCAGCTCATACAAGGATGGCCAGAGTCAAAAAGAATAGCACTTGAAATTTACTCTGCCTGCCTCTACATCTTGAGAAGAAAACCTCCCAGGTATGCTTTATTTTCCCTCTACTAATCAGGCTCCTCTTTCAAGGCTTCTTTCTGTCCTTAACACGGTGGTTGAAATCAACGGCTCTGCCACTGGCGCTTACCGGTGCAACCCTGAGCAAAATACTTCACCTTCCTACTCTGGAATTTCTCTCTCTTTATCCTTAAAATAAGGATAAAGTAGCACCTCTTCTCAGGCTTGATGTCATGATCACATGGGCTAATCCATAAAGTGCTCAGCGCAGGGTTGGTATGTGGAAGTGCTAGGTGCTAGCGACTGCTATTATCATAATCAGTTCTATCTATCCAGTAGTTACACTGAGTGGGATCCCTCTTGAGGTACATAGAACATTTTTCTTACATAACTAATTTTCCTAAATATATTAGTCAATAATATGCATTGGGATTCTTTTCAAGCTTATGCTCTTACCCTTTGTCTTTCCAGTTTAACTTTGCTATCTTCCTTCTTAGCTACTCTTTAATTTATGTAGTCAAAAAAATGACTCCTTTTACATTTTTTTTCTCCTATATTATTTTCAAAATAGAGAGTTGACAAGATTTATTTCAGCGACAAGCTCATTATCTCTATTCCTCTTTGGAACTTCTACCGGCGTTTCACATCCATCACAAATATGTCATTGCCCAACCACACTAATGTTCTCAGAGCTGAGGTTTATTTATTTTATTCTATTTTTGTTTTTTTAAAGATTTCATTTATTTATTCATGAGAGACACAGAGAGAAGCAGAGACCCAGGAAGAGGGAGAAGCAGGCTCCCTGTGGGGAGCCCCACGCGGGACTCGATCCCAGGAGCCCAGAATCACACCCTGAACCGAAAGCAGAGGCTCAACCACTGCAGGGGTCCCAGAGCTGAGGTTTATATCTTATGCCTTTTTCCAGACCTTCATAATGCTTTGCATGCAGTAAATGTTCAGAAATTAAATGGGGATTGATTTGTTCTCATTCTATTTGCCGATTACATTCTCGTGTCTAAAATGTTTATCCCTCACAATTACCGAGTCAACTCCACTGATACTTAATATATTTAATATACTCCCCATGATACTAAAATTCACCCACAGAGAGATATGTGCATTGTATTACTTTATTTTTTGAGACCGATTGCCTCTACAGCTTCTCTCTTTTCTTCTAAGCTGACCGCCACCATTCCCATTCCTCAACTAGAAGATAAGTTCCTTGAGAGCCAGAGAATCTTGGGGGGCTGCTTGCTGATGTGTCTCTTGTAGTTAGAATAAGGGAATGGTAGACATTGTTAACTGCCAATCTATCAGCCACTGTCCTTGCTTCTTTACCAACAGAAGCCCGATTTTGTCTGGTATCTTGTAACCCTGTGCTTCAGAAAAGGCTAGGCCCTCACTCTGGCCCAGAGGCTGTATTGTAATCCTTCTAAGTCAATTTTAGGTTTTCCTATTCCTGTTGCTAGTTACTGTTTTAGAATGAGCATATCCTATGCTTTTGCAACAGTTGCCTTTGCTCCTAGGAAACAGTGATGTGAGCCCTAGATCTGTAGTAGCCATCTTGGCATCATTACCACAGGCTAATATCCCAGGGATGGCAGAAGGGAAGGAGAGAGACTCTGGGGCCTTCACAATGTGGTTGAGTTCTATCGATTAATCAAACTTGGAACCTCCCCATCTGCAAGACATTTTATGTGGGATAATTCATTTGCATAGTTGTTTAAGTCACTTTTAATTGGGTCTTAATTCTCCATAACTGAAAGCATCCTGATCCAGGAGGCATGCCAAAAATATTTGTTAACTTATTGACTGGTGAAACCTGCTGTAATTCATATTATACTGGTGAACTAAAGCTCTACATGTTGACTAAGAGAGGCAGCAAATTCTGGTAGATAAAAACAACATTATTTAAGCAATCAGGAAAACCCAATGTTTTTTAATGTTGTTTTAGGTCTTAACAACTTTGGTGTGAAGCTAATAGGGGAGGAGAGTCTGAACCTTGGAAAATCACATTAGGAGAAAATTTCCAAAAACTGCTTCTTGTCAATTTTTAGTTGAATTATAGATTTAAATTGGCCAGTGTTCAAAATGCTGAGCTTAATGTGGGGGGCCTGGAAGCTTTTGCCCTGGCCGGCACTGTGGCAGGCTGTGGGGCTCCGTGCCTGAGCTGCTGAGGTGTCAGTCTCTGGGGGATGGCTGCTAAGGCCTTTGGTCACCTCCAGGGCTGCCCAGTGGAACCATGTGGCAGGTACCACGGGGACAATATTCTGTCATTTGATTTGGGGACCATGGGCAGTCCAGACAAGCTGCTCATTTTATTTCTTTCCACATTATCAGGTGTTGTTTACCTGCCTCTGTAACCTGCATGAATGTGGAGAACCACAGCCTGTCCCATGAGACAGAGCAGGGCCTGTCACAAAGCAGAGCCTTCACTTCGGTCTGTTCTGGTTTTGTCAACAGAAGGACTTTTGGGGGTTGGTCCGTTGCAGCTTTGCTTCTCACCTGGAATATTGTGGTAGCCTTGTAGCTACTCACCTGCCTCGTCTTGCCCCATTCCAGTTTGTATGCTACATTGGGACACAGAGCTGACGACGTCGCTTCCAAACCCTATAGTCTAATGGCTCCTTATTATCTCTGGGCACATTTAAGCTTGTTAGGCTGTCATGTGAAGCCTGGTGCCATCTGGGTTTTGCCTTTCTCTCCAGTCTCTTTTTCCCTCCTTGTCCCCATAGACAAAAGCCTACCCACATCACATAATCTGTGAGTTCTAGAACACCATACATTCCCAATCCAGCATCAGTGGCTTTCCTGCAGCTCTCTCCTCCGGAATGCATTCTCCATCGTGCCCTCCCTATGAACTTTGCCACCTTTTTGTGAGCTAAAACTCTGATGTGCTGTGGGAGGCCTTCTCTGACCCCCTCCTGCAGCCTGACAAGCCACCTTTCCCATGCTCTTCCCCCCAGTCACTAAATCTTGCAAATCACCTTGTTGGGTGATGGTTTCTCCGTCTCTCGCCCCCACTCCTTCTGAGGATCCTGTGGTCAGGATTTGACCCTCTCTGAATCATCTGTGTCTCCCACGCAGGTGCATGCCAGTCCGTTTTTGGTTTGAATTGAAATAAATCAAACTGAAAATAGAGTAGGAAGGAAACACCTGTAGCAATTTCTGATGCAGACAGGTTTGTTTGTGGTGGGCTTCTTCTCTTTATCAGGATCCTGGGAGCCCCAAAACTGAACCATTAATTAACTTTGCAGGTTAGTGCTTTGGAGGACATGTTGAACAGAGAAAGAGAACAGGAAGATGAAGGCAGTGGGAATACAGGAGTTCTGCCGGCTGACCCCAGAATAATCTGATGACCTGGCATTCCCGTTGTCCTACCATCCAGACCATCCAAATATTTTTGCAAGCCGATAGGTGCACATTACAGCTTAAAGAGGTTAATTATTTTCATTTCTTCTTCTTTTTACTTTGAAATTTAGAGATAGGCAATGAAATTGCACATTTCCTAAGATTTCTGAGTCCTTGACTGACTGTAAGACCAGAACATTTATTGTTCTTTTGCCCAGGGTTTCCTCCATCCTCATTTGGGAAATTACCACCTGCTCCTGAGATCTCTCCCCAGCTTCCTTTGTGAAGTAAAGGGCAAAGTTTTACCTCAATAATTTTAGCAATATCTACCTCCCTGTTGATAAGTAAATCTCCCTTTCCTTTGGTCACTCCTCATTCAGTACATGGCTCCTGTCCTCTCAGGCACTTTTTCAGGAAATGTCATTTGGGTTTATCTTGGACAGATGCACCTGGATTCTGGCAAGGTAATCTCCCAAGGATTTTGTCGGTCAAAGTCTTCCACAGTACTTCTTCCAATGGATAAACAAGATCTTCCACACTCTTGAATTGCTATCGTTAGAGGGAAAGTGGCCATTCCTGTGTAGGGAAGAGAAAACACACAGTTACTGAGAAATTTGAATGAGATTCCTTTGTATTCCTTTTCTCACAGCAACCAGTCACACTCGCTTCTGTAGTATTCTTGTGCTTGGCAAGTCAAGGTGCCTTAGAAGAACTTGGTTTTCCTAGTTGCTAGATTTTTAGGAGAGTAAACATTCTCTTTTGATTGACTGCCATGAGTGAACTCAGAAAGCACAATTAGAAAATAATATTTTATATAGAAACATTTGCATCAGTGATAATGAAAGAACACTTGAGAAGAATAGAGAAGTGGCAGGTTTGCCACTTGCATTAGCTGCATGGGATGACAGTTCATTTCCGAGAAGACTGTGCCCACACATAGCGTGACCGGTGGGGATACCAGTATAGAGGTCTATGGAAAGCCCAGGAATCCTGTGTCCTCAGCAGTTTGATGTCTTTAGGAAAGCTACACCCGCCCCACACACGTGACTTCCTTTAATGTTGTACAAAAGAGTTTTACTAGTTTCCTTTGGTGAATTGGTTTCCAGATAATAGGAAAAAAAAGAGAAAGAAAAAGATGGGAATGACAAATGGTTGTCATGTGCTTTAGCTCCCAAGCATGAAATTGGGGCTCAGGCCAGAGGAGTGAGTTTTCTTTGGGTCCAGGCCAGCAAAATGAAACCCCAAGAACCCAGCCTTTGGATATGTCATTATCTAACAAGCCAAAGGAAATGGATGACATGATGCTGAATAAATGAGATGAATTTTGGTCTATAATTTATGTGAGCATCAACTAACACTTAAAATACCGATTAATATCAGCGTCACATTGTCCAATCATGTGTACGACGAGAAGAGACACAACGCATGCAGATCCTGTGCAGTAATAAGGAGTTTGGTCTAGATACCCTGGCAATGATCATTAATTTTGCTATGTTTTGATTTAGTGTTTGTGTTAATGTATTCCAGTATGTCTGAGAATATGAAAGTAACACCTGGTGTGCTCTGTGCAAATGCTTCTCCGCTTCAGGAGGAAAGCCAAAGGGGACATACAGCTGAACCTGAAGCATCATTATAAATAGGCTCTAGGGAATCAACTCCTCAGATTTCTGAGAATAAAACAAAGTCAGAGAAAATATACAAATATATGAGATTTTCTTGTATGCAAGACATACCTTTAAGGTAATATATGCTCAGAAGTTTGTTTTGGGGCAGTTTGTTAATCAAGCCAGGTTTTCACTGCATAGCTTTGTTTGCATGCAAATGCCCTTAAAATGCATGTACATGAGTGTGCAGGCACACACACACACACACACACACACGCATACTTTGAAGGCAAGAGGCAGTGAGGCCAATTAAAAAACAATGTTCCTGTTCAGAGGTTTAATTTTGCTGATATCTCTAGACTGTCAGAAGGTGGATAGTCCTTCTAGAATGATGCCTGCCGGAGCTGGGCACACCATATAGTGTGTGCTAGATAAGTGCTCTCATGAAAGCAAAACTGTTGACTTCATATTCCTTGCAGCAATTGCTTCTGCTCCCAGTGCCTCAGAGATCAGCATTCCCTTTTTTTGTGTGTAATTGAGAGCTGGCAACTCACATGCTTCGCTTATTACATAAAGAGCTTGTAAGAAGAACAGGCAAGACAAGAAACAGCCCTTTCCTCAGAAGACCTAAAACCATAGCATCCTCACAGTGAGAAAAGCTGCTAGATTACTTTAAATTTATGATATTTCCTCGATCTGCATCAAGTCTAATAATGGAAGATAGATTGACTTTTTGGATTTTCTTGTACAAAAATATCCAAAATCCATTTCATCCTTTTATTCTATTTTTACTTAAAATAAATAAAAAAAAATTAGCAGCTCAGCTTCATTCAAGCCTGGCTTGCCCCTGTCACCTCTGTTAAAATTCATCACCAGTGACAAGTTAACCGATCACTGTACCTTTTTCATTGCCATACTCATCTTGCACACATATTGGCAATTCTGGTAGACATCTCTAAGATATAATGAGTTAGAGAGAATTCACTATTTTTTCTCTTGATGTCTAGAAGGGCAAAATGCTTCCCTGTGTGCCACACTCTCAGGGCTAGAAGGTCCTGCTGGCCCCTTCACCTGGAAGGGAGAGCAATAATATGCAATCTGTGAATTCAGTATACATTGAACATATATTCCTGGCTCAACAAGAATGCTGAGTCTTCAACTGGGTTCTCAGGTGCAGTAGGAAAAGGCAGTGGTCTGTTGAGCTCACATTCTGGCTGATTAATACACTGCTAAATGCTCTTTGGAGCCCTGCCAGGAGAAATATAAACAGCAAAAGGACTTACTCTATAAGTATCTGTCTTTTTGCCAAATCATACAAGGAAAATGTGTTTAAGAAAAAAAAATGATAGGAGGATGTGTTTTTATTACATGTATGCTCATCAGATCCCAGCTCTGTAAAACCCATTAAAAACAACATGAAGTATTTAAAATCAGCAGCAATCACCTTGGTTGGTTACTGATTTACAAGATTAAAAACATTCTGAACTGGAGATGAAGGTGCATTAATAAACGCAGGTTCCTGGAAGAATCCTCGGTGATTACTTGCTGGTCTGTTTGGGGAGGAGGCTCGACATCTCAGGGAAAGATGTCAGCACGTAAGTGAGGAGGAGGCGCTGATACTCAACACTGTCCCTAGGAAATTCAGAGCGTAGTTCATGGTCACTGTGCAGAGCCCTAAGAACCATCAGTATTTGTTTTAAACTCTCTGGCATGTACTGGTCCTTTGGCAGGACAAGCCTTTAAAGCTCGGTAGGCATCAGGAGGGCCTTCTCAATGTCAGGGAAAACATCCCCTTCATGCCATGCCTGTTTGGTTTTGTAACTCATAGCTCCTGGCAAAGTCTTTGCACCAAATGGAGTGGAATCACTGTTAACATCCCCACAGTCAGTACACTCTATGCCATGTTCCCTTCTCAGTGTTTACAGACTCAGTGATACAAATACACCTTACACATTCCCTACACTCATCAGTAGATATTGTCATTGTCCCCATTGTACAGAGGCAGAAATTGAGGCCTTGAGAGGTTTAGTGACTTGTGGAAGAAGTTCTCACAGCCAGTCCCTGGTGGAGATGGGACATGAGTCCAGCTGGTTGACTTTCAATGCCAGGACCAGCATCCTGAGAGCCGGAGGGCAGGCACCATATCTAAGTCTTATCCTTTGGGCAGCTCAACATGAAATAATTTGCTATTTTTTTGTCCTCTTCCAAAATGCATAATTTTGGAGAGAAAAAATTTCCAACTGAATCTTTATCTGTAAGTAAAATCAGTATGGCAGCTGCATAACAAAAATATGTAAAACTGGAAAAGAGGAAAATGCAAGATGGCAGGTTGTGGTCAGTTTTAAAGAACAGATGTCTGGGTGTATATGTGATTGTGTAAAGCTCACCAAGGTCTCAGGGTCAGCAGATGTCTAAATGTTCCATTTGGACAAGTTACTGGAGGGTAGATAAGGTCAGGGAACCATGAGGTCAGGAATATAATTGATGAAGGCCATGTTTGTATCCGTTTTTATGCTCCAAGTGCCTACAGGATGAGGTACCTTCCCCTCAAAGAGAGCCTCGGGGCCACTGCGATTCTCCACTGTGCATAGTGGTAGAGAAAGTCTATCTGATGAAACTTCCACAGACTTAGATGCCTCTTGTTTCCAAAGAATCCTTGGGCTTTTAAGGATTACAAACCACTTTAACTCTTTATAATACCTCAAGACCACTGCAGTTCAGGTGGGCCTGCCCTGGCCCCAGGTGAGAAGCTCACAGAATTTTCAGTGAGAAGGATCTGAAGAGGACAAGCTCTTGCACCCCCAGGAGTGCTGTTCCAGAGTCTGACTCCCTGTTGCCCTTACATTCCAGGTGCTACCTGAACACATGCAAATGCATTTTATGAGAAGGCATTAGACTTTCCTTTGTGCTTTTGCTTTTAGCATGGCTTTCTAAGTAGGTAGGTTTCCAAGTTTAGCTGAGACAAAGACAAACTGCCAGGCAGAGAAAGACTCTTTAGAAAGCGAGGACCTCTCTCTCTGAGGCAGCAGGTATCTTATAGCCCCATGTTGAGCACTCCATAAAACCTCCTTGGTGCCGTGTTCCAATGGCTGGGAGGCCCTTCCAGAAGCCACCTCCTGTCTCCATTACAACGTTTACTTGTGCTTTGGGTCTGCCTCATGTCCTGTAGCTTTGCACCTAGACCTGCCTTGAATGGCCACTTCCGACTGATGCTTCTTCTGGACAGTTCAGTTGGCTTTTTGTCACAGCTTTGGCCTGGATGATGTCTCTGGATCAATCTTTTTTTTTTTTTTTTTAACTTTTTAAATTTATTTTTTAAAGTTTATTTGGTCATTTATTTAAGTAATCTCTACCCCGAGTGTGGAGTTTGAATTCACGATCCCAAGATTAAGAGTCGCCTTGTTTTTCCGACTGAGCCAGCCAGGTGCCCACCCCCACCTCCACCCCACATCCCCGCACCCCGGATCAATTGATGTCCTTCCCAAAGTCACTCTACATGCTGGGTCAGGCCTTGATTATCCCAGTCCAGCAACTGCTGTTCTGGGAGGGAAGTTGGAAAAACGTACATCAAGGTCAGGTTTTATTTTCTTTGCATGAACCGAGATGCCAGTGTTTATCAACAGGAAGAAGCTGCTGGAAATCATCCTGGAAACATTGATAAAAGTTCAGGGTATTGTTATAAAGTTATGTCTTGGTTTCTTGTGGCCTCTGCCCTTCACTCACTAGTTCACTGCACACTGCCTACTGTTGGGTGATTTCTCCATGTTCTCCCTCTTCTGGTACCACAGTCACATGTCTCATTCAGCCAGATACTTGAGCTCCCCGCACAGAGCAGTGATAGGAGAAAACAGCCCAACATCCTGCAGCAGTCCTCCCCAAACCTCAAACCAACACTAATATTAAACTCAAAGATAAGAACTTTTCTAGAATTGAGGGGTCAGTAAAAAAAACTCTGTTACATAAACTAAATACATTTCAAAGTTCAGTTTCAAAGAATATATGAGAATATTGTGGAGCATGGGGACAGATCCTGGTGTAATTATGGTAAGGTCAGACCTAGGTCATCTATTGGAGAACGATTTGGGCAGCACAGTGAGAGAGCAAATGAACAGGAGGTCAGCTGCTTCTAGTATTAGTGGGTGAGATCAGTGACCACTTTACCCAGGCTGGTGACTCAGACATTTGCAACTGACAAGTCTGGGAAGTGGTCATGTGATTCAGGGGAAGGCTACTTTGAGGAATTCTGAGCTTGATATATTCCCCACTCTGGAGGCTCATGTTAATGAAAAGAGCTACAGTGATGAAACTAAACTCAATGTCAAGGACAGTTGGCGATGACCTTGTTCATCCTTGCACCAACCCAGAGGTGGGTACTGCTTGTCAGCCCCACCTACAGGGAGGAACCTGAGACCAGTCCAGTGAAATGATTTGTAGATGGAGACGTGGCTGATGCATAGCAGGGCTGTCAGATTAACCATTTCGAGTGGGATCCACTGTATCCTTGGGTGGGATACACTGAACCCAGTATTCCCTCCCTGGGAAGTAGAGTAGACCTTGTTTCAGCTCATGTTTCGAGGGTTTGGGGCTGTTCAGAACCCATTCGCACTGCCCATTCAGGGAAAGTCCTCCCTTGTGTGCCCTTTGAGTGGGATATAGTGCCGCCTCCTCCCAGAGGAAGGGGAGACCAGGTGGGAGAACGTCTCTCTCCCTGAAGGCCGAGCCATAAGCATGCGTGGTGGCCTTGGTCTAGTCAATTAGAATTTCTTGAACTAAAGTTACCATCACATGACAAAGGGTCAATAGGAACTGTCAAGGCAACAAGTGGCTGTGGCAGTTTCCGTTGAGAGGTACTCTGGTCACCTGCTGCCTTGTGGACTTCCCAAGCTACCTGAGTTCCTGTCCTCCATCTCTCCTTCGGCTGCCCCCTCCCCCAGGAGCCTCACATTCTTCCAGTTAATTCCCTTCCCGGCTTTTTTTTTTTTTTTTTCTTAAGAGCCACTTTTTCTGTTGTCGAACCAAGAGCCAGCCATCTTCTGCATGTGGGCAGCAGTGCTGTGTCTTCCAGGGCACTGATGAGGCAATCACTCCTTAACTCCTGGAGCTTAGATCCTAGGTGGCTGGATTTGAATTTAGCTGAATACCTGGTTTTTTTAAAAATTTTTTATTTATTTATGATAGTCACACAGAGAGAGAGGGAGAGAGGCAGAGACACAGGCAGAGGGAGAAGCAGGCTCCATGCACCGGGAGCCCGACATGGGATTCGATCCCGGGTCTCCAGGATCGCGCCCTGGGCCAAAGGCAGGCGCTAAACCGCTGCGCTACCCAGGGATCCCAATACCTGGGTTTTAAGTGCAATATGCTTTCATAGACTCAATCTAGCTTTTTAAGCTCGATTTTGTCCAAATAGGAAAATTAAAACAGAATGGAAAATGTGTGCTTTTGACATTCTCAAGTGACAAAATGACATTTAAAATTTATAAAAATCACTCCATATAGAATTTGAATAAAAAGTCAAAGTACGTATGACAAGTCTTTGGTAAACCCAATCCTCCCTATTTTGCCTGAATTCCAATGTTCTACCCTCAGATGGCAAATTTAAGAAATGATTCTTTTTACTTTTTTTGTGGGTTAGCTCACATCAGGAAAAATGTGATTTGTTCGGTTATTTTTCTATCGAATATCCAGCTCTCTCCTCGTAGTTTGAAAAGAGCCTGTCACAATTCCCAAAACGTTAATGCTAAACCAGCCATGAAGAGAAGCACATGCCCAGGGCTAGAGTGAGCGAGCTAAACTAATGAGAACCAAGAATAAGGCTGAAAAGGAATCACACACACACATACATATGTATGCACATATATACGGACAGATACACATGTACATGTGTACATATATGTGCATATCTAATAGGCATATGTAAAAAAATCTTTCCATGCTTTTCTGATGAGTCTTAGTGGAACTTAAGTTGGGAGTGAGTGGATACAATTTCTGCATTAAGCAAATAAAATGTCTTAAATGTTTAAAAACTCCTGATGGAACTCTTGCTTCTTAAATTTTAAGGAGCTGCTGCCTTCTGCCGAAAGCCCCTGGCCTGGAAGCGATGAAGCCGAGTCCCTCCCAGGGTGTCTGAAACACCTCTGCTCAATCTCTTGACAGAACCAGGCTTATTTCCTCACATGGGAAATAAAGGACTGGGGTCTCTAACAATCTTTCTAGCTCTAGAAATTATGAGTCTATAGTTTATGCAAAGGTCCTGGATGTTAATGCTGCCGCGGCTGCTGTGACGCTGGTGCACCCGACGGCCCCTCCCTGCACAGTGGACGGACGAGCCGGGTACACTCAGCAGCCGGCCCTGCCCCTCACTCCCCAGGCAGCTGCGGCCCTGGTTGGGCAGGAGGGGGTGGGGGGCGGTGCCACCAAGGTAACCACGCAACCCGGAATCCACCCCTCTGGTGCCACCGACTTGTTTGTGCCACAGAAGGTGGGAAGGTTGTTCACTCACCACTTGAGATGCGAACGTTCCATACGTCTACATGGCCAATCACAAACACCAAGAACCAAAACAAAGTGTTGCATTCAGGATGCCAACCAGGAACAGATGGCTCCTTCCAATGAGGAAATTTCAAAGAAGGTTTATTTACAAAGTGGCTCTGAAAATGTGGGTAAGGACGAGGGATATTGCAGTAACCTGGGGTTAATAGGAGTTGGGGCAGCTAACCATGACTAAGGCGGAGAGAGGGGAGGGAGTGGTGTCTGGGATTCTTAAGACTCTTATGGGAGGAACCTTCTGGAGAAGAGCAGTGGCATTTGCTTAGTGAAAGAAATAGCTCAAGGCAATATCTCAGAAAGGGAGCCGAGGAGAATAAATAACCTAAGCATACTCTTCTCCCTCCCTTTTATCTCCTGCCAAGGCTCTTCCCTGGCAAAACCCAACTCTTCCTGCCAAGAATAGGAGCATCCATTCATGAGCCATATACATGGATTACAGCAGGAAAGAGGGTGATCTAGGGGGTCAAAGAGGAGACATTCAGGACACAGACAGAAAGACACAACTCAGAAGAAAAATGGTTTCAAATTCTTTCATCAGTTAGTTAAAATACCAGTTACAGAGGAACAAAAGCATATTTGTTTGGTTAGCCCGTACCCATCATGGACTCAGGAGTGAGTCCCTGAGAACCATGAGGGAAAAGAGATTAGCCTATGAGCATCAGCAAATGACATCAACATCTAATGCATGAGGGTGAGGAGGAGTGAAAAGGGACCAAATGACTTCCTGGTCATCAGGAGCAGAAAAATATAAATGGGCGTCCATGTCTCTACGGAAGCATTAGCTGATGAGCACTCATCAGTGTGGGATTCTAGAAACATAGAGGAGGGAAGGAGTCTCAGAGGCATGATTCTGGCAGTGCTTATTAATTAGCACTGGATAGAAGGGAGTGTGCTTAGGCCAAGGAAGGAACATACCTGATCACCTGCTAGGCATCCTGTTACAGAGAGACCCACGAGGTCACCTGCTCCCACTGTCTCGAGTACATGACCTTTAAGCAGCGCTCAGTCTGAGCTGGCTTTACTTTGAGTGGAGCCCCACGCAGGACTTGATCCCAGGACCCCGAGATCATGACCTGAGCCAAAGGGAGATGCTCAACCACTGAGCCAGGTGCCTTTTTCTAAGCATCAACTCATCTATTTCTCAAACAGCTCTAGAGATGAGTCGCAAAATGCGACAGGGAATGAAGTAGCTTGCCCAAGATCACACAGTTGCCAGTGAAGAGAGTTTTTTCCCACTGCGGGCCATCTGAGGCCAGAGGCCATGCTTCACCCACTTTTGCACGGTGTCGCAGGTCCAGACTGATGGGAGGGAAGGTACAGGGAGGGGAATAGAAGAGTGGGGACAAGTCAGTTAAGGCCATGTCAACTGTGAGGGGCTTCGTAAGCTCAGATGTTGATTGCAGAGTTTAATTAATCCTTTACTTGTGAACTCTGCATTAAATGCTGCTCTGAGAATTTAGTGTCACGCATTCAAATGACAGCTATAAGAGGTTCAAAAGGTTAACTTACTAAAAACAAAGCCATGGTGTTTTGCTTTGTTTGGTTTTAGGGATCCCAAATGTCTATTTCCAGCGTTGCATATATGGAATAGGAATTGCTAATGTAACAGGAATGTGATGCTCAGAGTAATTTGATACAAAAGAAATCAGGAAGACATGGGAGATGTTGATAAAAGGTGATTGTTGCAACATTTTTACTTGACTTTTTCCCCCCAGTCGATTAAAGTGTCGGTTTCTAAGAGGTTTTTGTCAATGATGAAACTGGGGAAGCATTTTAACTTTTGCCTGGGCGATGGCTGAGCCGGACCGTAGACCCGTAGTCCATGGTGCAATCATGGACTGTATTTTGCTGCTCCATCTCTCTGATGCATATGCCACAAAAGAACACTATCTTTTTCTTGCTTTCAGTACTGAGAGTGTAGTTTTGCGTGAGTGACCCTATAAGATAGTGAATAGTAGAATGCTTCCTAAGTGACATGTTTGTGTTGTGTCATCTAACACGTTGGCCACTGGGCACATATAACTATTTACATTTAAACTACTTAAGAGGAAATACGGTAAGAATCCAGTTCCTCATTTGGACGAGCCACATTCGAAGTGCTCAACAGCCTCCTGTGGCTGCCGTTGACTAGTGATGCTGCGGTGGGCTGGGTGGATTCAGGACACGTCCATCGGCACAGAAAGCTCAGTTGGAGAGCCAC
Organism: Canis aureus; assembly: GCF_053574225.1. Taxonomy (NCBI): domain Eukaryota; kingdom Metazoa; phylum Chordata; class Mammalia; order Carnivora; family Canidae; genus Canis; species Canis aureus. Next base: position 1,974,102 of record NC_135615.1, on the reverse strand, counting down.
AGGTACGCTTGGTCTCAACTGAGAAGAAGCAGCAAAGCTGAAGGGGAGCCTCCGTGGGAGAGGCCTCTTTCCTGGATGCACAGCTAGCCTGGTGAGGTGTTTGTGAATCTCAGGGAGCGAGTTCGCTCTGGTAGACTCTGAATACTGTGCTGTGGAAGCCAGAACGCTTATACCTCATGCGGTCTCTGTGCCCTTGTCCTCGTTCTCTGTAATATCACTAACGCCTCTGGAAAGTTAGAGACTTTCTCAGCCACACAAACAGCAATCAAGGAAAGGGGCTTTGTGCCACAGCCAGATTTGAATATCTAGTAATGATAGTAGGTGTCAAAAGAGAGCCCCTCAAAGGGAGGCAAAACATTATGGGAAGGAAGGAGGCCGGTCAGTCTGCTTGCACTTCCCTCACCTGACGGTCCCCTTTAGGAGTGGAACGCGGAGATTCTGGATCTCATCTCTTTGTCGGAATGTGTTCTCTTTGTGAGGAGCCGTATGGCCATCACCTCAGAAGCTCCCTGCCTCTCTTAGGTCAAAATGGGCTCAGGGTAATTCCTATGGAGCAATGATCCTTTCAACTTTGTACTTTAGAATCTTCTGGAATCCTTCAAAGCTCAGGGGATACTCAGACTGCACCCCACTGAACACAAATCTCTCTGGTGGGTGCTGGGCCTGGTGTTGTTTTAGATTCTGCAGGCAATGCCAAAGTGCAGCAAAGGTTGAGAAATTATGCTGAATCTAAAGAAGCTCTGTTATCCATAGAACAGAGTGATCTAAACATATATTCCACAACCTTTTCCTTCACTAGGTTTGCCAATAATAGGATGGCCTTTAATTTATATTAAGAAGATCTGTCTTGACAGTAAAGTAGAAAGAGCTCTGAATCAGGAGCCAGGGCTTCAGAGTTTAGTCCAAGCTCTTGGCCAAGTTGCTGTTACCTCATGCAGGCCCCCCCACCTCCCTGCACTGGGATTTCCTCACCAGAATCCTGGAGGTTTTGGACCCGAAGACCTCTAACTTCCCTCATCTTGTACACCGAATACCTAAGACTGTCCTAAATGCCCTGTTCTAGGGATGTGACAACGGACCTTTGATGGTGTAGCTGTGTAGCCACTAAGCATTTGGGAATAAGGAGACCTTTCCTCTTTGATCTTCAGGGTGTCCATTCCAATGCCTCTGTGTATACTAGGAACTTGATATTTGCACCTGGATGACCAGGTACTTCATTTTTTTTTAAGATTTTATTTATTTATTCATGAGAGACACAGAGAGAGAGAGAAAGAGAAAGGCAGAGACACAGGCAGAGGGAGAAGCAGGCTCCATGCAGGGAGCCTGATGTGGGACTCAATCCCGGGTCTCCAGGATCATGCCCTGAGCCGAAGGCAGGTGCCAAACCGTTGAGCCACCCAGGCTGCCCCAGGTACCTTAGATTATTCTTCCTGCAGGTGTTGATGAGTCCATTTTACAGACGGAATAATTAGGTTTATCAAAATCAGAGCAGTCAGTTGTAGTACTTCTCCTTGCCAGCCTACCAGCTCCCCATCTGTCACCCCTGTCCCATGTGATTAGTAAAGTCTGAGTGGCCAAGTAGCATACAGGACAAAGCTTGGGAATGGGACTCAGCATACTGCACCTATGTTGAACTTGGCCATGATGCAGGGTAGGGTTCCCAAAATGCTGCCTTCCCTCATCAGACTGGCTCAGTAACTAAGTACACCTGAGCCTACTGGTGAAAGGCAGCAGAACTCACAGCAGCTTTAGAATGACCCAGGAGATTGGGATCCATGTCTTTTTCTGCAGCTAACTAGCTGTATGACCTTGGACTCAAAAGATCTCTTTGTACATCAGTTTTTTTTTTTTTTTTTATCTTTAAAATCAGCTGCTCAGGCCACATGATCCTAAGATCCTTTCCAAATCTAAAATTATATAAAAAAAGTTTTCTTTGGAAAGCTACCCTTGTTATTACTCAGTGCCCTGTTTTTTTCAAGCTGCCTGACAATAGATTTTGTGATTATTTCCTCTGTCTTTTCCCCTTAGCTTCCTATGTAGCGAAGTTAAACTTAGAAGTCCAGGGTTTTTCAGGGTCATTCCTTTTTCCATTTAGAAAAAGAAACCAAGTTGTTCCATTCCTGCTTCGGTCAAATCGTTTACCCTTCAAAAAATCTTTAAAATGGTACCTGATGATCCTGAAATCACTCCAGACATGTTCTTAAGTATTTGTAGTTCAAGTTGTCAGGGCCTAGAATGGATTTTAACTGTTTTTCTTATTTTTGCCTCATTTTCCTTCCTTCTATCCCAGGGCTTCATGGCATGTAGACTAAAATAGATTGTACTGACTTTGTGGTGCAAGCCACTTTTCCTATCCTTTCATGCAGGGATCCTCAAAATGTGGTCCTGACCCTCAGCCAGCAGCATTATCTGGGAACTTGTTAGAAATGCAAATTATCAGGGAGCCCCAGACCACAGAATAATCAGTATGTGTTTTAATAAGCCTTTAGGAGATTCTGATGTGTGCTAAATTTGAGAATTTGAGAACTACTGTGCTAACAAAAGACATTTTCTCTTACCCCTCTCATTCTTAACATATTTTCCTATTCTGTGGGTAATACATTAAAAGACTATGAGGTTGTTTCTCTGTAAACCTTTTGAAGATGGATTTCTATTTTCTGCATTGACTTCTTATGGCCCTAAAAGGCCTATTAATTTCTCTTCTTCTTTACTGAAGAGCTTAGTTTTCTCTTTCTTTGGCTTTCTCACAGAACAAGTTTATCACTTGGCATGAATTAAATGAAATGCAACCTAATAGGTGGCTAATGAATATTTTTTATAAAACTCTGGAGTCTTGCTGCTTCAAGTATGGCCCTGGTTCAGCAGTGTCAGCATCAGCATCCCTGGGAGCTGGCTGGTTCTATAAAATCTCTCTCTACCCCAGCTCCACAGAATTAGAATTTGCATCCTGACACAATCTCTAGGTGATTAATGTACAAATTAAAGTTTGAGATGCATTGGTCTTAAAAGAATATCTTAGCCCTTACATGGAATGATTGTTTTAGAAGTTAGGCTAAAGTTACTGGAAAATTTTAGCCAAGCAAATTTTTCTCTAGGGTAAAGTAGCATTATATTTGGTAACGTGAGTTTTGACAATGACAAAGAAGGAGGAGTATACTTTATCTTGAAATTAAGTTTATCTTGATGACACACATAGTAATCGGTACAGAAGGCTCATGTTTCTATATAGGACTGTGTGAACTGAAGGCTGGAATCCCAGAGAAGAATATCTCAGTGTAGGAAAAGGAAAGAGAATTAGAAAGAATTTGCTGGACTTATGATGTAGACCGCTCAGCCAGGAAAATGGCATAGACAGTATCACTATAAAGAGATTACAGAGTGGTTTGGCTGATACAGTTTCATGGAGGTACACTGTAGTGATAATACTAGTCTCTGCAGTGTATTTATTGAGTGGATAGCGAATGTCAGATCCTCTGCTCTACTCTTACCAGCATCATCTCACATGATACCCACAGCAACACTGTGAGATGGATACTGCTATCATTCCTACTTTATGGAGGGGAGAACCTGAGCATTGGAGGTTAAGTAACTAAACATGGATATTTGTTCCAGATAATTCTAATTACTCTTACTGCTTTAATTAGGGTAACATTGGTGACAGTAGCAGATAAAATCTCAAATCTCAATGGCTTATGAAAAGTTCATTTTTACTTATGTTAAGTTCAAAAGGTTGTTCCTAATTAATGGGAGGTTCTTCCTCAAGCAAGCACAGGTTCTGTAACCTAACTTCCTTATTTTCACAGCTCTACCATATTCTACATTTGGCTTCCAGGAGCATCTGCATCACAACAGTGGAAGAAGAAAGACCATGAGGGATTAGATGAGGGGGGATTTTTTTAATGGGTCTGACCTCCAATAGTATGCATTGCTTCCATACACATCCCATGGCTTGAACTTGAAGGAAGGCTGAGAAATGTGGTCAATCCCAGAAAGAAGATGTTTGGTGAATAGGTCTCTACCAAAATGTCTGCCTGAGTCCATGCAATTAATTCAGCCTTGCTAACTTCAGTTCCTTATCTATAAAGTGGAAATGATGGTACCTGCACCTTCAGAGGTTTTTAAAATTAAATTACCTAACCATTATTACTGCAGTCGAGGGTCTGATAAAGTCTAGACTTTCCTAGCTGATAATTCTCTGGTTCAGAAAATACAGTCTATTCAAGAATTATTCTAATCTTATTGAGAATGAAACCATCACAGAGACATTGGAACCAAGTGAAAGTATCATCAAGGAGTCCAGAGGAGCAAAGAAATTAAATATTCAACAGCTAGGCATAAAGAGTAAATTTTAGGAATGTAGATTTTAAAGACTTTAAGAAAATATGTAATATATAAAGAACTATACAACTCAACACCAAAAAACCAAATAATCCAATTAAGGAATGGATAGAAGACATGAACAGACATTTCTCCAAAGAAGACCATTCCGATGGCCAGCATGAAAAGATGCTCAGCATCACTGATCTTCAGACAAATACAAATCAAAACCCCACAATAAAATATCACCTTGTACCTGTCAGAATGGCTAAAATAAAAAACTCAAGAAACAACAAGTTTTGGCAATAGTGTGGAGAAAAAGGAACTCTTATGCTCTGTTGGTGGGACTGCAAACTGGTGCAACCACTGTGGAAGACAGTATGGAGGGTCCTCAAAAAACTAAGAAGAGAACTACCCTACAATCCAGTAATCACACTACTGGATATTTACCCAAAGGAAATGAAAACAATAGTTCAAAGGGATATATGCACCTCATTAATGTTTATCACAGCATTATTTGTAATAGCCAAACTATGGAAGGGTCCCAAGGGTCCCAAGTGTCCATTAATAGATGAATGGACAAAGAAGGTGTGGTACACACAGACACAGACACACAGAAACACACTATGGAATATTATTCAGTCATGAAAAAGAATGGAATCTTGCCATTTGCAATGACATGGGTAGAGCTAGAGAGGATAATGCTAAGCAAAATAAGCTAGTCAGAGAAAGACAAATACCATATGATTTCACTAATATATAGAGTTTAATAAACAAAACAAATGAACAATGGAAGAAAAAGAGACACCTCAGGGTAGAGATTCTTAACTATAGAGGAGAAACCAGTGGTTACCATATGGTAGGTGGGTGGGAGGATGGGTAAAATAGGTGATGGGGATTAAGAATACTTATCTTGATGAGCCCTGGGTGATGTATGGAAGTATTGAATCATATATTTTACCCCTGAAACTAATATGACACTGTATGTTAGCTACACTGAAATTAAAATTAAGAAAAATAAAATATGTGATGGTCTTCTGGTTACAGACCATAAATGTATTTATGGCTCATTATGAGGGAAGGATCTAAGAGGAAACTAAATTCAAAGAAAAAAGTAAAAAATGATTACATTGAGGAAGAAAAGGAAGAAGTCAGTGTCCAAAGAAATCCTTCCTGCTGTTCACAGTGTTCTCTGATAAAAAGACATGCACAAAATATGGGAGCCAGGATATATCCAATCAAATTATCAAGGAGCATCATGTATCAGGAAAAGCTGAAATTAAAGGCACCAGAAACAACTTTTCCTTCTGTTCAGAGGAGAGTCAGAAAGGAAGCAGGTCCCGTGATTGGAGCAGATGGGGTGAAGTTACCAGCTGTCAGAGGGAACTGAGCCTCCCGGCCCCATTTGCTTCCATATTTTCCTTCAAGAACTGAGGAAGATGAAAAGGTAGTTCGGCAAGGAGATCATGTAACTTTCCCATTGGGTCCCGACCCCTAGACTAGGGTGGATCACATCACAGAGTTTATGAGAACTTACAGATTGAGAGTCAGAAGGCTAGAGATGGGCAAACACTCTGAGAAGGGCTAGTAATGGCAACCCATGTGGTCAGCTCATAGAGGTCCACAGGAGTCTCAGGGGCACAAGCTTGTGAGTACTCTGAGAAGTGGGCTGCCTCCAGAGCAGCATGGTTTCCCTCCTGTCAGACCCTGCTCACTCACTTCCCTTGGAGGGGGAACATTCTGTGGCCTTGAGGTAAAATGGTTTCACCAAAGACTTTAACAATGTGTAGCACCATGCTGGGCACAGAATCAGTACTCAATTATTATCAGTTAATGTGTAAATAATGTTAGGAAGAAGATAGAAAAATAATGACTTGCACAATAAAATTAGGTGGAATGATGTCATTTGAACAATAGGTCTATAAAGGCCTACAGGGAAGAAGGTTTTTACCTGTGTGTCTGCCTAGGCCCCGTGGGGACCTGGTCTTGGCCTTACATAGGCATGGGGTGGACACATAGAAGATAAATCTGTCACAGCTAGGAAGAACAAGCCCCATGTAAGGAGGTCGTAGGTGTGCAGTTCCCTGATGAGGTTAAATTCAGTGGCAGAATTGTGCCAAAGTCCAGAAACCACATGAAGAGGCATGTGAGCAATTAAGAAGTGTTCAAGTGGGCAACAAGGAGAAGGAGAAGATGGAAATCAGGCCACGTAAGAGGATAAAAGAGACTAGGGGTGTTTAGCCTCAATGGAGAAGACTGGAGGTGGGGGGAGTAGACAAACGAGCTATATCCCATGAGTCCTAAAGACTGTGGAGGGCAGGGCTCTGAGTGACTCCTGAGCTGTTACAGGAATTCCAAAGTTATTCAATATACAGAGAACTTGTTCATAGAAAGAATTCCAAGTCTCCCCAAATGAGGGATCTCCCTGGGGTCTGCATGGTTGCCTTTCAGCAATGTTTAATAGCTGATTTGATAGCTGTGGGTAAGGAGTGGAACTAACTAACCACTAAAATCTGTGAACCCAGAGCTAAGATGGCCCCAGAATCCTCTCTGTCACTCTTTGTTCTCCTTTCAGATGAGAGCTGGGGTGCTAAGTGTGCAGCAGCTGGTTGCACTGGAAAGCCCAGGCTGCTGACTCGCAGTTCTGCCTGCCTTGGCTGCTGCACTACGAGGAGCAGCACATATGTGTCACTTCCATAATGCATGCTGCCTCCGGGGGAGAGGCACCTCTGACAACTGGCCAAGGAAGAGCCCTGATGTCAACTGTCAAGGCGCCCAATAGTCTGCACTCAGGAGTGGAGAAAATGAGATTTCACTGTAGCAATAAGAAAGCAGACAATATGTTCAAGACTAAACTAAACTTAAATGAGTTTCCTAAATTTATATGATCCTGAGAGTTCTTGTGGGCAAACCAGTATCATTATCAGTAAAGTGATGGCTACAATTAATGGCACATTGTTAGCGTGGTAATAAATGTTGTCATCTTTGTACTTGGTGTGAACACCCTGGAGGCTGTCCTACTTTTCTATTCACATCTCCTTACCTGCAATAAATAACCTTTCCAATTCATTACTACCTCGTATTGCTAGGATCTCCTGTTCTAGGGATCGAAATCAAAATCTGGGAATTGGGGAACTCTGAGTGAGTGCTTCCGAAACAAAATGTCAACATAGATTTCATATATTTCTCAAACAGAATCCAAACATTGAGCCTGAAGCTGATGCAAATAAGGTGGTGACGTGAGATTCATATTTATGTGTAGTCTATCAGTGTCTATCTCAACGTACCACTAAAATGCAGCAGTGAAAATTTTTGGTATCATTGCCCTGCACCCTACAGGAGATCAAAAGCATTTTGACTCTCTTTCTTTGCAGGCTTTCTTTTCAACTTTTAACTCCCATATTTGCCTCAACATATTCTCCATAATGGGAGGTTTCAGAGTGTAGTGTTGAGATTTTAGCCATCTTCCATCCCCTACATGGCCTGGCCTCACTATGTGGCTCATTGGCATTTAACCATTATTGAGTAAGTGGACATGCGAGTAAATAGATGGCATTTTGTTTAAACAAGTTGAACCATAAAAGATTGTCAAAAGAATCAGAGAACCTCAACTGTTAAACGACTATTAAAATTATTTGGTTCTTTAATCACCTCTCTATCATCTCTGCCAAGTACTTTTTTATTTTGGGGCAGTCACTGCCATTCTTGGCACTTTGCCCCAGCTTTGGAGGACTTTAACTCTGTGAAGTTTTTCATGTTGATACAATGAAGTTTCCAGGACTTTCCATCTGTAATGCTCCTCGTCCTATCCTTGGGGCTGTACAGAAGGATTCTTATCCTTGGCCACTTTACTTGCCCCCATAAAATTGAAGATGGTCATTAGGAAACCCATGTACCTTCTCTTTTCCATGCACATATGCCTGATTCTTCATCCATTCCCCTTGAGAGAGGGTGCAAATACCATACTGTAGTGCATGCTGTAGTTGGTCTTGAAGAGAAATGACCAGAATGAACTCCCAGATTCCAGAAAGCAGAGAAGAACCACATGGTGCCCCACCCAATTCTTTATGCTGGTAATTCCTTCCTATTAAGGAGGCCTCAGGCCACTTTATCTTTCAAGGCAACCTCCTTGCATGCACTCTTGGTTCATAGGAAGCTTATTCTCAACCTACAAACCTTGTATCTTTTTGCTGGTACTAAGTGACATCTTCCTCATACCACATTATTCAAGTTATTATCTTTTAACAGAGGTGGGAAATTTTACATTTATCTCTGTGATATTTCATCCTGTGAGATTTGGTTCATCATATCAGTCTGTCAAGAACTTATTGAGCTAGTTCTGTAATCTTATGTTTTTCTATCCTGCTAATCCTTGTGTGAGCTGCAGAGCAAATAAAACCACCTTCTATGTCTTCACCTAAGTCACTGAATCTACCATTCGGGATGTAACAGAGGATCTTGAGCATTTTTCCCCTTTCAAATTATTTGGCTATTAAGCCATCCTTTTTTGTTGTTATGTACTCACCTTCTTGGTCCTCTGTTATTTCTTCTGTTCCAGTTATCTGTAAATGTAGTGACCCCAAACAACAACCATTTTATTGATGTTCACTGATGATGGCTCAGGAATTTGGACAGGGCACAGCAGGGTGTCTTTTGTCTGCTCTGTGGTGTTTGGGGCCTCAGCTGGGAAGATGCAGACGGCTGCTGGTGACTCAAAAAGCTGGGGACTGAAATCATCTGGAGGCTTCCTCACTCACACGTCAGACACATGGGCTCAGCTGGGGCTATCCTCAAAGCACTGATATGTGGCATCTCTGTGTGGCTCAGCCTTCTCACAGCATGGTCCAAGATGAAGCATCTGAAGCATCCAGGGAGAAAAAGTTCTGAGACAACCAGGAGGGAAGCTGCATGGCCTTTTCCAACCTAGCCTCTTAAGTCACAACGTATCACTTCGCTCTATTGATTGAAATAGTTCTAAGCCTGCCCAGATTCAAGGGAAGAGGACCCTACACCCCACCTCTCAATGGAAGCAATGTCTAAGAAGTTGGGGTCATTTAAAAATTCATATCTGACTGGCAGCTGGCTGACAACTTTCCCAATCTATTCAGTCTTACAATAGATATGAAGATAGATTTTTGTTAAAGTTTTCTTCTGAGAGGGAAAGCAATAATGAACACACATAAGAGTTATGTATTTGTAATGCTCAATCCATATGGAGTTTTTGTTTGTTTTAGCATGTCAGTGTGGGAAGCGTATTTAAAAATCAGTAGAATATTTAAAAGCTTTGTCTTTGATGAGTTGAGCATATTACAGTAGCTTGTGATATGCGAGGCTCTAATGAGCCATGCCTGTGATGGCTGTATTTCGTTAGTGCCTTCTTTAAAAAGTGGTTCAGTTTTCAACCCTGAACATTGCATTCATGCTGAGTTGCGATTGAGGCCGGAAGCTCCAGCTAACAGGAACACTACAGGTGGAGGGAATGCACCAGTCCACCCAGGAGAGAGGGGAAGGTTTACGGCACTGAGACCTCTCTGGAACACTCACAAGCTCTCTGGATTAATTCTGTGGGGAGGAAGGCATCAAAAAAGCTGGTGGCTTTTCCACTTTACAAGTGGTTCATGAAAAGTCAACCAGGAAAGTAAAGATGAGGAAAACAGACTAAGCTTTAAGGAGAATTCCACATAATACTTAGAGGAAACAGAAACATTGGTAAAACAAAGACATTTAAAAATCTGAAATCTAGGGACACCTGGGTGGCTCAGCAGTTGAGTGTCTGCCTTCGGCTCAGGACGTGATCCCGGGGTCCTGGGATCGAGTCCCCCATCGGGTTCCCTGCAGGGAGCCTGCTTCTTCCTCTGCCTGTGTCTCTGCCTCTCTGTTTGTCTGTCATGATTAAATAAATAAAATCTTTAAAAATCTGAAATCTAAATTTTTATCTAAATAACCTAAGCCAGACTTGATGTTTTTGTTTTGTTAATCATCACATGGCATTGCCATTCAGGACCCCTTGTTCTCAAAGGAGACAGAACAGCATCACCGTGTTCAGCAGCAGCAGAAGCGATGATATGACAGTTCTAGAAGGTGAGCTCCAAGAGGCCATGGGATCTGTCCATTGCATAGTGAGCAGACACATCATTCTTATCCTGACCCTTTCTTTGAGATCAGATGATGAAATAACGGATTGTGGGTTGGCCAGCTCTGACAGGCCAACCTCAGGAATTCGCCTGATCAATTGCCTAGATCAAAAATCATCGAAGAGTTGGTTATCTTTCAGTCTTCAGTGTACCTAGTAGCTTCTAGACAAACATATCCCTTGGAACATATGTTTGAGGGGGAAGGTGTATGTTCCTTGGGAGTTCTGTGATGAAAATGCAGTTTGGGATTCCAAGCTCTCCCTTTGAGAGATTCAAGCTTTAGCAGACCATTTTAATTAAAGTTCTCTAGACAGGAGGCAGAAAAACAAGACTGACTGGAATGAATATAACCTGCATGGAGCAGTGAAAAAAAAAAAAAAAAAACCATGTGGGGATAGAGTTAAGACTACATGTTTTCGTGAAATAAATCAATATGTAGTCCAAAAACAAAGCACGAGCTGCCGAAAGATAAAGTTAAAAATATCACATCAAGCGGCTTGAGGCATAGGTTTATTTGAAAAATACATCTTTATTGCCTTACAAATTCACTTTAACAAGAGATTCGTTTTTCCACTGAAGGACATGCTGATTATTGTCCTGTGGTTTTCAATTAATAAGTTCACAGTTAACAGTTTTTAAGTACACTGAATCATGTAAATTTCCATATCACAGCAGCTAATTTATTTGTTTATTATAGTATAGCAGGCACCACATGAGTTGGTTTTGAAATCCATTCCAAGTAAAGCAGGTGACTTTTGCAGGGCAGACAATATGTACTGAAGGCCCTCAAACCTCTCCCTGTGCGACCGCATCTAGAGTGGGTTTCACACTACCAAGCAAGCCGAAAGGGGACAGAACCCATGTTACTATCCACACTGATAGATTGGGAGAATCGAGTCCTGTTTCTGTGTGACTGCCTATGAGTCACTGCTATCTTTTATTTATGATTGCACAATTTCTTCTTTGAGAGCTCTTAATGTATTCACAGACACACAAGCACAAGGACCATTAAGTTACAAGCTGGGTTTATTCACCGTTTGCAGCTAGCTCAGATGGTATGGCACTACTGAACGGTATTTGAATTTTAAGATCATCTACCAATGTTTCCTCTTTTCCTGCACCCTGTCCCAGACCCAGGCATGTGCGGGGAATTTTGCTCTGACTTTCCACGGAGCGCTTTAGGATTAAGGAGGGACCCTCCAGATGGTGAGCAAGTTTCCTGTAGAAGTAACAGGCAAGGGCCAGGATGTGAAGAGTATGAAGATAAAGGGAGTGAAGGGTTATGAAGAAGCAAAGTACATGGAGAGAAGAAACAGAAAAGAATATTAGAAAGTTCTGACACTGTTCTTTCAAAAAAAAAAAACTCATAATGATGATCTGTTCCTTTGAAATGAATAAATGAATAAACGTTTGAGCATTTCAATCAGTAAAATGCACAGACCTTGAAGAAAAAGTGACACAAACGCGTTGGGAGATAAAATTGAGTAAAATGTCCCCAGTTAATTTGAAAATTTCAATACACTCTCAAAATTGCTGGGAACTGAAAGAAACCTCACAGCTGTGCAAATTGGAAATTTCTTTTCCTGTGTGTTCATGCGGATAGTATCATTGCATATCTGAATGTATATGCTAGTATTTATACTGGCCTCGAATATGTTGATCTTGGACACTTTTCTTATGTAACCTATTAATGTTAACATTTTCTCCCAATGCAATATGAGCTACCATAAGTGTTTGAGTCCTAAAGCAGCTTGATTTCTTCATATTTAGTGTTCCATGAACATAATGAGGAGAGCCCATTTTTGTCCTTCCCCAGAGCTGTCATTTAAAGCGGCCCCCCACCTTCTACATGTTTGCCCCATCTGTCTCCCTTCAAGTCTGTCTTTGTTCTGCAGCAGAGAAAATGGGAAAAGTAGAGATGAAAAACATGGAAACCACCATACATTGAAAAATATTTGAATAATGCCCTTAAAAGTGGTTTAATTGTGAATTCTTTAAAAAATAAAATTCAGATGTAAAAAAGCTAAACATGAGTGGATCTTATTGTGAGACAGGGACTAGTTTTTCCAGAAAGCTGGACACTCTTAAGGTCACTCCTAACCCTTAGGGTCTCTGATGAGGTTGAATTAATACCTCTCAGAAAATTAGGCCTGGGTAGTTGGCCATTCTTCTTGCAGGTCCTGTAGCTTTAGGACACAAAGTTGGCCATTGTGATTTGCATATTAGTGTACGCCACTGTGATTTCCAAGTTCAGAATATAATATCTGCAATAGAACTTCATATTTCTTCAATTAAAATGCACCAAAACCAACATAAAATTAGTCATACCATTCTTAAATTAACTCTACAAGTTCCAGCATTCTAGTATAAAAAGGAGCAAATACTGAGTTTCTGTGGACCAGTATTGGCCAGGGATTTGGGAGTCCAAGGAATGTCTTATCAGTTTTTGAACTCAGTGCTTGAGAAATAGAAATTCACAGGTAGTGTAGGTTATGGCCATTCTTGATTCACTTGGTCCAGGTGAAGAGCTGACACGTGATGCATGACAAAACAGCCTCTTTTGTGTCGATCTGCAAAAGAAGGCATATAGTTCATGCTCATGTAAGTTTGTTCTTTGCCTTCCTCTTCCAGAATTTCCACAATGGTACCCACTGTGGAGGTAGGGAGCTGCTCATGCCACTTGCTGATTAGTCATTTAACACAGATTACCTACCATGTTACATAAGCCAAGACTCAGCTGCCTACAGGCAAAGTGTTTGCAGGTAAAAGCCCACTTGGATCACATTAAACTCACAATCTAGAATTGCCAGCTCCAAGTGTATTAGGAAATACACAGATCTGTTCTAAGCAAACATTTTTGATGTGAAATATCAAATTCTTTTTTCTTATGTTGTTTAATAGAGTCCTTAAAAATCTGGAAGAGATTCAGAGTCTAGATTTTGAGTACTTTCATGCAGTATACTTTCCAGTGCCAGCATTTGCTATTTGTTGAGTGGATAGATTATCACTGACACTTTTAAGGTAGAAATTGATAGAGTAGAATATGAACTTTCCAGAACTCAATAGTGATGTCCAGGTAGAGCAAAAGAGGGTGCTTATATGAGTACACAAAGTTGCTTTTAATTCAAAACAATCTGGAGGAACCATTAGCTCACTCACTAGAATAAAGCAGTGGTTTCTGGTGCACACTGGGTGAGATTAATGGAAATAAGTTTAATGTTTTGCATGGACAAAAAGGACTCTCAGGATCTTGTGGCCTTTGGGATGCAGGATTAGGTGTCACTTGGCAGTTGAGAGACGAAGATAGTGGCAGACATTCCAAGAGATAAAGAATCCAAGATATGACTGAGAAATAAGTTTAAGGAAGTTAGAAAAAGTAGAAATCAGACAGGCCTATTCTTGGAATAACATGGACAGCCAATTTCATGACTCAGTCTAGCCTGGTTAGTTTCTAAATAGTTCTCCTTTCTGAGAGTCTAGGATTACAAAACAGTAAACAGAATAGTGATTTAAAAAATACCCAGTGAAAACAATTATGGAAAAGTGCCATGAAGATTAAATTTGATGATGATTGTAAGTGGATGGCACAGTGCCTGGCACATATTAACTCTGAACTATTGCTATTATTAGATAAATCTTATTAATAAGATATAATAATTTTATTATTATTATTACTTCTAACAATCTTTTAACAAGGAGAAAGAATAACGGGTTTGGAGGTCTCAGGAGCATTTCTGACTAAGTGATGTTCTTTAAAAATTATGGTCATAAGAAAAACTTCTAGTTCTCTTCTAGGTAGAAGGACCTACTGAATCCTTATTTTTTTCCACCCTGGGGATATTTTGCTCTCAGCCATCTCAGTGGATTAGAAAGGAGAATGGGCCAAACAAGGCTTTTGGACATGTAGTCTGGGAGCCTCAGGGAACCTGACTCATAATATCTATGGCAAGATGCCTGGCCTACGGACATTTCCAGGTTGTTTGGAAGCTCTAGTGTGGGAAAAGAGTCCTCTCTTCTTCCCACAGTATTCAAAGCTCTTTTCTTCTCCCAGCTGTGCCTAGAGTTATAGCCCCTGAAATCCCCACCAAATACATCAGCTGGCTGCATCCATCTCTATGAGGGTTTTTTTTTTTCTCAAGCCTAGTGGGGTAGATAGAAGCTTCTAGATGGGCCCTCGAGCAACATTCAGTATGTAAGCTATGTAGGGAGACATCCTCTCAAAAAGAACAAAATGACAATCCTAAATAGACACACAATGCTTCTCTAGTGCTATGAAGGAAGGGATCACAGTAAACATACATTACTATATCAATCAACCAAAGCTTGTGAAAATTCCAGGACATGAAGTCAAAGAAGCATCTAGGGAGCTGAGAATGGAGTTGGCAAAGGGACTAGATAGTAGGGGATAACAGGCTGGACATAATTACTGACCCCAGTAAAATTTTAGTCTACATATTTACAGTGCTCCCTCATAACCCTAAAAAAAAAAAACATTTTTTTACCCCAGTTAATCCTGCAATTTCAGGTGCTAAGTTGACATCTTCTTTTGGATTTCCTTCAATTTTAAAGTCTCTATTTCAAATCCTAATGCACCTCATGCCCTAATTAGTTACTTCCTAGAAGTGAATCACCTGTTTTATCACCGCCAGGCTGGAAACCTCAAATATCTTTGACTTCTCTTTCACTTTTTCCCTAAGATCAGCTAGCTGCCAAGTCAGGTGAGTTTTTCATCCACAGGGTCTGTTTACTATCAATACCTTCTCTTCCATTTCCAGCTCCAATTTGCTAGTTCTCAGACTTTTATCCCAAACTGTTCTCCCCATCTTCCATTTCTAATCACTCTGACACCACCTATCGCCAAGTGCTAGGTTCATCTTTCTAAGGGATTTATCTAAATTTGTTCAGAAAAGAGAAGTCATCCTGCTAAAAATGGGAGTGGTCAGTAAACTGATATAAAAAAACAGACTTTTATAAACTTGGCTATTGTAAATAAACTCAGCAGTGGTTTGTCACCCTTGGATGTATGGCTGTAGCTCAGTTTCCGAACACTCAAGGTTTGAAATATACGGTGACCTCATTGAGGTGCAAGAAGCCATATGAGCCTCAGTCTGGGACTACAGTCCCTTGATATTGTCATGCTAGAATAATATACATTTTGACCACAGGACTAAAAATGTAAGTATTTAGCAAAGACTATGGTCTGGGGAGCCAGACAGAATTGATTCAAAACTCCAGTTACTCTAGTTACAAACACTAGGCCTTGGGCAAGTCATTTTGCCTTATTGAGCTTGAGCAATTGTTTTTGGGTTTGTATGTGTGTTTGTTTTGATCTGTAAAAGAGGAATATTCATACCTACTTAATGGTTACAGTAGAATACCTAGTACATAGTGGCCACTTTGATAATAATTTTATAAACATTATTAGTATCATTGAGATCCCTTTGCTCTTTGTGTCTTATTCCTAATATTAGTTGTGCCTCTTGCGAAATGTTATTCCTCTCAAGTCAGTTTTAAATACCAATTTCCTTCTTGCCTGTAATCCCAAAACAAGTGGAACTGCAAAAATCTCATTCAAAGTACAGGAGGAGGGGGCTGTTGGTTGCTGACCTTGGAACCACTTCAGCACTTTTTTTCACTGGAGCAAATAAGGGGAAATACCGAGCCAGTTTCCTGCAAGACATGTGTAGACTTGCTTCTGTATCACTTCTTTCTTCCTACTAATAATCACCCTTTTCCCCTCTGGAGAAATAGCTTTCCCTCAGTGCTTGAAAAAAGCATTAGGCGGGAAAAATCTAGTTCTCTTCAGCAAAGGGCACCAACCCCACCCTGGAAGCCTAGGTCAGTACATGAGCAACAGGAGAGGCTCTCCTTTCCCTAAGGGAACAGCCCATCTGACGCCATTTTGCATTCTAGTGAGTTCTCCTGATGAGCTCCACTAGATGTACTCAATAGGCAGAAATGAGAAGAGAAGTAGGAAGAATATTAAATCACAGAGGAGCAGCTTTCCTGCCAGAGAAACTTGGGTGCTAGTGGGAAGGGAGGCTCTCTAGCCCTGGACCTTTCAGGGTTGGAGAAGCCCTGGGGCTGGGAGCTTTGCCTCAGCAGTGAAAGGCCTTCATGTTAGGAAGGACCTTCAGTGGAGTCCTCATCCCCTTATGAGCAATTAGGACGTGTCCTTGGTTTGGCTTCCTTTCGGTCCACTGATGTCACTGCCTCCTTGTCTTCTGTCCAAAATCTGTTCTTGCCCTGCCATCCCACTGACTTGCTATAATTTAAGAGCCTGTGGGGGTGGAGGGATGGCTGAGCCAGGAAGCAGGAGGCCAGCATTCTGGTTTCTGCCTCACAGCTGACCTTCCAGGGAACCTTGGGTGGATTGCTTAGCCCAGGCATTCTCGGTCTCTTCTTCTGCTGTAGTGGAGGTAATAGCAAATGACTCACCTAGCAAGTAGGGTCTACATGAAAACTGGATGAGGCAATGCAAGAGTGAGTGTGTTGTGCAAAGAGGAGACCTTTTTTATGACATCCTTTCACTTAACTGTCAGTTTCCTTTCCTCTCAGTTGGGACTAATAATATGAATACACTTCAGGGGGTGTGCTTCAACTAATAAACACATGATTCACCCCTTAATGAATAGAATAGGAAATGTGTGGAGCAATCAGATCCAAATGAGCACAGCTGCTCATTTAGTAGCCACTGTTTAGAAAACAACAACTTGAATTTAGACATTGCAGACCTCTTTAATAAATATCTTCTTAATTGTCTGAGCAATTGAAAACCTTAGGCAGGAGGAAGAAGCATGTGGATCAATGTTTAGTGGGAGAAGATGGTCAGGCAGCTGGGCTTCTGAAGGCACATTTATATTCAGCATCCTGTTCTCATGGCAGGATTATAAATACCCGGAGCTCATGCTAAGAAGTATGAGAGCTGGTATGAGAAGCAGGAGTGAGGGAATCTAAACTTCATCATGCACAGGCCAGTGCCAACAGGGAAGGGGTTGAGCCAGGAGCAGGAGAAGAACGTCCCTAGGCCTGAACTTGAGGGCAGGAAAGGCTGGAAAAGCCCAAAAAAGGGATCTTGAGGTTAATTTAGGGAAAGATCTTTCTCATGTGGATGACATTCGATTTTAAGTTTGTGAACTTCTGACAAATGTCTTTTGAAAATTCCCTTTGAAAATTCTAATATGATAAGGAAATTCTGATGGGAAAGATTAGTTCAAGGTTAAGCAAGTAGAAACAAGTGGTCGTATGAGGTGGGAACTGCTGTAGAAGGAATAATATGGGGAAAGAGAACGGTAAGCTGATGTGAGGGCCAAGTTTGTGAGACAACTTTTGGAGCAAGGAAGTTGAGGCAGTAACAACTTCACCTTCTCATAGACTCAAGTCCTTTGTAAACTCCTCTTTGCTTTTACACTAGAATACTCTGATACTCAAGAAACAGACAGACAGATGTGGTACCCTGTTAGGCATTCCCAAGTGAGCCCTGCTTTGCTTCATTTTCACCAAGAAGCCCAGTCCAAGAGAGAATGTGGTATAATGATAGAAAAGTTCTAGGAAGTAGTTATTCCAGCTAGACCCTAAAATATTTTTTTAAAAAAATTTTTTATTTGTTTATCATATCATAGGGAAAGAGGGAGAGAGCATGAGCAGGGGGAGAAACAGAGAGAGAAGAAGAGGAGAGAATCTCAAGCATACTCCCCACTGATTGTGGAGCATGATGCAGGGCTTGATCTCACAACCCTTAGATCATGACCTGAGCTGAAATCAGGAGTGGGACACTCAACCAACTGAACCATGTAGGCACCATGCCTCTAAAATATTCTGGAGGTAAATTCAACTCTGGTGTAAGTCTAAAGCTCCTAGGAATTTGCCAGACATATTCCTGATGAAAGACTAGTATTCCAAATGTAAAATGAACTCGAACAGTCAACAACCAGAAGACAAAATCCTGATTTCAAAAAAATCGGCAGGGGTACGTGGAGTGGCTCAGTTGGTTAAGTGGTTGGCTCTTTGATTTTGGGTCAGGTCATGATCTCAAGGTTTTGGGATTGAGCCCTGCATTGGGCTCTGCCCTTAGTGAGGAATCTGCTTGAGGATTCTTTCTCTCCCTCTCCTTCTGCCCCTCCTCCTGCACTCTCTCTCAAATAAATAAGTAAATCCTTTTTTTAAAAAAGATGGCAAATACTTGAACAAACACTTCATGAAAGAAGCTATACAAAGTCAAATAACCACATGAAAATGTGCTCAATATTAGGAATCATCATGGCAAGGCAAATAAAATACACCAGGAGTTACCAGAACCCACCTACTAGAATGTCTAAAATTAAAAATTAAAAAAAAGATTGACAACCCTGAATATTGATGAGGATATGGGGCTACCAGAACTCTCCTACATTGTTGGCAGGTGTGTAAAATGGTATGTCTGTCTTGGAAAATTGTTGATAGTCTCTCAAAAAAAATAAATAACCATATATCTACTTATGATCCTGCAATTCTACTCCTAGAAGTTTATCCAAGCAAGCAAAAACAGATGTCAAAAAAAGTCTAATGCAAGAATGTTCATAGAAATCTATTCAAACAACATTATCAATAAGAAAACCTAGAAACAGAACAGGTGTCTATCAGCATGGGAATGAGTGAAGAAGCTTTGGTATAGTATTATAATGAAATATTTCTCAGCAATAAAGAGGAATGAACTATTGATCCAAGAAACAACATGGATGAATTTCAGAAACATGTTGACAATTGCACTACTAGGTATTTACCTCAAAGATACAAATGTAGTGATCTGAAGAGGTACTTGCACTCCAGTGTTTATAGCAGTGATGTCCACAATAGCCAAATGATGGAAAGAGCCCAGATGTCCATTGACAGACAAATGGATACAGAAGATGCAGTATATGGGATGCCTGGATGGCTCAGCAGTTTAGTGCCTGCCTTTGGCTCAGGGCGTGATCTTGGAGTCCCAGGATGGAGTCCCATGTCAGGCTACCTGTGTGGAGCCTGCTCTCCCTCTGCCCTTGTCTCTGCCTCTCTCTCTGTGTCTCTCATGGATGAATAAATAAAATCTTTAAAAAATAAAAAATAAAAAAGAAGATGTGGTGTATATACAATGGAATATTACTCAGCCACCAAAAAAAAAAAATGAAGTCTTGCCATTTGCAATGATGTAGAATTAGAGGAATTAGAGCGTATTATGCTAAGTGAAATAAATCAATTAGAGAAAGACAATTATATGATCTCACTCATATGCAGAATTTAAGAAACAAAATGGAGGATCATAGGGGAAGGGAGGGAAAAAATTAAAAAAAGATGAAATCAGAGAGGGAGACAAAACATAGCAGACTCTTAATCATTGGAAACAAACTAAGGGTTGCTGAAGTGGAGAGGGGTAGGGAGATGGGGCAACTGGGTGATGGACGTTAAAGAGGGCATATGATGTAATGAGCACTGGGTATTATATAAGACTGATTAATCACTGTATTCTACCTCTGAAACTAATAATTTACTATATGTTAATTAATTGAATTTAAATTTAAAAATGGTAGAATTCAAAAAGTAAAGAAAGAAACATGCTGAATGAAAGATGCCAGATACAAAAAAAGACTTGCTGCAGGTAAGTTATAACTCAATTAAAAAATGAAGGGAAATAAACTCCTGGAGCTACTCTTCTTCCCCTAAAATATAAGACTTCTGTCAGTAACTATTTTTTAACATTTTAAAAACTTCAGCTAATGCTAAAATCATCTCTGAAGTGTGGAAATGAACCAATCTGTACCATGTCAAATGTTAATGCAATATCCTTCTTAAATGGCCATGATACTGCAAGGTAAAGCCAATTTTTTGATAAGAATGTATATGTAATGGATCTATCACTTGATTTAAGGTTAGGGGACTGACTGGTTCCAGGTCTACAAATAGGTCACTGGGAAATTTTAGGCAAATCACTTAACTCCTTTACTTTCTCTAGGCTTCATATCCTCACCTATTAAGTAAGAGGTTTGGTCTAAGGTTCACTAAACTTTTCTAGTTCTACTGGAATCACAGAATCACTGAATGATAGAGTTGAGATGAATTTGCAAGTGACCCTTGAACAATATAGAGGTCTGGGGTGCTGAACCCTGTCAGTCAAAAATCCATGTATAACTTTAGAATCCCCAAAAACTTAACTTCTAATAGCCTACAGTTGAGTAAGAGCCTTATATAACATAAAGTTGATTAACAAATATTTTACAGTACTATAGTGTATTTATATATAAAAAAAAATCTATGTTTAAGTGGACCTGCACAGTTCAAATCTGCATTGTTCAAGGGTCAGCTGTATTCGTAATTGTTTCCCTTTTTTCTTGTAGGACTTAATTTCTATATTATCTCCTCCAAGAGGGATATCCTGATGACCTATTCTCTGTCGTTATAGTCTGTTTGATTATGCTATTTTACTATAAAAATTCTAGTAATATATTTACTGTTTTAACAAGTTGGATATAACAAAATATAAATACCATTGAATATTATGACCAGTTAGAATTTATGTTAGGAATGAAAAGCAGTCCTACCATTCAAAAAGATAATTGATTGGTTAAAGAAAAAAAAAAAGTAGGGTTTATAACATCTGTAGAAGTAAAATGTATATATTATTATCTCAAGATAGAGTGAGAATAAAGTTGAACAAAGGAATTAATATATATATATATATATATTTAAATTACTATATTAGGAATAAAGAAGGGACATTACTCCAGATACTACAGACATTAAGAGAATAATGACGGAGTATTACATAAAACTCTTGTTAAATTCGAAATGTGTTGACAAACTACAGCAAAATGCCAAATCTGGTCTACTATTAAATAAAGCTTTACTGGAACACACCCATACCCATTAGTCTATGTATTGTCTATGGTTACTTTCATGCTATAGTAGCAGAGTTGATTTATTGTGACAGACTGTGTGGCCCACAAAGCCTAAAATATTTACTATCTGTCTCTTTAGAGAAAAAGTTTGCTTGTTCCTGACCAAGATGTAATGGAAAAATTCCTTGAAAAATACAAATTAACAAAATTGATTTTAAAAAACATAGAAGCATCTGAATATCCTTATCTCTATTAAATAAATTAACATCATATTTATAAATTTTCCACAAGATAAACACCAGGAAGATGTTTCACTATGGAACCTATGTAACATTTAGGGGAGAAATAATATTCATCCTACACAAAAATCATTCAGAAAATAGAAGATGAGAAAATCTGTCAAAACTCATCTTATGAACTCAGAATTATCCTAATACCTAAAATAGATGGTATTACAAGAAAAGAAAGCTTAGCTCAATAGCCCTCATACATAGATGCAAAGATTCTTAGGATATATTAGTAACTAGATTCTAGAACAATTTAAAAAGAATAATGTTCTATGACTATGTGGGATTTGCTCCATGAATGCAAGACTGATTTAACATTTGGAATTCAACTGATTTAATTTACGAAAATGGAAGATTTTAAAATATAGCATCTCAATAGATATAGAAGATTCATCTAACAAAACAATGATTAAAAGGAATAAAATCTTTCAGCAAACTAGGAATAGAAACATACTCCAAAACCTGATAAATAGCACCTTTGTAAAATCTAGCATAATACTTTATGGAAAAAACTGAATGTCTTCCAACTAAAATCAAGAATAAGAGAAGAATGTCCACTCTCACAACTACTTTTCAACAATTTGGTAAAAATCCTAGCTAGAACTATAAGGCAAGAGAAAAAAAAAGTTGACAAGATAAAAAGGAAGAAGTAAACTTTTAATTGATAGAAAACATCACTGTGTATATGAAATATCCTATGAATTTCAAAAAAAAAAAACCTAGTTGAATTAAAAAGGTAAATTTATTATGTTCACAGAAAATAAGATCAACATAAAAAAGAAAATTTATTCCTATATCATAAGCACCCAGATTGAACTGGAAATTGATTAAGAAAATACATTATGTATTTTGGATACATAATAGTATGTACTGGATACTATTTTGGATACTATTATGTATCCAAAATATGAAATACTTAACAACAAATTTAACAGATATGCTTAAGACCTACATATTAAATACTATAAAACAAACCTGAGAGAAAGTAAACAAATACTAAACAAACAGAGAGATTCACCATGTTCATTACTCAAAAGATTTAACATTGTCTAAATGACAATTCTCTCTAATTGTTCAATAGATTCAATGCAATCGCAATCAAAATCCCAATAGGCAAGCTGGTTCTATCATTATATAAAATATTATAAAAGCAAAGTAACTATATAAAGGCCAAAGCAGTTAAAAAAAAGAAAAAGAAAAAAAGTTGAAGAATGTACACTACCAGATTTCAAGAATTACTGTAAATATACAGTCATCAAGACAGTGATGTCTTGACATAAAAATATGCATCGTGTTTTGGAGAATAGAAATTCCAGAAATATGTACACCCTTATGTGGCTAACGGATTTCGAAAGAGGTATCAAGATCATTCAATAGGGAAAGAGGTCTATTATAAAAACTAATTTATTTGTGTATTCATTCATTTTAAAATTTATTTTCCAGCTTTATTGAGGTATAACTGACAAAACTGTATATATTTAAAATGTACAACATGATGATTTGATATGTATAGTTTGTGAAATGAATGCCATGTGATCAAGTAAACACATCTGTTACCTCACGTAGTTACCATTGGTGTGTGAGGGAGCAGGCGATAAGGATGCTTAAGGTTTACTCTGCTAACACATTTCAAGTGTACAATACAGTATTATTAGCTATACTCAGCATGCCGTATCTTAGAACCTCAGAGCTTATTCATCTTATAACCGAAAGTTTGTACCCTTGGATCAGCATCTCCCCATTTCCCTTATGCCCCCAACCCCAGGCCCTAGAAACCATCATTACACTTGGATTTTATACAGATTGAAGTTGTGGTTTTGTTTTTGTTTTCAATTCCATTAAAAAGTGACATCATACAGAATTTGTCTTTGGCTAATTTCACTTACCATCCAGTCCTCTAGGTTTCATCTATTTCATTGCAAATGTCAAGATTTCCTTCTATCTCATGACTGAATCAAGATCCATACCACAATTTCTTTATTCATTCATCCATTGACAGACACAGGTTGTCTCCATATCTTGGCTATTGTGAATAATGCTGTGACAAATACAGAAGTGCAGATATCTTTTTGAGATGATTCTGTTTCTTTCAAACATATACCCAGAAGTAGGAATGCTGGATCATATGGTAGTTCTATTTTTAATTTTTTGAGGTCCTCCACACTTTTTCATAAAGGCTGTGCCAGTTTGCCAGTTTACTTTCTACTGACAAGGTCCAAAAGTTCCCTTTTCTCCACATTCTCACCAACACGTTGTCTCTTGTCTTTTTGATAAAAGCCATTCTAACAGGTGTGAGGTGATATCTCATTACTGCTTTCATTTGCATTTCCATGATGATTAGTGATGTTGATCATCTTTTCATGTACCTATTGGCCATTCATATGTCTCCTTTGGAAAAATGTCTATTCAGGTCCTTTACTCATTTATTTTTTAATATATAGTAATTTTAATTTTTATCATATATCATATTAATATATGGTAATTTTGCAACTATATAGTAACTTTAACATAATAAAATTAACTATTTATTTTTAAATTAAATTATTTATTTATTTATTTATTTATTTATTTATTTATTTATTCATTTGAGAGAGAGAGAGTGCAGGAACAGGGGAGGGACAGAGGGAGAAGCAGACTCCTTCCTGAGCAGGAAGCCTGATACAGAGTCCCTAGGACTCTGGGATCATGACCTGAGCCAAAGGTTGATGCTTAACTGACTGAGCTGCCCAGGGACTCCCCTCTGCCCAGTTTAGTCAGGTTGCTTGTTTTTTGCTATGGAGTTATATAAGTTCCTTATATATTTTGGTTATTAACCCCTTATCAGATATATGGTTTGCAAATATTTTCTCCCATTCTGCAGGTTTATTTTAAATGTTGTTGATTGTTTGCTGTGCAGAAGCATTTTAGTTTCATATAGTCCCACTTTATTCTCACTTTGGTTGCCTCTACTTTGGCATCATATCCAAAAAATATAGTCACCAAGACCAAGGTCAAGGAGTTTTTTTTCTGTTTTCTTCTTGGAGTTTTGTGATTTTAGGTGTTCTATTTAAGTCTTTAATTCATTTTGAGTTAATTTTTGTGATCAGTTGTGATGAGAAAACAGCTATTTTAAGTTGCTGCCAAAGGCCTTTTACAATATGAAAATGCAACTCACACCAGAGGCCAAACATTTAAATAAAGACCCAAGCTTAGAGTTCCTGCTCCAAGCTCTCACTCTGATTTTCCCAAAGTGAGGTTACATTTTAAAATAACCAGTTAGAGCTGAGCTCGTGAAAAATTAGTGACCTTTGCCCCAACCACTTCATAAGTAATAGGTGCTCCTCAAACCTTTTACCCTGTTCCTAGAATCTGTAAGTAATAAATCTTATGACTTCCTTTGTGTGAGTATATTAAGATTCCACCTTGAATTAGAACCATTCCAGGGTTCTCATTTCCCCAAAGAAGGAGCTCAGATGCTAAAGGGAACTACCTGTTGACCCCATGAGGGTAGCTTGTGTCTCTTCATTTAGGAGGTCATAATCTGCATATTCTTAATTTAATATGCCAGATACAGCCCTCCAATACAATGATGTAAAATAGGGGTTCAGTTTTACGCTTCTGCTTGTGACTATCCAGGTTTCTCAATAGCATTTAGTGAAGAGACTATCCTTTCCCTATTGTGTGGATTCTTGGCACTCTCATCAAAGATTAGGTGGCTGTGGATTTGTGGATTTCTGTTTGGATTCTATTCTATTCCATTAGTTATTGTGTCTTTCTTTAAAAAAAAAAAAAAAGACTTTACTTCTTTATTTGACAGAGAGAGAGAGCACAAGCAGGGGGAATAGGAGAAGGAGAAGCAGACTCCCTGCCAAGGAAGCCCTATGTGGGACTCCATCCCAAGACCCTGGGATCAGGACCTGAGCCAAAGGCAAACACTTAGCCAACTGAGCCACCAGGCATCCCTCTTTGTGTCTTTAAAAAATATTAATACTATAATAATTTGATTACTGTAATTCTATAGAGTTAGTTTAAAATCAGAAACTATGATGTCTCCAGCCTTGTTCTTTCTCAAAATTGTTTTGGTTATTATTTGGTCTTTTAGAATTTTTTTCCTATTTTTGTGAAGAATGCCAATGGAATTTTGACAGAGATTGCCTTGATTCTATAGACCACTTGGAGAGTATAGACATTTTGATAATATTAATTCTTCCAATTCATAGTCACGGGATATCTTTCCATTTATTTCTGTCTTTCTCATTTACTTTCAGACTGTTTTATAGGTTTAAGTATACAAGTCTTTCACCTCCATGGTTAAATTTATTCCTAAATATTTTATTGTGTTTCATGTTATTGTAAATGGGATTGTTTTTTCTTTATTTCTCTTTCAAATAGTTAATTATCAGTGTAAATGTAAGTGATTTTTGTGTATTGATTTTGTATATTTGGTTTCTGCCTGTTTATTAGTTCTAACTATCTTTTGGTGGAGTCTTTAGGGTTTTCTGTGTTTAAGATCATCATCTGCAAACAGACAATTTTACCTCTTCCTTTCTTATTTGGATATATTTTATTTCCTTTCCTTTCCTAATTGCTCTGGCTAGAACTTCTACTACTGTGCTAAATAGAGGTGGTAAGAGTGAACATCCTTGTCTTGTTCCTGATCTCAGAAAGAAAGTTTCAGCTTTTTCATCATTGAATATGATGCTAGCAGTGAGCTTGTCATATATGACCTTTAAAATGTTGCAGAAAATTCCTTCTATTCCTAATTGTTGAGAATTTTTATCATGAAAGAATGTTGAACTTTGTCAAATGCTTTTTCTGCATAGATTGAGATAATGATATTATTTTTATTCTTGATTCTGTTAAGGCAATGTATCAAATTTTTGATTTGCGTATGCTGAACCATCCTTGCATCCAAGAGATACATTCAACTTGATCATGATTTATGATTCTTTTAGTCCATCTTTTAATGGAAAGAATCATCTTTTCAACAAATGCTACGGGAATGTTTGGATATATGTATGGCAAAATGTAAAATAATATATATTCTCAGTCCATGACTCACATCATACTCCAAAATTAATTGGAAATGGATCATAGATCTAAGTATAAAGGTTAAATCTATAAAACTTCCAAAATAGGGGTTGGCAAACTGTAGCCCACTGGCCAAATCTACCCATACCCATTTGTTATGCGTTGTGAGTTGATGCTTTTGTGGTCCAGGACGAAGTGAATAGTTGCAACAGCAACCTTTTGTTCCTTACAGCCAAAGTATTTTTCTCGTCACTTACAGAAAACTTTTGCTGTCCACTGAACCAAAACAACATGTAAGTGTTTTTGTGACTTGGGAATAAGAAGAGATTTTTTTTTTAAGATAGGGTACTAAGAGACATTAACTACAAAAAATAAACAACTAGAGTTCATTAAAATTAAAAGTATTTATGCTTCAAAAGACACTACTAAGCAAATATAAAAACAAGGAGACTGTGAGAAATTATCTGGAACACCTATATATCTTAAAGAAGTCACATTCAAAATATATAAAGTACTTGTACAATACAATTATAACAAAGCAAATGATCAAACTTAAAAAGGCAAAGACACAGACACTTCAAAAATAAGGTAAGTGGTCAACAAATATATGAAAGATATTCAACATTGCTAGTCATCAGTAAACAGAAATTAAAACATGAGAAACCGCTACATACCTACCAGAATGGCTAAAATTTTTTAAAAAATAGCAATATTAAATATGAATGAGAATATGGAGCAAATGAAGTGTTCATATATTGATAGTAAAGACAGATCTAAGTGATCTAACCACTTTGAAAAACAGATTGATGGTTGCAAATATACTTACCAAGCACCGAGCAATTGTATCCTAGGTATTTAACCAAGACAAATGAAACAAAGACTTGAACACATATGTTTATCACAGCTTTATTCCTAATAGACAAAAACGAAACCACTCAAATGCTTATCAATTGTGAACATAAAGAGAATGTGATCTGTTCATGCCGTGGTATACTACTCAGCTATAAAAAGGCACAGACTATCAATACATACAAAGATACGGGTAAGTCTCATCAACATTATGTTGAGTGAAAGAAGCCTTGCACAAAAAGCATGTGCTATATGATTCAATCCATATGAAAATCCAGAAAAAAATCAGAATAATCTACAGAGACAGCACATCCATTGTTGCCTGCATCTGAGGTAAAGGGCAAGTTAGAATTGACTGCAAAAGAACAGAGATCTTTGAGAACTTCAAGAATGTTCTATATCTTAATTGGGGTGTTGGGTACATCAATGTTTACATTTGTCCAAACTTACTGAACTGACTTTAAATGGGTCCATTTTATTCTATGTCCATTTTATTATAATGCCAACCTCAACAATGTTGTTTTATATAAAAATACAGCTTCCTTTTGCTGAATTTATTTGCTAAACATTATTTTAACACCCCCTTTATACTTCTACTCTCTGATTTAGGTAGGTTTAAATCAACAGAGTTAGGGAATAGCCTCCCACCTGCCCTAGAAATTTTCAGTTAATATTCAGTTATTTCCTCAGCATGCTGTGAAACACAGCATTTCTGTTTTCGCCATCCACAGCTTGCATATAGCCTGGATCTGACT
This sequence comes from Canis aureus, assembly GCF_053574225.1. Lineage (NCBI taxonomy): Eukaryota > Metazoa > Chordata > Mammalia > Carnivora > Canidae > Canis > Canis aureus. The sequence goes on along the minus strand of NC_135615.1, from coordinate 1,945,900 downwards.
GAGGAATCTCTCCTGCTTGGGTTTATGGCAAACTCCTTTTGTTTGTATTCTGAACACTTTAAAAATGGCTCCATTTCTTTTAAATAAAAGCTTATTGAATTGAGGACCATTGAGATCATTTTTCTGAGATCAAGTGAACCAGTATTTACTGAGTTTCTGTGCCCAGTGTTCTGGGTACTCTGCAGCCCTGAGAGCTGGGACTCGTCGTTCCTAAGCATGGAAAGATGATCCACTGGGAGTGGGGAGAGACGAGGTTCTGAGCCGACAGCAACCAGAAAAAAAGGTGCTTAGGAGTATAAGTTAAAAATTAGAATATGCAATATATTCTAAAGGTTTTAGGAATTCAGAGAACTGGAAAAGCATCCTCAGTTGGGTAGTCAGATAAATTTTTATGAAGGAGATGAAATTTAAGTAAGCTTGGAGCAACCTCAATCCTTTTAAACGTTCTTTCTGGGACCATTAGCCTATCCCTTGGGTCATTTCAGGCTCTCTTCTCCGGAACCCACAGGAAAAATGGGGTCATTTCATAACAAAGCTGGTGGTGCTAGGGTACACCTGAGGGAATTTACTGAAGAAATATGCAAAATGGGCATCTCTCTGGATCACAGCTGGGAGATTTTGCAGGGATCTAGAGAATAGAGTTTTCTACTTTGGGTGTGTTTTTGTCATCTTAATTTCCATTTGCTTGCTCTGTAGCTCAGGACACCACAGGAATATTAAGATCTAGGAGTCAGAAAAACAAGCTCTTAGGAGGTAAACTTTTTTGCTAGATCTGGTTGAAGGTAAGAGTCATATGTACCAGGAAAGATGGTAAGATTTATAAGTAGGCATCGTTAGTATAGAATATGCTAGGAACACAGCATGTTATGTCAGTCTTCTAGCCCTCAGGTTCATTAGGCTTTTGTCTGTAATAATTAAGATGAAACAGCTCTCACAGTGAAACTGGGAAAATATACTCTGCCTGTCAGTATCTACCTCCTAGTATTAACAAAGCTTCTAAAGTGCTAATATTTTTCTTCCCACTAATCATATTACATCTGATATTGGTTGCCCTATGTTGAAACAGGTATTTATAGCCAAGTAGGCATATCTTCCATTAATTTATTGTGGATGTAAACACACCTTATCTTCATTCAGTTGTAGGGGACCTAGCATAGTTGTAAATAATCACTGTTGGTTATGGCCAGTTTCACCTTGAACAAAATAATTCCAAATTTCTAAAGAATATGCACTGTTATCTATTACATCTTCCAAAAGACCTACTTTAGAATTCTTACAAAATCCCCCAAATTTCATTAGTGAATTAAAGACACGTTCCTAGGTAACTACCTTGAAGAGGACAATGTGTTAATCTTCTCTTGAATTCATCAGAGTAGCTTATTTTGTCTGATAGAAAGGATGTGAGTAAAGGAGAGGGGTGCTGCCCCTAACCCTGCATCTTCACACAGACATAACCCACCCATGGACCAGATCACCAGGTGCCAGACCATATGAGCCCCCTGGACTACAACCCACTGTGAGAAAATGGCTTAGGGCCCTTACTCCGTGGTCATAGTGTTGTTGGTCATGGTTGCATTCTCCTCCTCTTCCTCCTGTTGTTCTTGTTATTCTTCCTCTTTTTCTTCTTCTTCTCTTTGAAGCTCTTTGCTAATTCCTGTTCTACTAGCTTTTTACTCTTCACCGCTGACTTTAATTCTCTAACATCACTTTTCTGCCTTGGGATTAACAACTGTTATTAGTTTCCTTGAATTTCTGAATTTCTTCCTTTTAAATTTTTCAAGGACAGGATTATATTAATTTCTGACTCCTTCTACCTTGAGTATTCAGGACATGAATTTTACACTATTAAAACTCTGGTTCCATGTGCCAAACCCAAAGACCACTTACATTTCTGAACTCTTTTTAGTTGGAAGAGAGGGACCGGAAACACAGGAGAGGTAAATTTAGAGAGTTTAGAGGGCACTGAAGTGATCAAGGTAGAAATATCCATGCAGAAGCAAGAACACCATGCCAAACAGAAGGCTGTGAGGCCTGACTTGGTCCGGTATACCATTTGGTTTAAAGTACTCATTTGGTACCCAGGATTTATCACTCAAAAAGGAAGGAATTGATTTTTTGCCTTTCAAGTTTCCCTAATGGTACAACAAGTGGACTTCAGGAGTGAAAATCTAATCAGAAAGAGATATAGCAATGAAATTATAAAAACAAAAGTCCTTTGCAAACAGAAAAGTGTTTCTGTGATGAAGGGGGAGTATGATTAATCTTACTCTCTCAGTTGCCCCATTTGTGAATTGGATCTCAGGATAATTGCACAACCTACTTTATGGATAACAGAGAAAATCTTGTAAAAGAATAGATAGAAATGTGTTTCGTAATACATTTTAAAAGTCTTTGAGTTGGCAGGAAAAACAAAATGTAGATTCCCTCTTCTCACACCAGCTTCATGGAAATAAGTGCATATGCATTATCTTCCTTGGAAAAAAAGAGACAAAACTATCAGGGAACCAGAAATGATGACAAATCCTAAAAGAATGTAAATGAAAAACAGCAGACAGCACATCAACTGGAAAGAGAGGCTGGAGGCTGTGACAATCATAGGACAAAGCTGCAATGTACGAGTTCCCTGACTGGAGGGGGTAGAAGCTGGGCATAAAATATACCCGAGTTACCAGAAGAGTAGTTAGTTGCAAGACATCAGGAGAAAGGGCCAGTGGGCTTATGCCTGTATTTTACTCTTTTACTTCACAAGTAGTAGCAGATGTATCAACTCAAAACAAGAAGTGACTGTAGGATCTTAGGAAAGAGATAATTTGCAGAGCCTGACCTGGCTTGCAACTCCCAGAAACTGCAGGGTTTCACCTTATGAAGATTAAACGCTGAGATGCCCTTGCTAGAGCAGACCCTGCTGGACCCTGGAAGCTCAAATTAAGTGGCAGCACAGCAGAAACAACCAAAAGATGAATCAAGAATCTCAATACAGAAATAGGCACTCATGTGAGAATCCCCCAATATTTGACATAGTCAACATTATGAAAGAGAAACAACAGCATCGACAAATGGAAAAAAATTATAAAAGACTACAATATCAACAGAACAATTAGAAGAAGGCTTAAAGAAAAAGACCAACATCAGTCCCATCTACAAATAGTAGATAAAAAAAAATATGGAGTAATATTTTACACAGGAAGAAAATCATTGTGAATCTGTGTGGCAAACACTGCTAGTTTTCTGCATAGCTGTTAGTCTAACTTCTTGTTAACAAAACTCCAATATTACTTAGACCATCAATGTACCCATTTAAAATGCTAACTTCCCCACACTCCCCAACTAGGATCAGCCATGAGACACAGAAATATAAGCAGAAAGTTTTTTAGGTGGTAGTCCCTGGAAGTCTACTGTGTTGCTAGTAAAAAAGGGACAGATATAGCTGACTTGTACATGTTGTCCTTGCCCTTAGCCTTTCCCCTTCTTCCTGCCTAGAACATAGATTTAATGACTATAGATATCTGAACCATTCGTGACAACCTAAACTAAAACAACATGGTGAGCACTGCAGACTAGTAAAGCACAAGGAATTTCTGATGGCTTTGCTGAGCAACTGCAATAACCTAAGACCTCCCATTTCCAGCTTCTTACTACATAAAAACAAAACAAAAACAAAAACAAAAAAGAGAGATTCAGGAGGCTTGCCACACATGCCATCCTCATTGACCAAATTGCTAGTCCTTGAGCCAAATGCAATTCCTAACTTATAAAAGCTAGAATTCCATACCTAGCTAAACTACCATTTAAGAGGCGGAAGAAAACATTTTCAGGAGAAAAGTGCAAAAAGTTTAATCATTCATAGACCTCTGAAAAAAATTACAAGGAGATAATCTCCAGGCAGAAACAGAATGCAAAAAAGCAGTGGAGATTGCAGTTATGTATTATTGGAATAATGTTCGAAAGTTAAAATAATATAAAAAGATAATTAAATGTAAAGTAATCCATGCTTTTATTTGTCAAAAATGGTCACTAAAACAATACTATAACCATGAAAGGGAAAATTTAGCATTAAGATGTGTGATCTCATATAGTCATATATTGGTTCAAAATATTCAGTACCCTGTATCTTCCCACTAAATAAGTTAGATTATAGACAGAGATCACTGTGCATCTGTGAAACTCTGAGCTACTCCCCAAATTCATTCTAGTTACTCATCAAAAGACCTAGAGATATTTGGATGACTATAATAGGATTTAACATTCCTTCATACTTGATAACAAAACTGGAACACAACATTTGACCCGACAGCCAGGTTGCTGGTTGGAGATGATGTTAAAGATAGTGAGGAGGAAAGGCAAGAAGGAGAGGAGGGGGAGGACAGAAATTATGACACAAATGGCCACAACAAGCAGTGAATATTTCCTGACTGCTTACTACAAGTGAGGGCCCTATGCTTTCCATTCATTACCTTATTTATCTCTTTCAAGCCTCTCTGTGTGCCCTGCAGTTGAGGGTGGTTTGTTCTTAGGTCAGTGAAGGTGGCAGGTAAATTCAGCAATGAAGCAGCAGGGTCAAGAGGAAATGAGAACCTCTGCAACTATTCTTTTGTTGGGGAAAGCTGCAACACATAGAGACCCACAGCTGCTGAGGTCGTGCCTTTGAGCCCTTTATTCCTCCACCTCCCAGTTGCTTTTAAGGTGTATGATAAATGGGCCTCTTTAAATCTCCACTGCACACAGATTTTTAACATCCAGATTCTGTTTACTTTGGCTGACTAAGGAGGAAGACCAAAGGGGGAAAATGTACAGTGGAAGAAAAATGGGTAAAATTGACTTCCAACCTTTGGTTAGAGGAGTATTGCTCTCCAAATCCCCCCCCCCCCCCAAAAAAATTGCCTGCCAAATTAATTTGCTATACATTCTCTGTTCTTGCCTTGCTTAAGTCGCTCTCAGGCAGGCCATCAATTGGCCAACACTGTTGTCACCACCGAGCTTCACAAAGGTTCCATTCTCCTTCTCTTCCCTTTCCTTATAGAACCCAAATGGAAAAAAAAAAAAAAGACACAGGACTACAGAAGAGTAGTCAGGGAGCAGAGTAAAAGGGGGCAAGAATACATTTCCCTCTTCGTGGCTTTACAAGCCTAATACTGACTCACTGTGCCTCCAGGAAGATTATTTACAACTTTATCAGAGTTTTTTCTTCTCTCTTCACCGACATTGTCACCACCCACCTTTGGGTGGGGACCTCTCTATGTCATATTCTCTCTCTTCAAGGTCACTGGTCATGAGTGATATGCCCATTTTTGCATCTGGAGGCTATGAAACTGCTTGATTAACAGTGAGCAATTGGACAGATTTATCAGAAGAGGCTTGCAATTCAAGGGTATGCACCATGGTTATGGACTCAGCTTTTCCTAGTGTAAGATTTAAGTTGGAATTCGTGATATTATAACCTGAATAATTCTTTTTTTCAAGTTTTCAAGGATCACTACATATTAGCCTAGCTCCTTCTCTGCTAAGCTATTTCATTTGATTTTACCTCCTCGCTGCTTCTATTTTCAGTTCTCTTTCCAATTAGAGTCCTATTTTCTTTCACTCCTGGCATTAATACTGACTTCCTAGCTGCCTTTCCAGCCCAAGTGGCTTGACTTTTTGAGCCCTGAATGAGGACTTGAACCCAACATACTCCTCCATATCCACAGAGAGCTCTCCTTGGACTTTCACTTCCTCTTAACTCATATAAAATTAACCCGGTAGTGCTAGGAAGAACATGGGGCTTTGAGGACATCTAGGTTTGAAACACAGTCCTGCCACACACTAGGAATCTGAGTTTGAAAAGTCACTTTGCCTATCTGGGCAAATCACTTCTCTGATGAACGATGGAGTTGGGCTGGCAGATAGTATTTAAGGCACCTTCCAATTGCAACATCCTAGGACAAGTGTCACTTGTCTTTAACTTGCATTAGATAAGTGGCTTCCACATAAAGAGGTTATGCAATAACATTGTTATGAAATGATGCTTCTTTAAATGCATTTTGGTTTGAGCAAGGTGTACATAGATACATAAACATATAATTTAGAAGTCTTCCTTGAAAAAATAGTACAATTTCTTTTAAATTTCTTTTTTTTTTTTAAGACTTTATTTATTTATTCATGAAAGAAACACACAGAGAGAGAGAGAGAGGCAGAGACACAGGCAGAAGCAGGCTCCATATGTAGGAAGCCTGACATGGGACTCGATCCCAGGTCTCCAGGATCACGCCCTGGGCTGAAGGCAGCGCTAAACCACTGAGCCACCCGGGCTGCCCTACAATTTCTTTTATAATTTCTCATGATGTTCAATATATGGAAAAATAAGGGGAAATCATGCCTTTCTTTTTTGACATTGAATGGCTTAGTTCAGAAGAAACTGTCCGGCCTATGGACATGGGCATTATTTCTGCCCCCAACACCCACTGCACCTTGGATTCTGTTTTATCTCCTTGTTCTCTGGTCTACCAACAACAGATGTTTTGTTGGTATTTTTATGTAAAAAGCAGAGAGAAAGAATGGGATCTTTGTGAAGCTTGATGGTGACAAGAGTGTTGGCCAATTGATGATAGGCCCAAGAGCCACCTAAGCAAGTGCCAGGGTCCCCATCTGATGGATGGACTCGCTGTGGGAGCCATGCCCCCCACAGCTGATGCTTGGACACAGGTCCCTCTGGGGTCACAGGCAGTCATTCTGCTCTGGAGAACTTTGCCCTGGCTGAGAGACCACTGCCGAGCCTGTCTCAGCAAGGAGTCTCGCTTATCACCATTTTTATTGGTCTGGTAACTAGTGTTGACATCATGTTATTTTTCAGGAGGTGGTATTTCTTTCTGGACAGCATCTTTGTGACAGTGGGCACTGCGATTGTGACAGCAGCACAAATGTAACTGAAGTGGCAGCAGGCTCTTCAGGCATAATGAAGGTAGGTCTGGGTGAGGTTGCCAGATCTGGGGGAGCAGACCTGGATGACTTATCAGTGGCTGGTAACTCCCCCTGCCCCCTGCATTTCCCTTTCCATCATGTCTTAGTGCTTTGTTTCAGACAAGTTGCCTGTGGCAGTGGGTTGGGGAGATGATGCTGAAGGGGTTTCAGCCCACACAGGGACATGTGTGACAAATTATCCTGACAGGGCTGACACTACAATATTAGCAGCTTGTTAGAGGAGATGGGTGAAATTCATCTCGGCTTTGATCAATTTTCTGCTAGCACTTCAGGGCTTTAAAAAGAATCCTATCTTCCCCACCCCCTCCGCCCCCACCACTCATTTCTCCTAATTTTTGTTGTTGAGGCTGCACTTGGCAGGGCTTGCCAAGGATTCGGAATATTTGGCAACAGACTGAGCAAGTCTTTTAAGAGTTTATGCTCAGTTTTAGGAGGAAAAAAAAACTGAATGTGAGACTGGGATCTTTACATTTTTACTTGAGAATAGACAAACAAAGAGTTTGGATGATATAATATTGAAGGTCCTATCCAACTCTCATACTCTATGATTCTATGAAGAGAGCTGGAAGACAGGGTAGAGAGAGGGGAAGGCTTTGCTCACACTATTTACTCTGCCTGGGGATCTTGGAACTAGAAAGGCATGCAGTTCAAAGCCAGTCCAACCATGTTGGCTGGTGAAATCCCTGATAAGATGAGACAAAGATCTGAACCTCCTTATTTCCTTTTTTTTTTAAAAAAAAAGATTTTATTTATTTGTTCATGAGAGACAGAGAGAGAGAGAGAGACAGAGACAGAGAGAGAGAGGCAGAGACACATGCAGAGGGAGAAGCAGGCTCCATGCAGGGAGCCCAATGTGGGATTCGATCCCAGGACTCCAGGACCATGCCCTGGGCCGAAGGCAGGTGCCAAACCGCTGGGCCACCCAGGGATCCTGGACCTCCTTATTTCCAATTAGGTGTCCCTCTCACTTGATGGTATCACCGCAAGAGAGAAAAATGATCAATAGCAAATATATCAGCCAGGATTCTCCAGAGAAACAGAACCCATAGGAGATATTTTAAGACATTTTCTTTAAGAAATCATGTGACCAGAGGGACTGGCAAGTCCAAAACCATAGGGCAATCTAACAGGTTGGAACCTCAGACAGGAGTTGATGTTGCAAACTTGAAGCAGAATTTCTTCTCTAGGAAACATCAGCTTTTGCTTTTAGGGCCTTCAACTGATTGGACAAGGCTCACCCACATTTTTGAGAGTAATTTCTTTTATGTGAGGTCAACTAATTGTAGATGTTAATCACATCTACAAAGTACCTCCCCAGCAACATTTAGGTTAGTGTTTGTTTAAATATCTAGGTACCATAACCTAGCCAAGTTGACATATAAAATTAACCTTCATAGCAATCACACATGTACCTACCTGATATAATATACCTTGTTTAATAATAGCAAACACATATGTAGGACTTATCATGTACCAGAAACTATTCTGACACTTTAAAATAGACAATTGGTGCTCGTTATTGGTGGATTCGGTATATGCAAATTCACCTACTTGCTAAAGTTTATTCGTAATTCCAGGATCAATGCTTGTGGTGCTTTGGTGATCATTTGAGGACACAGATAAAATGTTGAGTCACCTGATCTGCACGTTTCCAACTAAGGTTGAGCAAAGTGACGTTCTGCCTTCTTGCTTTGGCTCTCATACTGTAAACAAGTGCCTTTTTGCTGTCTCTTTAATGCCATGCTACTTTGTAATTTTGTTTTTTGCTGGTGGATTTTGCTGTTTCAGATGCAGCCCCCATGTCGCCCCAGCAGAGTGTTGAGTGCTGCCCAGCATTCCTGAGCACTGTGACATGCCTTATTGAGAAAATATGTGCGACAGGTAAGCTCTGTTCGGACATGAGTTACAGTGCTGTTGGCAAAAGTTCAATTTTAATGAGTCAACAATATATACAAAATAAGGTATCCTTAAATAGAAGCACACATAAAACAAGGCTGTGTATTGGCCAATTGATGAAAATACTCTAGTCACCAGAGTTCACAGGAAATTAACCCCATGTCTCCTAAGAGCCATGCCCCACTATTTGCTAATTCAGAACTCTCAGCACTTTATAGAATATAAATACTACTGATAACTGCAGACATTGAGAATCACTTGTGTATATTAATGCACTTACTACTAGAACAACCCTATTATTCCATTTTAGAGGCAGGAACTCTGAGCTCAGGGATGGTAAATAAGTGGTACCCTAGCTGCTGCTCTAGGCTGCGTCCCTGCAGAGGGTCTGCTAATATTAAGTTTCTACTAGTGGCTTTCATCTTCACTTACTCCTTTATATGTTATGTCTTTTCTTTTAAAATATTTTATTTATTTGAGAGAGTGAGCAAGAGAGAGAGAGAGAGCACAAGTGTGGGGGACAGAGGGAGAGGGACAAGCATACTCCCCTCTGAGCAGGGAGCCCCACATGGAACTCAATCACAGGATCCTGGGATCATGACCGCAGCCGAAGGCCAGCACTTCACTGACTGAGCCACTCGGGCACTGCTTTATATGTTATGTCTTATCCCACTTTCCTGAAATTTTGTGTCCTGTGGGTCTTCTTTTATGGTTTTGGGTTTTTGTTTTTTTGTTTTGTGTTTTCTTGGTACCATAATGCACTTACAATGTGAATATGTAGAATAATAGAAGGTAGATGAAACCAAAAGAAATATGGGGACTTGCTATTGAGCCTTTAGAATTTCCTAAAAGTTCCGGTCCTTGATGACAAGCTAGAATAAAGACAATGGAGGAGACAAACTCTGACTGGATTGGGAATGTTACATCAGAAGCAAGAAGAGACAGGATAAAATGTGTTTGGATAGATTCCTACAAGGCATAGTTAATTGTATGTCACTAGACATTTAATCTTTAATCTCTCCTTCTCTTCATTAGTCATATTTCTGTATAGTGTAAACTGGGCAAAACATAGCAAGATGTAATGCTTTCCAAAGACTTTTATTTATCTGTGCCGTGAGGCATGGTGCGGAGTTCTTGCCTGTGAGGATTTCATTGTGTTTGAGAAAGTGGACTAAAGCAATAGTTTTAATGAGATAGTGGAGGTATTTCAGACAGAGGGAGCCTTGTAGACAAAAATATAGAGGCAGGGAAGTTGTTGCAGAAAAAGTAAGTAACACACCGGGATTAGACCAGGAAGGTGTGAGGGCAAGGCCATCGTTCTGCATGATGCCAAAACGCAACACTTCATAGTTTTCCAAGTGAAAAGAACCTTCTGGAGTTGTCTAGCGTCAGCCCGAGCTGAACAGAGAGGCCCTGGGTGAGTTTGGGAAGGGGCATCCATACTATTTTCTCTTTTTATGTTATATAGGAAAAGATTTTAAGGGGTAACTGATATTAGATTTGCTTATTATAAAAAGGACCAAAGCTGCGTATCTTTCTGTATCACTGAAACAGTCAGCTAGAAATAATGTGTTTGTAACTAATCCCCGGGTACCTGCTTGAAATATTATTACGATTGGTAGTAAAGTGAAAATGCCGAGTCATGTAGTCTCCATGTAAGGTTGGGGACCAGGGGAGGAAAACTTTCAAATTTTCAAGCATTTTCAGAACGCGATGCCTCAGCCCTCAGAATATGCGCTGTGAGATCTGGAAGAGCTTTCAGAGACATCCCAGCGTACTTTACAGATGTGGCCAAAGAGCTTGGCAAATTCAACCATCGGCAGCAAGACAAAGGACTGGGACTTAGGTCTCCAGCTTCTAACATGATGCTCTTCCGCCTTCTTGGACCTGTGGCTAAAATCAACAATAGTCCACTTTCTCACTCTTTTAGCAGGGACCAACCGCCGGGCCAGTCTTCTCCTCAACAATTTTGTCGTTTCGGTTCCCCATTGCCCCAACTTGATCTCAGGTTTGTACTGGAATTGAGTCCAAACAGGATAAAATACCATGAGAAGCTTTGTTCAGATTGCTGCAGCCTGGCCAGAGACAGGAAATTCTAGAAACCATGAGAGAGTGCCTGTTCTGACGAGAATTCCAGCAGAGTTTGGTTCAGTTCAAGCAAGTTCCAAAACAAAAGAAAAACCCTTACATGATCTGCCAATATTTCTATGGTGCTTCTCCAAAACAAACAAATTTACATCCCCCTGCCTAGAGCCCATCCACTGCCCAAGCTTCCCTGGCAGCCCCTCTCTCTGTATCAGAAGAGGGCTCGTGATGGGAAGTCTCAGCTGTGGGGACCTTTGTGAAGCTGCTGCTTGTCCTGAGCCTTGAGGATAACTCTGACAGTGAGCACTTTCCTGAGGCTTTACCGTGGAAAGCTGTTGAGTTTCATTTTTCCTGTGCTGGGTAATATGCCAACATTAATTGATATGATGCTGTCATTCTCGCACCCTGTAAAAGAAAATCACTACAAGTTCATGGTTTAATCTTTGCTCATAGGAGACGTAATAAAAGCTCTAACTCCGAAAAAAGAGAGGGGAGCATTGTTAATCACTCTGTCAGTGCAAAAAGAATGTTTCTGTGGTGCAGTTGTTCACAGACTTTAGATAAATTTGAAGAAGAGGCCCAATTCTCATCTATGCTCCAGAGGCCATATTGTTTTGCAGACGGTGGAATAAATAAAATATTTCCTGAAGAGCGAACACGTGCAGGAAAGAGCAGAGCGTGAGGATACGCTGCAGTAAGACAGGCTAGCCAGATGTCAGCGCTGACCTCCCCTCACTGGAATCTGATTGACATTGGGGTTGGATTTCTCCAGCTGTTTGGAAGAACTACATGGGAAGTCGACTCTTTCCCAAGCTAAAGGGGGCCACCTGCAAAATATCCCCTTCATTACCGTTGGGATTTCCATTGTGTGTATTTCTGAGATCCCGGATCCCTATTTTTCAATGTATAGAAATGTTATAAAAAGGATTACAGATTTATCAGGAACCAGATCTTCTAAAGAGAGCTCTGTGTTGTTTCCACCATGATATATACTGTGAGGGTCAGCAGGACCCAACTGAATCCATATTTAATATTTCGCTTCAGGATAATTTGAACTGTGGATGGCACATCCTGAAGCCAACAAACCAACAAAAAGTATACATACACACACACACACGCACACGTGTTTACAAAAGTGGTACGTGTATTGTGAACAAGTTCCTGCAAATGAAAACCATCTATAAAACTGTCCACTGCAGCCAATGGAACACTAATTAGAATCATTTCTGGAAACTATTGTCTCAAGAAAATGGTAGTTCCAGGAAGCCTTGTAGATTTTATTTATTTATGTATTTATTTATGTAGATTTTTATCACTGCAGCCTTGGCTAAAATTAGCATTGAGAAGCAAGGACAGCAAAATCGCATATTTTAAATATGCCTTAAAACTGAGCATTAGTCATAATAAAACACCAGATACCCCAGGATTCAAACCCAGCAACTCTGTAAAAACCACAGAAATGTGGACCTCATGTATGGATCACTTAGCTGAAATTTACCTTTGCATTATCTACAAAATAAGGGGTTTGGTAGTAAATTGAGAATGCAAATTAAATTGCAGGCCAAGGTTTAAAGAGAACAAACTGGCTTCAAACAGACCCTTAAGCATTTTAGAAGCAGCTATTTACATATAAGCAATTAATGCCTGAATTACAAATCATTCTTATCTGTTCATTAAAACAAGCTCCCCAGGACCTCCATTAGACTTTAAAAAAATCTAGATATATCAATCGTATACATTTGAAAATGGAACATATTCCAGTGTTCACCCTTCACTAACTCAGATTGTTCTTTTGGACAGTCTGGGTGAGGAAGGGTTTTGTTTGCTCTCCCAGCAGAAACAGCTCTTAATGATGGCACTGACAGTGATCCCTGGTGTCATGGGGATTTAGAAATGACCTCCTCCGAGTGTGAAAGCCGGTCACAGAGGAGAGAGCTACTTATGTGCTGTAATTTAAGGGGTTCACCTGGCCCCAAATGCGGCTCCACTCGTGTTTCCAGCATTTCACATTTCTGTGATTGGACTCCTTTTGGATGACGACAAATAGCTCTTTTCAAGGGCTATTTTCAATTGACCCTTGTGTCAATGGACACACATCCTCAGAGGAGACAATGCAGGAGCACAGATGGGTTCGGGGCAGCAGAGGCACCCACGAATGGACAGTGTGGTTGGGAAGGACTGGTCTGACTCGCCAGATCTTTATTCTTTATTCTCAGTGCTAAGAAGAGAGTGTGTGTAGATATGGACAGCTCAGTGGTTATAGGCGAACAGAGAAGATGATGAAAGGAAGTGCTAAGTACAAGCTGTGCTGACTCCGTAATTGTGCTCAAAGGCCAGTGTTGGTTCCAGCTCACAGATGAGCTCCATCACTCCCAGCAGGTTGGCTCCAAGGAGGGGTGGGGGGTTTCTAAACTCTTGGCCTTAGCTTTTTCAAGGCTGAAGCTCTGCCTCAGGCCAGTCCATCCCATGTGGCTTCTTCTAACTCTTGGTAAGCCCCCTACAACATTGAGAGCCTGAGTTTAAATTCCCATATGCTTTCTAGGAAGATACTCCATCACCCCTGGTCAAGCATGGCTCTCACTTCCACGTAAATGTCTGGACTTCTGTAAGAAAAATTTTCAAAATTAAAAGTCAAGCCCAAGCAAAGTATTTCTGGGATACTATGAAACATGGTTGGCAAGTATGACTTTTCACATGCTGAGAAGTCAAATACATAAAAAAAAGCCCAGGCATTTTATATGACCTCTTGAACATTTACACATTGTCCAAAGATTTTAATGTAAATGTTATTTTAGCCTGAGGTGATGTACCTATTAAAAACCATATGATAGATAATACAACCAAATAGATGTTTTAAGACATAATTATCTATTGGCCAGTTATTTTTTGTACTTAAAAAAAAAAAGCAGGAACATATTTTTTTAATTTAAAAAATTTTAATTTCAGTGCAGTTAATATACACGGTTATATTAGTTTCACGTGTGCAAAATAGTGATTCCAAAGTTCCAAATATTACTCAGTGCTCATCAAGTATACTCTTAAACCTCATCACATAAGTCACCCACCCCCGCCCCCTGCCCTGGTAGCCATCACTATTTTCTCTATAGTTCAGAGTCTGTTTTTTGGTTTGTTTCTTTTTATTCTTTGCTCATTTTCTGTTTGTTTGTTTGTTTGTTTTTTAAATTTTTTTTATTTATTTATGATAGGCACACAGTGAGAGAAAGAGACAGAGACACAGGCAGAGGGAGAAGCAGGCTCCACGCACCAGGAGCCTGACGTGGGTCTTGATCCCGGGTCTCCAGGATCACGCCCTGGGCCAAAGGCAGGCGCCAAACCGCTGCGCCACCCAGGGATCCCTGTTTGTTTGTTTCTTAAATTCCACATATGAGTGAAATAAGGTGTTTGTCTTTCTCTGACTGGCTTATTTTGCTTAGCATGATACTCTACCCATGTCACTGCAAATGAAAAGATTTCATTCTTTTTTTTTTTTTTTACAACTGAGTAATATTGCAGTGTGTGTGTGTGTGTATAAAATATATATGTAACATATGTATTATTTATATATATTAAATATATATGGGGATCCCTGGGTGGCTCAGTGGTTTGGCGCCTGCCTTTGGCCCAAGGCATGATCCTAGAGACCTGGGATCGAGCCCCATGTCAGGCTCCCTGCATGGAGCCTGCTTCTCCCTCTGCCTGTGTCTCTGCCTCTCTGGCTCTTTATGTCTATCTTGAACAAATAAATAAAATCTTTTAAAAAAAATTTAAAAAATATATGTCATGAGCATGTTAGGAAGGCACATCATTTATTGGAAAGACTGTCTTTTTTCCATTGGACATTGTTTCCTGCTTTGCCAAAAAATAATCACATAGTTATCAGTTCATTTTTGGGTTTTCTATTCAGTTCCACTGATCTATGTGTCTATTTCTGTGCCAGTACCACACTGTTTTGACTACTAGAGCTTTGTAATATAACTTAAGTCTGGAATTGTGATGCCCCCAGATTTGCTTTTCTTTTTAAAGGTTGTTTTGGCTATTTGGGGCCTTTTGTGCTTCCATACAAATTTTATTTTATTTTTATTTATTTATTTTTTTAAAGATTTTATTTATTCATGAGAGACACACAGAGACAGAGGCAGAGACATAGGCAGAGAGAGAAGCAGGCTCCATGCAGGGAGCCCAATGTGGGACTCGATCCTGGGACTCCAGAATCAGGCCCTGGACCAAAGGCAGACACTCAACCTCTGAGCCACCCAGGCATCCCCCATACAAATTTTAGAATTGTTTGTTCTAGCTCTGTGAAAAATGCTAACATATTTTGATAGGGTTTGCACTGAATGTGTAGATTGCTTTGGGTAGTATAGACATTTTAACATTTGCTCTTTTAATCTGTGAGCATGAAAAGTTTTTCCATTTCTTTATGTTATTGTTGTCAATTTCTTTCATCCACATAGTTTTCAAAGTATAGGTCTTTCACATCTTTGGTTAATTTATTCCTAGGAATTTTACTGTTTTTGGTGCAATTGTAAATGGGATTGTTTTCTTTTTGGGGGGGTGATTGTTTTCTTAATTTCTCTTTCTGCTGCTTTATTATTAGTGTACAAAAACGCAACAGACTTCTGTACTTTGATTTTGTATCCTGAAACTTTACTAGATTCATTTATCAATTCTAATAGTTTTTTGGTGGTCTTTAGGGTTTTATATAAAAAGTATCATGTCACCTTCAAATAGTGAAAGTTTTATTCCTACCTTACCAATTCAGATGCCCTTTATTTCTTTTTTGTTTGTTTGTTTGATTGCTATGGCTAGGGCTTCCATTACTAGGTTGAATAAAAGTGGGGAGAGTAGACACCTTTATCTTATTCCTAACCTCAGGGTAAGAACACTCAGGTTTTCCCTATTGGGTATGATGTTACCTGTTTTTCTTATAAGGCCTTTATTATGTTGAGGTATGTTCCCTCTAAACCTACTTTGTCAAGAGTTTTTATCATGAATCGATATTGTACTTTGTCAAATGGTTTTTCTACATCTGTTGAAATGATCATATGGTTTTTGTTGTCTCTCTTATTGATGTGATGTATCACCTTTATTGATTTGCAAATATTAAATCACCTTTGCATCTTGGGAATAAATCCCACTTGATAGTCATGAATAATTTTTTTAACGTATTGTTGGATTTGATTTACTAGTATTTTATTGAGGATTTTTAAAAAGATTTTTTTTTTTTATTTGACACAGAGGGTGAGGGAGAGAGAGCAATCAGGAGACAAAGGGAGAGAGAGAAGCAGACTTCCCACGAGCAGAGAGCCCGAGGCAGGACTTGATCCCAGGACTCCAGGATCATGACCAGAGTTGAAGGCAGACACTTAACACTTAATCCTTTGTTGAGGATTCTTGCATCTATATTCATCAGAGATATTGACCTATAGTTCTCTAGTTTTGTGGTGTCTTTATCTGGTTTTAGTATCAGAGTAATTCTGGCCTTATAAAATGAGTTTGGAAGTTTTCCTTCCTCTTCTATCTTATGGAATAGTTTGAGAAGAATAGGTATTAACTTTTCTTTAAACATTGGGTCGAATTTGTGAAACTGTCTGGTCGAATTTGTGAAACTGTCTGGTCCCAAAAATTTCTTTTTTGGGAGTTTTATGATTGCTGATTCAATTTCATTCCTAGTAATCAGTCTGTTAAAATATTCTTTTCTTCCTGTGTTAGTTTTGGGAGGTTATATGTTTCTAGGAATTTATTTATTTCTTCAAGATTGTCCAATTTGTTGGCATATAATTTTTCATAATACTCTCTTACAATCCTTTGTATTTCCATGTTGTCAACTATTATTTCTCCTCTTTCATTTCTGACTTTATTTATTTGAATCCTCTCTCTCTCTCTCTCTCTCTCTCTCTCTCTTTGATGAGTCTGGCTAAAGGTTTATCAATTTTGTTGATCTTCCCAAAGAACCAGCTGCTGGTTTCATTGATCTCTTGGTGTTTTGTTTGTTTGTTTGTTTCTATATCACTTATTTTTGCTTTTCCTTCTGATGGTCTGGGGTTTTGTTTGTTGTTTGTTTGTTGTTATTCTTTTCCTAGCTCCTTTAGGTATAAATTAGGGTTTTTTATTTGACATTTTTCTTGCTTCTTGAAATAGGCCTGTATTGCTATTAATTTCCCTCTTAGAACAGTTTTTGCCATATTCCAGGGATTTTGGATCATTGTGTTTTCATTTTCATTTCTCTCCATGTAATTTTTTATTTCTTTGATTTCTTGGATGACCCATTCATTGTTTAGCAGCATGTTGTTTAACCTCCATGTCTTTGTGGTCTTTCCAGATTTTTTCTTGTCACTGACTTCTGGCTTCATTCCATTGTGGCCAGAAGAGATGCATGGTATGACTTTGAATTTAAAATTTAAATTAAAAATTTGTTGGACTTGCTTTGTGGCCTAATATGTGATTATTCTGGAGAATATTCTATGTGTACGTAGAAGAATGTGTATTCTGCTGTTTTAGGATAGCATGTTCTGAATATATCTATTGAATCCATCTGGCCCAGCATGTCATTCAAAGCTACTGCTTCACTTCCTGGTCGATTTTGTGTTTTCATGATTGACATGTCTATTCATGTAAATGGTGTGTTGAAGTACCTTACTATTATTGAATTACTATTTATTATTCCTTTAGTTTTGTCATTAACTGCTTAATGTATTTGGGGGTTCCCATGTTAGATGTGTAAATATTTACAATTGTTATATCTTCTCGATGGGTTGTCCCCTTTATGATTATATAGTGTCCTCCTTTGCCTCTTGTTAACAGTCTTTGTTTTAAAGTCTATTTTATTCTCCTAGTAAAATTTATTCTAGTTCCATCCACATCATTTCAAATGGCGAGATTTCATTCTTTTTGATGGCTGAATAATATTCCATTATATATGTGTGTGTGTATGTATATATGTATATGATGTATATAATGTACGTATGTGTGTATATATATGTGTTTGTGTGTGTGTGTATAAAAAAAGAAAAAAAGAGAGAGTGGAAAACAAGCCATAAGTGACTTAATGATAGAGAATAAACAGGATTGATGAAGGGAAGTGGTTGGGGGGATGGAGTAGGTGGATGATGGGTTATTAAAGAGGGCTTGTGATGAGCACTGGGTGTTGCATGTAAGCGATGAATCACTGAATTCTACTCCTGAAACCAATATTGCACTGAATGTTAAATAACAGAATTTAAATAAAAAAATTAAGTGTATTTTGTTCCTAGAAGTATTGCTAACCCAGCTTTTTTTTTATACCCTTTTGCATAATGTTTCTCCATCCCCTCACTTTCAACCTGCAGGTGTCTTTAGGTCTCAAATGAGTCTCTTGTGGGCAGCATATAGATGGGTCTTGTTTTTTATTAACTCTGTCACCCTGTCTTTTGGTTAGCACATTTAGTCCATTTACATTCAAAGTAATTATTTATAGATATGTATTTATTTTCATTTTGTCGCTTGCTTCATGGCTGTTTTTATAGTTTTTCTCTGAACCTTTCTTCTCTTCCTCTCTTTCATCATTGGTTGGCTCTCTTTAGTGATATACATGGATTCCTTTTTCTTTATTCTTTACATATCTATTATTGGTTTTTGATTTAGAGTTACCATTCAGTTTGTATATAACATCTTTTGCAGATACCAGTCTCTATTTAGTTGATGGTTAAGTAATTCTGAAGCCATTCTTTAAAGTTGGAATGTCTTTTAAAGGAAAGCCTAGTCTTCCTTAGAGAAGGCAAGTGACAATCCTGCCTTACTTCCATTGCAGACAATATTATCCAATCTTAGAAATGTCTTCTACTTCTCAGGCAGGTGTATGTCAGGCAAATGACAGGCGACTCATATTGCCTTCTTTGCTAACTGGACAATTTCTATGAATGACCAATCCGTATAAATTGCTCACTATTTATATAACCACAGCATTTGTTTTCCGTTTCCTTTTCTATGAAACAGAGCTATTGGTTTTTATTCCTGGGAGAATTCTACTGGATGTTTTGATATGTGAAATGGTTTTGGGGATCATGTTAGACATACAAGTAGGAGAAGGTCACCTGTATTCAAGAACTCAAGCCTATCAAGGAAGATTTTCTATGTATAAAATACCTGTGCTCCTACCACCCCAGAGAGAAATGGTGAAAGGAATTTTGAGATGCCTGATAAGGCTCTTGGAATACTCAGTTAAGACTCTTAAGATGCTTGAACACAAAGAGAAGCACAAAATAGTTCAACTGAATGGGTGTGAGAAAGAGGAATCAGATTGTCTCTAGAAGGACAAGAACTTGCCACGTGGTAGAGACTTTGAAGAACATACATCCCTTTCCAAGATATCAATAAGGAATACTGTTGGTGTGATTCAATCACTGCTAATCACTGCTAATCTTTCTGTCCTCAGAACAAATGCTGAGTGCCAAGTGTACAGGTCATCTGTGGTACCTGCTGGGATTAGCAGTGATATGGTGACAGAAGCACAAAGAAGCCCAGGTCGCAGGGTCCTCTCAGTAGAAGGACTTGGAATTCAGTAACAAAGTGGGGTAGTGTCTCAACAATAAACACCAATGTGATTGTCACCCAAGACCTGGATGATCTCCAGACTGATAGAGCCTGAGAAACCAGGAGTTAGGTGTTATACAATGTTTTCTAAATCCAATCATAAATACAACACAAATATACACATTATCCTAGATCTCACCACCTGTTACTCTTGATCCCCTAAGTCAGGCATATGCAGAGGGACAGGGGAAGACAAAATTCTGTTGTCTCTAAACAGAACTCTCTTTTTCACTGTCTACTTGAAACTTTAAAGTGGGCTGAATGTTCTATTAGTTACCCCACTCAGAACTCTCAGTACTAATAAATTGCTAATTTGATTTGATTCCTAATGGGAAGGTGCTGAAGATGAGAATGTCAAGTGCAAGTCAGCTGGTTGGTGTGAAATATGCCTATAGAAGCATTTGGAGCTTTAACTCTACAATTATTTTTCTCTTTGGCATTTTGAACCAAGCAGTGTGAATACTGAAATTCAATCTAGAATAGTAATGGCCCTGAGCCTCAGAAGCAGAAACAGGGCACATCCTCCCCACATATCACTTGCTTTCCCTGGCCCCCCATTCTTGGTAGTGTCTGACTCTTAAACTCTAAACAGAGCTTATTGCTGATGATGTAAAGATGCCTGATCAGAACAATTGTCCCATCAACTTTAGGAGAGAAATTCAACATTAAGATCAAGAACTTTTATTTATTTTTTTCCAAAGTTGCTGGATTTTTCAACCCATTCCTATAATACTACCAAAAAGAAAAACAAAATGATGGCAAAAGGAAAGAAAAACAAATATGCTAATTTCACCTGAAATTTTACTTCTCTTCCTTGTCCATCTGCATCTTTTCCCAAGAGGTTGCTGATCTTAAATCTGAGATAATTTTACTTTGTCACAATAAGGCTTTGCACTAGAAATTATTGTGTTTTGTTAGAAGAGTGTCTCCATCTGATTTTGAAAAAGTCTGAACATAATCATAAAGAAAGTCTCTTGACTAAAGATGTTTCTGAAAGATTCCTCAGAAATTTTGCTAGTTGGTGATTAAGGTAGCCTGATTATAAATACCAAATTAGCCAGGGCTCACTGGATTAGGGGCAGAAGATAAATAGCATGATTGTGAATTTGATAATAAAGAGAACACTTAGGGAAGGAAATAAGAATTGCACACATGTCAGCATTGAACCGGAACCATATTTGCCCCCATGTGATGCTGTGCAAAAGCTTTTAAACCCAGTGTCTTTGGCCAAAATGCCTGGCCTTGGTTGTCAGTGGACCACATGTAAATACCAAATGAAAAAGGAGGACCCAAGGCCTGGCTCCCATCCCATGAGATGCTGGAAGATCTGCTAATATTAGAGAAAAATTGTTTGGCAGGAGCATAAAATACTATGTTTATTGGTCAGTGTGGTCACGTTTTTATTGAGGAAATAGATTATCCAGACGTGTACTGTTTATAGTTCTGTTAGAATGGAAGGGTTGTTCCTAGATCACATAACTTCATTGTCAAAATGCAGTCCCAGTAGTCTTCCTTAAGAAGATGGACCAGGTCCTGAAGCCCAGCTCTCAATTCATTCATTCATCCATTCATCCATTCATTCATTCATTTGCCAATGACTGAGAGCCAGTGATGTGCAAAGACATATTAAATTTGATTATATAAACAGAAAATCAAACAAATGATCTGGCTGAGGATATAGCCACAGAAACAGATAATTATTAGTTTGAATCCCCATATGAAATTACCACTTTTATGTCAAAAATGATTAATATAGGCAATTTCATGTGATATAATCTTTTTAATACAGTTTGTTAAGCTTAGTGACAGAAATATGCATAGAGTTTTTGCTGTTGTTTGCCTGTTTGTATTTAGCATAAGAAAAGAAAACTTGAGCTGGAGACTAGATTTGAGAGCTGGGATGAGCACACCTGAGTAGGTTTGCTGGAGGACACCTGGTTACAACAGATGAAGGAGATGTGGATCATGCATTTGAGAGAAGCTCCTGGACCAGATTTTCTTTAGAAAATTATCCTGAAGTGGCCTGAGTTATTTAATTAGGGAAGTTGTTCAAAAAGAGAAGAACATTAGGACAGACATGCTGATGCCCTAGGGTACCGACACAGATGCCAACAAATATCTAATTGACCTCTTG
The DNA here is from genome assembly GCF_053574225.1 of Canis aureus. Taxonomy (NCBI): domain Eukaryota; kingdom Metazoa; phylum Chordata; class Mammalia; order Carnivora; family Canidae; genus Canis; species Canis aureus. The sequence continues at coordinate 1,924,257 of NC_135615.1, read as the reverse complement.
ACTTCTTTGTTCTTACTGACATGGAGTGTTCCTCACCCTCTATTCACCTACCTGCCACCTTAATTCATGATCAGAAATCCCTGCTATAAGCAGTAAAAGGACCTTGAGCACCTTAGGATTCATGGTCTTAAGCGAAGAGCTCTGTTGCTTCCCAAGAATGGCATCATCAGCAGTAGATCTTGACTCTTGCCTTCCAAAATAGTCCTTATACATAGTCTCTGGGTTCTAAGCCCTGATTCGTTCATCCAAGGTTGATGACTCCAAGCCTATAAATGCTGACCTTGGCTGGATTTAGTATTTGGCCTCAGCCTTCCAAAATCTCTTGGTTTTCATTTCCTGACTTTGAAAACCTCCACTGTTAATTCAACAAGTTCCTGCCATGTAGTTGCAGGCCTTATTGTCAGTTTCTGCTTCCCATTCTAAGTGAACAGTCCCAAGTCCTGAAAAAAGCCATTTTGAAGATCTAACACAAGAGCACAGGGACTAAAGCATGTTGAGTTAGAATCCCGTAAACCCTTGCAGCAACACGGAGTTCTCTTAAAAGTTCATTGAAAGAGTGTTACCGCATCACTGTCTGGGAAGCCCTGCATGGTTCAGGCTGCCAATGGTTTCACTTTACACTCTGTGGCTGACCACACAGACAGTTAAGGGAGGAAAGAACAAGCTTGCAGCCTAATAATTCATTAGAACTGGAAAATGTGTAGCTCATGAAGATAAAAGGTTGTATACATAGACATATTTCTGGATATGCATTGCCATAAATGATGAGAAAGAAAGCATAACAGTTAAGAGGAATTGTATCCTCCAGGGATACTCTGGAAGGCTCTCTGCATCACAGGTTGGGCTTTTGGACTTAATGCCTCTTAAGGTTTCATCCCATTCTATGATCCCGTGACTTGTAAAAGCTTGCTTATTTATTTATTAATTTATTTATTTTTCCAAATGTGAAATAGGATCCTTTGTTACCTAACATCCTGAAAGTCACATTACTCTACGTTCCATGCAGCGTGTGCTGATTTCTGGGGACATTTTAATTTATGTACTACCCCAAGCTTTTAATCTTTCCAAAACAGGCCTGTGACCCATTGACAAAAGCAGAGCGTGTCTGTGGAGGGTGATCCAGAGCCCGGCATCATAATGTGCTTTGAGAGACAATTGGAGCTGCCATTTGTGGACATCCTTTTTGTACTTTTTCCTGCTATCAAGGAATAATCACTTTCTGTGTGGGCAAACACGTTTTGATGCTTCATTGTTACCTTTTTAGTAAAGCCTACCAGTAACTTGTTTTCTATAATGACAAGATGCATCCCAAATTACTCTAAAGATGGTATTGATTTTCCTACAAATAATAAGTCCAGCCGCAGGAGAACCATAAAACTTCAAGTTGTTGCTTCAGTGAGTGTTACTGAGTGTAATGTCAGTAGCTTTGGTTTTTATTTAATTTTGTGATTAAAGTTTTTATTGATTTCCCTGCAGGGTAGAATATATCAATACCTTTGGTCTCAAAGGAGCATTCAGTAACAAGAAAACATAAAAGGACTCAAGTACAGAAAACTGGTGCTATATTTTAAAATTTAAGAAACTGCCTCTATGAATCCCCAAGGTGTATCTTTGGAACTAATTTTGGATGGGGCCACTCTGCCTTGTGTGTTAGCTAATCCCTCTGGTAGTAGCTGGTTCATAGGCCTATGAAGTTTAGTTGAGAAATGCTTAGCTAGTAGTTATGAGAGCTAAACTACTTTGCCAGGAGATGATGCACCAGCAAGTGAATCACACTCTGCGTTATCATAAATCATGCGTGTTCCTTTCTCTTCTCCAGAGAAGGAATAGCCTGATGTTACCCAATCTACAGAGGCCCCATGGGAAGCCCTGTGTGTATGAGAGAGATTGTTCTTCTCAGAGGCATTGCATCATTGAGAAACATGGTCAATGCTGAGCCTGGATCTCTGACTCAGAATGGACCCATTTGATCCTGGAACATCCATTAAACTATACAGGAAATGTGTGGTTTCCTTTAAAGTTAGAAAGGGTTACGCTACTGTCAAAGGCACCAAACTTTGTGTGCTATCTTCTCTCTGCAAACCCGGGAGCCCAACAGGGTGCCTTCCCTTTTGTGGGATGGGCATGGGGGATGTTCCCTTAACTCTGAACTACTTCCTATTACACAGATGGATTGGTTATCTATCCTTAACACATACAGTTAAAATTAATGTTTCACAGGTGACATTTTATGTGATCTTCCTAATGGTTCCACTGGGGCAGGATTTTCCCATCCTTATTCTACTCACTAGGAAACAAAGACTCTGAGGGATGCTAAAGGTGTGTTTCCTGTCTTGCAGGTAGCAGACAGCAGAGCTAAAAATTAAACCTAGGTCTCTGGTCTACTGACCCTTCCATCCAGTCTATCACACTGTAGTCACACAAATCAACCAGCCTTAACTTATTGGCCTTGGCAGATTAGTTTGGCCGGATTTTGTTTTTTTCTGTGTGAGTTGACGGCTTGCCCTGGTGTGTGCACACCATGGGGGCCTGGTCACCTGCTACTCTGCCTTGCACACTGGTCCACATGTCTGTAGCCTCTGTCTTTCTAGTAACCCGGGGAGCCCATCCTCAGAGCAGAGCCTGTTCTAGCAGAGAGGCAGGGCAACCTTCCGTGCTGGAGAAATGGAAATGTGAACAAAGATACCAGCTGGGCAGATTTTGCAAGCTGACCAGTCCTTCTCCTGCAAGCAGAAAGACACAGCAGCTCTGACTCCCTTCTTCCTCCTTAAAAACACATTCCCCTTTGTTTGAAATCCTGACCAGTTTTTAAAAGAATAGAGCAGGGTGATCTCTGTGGCACACAATCCTGAAAATATAACAGAGTGTCCTGCAGCTGGGGAGAGAGCCAGGAAATGGAGTTTGATGGCTGTTCATCAACAAAAACAGTATTAAAAGGAGGCCCTGTGCTCTGGCCTCACTATCATTCCCTTGCCTTTGCTGTTTCATTCTGCTTTGAGAAAAACAAAGAGAAAGGGAAATGTCGGTTACAGTCAAAAATAAGGAGGAGATCCCTGCTTGATTTTCACTACTAGAAATGAAATCCATATTCTCATTTGATCCTCCAACCATCCATTTGAACATGCAGGTGAGCAGGAAAAGGTCCGTGGTGAGCAGAGCAGCCCCAGAGGGCTTTGTGGCATCAACTCCAAGAACACAGACTCCCAGGGGCAGCAGCCTCATGCCTGGGCAGGCAGTACAAGATGGTCAGGAGCCACGGGAGAGGCCAACAGATAGAGAAGTGAGTTGGCTCACACATATTTGCCCACTCTTCTCAGATTGAAGGATCCATACAAATGACCTTTTGCTTAAGCTACTGCTAAGGAGGGCACTTGATGGGATGAACTCTGAATGTTAAACTATATGTTGACAAATTGAATTTAAATAAAAAAATTTAAATATATATATGGCTGGTGCTAGGGTAAAGCGTTAAATGCCAGGCCTACCCCTGGGGCTACTATTGGGCATCAACTCTGAACAAGTGCTTCTTGAGTTAACTAATCCTATTTTTTTCCCCACAAAGACCCCATGGAATAACACGGAAGGAAGGTGAAGGAGAAGGGTCTGTAGCCTCTGCCGCCTGTCAGGGTCCTTGACCATCGAAGTGAGGGGCGCAGGGAAGGGATCGGGGAAGGGTGGAGGAACAAGGCGGTGGGAGGGTTCGCAGCTCCTGCCCGGAACCTCAGCTGGGTCAACTGGCTTTCCCCAACCCACCTGGTTGTCCTGTTTCTGTCGCTGTTGTGAAAATCAGCCCTGCAAAACCCTTGGGCTTTTTTCAAAATACCCTGAGAATAGGCCAAAGAAAAGGGCAGAGAGTGGTGTTGCTGGGACAATGCCAAGACAAAGAAACTTTTAGATTTCTGGGGACAAAAGGCCATGTGAAAGGAATTTTCCTTTTCTTGCACGCGCACACACACACACACACACTCACACGTACGTGCACATACACTAAAATTCAACAGAGGATGTATGTGTGCATGTGGCTGGCAGAAGTCTGATTACTCAGCGAACAGCATCAGCTTTAAATTAAAACAATTTCAAATGTAGAAACGTGGAATGGGATGTGATTTTTTTTTTTTTTTTTTTTGAATGGAACACAATCTTGCAATGAGCACAGGGACAGTAAATGGGGAACTGGGGGCAGAGCCATTTCGAAAAGTGAATCCAGACCATCTGGAGCCAAGGACTAGAAGGGTCAAGAAAGCTGCAAGCACATGGGCCCCGAGTTTCCTCTTGGATGGGGAAGGCCCGGCGGGGGAGGCGGCCCGGGGTGGAAGCCGCCCGGTCCACAGGCCCACGGCAGGCTCTGTGGTCCCCGAGTCCCGAGTCGGTGCCACCCCCCACCCCCCACCCCCCACCCCCAGTGAAGACAAGAAGGAGAAACAGAGCCCGGGCCTGCCGGCTCCTGGGCCTGCCTCTGCCTGCAGATCTACAGATCGGACGCCAGGAAATGAGCGAGGCTCCGCGGAGAGCAGTTGCGGGATGGAGAGGAAGCGGGACCCGGCAACGGGGGAAGGGGGGGCGGGGGTAAGGGAAAGAGTGTGTTTGGTTAATGTTGATCTATTGAAGGTCAGCGATCGATCGATGTTTGCAAGAGTCCTGGGGCTGCACTCACGGGACGTCGGAGGACTAATGGGATCCAGTCCCCCGCGCAGGGCCCAGGGATTGCGATTGTTCAGAGCTCAAAGGGCAGCGCGATCCCTGCGGCTGGAGCGTCCTGGCAGCCCCCGCAAGGAGACCCAAGGCTTGGCATTGTTTGCCACGGGCAGACGGTGTGGTGTATTGATTCTCAGCTCCGTCTGGGCAGAGAGACCTTGAGTCTCTCCTCCTGGCAAAGCTGATCAAATGATGTCCCGGGCAAGTAACCTCAGTGCCTTCATCTGTAAATGGGATATAGGTAGTTTGTAGAATATTTTAAAGACTGAGCCTTTTACCCAACATGTAACAACTTCTGAAGAAGGAATATTACCATTTATCCAGTCATTTCCTCTTTTCACAGTGACAAACAACACTTGAATAAATATCTTTGTGTATAAATCTGTCTGAATCTCTATTTCTCTGGTGGACATTTTTAAAATTGGGTACACTGAATCAAAAAATAGGAACTTTGTGACACCTGGGTGGCTAGCGGTTGAGTGTCTGCCTTTGGCTCAGGTCATGATCTCCCGGTCCTGGGACTGAGTCCCACATCAGGCTCCCTGCGGGGAGTCTGCTTCTCCCTCTGCCTGTGTGTCTGCCTCTCTCTGTGTCTCTCGTGAATAAATAAAATCTTTAAAAAACATATAAGTTTTTTGCAGGTGGTAGATAAGTCTGCCCGATGAGTTGCCATCATGATTCTGCCGACATCCCTGCCTGTGTAGAATAGCCTTGATGATCCTGGGTTGAGCCACTTAAATTCATTCCACTGGCATATATATATTTACTGGGGGGTTAGTAAATGGTACCAGTTTGTTAGTTACTGGGGGTTAGTAACTTGGTACCAGTTTTCTGGGTGCTTGCAATGCAGCCACAAACAACAACAAAAAGAATTTCCTGTCCTCAAGACACTCAGCTCCTGTGGGAAGACAGAGAAAATAAATAAATACATAGTAGACTGTTATTCAGGGATAAGTTCCGTGAAGAAGGGAAAGCAAGGCAAAGGGCTGGTGGGGTGATGCTGTTTCAGGAAACTAAGCAGTTGAGGAAACACCTGAGGCCAGAACAGAGAGAAGGGAAGCCTTGTGAGGATCCAAGGAAGTAGCAGTCCGGACAGCAGGGAGAGCAGGTACAAGGGCCCTGAGGTTGGCACTGTGGGCCTGGTTTCTTGGGCTGGCCAGGAAGCTACTAAGTAGGGCAGCAAGAGGGGGAAGGAGCTGAGGAGGTATTTGGAGTGGCAGCCAGTGGGCAGGAAGTGATGGAGGGCTGTTCCTAGTGGGACAAGTCCCGAAGCTTCTAGGCGGAGGACAGACTGTGCTGTGCAAATTTTATCAGCATTACTTAGGCCGCCGTATGCATCTTAGCTAACACTATAGGGTGGCAAGTATGGAAGCAAAACCGGTTAGCAGGTGGTGTGCTAGCTGCTAATTTGATGGACAAGAAACATATTTCTCCTTATCATCTGTGTTCTTAATTACTGATGAGGCCGCCTATTGAGCATTTGCATGAAGTCTTCTGTGGGCAGCGGGCTGATTTTAGCCTTCTCCCAGGACCACCCCTCCTCCACCTTCAGTGGGATGAAGACCTTTCAGCTCCTACCCTAAAGAGGGACTTAAAAGGCAGTTGCTAGATGGTTCCATCCAGTTTCGAGTCTATGTGGTCTCCATCTTGGAGGCATTTGGGGAGAGTTCTGTGGTTCTGTTTCTGGTTTCTCTCACTGATTTTTAACAGCCTGTGTTTAAAATATGTCCTTTATTAAGTTGTGATTGCACAAATTGGGGAACGGGATGACTTTGGATGTATTAAAGCTGAAAATTCAGGCTGGATAAATATTACATTGGATTTACTCTTTTATTATGCTTTTAATCATTCTCTGAATGCTTTTTCAAGAACTGCTGGCATCTCAGGAATGGAGAATCTTTCAGCATCATGCTCTTTAAATGCAAAAAAAAAAAAACTACTAGATAAACTGAATCTTTAAAATAACTAAACGAAAGTGTGCATTTGTTATGCAACATCACACAATTGTTCCATTGGCACACCTTCCTAATGGCTTCTTTATGCAAACGTTATCGCCTTTGTGCCATTTGCCACTTCTGTTTCCAGTACATTTATTTCAATGAAGACTGCTGAAAACCTTGCAAGTTGTTGGGGAGCCCGGCCCTTTTCTTCTGCGTGTGCCAGGGTGTGCATTTACATGAAGAACTTGTCTAAACCACCACCAGTGAGATAGGGAAGGAGCACCCTCCCTGCTTGAAGCTGGGGTCTGTCTGCCTGCAAGAATGCCTGGTGCACGCAATTCATTTCGGGTATTTCAAATACGTACCAAGGTAGTTAATTAAATGCACGGAACCAGGGCTTACCCTGAAACTGGTCTTGGGAGGAGCTTAACTTCAGGCCACAGGTATAGATTTAGGAAATCTGTAGAGAGCAAGAATGTTCTACGAGTGGGGAATGAACACCTTTCCCAATCTGGACTCAGTTTTCTGCAGAGCCTCACAAAAGCACACCGACTTGATTCGGGGTGCCCTTCCAGGATGCCCCATCTTGTCGCCCCATCTCCTTTAGTTTGGTTCCCTCGGTGCTGCCCACTAAGCCTTGTATGTTACAGCCCTGCCTTTATTCACGTGTTTCCATCTCTTCACTGATGTCTGACACAGGGAAGGCTGGCAGCCTTTGAAGGGTTGAGCTCAGGGCTTTGCAGTCCAAGGTGGCCTTTGTTCTCAACCTACTGGGAACACCTGCAGTGAGAAGAGACTGGACCTGAACGTGATCCGGGTCTGAGCCTCTGCTCGGAAACCCACACATGCAGAAAGTCCACCCATTATCACCGAGGCACAGGAGCTAATCACTTTAGTGCAGAGCTTCTTAAACCTTTTTTCATTCTTGACACCACTTACCTGAACAGCATAGTCCCATTAATAACATCCCTCACCTCTGGGAGGCAGTAGAACAGAGAGGTGGGAAGTCAGATTTCTGTCTGCTGTAGGAGGTGGAAATGTGGGGACCTGTTCAGACCATTCAAATACTACTCAAGTGCTTATTGTGCTACAGTTCCCTTGAATCACTAAGAAATATTATATATTTTATATTATATATCCTTAGGATGTATTACATATCCTTATATATTTACATTCCTATAAAATTTGGGTTTTATTATTTATTTATTACTTAACACTTTTAGGCTATAAAAGAAATTGCAGCTAATTTGGAAAAGTTAATTAAAATTTATTAACTACATATATTTGTCAGTTGGCTTTACTGGGGTTACTTAGATAAGGTAAACTGTGTCAGTGAATGAAAACCCTCTAACTTTCCCTATACAAGGAAAAGTACATTCACATTGTTGTAAATTCTAAAATTTAAAAAATAAATAAAATTCTCGCCTAATGCAAATAGTTTCCATTAATTTCATCTTTAATGGAAGTATACCCTCTTAATCAAGCAATAAATTGATTTTGGAAGTGGAATGATAAACAGATTTTATTTCTGAATTTGGTAAGAGAATTTTCTTGCTGGATGTCAGTGGGTTTTCATTTCTAGTGAGACCTTTATGCTTGGAATAATGGTTTTGAGCAAGCATGGAAGGAGTTTATAAGAATGCTCCTTGCTGGTAATGAATGTTGTAATTTTTTTTAATTTAGAAATGCACAGACAGTATCATTCTAAAACAGGAATTGGTGAACTATGTCCCCAGGACAAATTTGGCCTACCACTTGCTTTTGTAAATAAAGCTTTATTGGAGCAGAGCCACACCCTTACATAACCCTATAGCTTGCAAAGGCTAAAATATTAACTAGTCCCTTAGGGAAAACAGTTGCTGACAACAGAATAAACTATACTAGGTAAAATAAGACCAACATTAACCAAACAAATGACATTTACCTTGGGACTTAGAATGCAAATATAGGTAAAAAAAATTTTATGTTCCACAACATTCAGATCTTTATTCATCAACTTTTGGGCACCTTGCTCCCTCTCACGATCCCACAACTCATGGATTTAAAAATATGTGCGTCCCTGGGTCAGTCCAGAGTGAGCAGTCTCATTTCTTTTAAGATGTCATGGAGGGGGTACCTGGGTGGCTCAGTCAGTTAAACATCTGCCTTCAGCTCAGAGTCATAATCTCAGGGTCCTGGGGTTGAGCCATGCCTTGGGCTCCCAGCTCAGTGGGGAATCAGCTTCTTCCTCTCCCTCTGTTGCTCCCCCCAGCTTGTGCTCTTTCTCTTTCTCTCAAATAAATAAATAAATCTTCCAAAAAAAAAAAAAAAAAAAAGGATGTCATGGAGAGAGCTGTGCAGGCAAGTGAGGCACTACACACTTAAACCTTAGTGTGTGACATTTCACTAGATAACAACTAGATAACAAGAACACGGAGCACCTGTGGGTTCTCTAATGAAGGTGGAAGCATGAAGGAAGTATGACCCTTCTTGCTTCTAAATTCAAAAATCTAAAGTATCTTCCAACATGGCACTGCCTATGTTTTCTGGAAACTAGTACCTTCATCTGGAAAACTGGTTATCTTTTGTGAAACTGGAAGAAATCTTTAAATGTAAAATATTCAGCCAGTAGAGCCAGGAATTCACTGTGCCATGCTCTCCCATGGGAATAATCTCTCTAGATTAAAATGGACCTTGATAGATGGTGAGATGAGGTTGGCATTGTGATAAATCATGGAGTTAGGACATTGGGACAAAAGCCAGGAGACTTAGCTTCTCTTACCAGGTGGCTTCACCACCAGTTGGCTGTGTGATCATTGACAGGTCACTTTGAACCTCCACTTGCTTATCAGTAATTATTTCTCATCTGGAGTATCCTACCACACTCAGATAGTTGTGAGGATAAAGTGAGATGGTAATCATAAATTTTTGTGTAGAGGCACCTGGGTGGCAATAGTTAAGTGTCTGATTTGATTTTGGCTCAGGTTGTTGTGATCTCAAGGTCCTGGGATGGTGCCTCATATTGGGCTCTGCACTCAGTGGGGAGTCTGCTTATCCCTCTCCCTCTGCTCGTCCCCTCCCTCCTCTTGCTTTCTCTTTCTAAAGTGAATAAATAAAATCTTTTTAAAAAATTAATAAAATAAATAAATTTTTTTGTAATGACCTGTACTAGCCTAGGACTTACTTAGCTCAGGAACTAACCATATGTGATTTGAGGAACCATATTGAGAAGGCTTGTTTAATACTAATTTCACCAGACACAAGATACTGGACATTCTGGAACATCCAGAGTCTTACATGGAGGAGGAATATTGGGATAGACAGTACAAGAAGCTGAGAAGTTAGCCAAGATGCAGGCTGGGTCTTCTAGGGAAGCTGGCTGATCTCATGCTGAACTGAATGCAGACCCTTTCCAGGGGGTTAGTACTTAGGGATCTGGAAGGAAGAAGAATCAACTTTCTTGCAAGGGGACTCCAGTCGGCAGCAGGTGCAGTGGAGAAGAGAACTCTACCTTTTGAGAGAGAATATGGGTAAGTTTCAGGCCAAAGTGAAGCAAAGAATTCTGAGACTCCACACTTGGGGGAGAGAAGGATGAATCAGCATGATAGCAAATAGGGGAAAGAGGAAAAAACTATGGTTTGCAAGTCACCTTGGTGTCAGGACCTATATCAGGAAAGTCAACTCCAAATCCCATCTGGTGGTGAGCGGAGGCAGCTGACATGTTCCTGCATTGATTGGGGGTGGCCAGAGCTGTCTTGTCTGAGAGGCTGGAGCAGAAAGTCCTTCACTCAAACACGGTTCCCTCACTGGCTGACCTTCAGGTAGGTAGTTCCAAATTTTTATCTTTTTTCATTTTTTTTAACCAGAAACATTCGAATGTTTCTCAGAGCTTCTCAATAAAAGATAAGTCATCTGGGAGATAGCACAATAAACCATTAATAGCCATTCTTGCTTTAATATGAATTTACTTCACTTCACTTCACTCCACCATGACAGCCCTGAGGAAATGAAATAAAGAATAAGGAGTTTATAAAACACAAACGACAAACTTCACCCATTTGCATGCTGTGGCTTGTCCTTGTGAGAAAGGCTGCCAGAAACAGACGTGAGGGTTGTAAACTACACAAGCCTTCAGTAGATAGGCTTCCTACTGGCAGCAGCACAGAGAGAGGTGCTTCCCAGAGTCGTGGCTAATTGCAACTGCCCTGCCTGGAAGAGATATCTTTTTTCTAAGTTTCACAAAGGTATCCTAAATACTTGGAAACATCGGGGAAGCACAAGCCCAATAGCTCATATCCACTGCTTTCCAGACTGTGAGGTCAGAAGATTGTGGAGGAACTCTGCTTCTTATGGGTTTGGGGTCTCTTTACAGTGAGCTGGAAGGTAAGAGAGGGGTACCTTCTCCTTTGCTGCCAGGAGATCAAGAGGAAAGGAGGCCCAGGCTGTCAGAAGGTCAGAGCAGTCAAGATGCAGCCAACCACCTTCAAAGGCTGTCTTATTTTCAGTGGAAGTTTCCAAGTGATAATAACATCTCTCAGTATTGAGACTTTGAGAATGAATTTGCAGCTCCCCAGTGATAGATAAAACACCATCAGAAAGTGTGACAGTCCCCTGCACGTCCAGCTATGCCAGAAGGATATAGATCTCACTCACAGAAAGGAAAAATTGCAAAGCAGGCATCCCAGAACGTATCACAATCATAACCCAGGAAAATCCGCCACCGAGTTTTTCTTTATCTACAAACAATGTGCTTGGTGGATTTTCTGCTGACAGACAGTGTGCCTGTACTAAACGGGCTTTATTAACCCGATTGGAAAAAATGATTTTGCAATTTTCATGGGGCTTAAGAGTGTAATTAATACAATACATTAAAGGCCAATGCCACTTTGCAGACATTTGTCCCATAGGGGATTATGAAATAGTTTTCTTTGAAGAGAGTTCTTAGGTTTGCAATTCCAATAGCCAACACTGCCCCGCCTTCTTGGTGAACCACTCTCATCTTTATCAGCAATAAAACTAGACTTGCACTGGCTTTCTCTTTGGGGTTTCCCCACCAGTCCCCTGTCCCACTTGTCCTGCTTTCCAGGGGCAGGTGCTGTCATTTGAATGAAAATGAAAGAACGCTTTCAGGTTTGGGCTCAGGGAAGGAGTCAGCGAGAAGCCATGTCACCATGCCGCTCATTTTTTATCCAGTTTTCTTGTTGTGTGGCCACATCCTAAGAGATTAGCTGAGTGCTGAAGGCCTATGTATTTCTTGCTCTCAAAGAACAGTTAACAATCTTGGCCTTTTAAAAGTTAGGTCCAAACAGGTACTCCTGAAATTTAGGGAGGAGGGAGAAGCAGTTAGATGGAGACCTCAGACTTTGGGAATGAGGTAGGAGAGAGGTGGCCCCACAGAGATTGTCTGTAGGTGAGGAGAAGGGCGGTCTGCGGGGGAGTAGTTACTGAGAAGTCTCACCTTGGTGGAAGGTGAACATAAATCTGTGTGTCTATCTCTTTCTCTCTCTTTTCGGTATGTTGACTTCAACCTTATTCTGTCAAAAATCTCTTTCCTGTCCCTTAAATTTAGCGCAGATGCCATAATTTCTATATGTTTTCAGATATTAAAACCCATCCAGTTGCTCATGACTAGCCATTAGGGAATCAAAACCACAATGCAATGCCAGTTCACACCCCTTGCTATAGAAAAAACTGTTCTGAAGCTTGTTAAAATGAGAAGTAAGAATTAATTCAGGACTATTGCCATGAGAGTCCAGACTACTGTAACAGGGGAGAGAGATCTGTTCAGTTCCAAATACAGACAGTTGGGGATGTATAGCCATCAAGCAGAGTGGTGTTCAATGGATGGGAAGTCACTAGGAGGAGACACCAAAGGTAGGGGATTCTTGCCACAACTGATCTAGGCAATCCAGGCTGAAAAAGATCCAAAGATGAGCCCAGTCGAAAAAAGGGCTCAGAGGAGTCTGACTAAAATCAGGTCAAAGAGAAAGTCTTTGTCACCATTTGGATGACTATTATTCCAAAATGGAAGATTACAGGTGTTGGGGAAGATGGTGAAGAAATTGGAACCCGGTGCATTTAGGAATATAAGATGGTGCAGCCACTGTGGGAAACTGCCTGGCAGTTCCTCAAAAAGTTAAGCATAGAATTATCATAGGAGTTAGCAATGCTATACACCAATGTTCATAGCAGCATTATTTACCGAAACATGAAAGTAACCCAAATGCCCACCAAAAGATGATTGGTTAAATAAAACGTGGCATATGCATATAATTTATTCAGCCTTGAAGAGGAATCAAGTTCTGATACATGTTCCAAAATGCATGAGCCTTGAAAACATTTTGCTGAGAAGCCAGACACAAAAACACAAATATTGTGTGATTTCACTTACAGCAAGGACCCAGAATAGGCGAATTCAGAGACAGAAAGTAGAGTAGAGGTTACCAGGACCAGGCGCGGGGGGGTGGGGGCGCTGGGGGAGGAATAGGAAGTAATTGTTAAACGGGTACAGAGTTTCAGTTTGGGATGAGGAAAAATGTTTTGGTGATGGTTGCACAACAATGTGAATGTACTTAATGCCACTGAACTACATACTTCAGTTAAAATGATAAATTTTATGTTATGTACAGTTTATTGCAATTAAAATATATATAATAAAAGAAACCTATTCCGCTTAATGTGCCAACCTCAGACTCAATATAAATCCCAGGCCCTCCTCCCCTAGGGTAGATTTGGTGCGAGGCTAGGGGCACGTGGAGTGAGGAGGAGCTTTATCTGCTCTTTCCTTCCTCCTCTCACTCCAGCACTGTTATCCTGAGATATTTATCCATATTTCCTTCCTGCCTTCTTGAAGAGTTGAAGGTGGAGGGGCAAAGGGGTGATAGAGGAACAGAGTGCCATCTTTTATAACTGCTAGCACAGTAGTGGTGGGTAAATGTCTGCATTCCCTTTGTTTTGTTTTGTTTGTTTGGTTTTTTTGCCTCCATTTCTGCTGAATGGAGGTCTCCACTGTGGGAACTCAGTTTTATTATCTGTGTTAAAGACCCGTCATCAGGAGGGGTGGCTGTGTCCTTCTTCACCTGGCCTCCTCACCAGTACACTAACCAGTTCTCACTTACAGCCTAGTCTTCTCTTATTGCCACGATACCTCCTTTGGAGCTATAGAAACTCCAAAGTCTTCTTTCCAAAGGCCTTGGAGAACTGAAAGCCCATCACTCACTTACTCCTTCTCAAACCCTTTTCTCAGTGTTTCCCAGCAAGCCTACTGCCTTTGGAAATCTCCAGGTGTTCTAGAGATCTCTCTCTGTTGACCGCAAATCTAAGTGCCTGAGGACCTGTGTCAAGCTTTTCCCTTTCCTCTTTCTCCTTTGATTTCCAAAAGAAATCCCCTAACTAACTCCTCTCCAGGCTCTTGGCAGCAGTAGAGTAGATTCAAAGTTTTTTGTTGTTGTTTTTTAAGATTATTTATTTATTTATTTATTTATTTATTTATTTATTTATTTATGAGAGAGAGAGAGAGAGAGAGAGAGAAGCAGGCTCCACACAGGGAGCCCAATGTGGGATTCGATCCCAGGACTCCAGGATCACACCCTGGGCCAAAGGCAGGTGCTAAACTGCTGAGCCACCCAGGGATCCCCGGATTCAAAGTTTAATAGCTCAGCAAGCTTCTAGGAAGGAAAGAAGATGCCTGTTTCTCTTTCTTGCAGGGAATCTCAGTCTTTAACAAGTCACAAATATAATCCGATTTTATTTAAGACTATGGAGCACTTAATATTTCCTGACACTTACTGGTGGATTTTATTCTCTAATACCTGTGTGGCAGAAAAAAAAAATCCCACTCAGAAGGCTGCTACGTGAAGACTCCTATTTGCTTGCAGCTCTGAAAGGTATTCTGTGTGAGAACCAGGAAGAAATGGCCGTTAGTTGCCAAGAAAAATGCCCCTTTGGCAAAACCTGTTCAGTAGAAAGGACCAAACCATCTTGTGCATTCTAAGTATCTTGGAGAAACTCCTCTTTGTTAGGCAATCATGTTTTCATTCAAAACTCTTAGTAACCCTGTGAGTGGGTATTGTTCCATTGAATGGAAGAGGAGACTGAGACTTAAATAAATGTACTGAAGATGACACAGCTGGATGATTGTGGAGCTAGACAAAAATCCAGTTCTGAGTGATCTCCTGGCCAGGTTAGCACCACATAGCTAAAAGCTACAGAGTCTACAGGATGCAACGAAGGGTGTTTGCACTCTCTAGATCGGGACACTGGGGAGTCCTGACTCTATGCCCCAATTCAGGAACATACATCCCCTGGGCCCTGAAAGTGTGAGGGAGACTTCTTAAAGATGGCACAGATTCAGGATCCCTGCAGCTGGTGATCTCCACCAATAAAGAGACAAAATACTAGTTGGTTGCTCAGTTGAGAGGTGGAAAGGAGGAAGAGAGTCTTGGAATAAACCCTTGAATTTAAGGTTGAAATTGATATTTTTTCCGAAGAGTGTCTATGGAGACTGAAGAGAGCTTGAATTTTGTCTGCTGGTGAGTATTGGGAAGTGAGGGGAGATACCTGGGAAATTTTGAGAAAGTGCATATGTCAGATGCCTTGAGTGAGGCCAGCAATGGAAAGCATGGTTGTACCTCTATGGAGTCGCTCCTCTCGAAGCCAAGGAAGAAGGAGGAGGCCACTGTTGGTCCTAATGGGGAGGCAAATGGGACCACTTTGGCATCACCAGTGACCTGCACTCTTTCACGTGATGGTCTTTAGAGGGATGTCGACTTCTTTGGGGGAGTTCTTCAGGAGAAGAAACAGGTTGGGCTAGGCCAAGTCAACCCCATGAAAAATAAAGACCTTTTCCAGCTCCTACTGAACAGAGGGATCATCTGCTAGTGAAGTTCCCTCCTGTGGAGAGGAAATTTCCTTCAGCTTCTGCCCTGGAAGAATCTGTTGAGAAAGCAAATACTTGGAGTGTCTTCAGGGTAGGAATGGAGGCTGACCATGTAGAGAGAATCAGTTTTGAGGAGTCTGCTGAAGTTAAATATTTAGTGCACTTGAACTCCTAAGGAGATTTGAGCAGCTCTTTTCAAATGGAGATTTGAGCAGCTCTTTTGATGGAGATCAGAGACCAACAAGGCTGACAAGTCTAGTAGAGTGGCAACTAACTTAATAAGCAATAATTAGAAGGGACAATGACTGGTGCATTAGAGTAGTACCAGAGAGGTAGTTTGAAAATGTCTCCTCCCCAATACTTCCACATTAAATCCCTGGAACTGGAGAGCATTACCTTATTTGGAAAAGGTGATCTTTGCATACATGATTCAGTTAAGGATCTTGATGAGGAGATAATTCTGGCTTGTATAAGTGGGGCCTAAATGCCGTGAAAAGTATTCTTGGTTGTAAGAGAGAAGATAGAGACACAGAAGAGAAGGCAACGTGAAGGTGGAGCATGGAGATGCAGGATAAGCTTTGAGTATATTTAGGAGGAGGAGAAGGAAAAGAAATAATCTATGTAGGAGTAAACGTGTGTGTGTGAAAACCCAGAGCCAAGAGAGAGCATGTATGGTCTCCAGAGTGGGGAGAGGGTGGTGGAAGTTCACGCCAGAAGGCAGATGTGTCATGTAGCAGAGAATGGAGCTTTGACGGTCATGAGTGGAAGCAATGAGCCTCAGCAGACAGTGCCCTGGTCAGATAGAAGTTTCACGAGGACCTTTTTGGAAGCTTAAATTAAAGCAGTGAAAAGAGAGAGAAACATACCACCCAGCAAGATGAACAGGCAGGAAAACTGGCAGGATTCGGATGGGGAAAAGTCAGGAAAAGGGAAAGGTGAACACTGATGTCCATGTTTCTGGATTCAGAACTGAGCTGGGGGTGATGATTTTCACAAAGGTCAGGAAAAAAGGAGGAAAAGGATCTCAGTAGAATGAGCATTTCGGAACAAAATTACTGGCCCAGGCAAGGCTTATTTCATGGATGGGCATTTGGGGCAAAAAAAATCTTTCATGGGGGCAGACGCTCAGTGGTTGAGCGTCTGCATTTGGCTCAGGGCGTGGTCCCAGGGTCCTGGGATGGAGTCCTGCATCGGGTTCCCTGCAGGCAGCCTGCTTCTCCCTCTACCTGTGTCTTTGCCTCTCTCTGTGTCTCTCATGAATAAATAAATTTAAAAAATCTTTTAAAAAAAATATTTCATGACCTCCAGGATTCCCTCTTTGGCCCTGACAGTTCTAGCAATTTCCATGTTCTTTGTTATTTGAGATCACAACAGCAAAGTTCATGTTAAAATATAAACCCAGCTTTGGAAAAAGGCCTACTTTGCCCTGACCAGTGTTAAATGCTTTAGTTTAAAAGAGATTATCATGTTGGCTCTCTGGCAAGGGGATCCCTCAAGAGTGAAAGGAAGTCATTACTATTTCCTGAAGGAGGACAGAGTTCCACACCAGCCCTTATCAGTGAAGACAGGTGAGAATGTATTGGAAGGTTCAAGCAGATATCATGAAGGCATGATTGGGGGAACCCTGAAAAGAAGTGGGGTGGGGAGGGAGGATGAGCTCAATGGAGCATGTCTCATAAAAAGTTAATGCCCTATTCCTTTTTTACTCTGAGCATGTGCAAACTGGTAGGGTCCTGAGCTTGGCATTATCAGTTTGGGCATTAGAACAATGTCCACATGCAGAGCTGAAGGTATCCTCTGGCTTTACCTATGAAAGAGATCCAAAAATGCCCCCAAAATTGGCTATATTGGCATAAAGATTGTTTTGAGCTGAAGGCAATAATGAGACAGCAAACTCAGAAAGAGCTCTCTGCCCTCCCCCATCTGCCTAAAAGTGGGACGTGAATTTCCCTTCTAGAAGGTTTGCTCCCTCTCCTCTCCCATACCAGGAAGAAGGAGAGCAACCATTACGGCTGGAGGTGGAAAGTCAGCACTGAGATGGGTCTACACAAAGAAACCTTACAAAAATAAGCTTTATCTTCTGTTAGTTTCCCTATAGGTTTATCTTCTCACGATTTATGGCTCCCAGAAGGCCAAGCCTCTTACTTACCCTTTCCCTTGTCGCTTCTCCACAAATTTGTCACCCTTTGTGAAAATGGTATAGAAGCTCCCAGGTAACGCCACCTTTTTGGATCTTCACTTTTTTGTGTGTTTTCTTTGTAGGAAGACTTCCATGCATGTAAAATTGAAATATTACCGTCAAATAAGATCTGTATGCCTTTTCTCCTGTGGATCTGTCTTTTGTCAGTTTAATTTGCAAGCCCCAGGCACAAATATAAGATAGAGGAAAAGTTTTTTTTCCATACACCTATAAGATCTACACATTGTTGTTCAATGTGCTCAGGCTTCTCAGCAGGGGGAATAGTTACCGTTTCCTTAATGTTTCTATATGTAGGCTTACCTTATAAAAAGCCTTCTCTTTTTTCCTTCAAATTTAATAATTGCTATGAGTTGAAAGAAAAAGAAAAATAACTTTTATTATAACAATCTATTACTACTACTATGATTTATCATAGGATTATAAAGTGTGTCTGGAGCTTGAAAGAAACACAGACTTCAACCTGATTGTATTTCTGTGGCTGGGTATGTATTAATTAATGACACAACTAAATTATGGCTGTTTCGTCATCTTCGTTTCCATAACATTTTTCTTTTTTTTTTCCATAACATTTTCTAACACCTTCTAGAACTTTCCTAGAACACAACAGTGTGCTAGAGTGCTTCTGGTGTGACTCACATCCTCACAATCTCATCTCTGATTTTTACCACCTCTGAATAGATAGTTCCTTGTGGGTTCTCTCTCACCATGAAACTCACTCCACTGCCTGTACAAAGTCCTTGTCTCAGGCTCTGATCTTAGGGAACACCAAGCTAAATTATTCCATGAAAACTGTGTAAGATTCATATTCAGCAAACCTGGGTTCTAGTTGTTCTCTGGTCACCATTAAAAACAAATCACTTATTCACATTGACCCCTTGTTTCCACTTATGTAAAATGAAGACATTAAACTAATCTCTTTGGTTCTCATTCTTTCAAATATTCACTCATTCTCTCATTTTTTATTCACTCTTTTTAAATTTACTTATTTTATTCTTCACTCATTTAACCACTACACTTTCTGTCATTCATTCATTTAATTTTTTTAATTACTTCTTTATTTCTTGTAGAGAGAGAGCATATATATGCTTGAGCAGGGGTGTGGGCAAAGGGAGACAGAGTATCCCAAGCAGGCTCCTGGGTGGGCATGGAGCCCCTTGTGGGGCTCATTCAAGGGCCCTGAGATCATGTCCTGAGCAGAAATCAAGAGTCAGATGCTTAATCGACAGAGCCATCCAGGTGCCCGGTCATTCACTCATTTTTATTTATTCACCTACCCACCCATTTTTTTTCATTCATTTATTTCTACACTTCCTATATGCTTTCTTTCTTCATTTATCCACTGATTTTAAAGCAGCTACTAATTCTTTCATTCATCTAACTTTTTATACATTCCTTCATTTTTTTCTCTGATTCTTCAATGTTTTGTGCATTCATTCTTTGTGCTATAATTTGTTATTCAGTTCTTGTACTCTTCCTTGCCTTCTTTCTTTTCTTCCTTCTGTATCTCTTTCTTCCTCTCTCTCCTTTCTTCCTTCAAAAGGTTGCTCAGAATCAACCAGTAATTTATCACTATTTGAAATAACACTGCTTTGTGAGTAATTGCTTCTGTGAATCAGAGACATTATTACAAGAGATGGGTGAGGATGAAAATAGTGTGCTCCCCAGATGCTATAAATGGGGGAAATGTATGTTCCAAATTCAGGCAGCATTGTGTCTTCCTTCCTTCCTCCCTTCCTCCCTTCCTTCCCCCCTCCCTCCCTCCCTCCCTCCCTCCTCTCTCTCTCTTTCTTTCTTTCTTTCTTTCTTTCTTTCTTTCTTTCTTTCTTTCAGAGAGAGAAATAGAGCACATGTGTACATGTGGTAGGGGTGGGGCAGAGAGAGAGAGAGAGGGAGAATGAGAATTATAAGCGGGCTTCACACCCGGCATAGAACCTGGCTCTGGGCTTCCTCTCACGACCCTAAGATCATGACCTGAGTAGAAGCCCGGAATCCAACATTTAACCGACTACGACACCCAGGCACCACCAACATTGTGTATTTCTAATACACATCCACTCTGTTCAATCATTTTTGTTGCTGATGTTATTTATGAAGACTACAAGAAGTCTTATTTTAGCCACTGAGGAAATATTATTATTTCTACTGGTTCCTAAAAGTTATTCAACAGCTTTACAGGAGGTTATACTTATATCATCTAAATGTTTATAAATTTAAAAACCAGATGAGTATCCAACTGAAAATGCAAAACAGAATCTAATTGGACACATGCTTTCTTCTAGGAGTCTCATTGTCAACTCTACCTATTTATTAACCTTCATACAAAAAAGTATGAATCCTTATTTTTATTGGCATGCATCTATTAATTAAAATTACATGTGTTGACATATATAATATGGTGCAATTTTTTCAAAGCTGGGTATTATAATTAAGAGGTTCATGTAATAAAAGTTATTCATTATTAAATTGGTAAATGAACAATTGAGGATACAAAGTAATGTGCCAACATGCAATCTCCCTATTGTATTTACAGTCCTGCAGATACAATCCACAAACCTTAAAAAATGAGATACAATGTGTAATTCTCTGTTTTTTAAATTAAATTGCAAAAATCATATTTATTGTCATATTTTATAATATAGTCCTATAGAGAAAATTACATGAAACATAAATGTACGTTTTATTTGATTTTTATGGAACCAATAGCCTTGTACTTATCACCCAGTTTAAAAAAAGAGACTATTGCCAACCCCTCAATATCCTCTGGTTCAGGATGCCTGGGTGGCTCAGTTGGTTAAGCGGCTGCCTTCAGCTTCAGTCCTGATCCCAGGGTCCTGGGGTGGAGCCCTGCATCAGGCGCCCTGATCAGTGGGGAGTCTGCTTCTCTCTCTCTCTGTCCCCATCCCCCGCCCACTCATGTTTTCTCTAGCTTGTTCTCACTTGCTGTATCTCAAATAAATAAAATCTTAAAAACAAAAACCAAAACCTCTGGTTCTTCTCAGCCACAGGTTCCTCCTGCTTTGAGCTGACTTTTGTAGTGATTAGCCCCTTGCCTTTCTTTACACTGTTTGCCTGTTTTTAAATTTGATATAAATGGAATCATACAATATTTATTACTTTCTGTCTGGCTTCTACAATCAACATTATGTTTGTGAGATTTACCTGGCTTTTATGTGTACTCATACATTGTTCATTTCAATTCTGGCATAATAATCTATTGAATGAACTTACCACAATTTATTCATCCATCCTACTGTCCGTAGACATTTGAGTTCTTTCCAGTAGCTGGGTATTGTAAAGAGTGTTCTTGTAAACATTCCTGTATATGTAAATCTGGAGGACAAATACACAGATTTCTCTAGGACATTGTTTAGAGTAGAATTGGTTGGTCATAGGGTATAAGTATCATCAACTTTAGTAAAGAGTATCGAACCAGTTTTGAAGGAAGTTTGACAGTCTCATCAACAGTGTGTGAGAGCTCTCCATTGCTTCATGTCCTTGCCAACATTTGTTATTGTCAATCTTTCTAATTTTAGCAATTTGGGGGCAGGGGTGGTACTTCGTTGTAGTTCTATTTTGCATTTTCTTGGTGATAATGAGATCGAGTGCCTTCTATGATTTTAGTCACCCTTTGGGTAGCCTCTCTTATAAGGACTCCTCTAGGTCTTGGCTAATGGGAATTTTGTCTCTTTGATTCTGGTTTGAGTTTTAAAATAAATATATTCTGAATGTGTAGCATATCTTGCTGTATATATGTGTTTCTTTTACAACAGTATCAAATATTATCTGAGAAAAATTATCTAGCAAAAAAAGTGCTGTACCTTTTTGTGGAAAAACAGGACACATAACTGGAAAGACTTAGAGAAAACCTAAATAAATAGATACAGAATATTCACATCTTAGAAGAATAATATGTATGAAAGTAGACTCATTGGGTAATTTATTTACTTATTTACTTCTCAGATGCAGAAAAGTACCTGTAAAATGTTTTTTGAAAGTGCTCTCCTCCTTGGAAGATTCTAGAAGCAGCAAGTCATATCAATCCATATTTCCTCCCTTTCTTGGATGTATCTTTTTCATCCTTTCCTTCAGAGTAGAACTTGTCTAGGACTTTCAATTCATTTGGCAGTCGTGAACCTCCTGAGGGAGGCACTGACATGCACACATAGCCTTTGGATTTCAACAAAGAATCTGCCAAAGTTGTGTTGCTTTCCCTTCTTATCAAGGTTGCAAGGTCTGGGGTTGGTTAGTCAGAAGAGGAGAAATTTACTGACTATTCCTTTGATGACGTGATTTTTATGAAAGCTGGTACACCTGATAGCTCATCAGCCATCTAGATCCCTGTGTTAGCAAATCATTGATTTGGTGAGATACCTTCACTGTAATTTTGTTTTTATAAAATCAGGCTGCAAAGCCACCATCTTTTCTGTCTGCACATCTGCACGTGATAAATTATTTCTTTTCCCTTTAATCCATTTTTTATTATTCTTCAAAAATATCTCAGGCTTTTCTGTCCCTGGTGTTGTTGGAAATAAATCCCTTCCAAGACTTAGCTCTATTGGTCGGGAGGCCAGCATCGCATAGGATGACCATTTCTTCGAGTTAATGAATTAGTAAATTAGCAAGTGGTGAGTTGAAATTAGATAATTGCCTTAACTTGAAATCTATGTATTCATGAAGCCCATTAACTGAAAAAAAATATTTTATTGTCACTGACATCTTCACACACTCATTGTTTCTGGGCTTCAGGGCTGAAGGGGAAACAGGGACTGGGGTTGAGTGTCTGGTCTTCTGCTTGTGCCAGCCATGAGTATATCAGCAACAAGCCCATTTAGGGCTTCAGGTAACCTTCCACCTGGGGTAATGTATTCTTATTCCATTTCCATGCTGGTGGTTATTATAGGAGAGACAGCAGTAATTCCCTGCTCTCCCATGGCCAGCTTTTTACTCTCAAGTACCCTGAGGAATTAAATGGATGTTTGTAATTTTTCCCCATTATGGAGAAAGTTCTAAATTGTATTGCAAATAAATAATAATATTGAATGCTGGTACAAAAGCTTTCTCTCAGCACTCTCCGGGCCTTAATTAATTAAGCCTCACAAACACCCTGTCACCTTGGTAAATGCATCACCCTATTTTAGAATGTCAAGCCTGGTAACCTATAATTACTGAAAAGTTGAGGAAAGATTATTCAGATGAAAGGAGATTAACAATGTGGTGTATCTTCAGAATGGTCAGAGGAAAATGAAAATGTTCATCTTTGTGATGTGAGAGATTGGATAGTGATTTTCTGGTAGAACTGGGAGCTTCTCTGAGGACAACTGCCAAAGTAGCAGAAGACACCTGAGAAGGCAGTGTGGTTGACAGTTTGTGTGTGCTATGACATGGGAAGGGCACCCACGTTTCCAAAGAGGTGGACTACAGGGGTTTATGCAGACAGGGACACCATTTTCTGTAGAGAATGGGTCTGTCCCTTCTGTCTAGAACAACACTGTTTGAACGCCATGAAGTATCATCCTTAAACTTCAGTGAACAAATAATCCTCCCGAAAATTTCTCATAAATTCAGATTCTAGGGCCCCACTTCCAGAGAGTCTGGGGCCACCTAGGTTTGACTTTTGAGTTTTGCCTTTTTTGTTTGTTTTTTTCTAGTCAATGCCCAGGTGACTCCAATACCAATGATCCCAGAGATGTTGCCAACACTAAGCAAACATGATTGCAGCTTGGGAAGATCTGAGACAGGCATCTCTAGCTTTCTGCCTTTTGGATAAAGAGTTTCATCCTGTGGTGTATCTGATTTTGATCAGCACTGCCCACCAGTGGGCCTGCTCAACTGAATTAAGTGCAAAAGGTTCTCAGGTCACCTCAGCAAATTGATCTGCTAGATGAAGTTGTTTAGTACTTTTGGAAGTCTGTAGAAACAACAATTTAAGCTGAGCTGAAATGATATCATGTTATCCTTTGTCTTTAACTCACCAAGCATAAAGTTTTATGCTTCAGACCTGATCAAAATTCAGCCGGTCAGTTGGTGACTGTTAGAGGCCTGGTGCGTTCCAAGACCTGACCTACATACCATGCTCGTGGCTCAGAATGTCGCTGATAATATAGAAGATGCTTATTTGAAAATGACAAAAGGGACATTTGAAAAATGTAAATGCAAAAAAAGTCCTTATCTCAGGAAGTCTGGAGACATTGGTCTGAAGCACTTTTTCTGACTCTTCCTTAGCAGAGACTCACATAGGAAGACATAAGGAAACAAAATGGTGGCTCAAATTTGAGCTACCATCTACAGCACTTTTATGAGATGCTTGATTGTGGTATAGACTCAGACTAAATGTTTCAAGTGCACTTTGAATATGAAAACACCCAGAGCAATGTTAATATGTGGTTGTAACACTGAACATATGTGTATATGTACTGGGCATAGAAACTTCCAGTGCCTTTTTTGTTCATGGTATGTAAACAGAACTTTGCTTGACTCAGGCTTCATTCACCTTCATTATTGCTGTTTTTTCTACAAATTGGGATTGAGTTTTAAAGCTTGTGTGTTTTGTCAGTTAGGTAGCAGTATTAGTCTTAAAAGCAGACCGGTGAGTATGAAAATAGACTAACGAATATGTTTATGTACATAGTATATACACTCTCACAGAGATCTATGGGATTTATATAGTTTTGTTTATTCTTCTGTGGCCATTTATCGATATCCTTTACTTCAATATTCAAAAAATATTTTCTATATTCTTACAGATCAATCAACACCTAATTTTTAAAAACTTCATGTTGGTTTGGTAAATAAACTCTATTTTGCCAGATGAAGTTGTTAGGTCAATTGTTTAGCAACTATAGGCTTTTTATATCAACAATTGCTCAAAGTGTTCCAGTCAATAAACTGTGGAATCACTTTAAATGATAATCTCAGAATAATCTTATCTCTTAGGTCCTCCATATTTCTTTATAAATCTATTTTAGTTTTTTAGAAATCTTTAAGAAGGTGGGCTCAAATTATGTCATGAGTAAAGGCACCCCTGCCATTGTAGCAGAAAGAGCTTGTCCCTAAGCAAGGGTTCCCTCCTTCCACCCACATTCACCTCCCTCCCAATATCATCACCCGATGGATCCTCTTGTCTCCCACTTCTCCAGTCCTCTTCCACCCACTCTGGATCCATCGATTTGGCTGAACAAATGTTTACATTTCCGCAGACATGCCAGTCTGTTTCTTCACACACCCATGCCGTAGCTTCCACAATTCCCTTCACCTAAAATGTTTTTTTTCCTTATCACCCCGCATGTCTACTTGTCATTGAAATTCAGTGCATAAACCATGAACTTGTTGAAGCACTTTCTGAAACTTCCCTGACCTTCCCATGGTTTCTTGTCTCTTGGGTTCCACTGTGCCTAGGATTTCCCAGCATCTGTAAGAATTTGGGCAGAGATGTGTCTATCCTCTTGTATCCCTTTTACAATCAGCTCCTTTAAAGAAGATACTCTGTCTTATTCATGTTTATATTGCCAGCACCAAGACTTTTCTGCTGGTCTGCAGATGAGGAATATACATTTGATGAATGTGTGAATGAATGGCTCAAAGGCGAGGTATAGTATGGCTAAGGGAGCCAAAGCTTACATATCTTCTTTAGACCAAAAGGAACAATACCATGAAGTTTAGTCATCTTGTGCCATTTTTATGGAGTACCCATGTGCCAGGCTATGAATCTCTACCTTCAGATACATTGGAAACTGGATAACTGAATTTTACAGTAAGCCCATAGTAGAGGTAGGTAAATTAAGGTGGGAAGGTAGGAGAATATTTAATTACTAGCCACTTCTTTTTTTCATAGACTATAAAACTTAATGACACACAGGGCTTCGTTGAGTTTTTCTAGATATTGAAATCCTGTACCGTTGGGTCTTGCACATAATAAATGATGAGTACATATTTGTTTTAAGAGAAAGGAAGGAAGGAAGGAAGGAAGGAAGGAAGGAAGGAAGGAAGGAAGGAAAGATAGAAGGAAGGCAGGTTCTGATGTTGTTGTGCATCTCTTAGGAAGAAATGGATTCCATTTTCCAAACATGGGCATTTGCATTAGAGTAATAGCATTTGAATTAAATTAAGATTCCTCACTTATTTATATCTTTCATAGGATCCACTCAATATATAATCTTCCAGTTTTTTAATAGGCCAGTGCAGCTGGTTATATGAGGGCTTCTGTTGGATCACCCTGAATACATCTTCATGTTTACCACTTGCATTCCCCTGGGAATAATGCGATGGTGGAAGCTTTTTTTTTTTTTTTTTTTTTTTACTTTTAATGTTCTTAGGCAGAAAGCAGAGATGTGAATTTAATAGTACATTATTTATTCCTGCATCTCGGGGGGAGGAGGATTGAAGAGGATGGCAATGTGTTTGTGAATGTAATATAGTGTGGATTAAGGTATGAGAGGCTTTTTATCATGGATAGTCTCGTTACAGATGTTGCCAGCACCTGTTAAGGATGAACTGCATTAGAGAAATGTCTCCTCATCTCACCTCATTTGGGGTTTCTCTTTGCATTACTATTCTAAACCCCATCTCTCCAGGGCTTCTCCTTCAGAGCTAAGCTTTGCTCTTCATGGAAACTTGGCAAACAAAATCCCAGCTTGAGAACAGTCTCTTTCCTCTGCATCCTCCTCATCTCCCCCACCCACTGTTTATTCATTTCTTCCCAGAGCTGCCCAACTGCATTTAATTGGGGACACATTTTGCTAAACAAAAAACAAAAAAAAAAATGCAGCAATTAAATCTTGATCCCCCTTCTTTATTTTAGGCTTCTTCTAATTAAAGCAATGTTTTGATTACTTTCCCCACCAACCCCTCACAAGAAAGAGAAACTTTAAAATAAGTAGTGACATCTCCAATATTCCAGAGTAAATTCTTCTTTGCAAGTCTGCAGTAGAGACATGGTCAAATTCTATCCTATGTGTCATGAAGAGGGCCTGCTCTTTTCAGAGGATGAAAATCCAGATTGAAGTTGTTGCACAGCTTCCGGGAGTGCTTGGGCCCTGCTTGCAGGTGGAAGCTCCAGCTCAGAGCCCACAGCCCATGAGTGGTACATGCAGGTGCTGTGCCGGGGATCCTTGCCTTGCCTGGCCCTCTGCAGCCTCCCTTCCTCCAAGCGCGGAGCTCATGGTACCTGCTGCTCTCTCCGCAGTTGGGCTTCCTATGGGCTGCCCTAAGTGCACAGCCTCTGGCTGAAATTCCAGTGCCTTAAAGGCATTGCAGCAGACTGTGTGCCTCCCAAACACTCTCCATGCTTCTGTGCCCCACACCCACCTACACCCTGGTTCCCCTGCACCCTCGCTGTCCTGTCTGTCCCTCCTCTAGCTCTCCCTCCCCCACCAGCTGTGGCCACAGCTCTTAGCGACTGGGAAACTCTCCATGCTCCCAACTGGGGACCCCTGACATTGGGGGTGCAGTGCCATCCCCAGACCAGAGGGCCTGGAGAATGTCAAGCTGGGCCTTCCTCCTCCTCCCCACCTCACTCTAGTTGGCTGACATTCTCCTCTCAGTCTTCATCTACAGCATTAATAAGCTATGGAGAATAGACAAAAATAAACATGACATTAATTCACAGCCATACCTAAGAATTTATCCTCCCTTCAAATTGCAAATTCTAGCATCCCGCTTGCTGATCATGATCTTCTGTGCTTCCACCTCTCAACCTGTCAACCGGACTCTGGACAAGTGCACACTTCTAGCCACCTCCCCCCTCCCCTGGCCCCCAAGCTGACCAGGTTACCTGTTTTCTTTCAATTGGACTTTGCTTTTTTTCTTTCCCCATTCAGCTGAGAATCCAGGATCTACCTGGATTTATGCTGCTTCTCACCAACACCCTCAATTCTTCTATCCTCATTCTGCTGTCCTAGCCTGAGAAAATGCCAAGCCTTCTCTGCCTTCTCCTCTCCTCCATCTAGGCCAAGAGATTCCCTGGAGGAAAAAAAAAGCAGTAAATCCATGTTTCTGCAATTCTGTCTCTCCTACCTAAACCAGGTGGTCCTTCTGTTTACTTGCAATTCATTCCTTCTGTTTCTTGTAAGTTTCCCTCAAGCACTACCCTCCACTCATATACTTTCCAAAATGCCTTCTCCATCAGTCCCAGGGGATGACTTTATTTCTAGTCTTATATAGGAAAATAATTAATGTCAACAATATCTATCTCCTGTACTCCGGGAGAACACATTTATCTGTCTCCATATAAAGATGTGTCTCCTCTTTCTCTTCTTCCTTCTACTTCATGAAAACAGGTGTCCTTTTTTTTTTACATTTATTTTAATTTTAGTTTTCAAGATTTTATTTATTTATTCATGAGAGACACACAGAGAGAGAGAGAGGCAGAGACACAGGCAGAGAGAGAAGCAAGCTCCCTGCGGAGAGCCTGATACGGGACTCCAACCCAGGACTCCAGGATCATGCCCTGAGCCAAAGGCAGGCGCTAAACCGCTGAGCCACCCAGGCACCCTGAGAACAGGTGTCCTGATCACAGCTCCTTCAACTTCCAAAAAACCTTGCCCATCATCTGTAGTTCAACTGTCACTTATCTTCTCTTTCCCTCCATTATCCCCGACCGCCACGCACAATTTCTCTCTCTTTTCCTGCACAGTCACTGGGTTTTGAAAACAGTCTCTATTTACTGCCTGTACTGTGTCACTTTCCATGGACTGTTCAGCTCATGGCCTGTGGACTTCTCCAGCACCCCATGTCTCCACTGAAAAACATTCTCAACAAAGTTACCAGGGGCGTTTGGGTCACTAAAGCCAGTAGTAAATGTTTGATCCCTAATTTGCTTAACTTTTCTGGGTCACTGCTGGATATCATCCCTGTACTCCTTTAAATCTCTTCTGCTCCTGCACCCTGTTCTGTTTGCTGGGAAGCTCAACTATACCAGCTGTCTCAATGGACTTCCTTGTCCTGTGGCTGCCAGTTGGGTTTGGCCAGTGGGAAGCCCAGCAGACCTAAGCAAATATAAATGCTGGTTGTTGTATCCATATTACCAATAACTCTCTTTTGTCTTCTTCCACCCACACTCTAAAGGTTGGTGCTCCCCAGCATTAGTTCTGTAGCCACTTTTCTGCTCACTATTTTAAAATACTGGGATGATCTAAAAGAATTTTGATAAGAGTTAACATGTATCCCACTCTTTCTATGTAGGTGACAACCCTACTGTGTGCCATCAAATTCATACAAAACCCTCTGTGTTGGGTGACTGAGTTACATCTCTGAGCCTGCTTCCTCCTCTGTGGCATGGGGATAATATTAGCTGATAATGGCTTTTGTATGAATCTGATGACTCAATACCAAAAAAGCTTTTGTTAGACAGGTACTAGGATCATCCCAAGTTGTAGGGGAAGCAATGAGGCAGAGGGAGGTAACGTCACTTCCCAAGGTCAAGGAATGGAATAATGCTCTTATTCGAATCCACCCAGGTTGAGTCCAGGCTCCTATGGCAGCAAGGAACAACTAGGGTAGAATCCAGTTCCCAGGGGCAGGAAAAAAAAAAAAAAGAAAAGAAAAGAAAAGAAAAGAAAAAAGCACGACATGGCAAATATCTGAGCTTTTGAAACCAGCCCCACGATTCCCTAGAATGCTAATAAAACCATTTTCATTCCCCTAACAGAGGGGTGCCCAGGTAGCACACAGTCATGCCTGCTCCGTTCCACAGATGGAAGATCCAACCGGGCAGCACTTGACTGACAATAAGACTGGTCCATCATTTTCCAAACCCAGCGAGATGAGACAAAGAAACCAGTAGGTGAGATATTCCCAAACCATGTAGCTCCCCTCTGGGCATCAGGTTCTCACTGACTTCAAAGGGAGGAAGTGCTGATGTGGAGAAGGAGAACCGACCCAGAAGCATCGGGCTTGAGGAGTATAATAACCAGTGACAAGGAACAGAGGCTGAGAGAATGGCTCGAACACTCTGCAGTGCATACTAGCAATATACATGATGAAGTTTTCCATGTAAAGTGTGATTTTCTTTTATCTCACAAGTGTCTTCTTAAACAATGTTTTTAATTAGGACCCTTGTTTTCCTTTCCTTCTTTATTAGGGAAGCTTCACACGTAGCCTGACGTTAGAGTGTTCTTAGAAATAAACAGTTTCCATAAAGGCAAAATTTCTCCATAAGATCATTACTATTATGTTGTGTGGGAAACAGGATAGCACCTCTGGGAGTTTAATGCTGACAAGAGTCTATTTCAGTACTATGTGACGTTCTCTGGGAGATCTGCCCTGTCTCCATTTGCTCCTACGTCGCAGGAAACGAGAGGAGAGAACCAAACCCGTGCCGCTGATTAAAATCAAGGCATTTTCTTGCATGAAGAGATTAATTATCTTTTAAAAATGGAGCCCTCTGTTAACATTAGAATCCTCTGGTGCCTGTTGGTTGAACCCTGTGGTAAAAAATCTACCAACATGGCAGAGTGAGGGGAATCACTACAAGATGAAAATGTCTCCAATCTTTGAGATGTCATTCCAGCTTTTCTTTTTTCTTTTTGCTTTCATTGGAGGATTTGGAAGAATGAGGAGAGAATCTGTCAAGAGAACACCCTTTCCACTGTATAGAATTTCAAATCTCTGTGGCATTGTGTAGGATTTCCTAGTTCACAGGTTTCCTGAAGATGGACTTTCACCAACTGCCCATGACTTAAGCAAGGACATGGCTGGGACTCATGGTGGGCCTCAGGTGGACCCCCTCCCACCTCCCTCAATGACTCATGTGTAATATAACATCAGAGTGTGAATGTAAGCGTTTTAATATGAAAAGGATTGATTTTTGCCACTGACATGGGATTCTAATGATTGGAAACAATATATTGATTTTTTTTTTTTTTTTTAATTAAAGCCATCTTCCTACTCATAATGGAAGGTCTTGCCCTTTGTGAAATTTATATCCATAGTCCTTGGTGATGTCTGCAATTACAACTCCCAGTGGCTAACACCACATTTGGGAAGGAGAAAGGACTAATAGGAGAGAAATGATTCTCACTCTCTTCTTGGTAACGGGGCTTTTAGTGTTGGTCAAAGGTGGCTGATGGAAGGCTGGATGGATGTTGCAATGTCTCCACCCTGCAGCAGAGCCCAGACAGACAAATTCCCCAGGGCTCCAAGGCTGCTTCTAACTCATATTCTCAGAATTCCCTTTATTCTTGTCCTGCTCTTCAAAGCATCTGGAAGAGGCAAATAAAGACACTTCACATTGAGAAAATGATCTATGTTTAGTTCCCATTTGGTGAAAGTGACACTTCTTCTCACCAGTGTCATTCAAGTATGATCACTGGGATCCTATCCCTAGATCCCCCAGACCAGAGGCTAGGCCCACCTGGCCTGGCTGGAAACAAACCATGAAGTGAGTAACTGGGAAGATCTATTTGGGACCCATGTTAGCCCTATGCCTCTCTCAGCACACACCTCCCTCATGTGCATGTCATATGTGCATATGGACCTAGGTCACAACTATGTGACCTCCCATGACCTTAGAGGTGATCCTAGGGAAGTCCTTTGCTTTATACCTGAAGACACTGAGGCTGAGGTGGTTAGTCATATGCCCAGGCTTGTCTGTGGCAAAGCCAGGCCAGCATGAGCTCTCTTACCCTGTCTGATACCCTCTGTACTATTCTACCCATCTTCAAGCCCAAATACTCAGGCTTTCCCCAAATTCTTTTGGTGACTGTGACTTCTAACTTTGGCCACAGCCCCTTCCTCATCTCTGGTTAGTTCCCCTTCCCCCCCTCTGCCCTCCCACCACCTTCAGATCCAGAACCCAGGATTCACTCTTCCTACTCCCACCACTTCCTCAGTGTCCCATCTGGTCTTTCTCCCCAACAGACCCCCTTGCTCCTTTCTATGACCCTTCCACGTTCATCCACACTTAGCTGCACCTGACATATGTGGAAAGGGCATCTGGAGTCGGGAGACTCAGGTGCCAAATCTGGCTGCCACATACTACTTCTTACTCTTTTAAGTATTTGACTTCTCATCAGCAAGGAGAAATAGGATTTGCTTATCTCTTGAGTTTCTGTGATGACCAACTAAAATAATGTCCAAGAAAATGTATGTAAACTGAGAAGTAGCCCCCAGACATTAGCAATTATGATGATGGTTCTCCCCTCGGCTTTGCCAACTAAAGTGAGGACCTAAGATGGGTATGAATAGATAATAGTTGTGAGTGGATTGCTACTTATGCCTCTTGAGTGACATTTTTGCCCCTGGTAGTATCATCTGTTGATGGACATTTAGATTGTTTCCAGATCTTGGCTATTGTAAATAATGCTGTTATTAACATAGAGGTGCATATAACGTTCTGAATTAGTGTTTTGATTTTCTTTGGGTAAATACCAAGAAGTGGAATTACTGGAGTGTATGGTATTTCTGTTTTTAATTTTTCGAGGAAACTCCATACTCTTTGCCATAGTGGCTGCACCAAGTACATTCCCACCACTAGTGCATGAGACTTCCTTGTCCTCCACATCCTCACCAACACTTGTTTTTTTCTATAGATGATAACTACACACCGATAGCAAGCATTTCATAATGTATAAAATTGTTGAATCACTATATTGTGCAACTGAAACTAATATAATATTGTGTGTCGACTATATGTCCATTAAAACAAACAAACAAGAATGAGCCATGTCGCTGATGCTCTCATGTAAGGCAATCCAAGCCTCCATATGAAGGAGGAGGGACAATGACAGTACAGGGAGTAGGCTGCCTCCTCTGGCTCTTCAGCAACTCAGGCCAACTCTGGAAGCTTGCTACGCATGAGCTTTGCCGTCCCTCACTCAGAGGACCCGTGAAGCAGACAGTTGAGCCAAAGAGAGTCTTCAAAACTTGGCTTATTTATGGTGATGGTAAGCATGCCTTCAAGGACCACTTGAGGTCCCTGAGAGGTAAAAGGCCACAGTGCTTTCTGGTATGAAGCCTGATGTCCCTATGGTCCACTGCTCATATTCTTCTCCAGTGATTTCATTTTGTGCCTGCTATACAAATTTCCTACCGAATCCCTCTCTAGTTCCTCTTTGCAAAGATGTCAAAACCCTATGGTTCCTTCCTCTTTACTATTCCTGAGACTCTAAGTGTCTTGCTGACTGAGGCATGTATTTTTTTTTGCTGACAACAATGTGTTTGCCTAATTTCACTTATTCAATAAATTCTTTTTCCACTAACAAAGCATAAGAACCATAAGATCACATACAGAACCTCTTCCAAAGCCCAGTTCTGTTAACCGAATGGTATTTTCCTCCTTTGGAAAATTTTTCCTCAGCTCCATATCAGTCACCCCATCTCCATGTACCATACTGCACACGCCTTTCCACATGCTGTATCTCCTCATGCAAAGGCTCACTTCCATGCTTCCCTTCTTTAAAGGTTGCCGCATCACAATATGTCCAATTCACAGTCTGACCCAGCACGATACTGTTGTGAAGCAACTTGTATCATTGGCTTATCTCCTAAAATGCTAAGAAATCATCTCTGGACTCCTAGACTCTGTGCAATCTGAGGTATTATTTATAGGGCATTTAACTAAGGGGCAAAATGTATGTATCTGCTATGTTCCCTATCAGCTACAGGGAATCTTGAGAGCAAGAGTAGCTAAAGGAAAAAGGAGACAGCTGTCAACTTGGCAGGAACCTAATAATGGAGAAGAAATCCTTCTCTTCCCTCAATCTTCCCCAATTATATCAAAGATCCACAAAAGCCATTGTGGATGAGCCATGCGACTAAGATACCAGGAGATATGTTTTTAAATGCAATCATGTAGTAAAAGTGGCTTTATTTCAGAATGCAGTGAATTTGGATTTGTTTTCAAAGGAGAGTCTTTAGATTTTTCTGGGTTTTAAACTGATAGGTAAATCCCCACAAGTAGAAATCTGAAGTTCCCTTGAACCATTGCCAGACCTCACACAAGATAGAGGGTGGTAATGGACTAAAAGGAAGCAATGGCTAATGTTTCTTACAAGTGTGAAAAGGGAACTGATAGTAGCACCCTCTTTCAGTGTACCATGGTGCCATAGAAGCCCTTGGGTCCCACTGATCTATGCATGACTTTCCATATACTCAAGTTTCGATGTAATAATTATAGACAGATGTGGAAAAACCAGACACTCATTCCAGGATTGAAAGTAACAATTTTACTCAGTCACCATTAAAGGAAATTTGGATTCTGAGCCAATATCCTCATTAAAAAAATGTGTTTGTGTAAAGTTTTCTAATTCTTAAAACTGAAGTGTGATTTGAATACTATAGGAGCCTCATGGAAGAAGAAGGTCCATAATCACATGAGAAGAGACTGCTTTTCTACCTTCTGATCACAGTGACCTCTCCAGAAAGTTAGTCACTCTGAAGAGTAACAAAGGCCTTCTGTTAGTGTCTAGGGTATTCCTGCTAAAGGCTGACAGGGACTAAATGATCTTTTGATGTTTAATGCAGGCCTCTGGCAGTGAGTATTCTGAAAATGGTATTTGGTAGGGGTTTAAAAGAGCTAGACAGGTGGGTGATTTCACTCACAGGAGTAACAGACATATCGGGCTAGAGGAAAGCATCTCAGAGCAGAACACTTTGAAAGGGAAATCCCTTTGGTTAGGTTTTCAAATTACTGAGGTAAACTGTTGGTTAAATTCATGACTTTCACTAACAGAATCCTGAGTTTATGAATTGAAATAGTGCTGCCAGCAGTCAGATTTTGGTCATCTGTGACTGTGGGGACAAGTTGCTTCTGGGCGAATGGACTAGGAGAGGTGAACAAGATGCATAGTTTATAGAGGCAGACAGCTCTGTTTCTGAGAGTGTTTTCTAAGGCTTTCAGAATAAGTGGAAATACATCATGTGATTTCTGCCATGGCTTTCTTTTCAGGCAGAGCCTGGTATTGAGAAGAGATTTCAAAGAATAATGCACTGATGTGCTGAAGACCTGGATTCCAATTCTTACATTAGATATTAGAATCTGAGTTTCCTAGTCTGAAAAGTGGCAAACTTGGACTAGCTCATCACAGTTCAAATGGACATATATATATCTTTTTTTTCTATCAATGATGAGAATTAAGGACACATGATTTGGAATTTGCTAGATCTTTCCAAATTCACAAATCCGTGGTGCTACAATCAAAAACATTCTGAGTAGCAAAGATCCATTAACTTAGAAATAGTGAAGGAGTTTAGCTGCTGTGCCATTCTTTTGGTTAAGAGACAAGAGTTGAAAAAGAATGATATTTACATAAAGGAACAAAATAATGGGATCTGAGGTTCTATTGCTGCACTGAATATTTTTGTATTATAATCATTCTAAAATTAGATTTTTCCCAAAAGGTTGGAGAAGGCATCTGATTTGAATGTAGAATGACACTGGATAATTCAGTGATCAAAATTTAGCAGTGGTTGCCCTTCAGCTTCTGGTGGGCTGATGTTCAAGGGAGTGCCCACCCGCATTACCTCCATCTTACAATCTGCTATGCTGAAGAGCAGAAACACAGTCAAGACATTAGGGAAAACCTCCCTAATTTAGGCAAAACCACTCTGGGCTCACCTACCCTTTATAACACTACAAAAATTAACTAGAGGATCTAAAAAAGAAGAAGAATGGTAACTTTCTTTCATAGATGTGCCATCTTGAGTGGCACGACTTCTGCAGAAAGATTCTAAGAATCTTTTCTAAGAATCTTAAAGAGCAACGGACTTGGAAACTCCATTTCCTCAATCTTCATTTCAGTGTGATCAGCAAATCTTCATATGTAAAAACAACGCTTGTTTGGAGGACAGCAGCTCCAATGCAACCAGGGCAATCCAGGGCACTGCTGTCCCCAGCTCAGAAGTCGACATATTTCTGGTCTGGAGATCTACAGTCTGAACTGACAAGCTAGAATACTGGAGATACCTAAGAAAATAGTCTTTGAGGTGACCAGAGGAAGCCTTCCTTTAAACTGGGATTAATGGATTAAACATTAGTTGAATTAGCAAGATATTCTTCTCTCTTGCCTTCTCTCCGATGGCTGGCACCACACTCATAGTCCAGCCTCATCTCTATTATTTTTTGCAATTCTTTTCTGCGCTTGGAATTTCTACTTTCCAACTTCCAGTTTTCACTTCCAGGTTGAACTACAAGTGTCTTGAGGAAAATTGCTGTCTTACACTTGTCTCACTCCTGGAAAGTACATGAGGCAGTGCTAGCACGCACTTTCAGGATACTCTAATGACTACACATCAGCAAACCCTGCCTTAATCTATTATCTTCTTTAGCCCAGTGGCTCTGAGATGTCAGTCACCTGACTAAGGCCATTCTAATTGAGGTTCCATTGATCTTCAGTGAAATGAGAAAAATGAAGGCAATGTAGACAGATTTTCATTAAAACTAATATATTCTATTTAGAGAACTAGTGTATTCAAAATTATGTCTTGCTCCCACTTTGGTATTGTTATGTCCTTTCTTTTATCAAAATAATGGTGAGAGCAGATGGTGATTACCTGTTTGTTTTTTAATATTCTTAGCCAACAAAATAAAAATCTCAATAAACCTATATTTTTCTCCCATCTTCCTATTTCTTCTTAAATATTGTTAGTCCAAAGAACTCAAAAATCTGGAAAGCCCTGTTTTAGAAGGCAGAACTTTTAAGTTTTGTGTTGTTTGTTTAAAATCTTGTATATGTAGTATGTACCTTGGGTCGATTTTCTTGTAATGGTCCCTATTGCTGCTGCCAGATTCCTCCCTTCTGAGCATCATGTCAGTTTAATGAGTAGAAATGCACA
Source organism: Canis aureus (assembly GCF_053574225.1). Classification (NCBI taxonomy): domain Eukaryota; kingdom Metazoa; phylum Chordata; class Mammalia; order Carnivora; family Canidae; genus Canis; species Canis aureus. The sequence continues at coordinate 1,887,797 of NC_135615.1, read as the reverse complement.
AGTACCTACATCTTTGGGTAGATTCTTCTGACCATGAGTGTTACTGGGCTGTGTGATTTGCTTGAGCCAATGGGCTGCCAGAAATCTGACACAAGCAGATATTTGAAGAGTTTTTTTTTTTTTTCACATTGGGGTTGCCCTCTAGCTGTTCTTGGAATCCTGCCTCTGCCATGCTAAAGAGCCCAAGCTAGCCTGATCGACAGTGAGAAGCACGTGGCCCAGTCACCCCTGTTGCCCCAGTCAACAACCTGCCAACTGCCAACCATGTGAGTAAGACCATTGGTACTAGCCAGCTTCCTGCCAGCTTACCAAGTGAGGACAGACATGTGAGTAAGCCCAGCAGAGACCACTGGGGCCCAAATAAGAACTGCTCAGCAGAATAATAAGCCAACTAAGTGGTTGTTGTCTTAAGGTACTATGTTTTGGCGTGATTTGCTATGTGGCAATAGATAAGTGATACAGTGATACAATGCCAAGTCTTCAAAACACTGTGAAGAATCTCTGAGATTTTCTTGGACATTTAATAAGGATGTGACAACATCTATTGGCTAAAATGAATTTGGACTCTCAGCCCTGTCTTCTCTTCAAGACTTACATGTCTGTCTTTCTCTTATAAGATCTTCTCCAGGGCAGGAACTTGGTACAATGCCTGGTTTTCAGGAGTCACTTGATCAACATTTTTTGAACAAATCCAGTGCCTGTGATCAGGGCTAGCCTGGTGTCAGGAACGACCCACTGAATGTGATTTGAAGGTTGTATGAAAGGCTTCCTCTCTCCACACATCTCCTTGATTAAGAGTTGAAATTTCAGCATCAGCAAATTGTTCTCTAAGCTGAAGTTGTGCTCCCCGTGAGGCTTTTAAAAAATGCAAACATTCCTGGCTGGGTTAGCACACTGTCATTCTTTTCCTGTGAATGCACTTGTCAGATATTTCGGTCACCAAGGGGTCAAAGTTGGGATGAGAGTAAACAGCAAAAAAGACAAGAAATGCTGAAGGGTGACAAGGTCCCAGTTACCAAACAGGGGGCTGCACACACTTCCCATTGTGGCTGAATCAGCTCTGCCTCCCGAGAAGAGCCCCAGCTAAGAGCCTGATTGCTCCCTTCAAGGAGAGGAGGAACGAAATCTGCCTGGATCTGGACTCTTGCCCTGGGGGCGGGGATGGTTAGATGTGAGGAAAGATTCATCACCTCCCAGTACCAGCATTTCCCTTCGAAGGCCTCCTCTGTTTTTTGTACCCCCAAAGAAACATGTTTTCAATACCTTTGTAGGAGGCACATTAGCCCTGTATTCTTGGCCACACTCTCCACTGTCACATTCTGGATGTCTCTCTACTTTTTCTTCGACTCTTTGGATGTGAGTCGGTTTTGCCAACATGCTGAACTACAGTGATGAAAGCCACAGAGGGGTCAGGCTGGTGGGATGCATGGCTGGCTGCTGCCAGATTCCTTCTTTCTGAGCATTATCCGGGTTTAATGAGTTGAAACTCACAAGTATAATTAGTAAGAGGCTTAAGATACTACTCTCTGTACGTAATTGAATTTAATTTACAGCTTGAATAATTGCATTTACATGTTCAACCAAATGTTTGTCTTTGTTGGCTCTAAAAGTCTCTGTCCATATTTATCTAGGCAAACTTAGCAAGGCCAAGGATCACTTGTAAAGAGCCAGGGTGTACCCACATCTCTTTGCTTGAATTGGAAGGTGAGTTTGTAAAATGCAATCCTTGGAAATTACCTAAAAGACTTTAGGCTTTCTGATGTGAGACACTTATCAGCTTTCTAAAAGTATAGCCTTAAGCCTCAAAAGAATGCTGTTCTCTTGCTTAATACAGCAACCTTAAGCCTCCTGGGGTGAAAAGTACTTAGCATAATTAAACTGCTGACTGTTCTTGAAGAGGGAAGGTAGGTTTTGTTTTAAGATTACAAGTGGTATTTCCAGGCACTTTGAGTTGAGGCCATCTTGATAGTATAGGCTATCTTGCATTCTGCCATCCTTGAATTGCAGGCATAGCAGACGAAAAGTGCTTGTAAGAGACAGTGTAATTCCATACACATGTTCCCTAGGGTACCTCCAGACATAGATGAAAGTATCTCTTCCCTCCCTCTCCCACCCCCTTCTTTAGTAAGCTAAAGCAGCAGCGCATGAACAAGACAATGTTTGCAAAGCTGAGCCTCTTGTTTCCCAGGCATTTGGAGCAAAAACTCTAAAGACCTATGATCTCATCTTCAAGCCTCACAGGCAAATGTAGAGCAACTGCAAGGCTTGGCCTAGTATGGTCTCTGTCATTGAACTTCAACGGAGACTCTGTGCTGTTTGGATTTCTTTATACTATTGTTTTATCAAAATAGAATAATGCCAAGATAGACCCACTTTCCAGAAAGATAATCCACATTCCAGTGTTGAATTACAGTGCTACTGAAAAATGCACAAATACCGATACACCTATAGCTTAAAAAAGAAAAGAAAAGAAAAGAAAAGAAAAAAATCTGCAAATAAAACAGAAACAAACCTATTAAAACCAATGAGATTCAAATGAGCATCATTCATTTAAAGAGATGTCCAGTCTGGTTTGGCAGAAACCACATTGCCTATGTATGAATTAGTCAAGACCACTGCTACCATACTCTGATCAGTTTGCCCTATCAAAGCTAGTACAGGGAGCATGGGATGACTTGACCTTTGCCTCACTTTTCTGTGTCAGGATCAAAATGAATTTTTGACACTGAAAAAGTCAATGAGTTATTGGTCTTTCATGATGTGAATATCCACCCATGTATGTCTGTTCTTCTGCGATAGCCCATGATAATTAATGTCATGATACTTTAGCAAAGAATGAGAAGAGCAGGTGGGAGAAGCTATTTGTTGTCCAGACAAGGGGCCACTTCCCTGTGTGCAGCCCTGTCTGAAGGAACAAGCTCCAAGCTCCGGGATCTGGGAGGTCCTTGCAATCTTCAGAAGGGGTAAAGGGTTTGGAGAGGGATTGTTGCCATTCATGCTTCCTCTTGGTCAGGTGAGCTGTCACAAGCACACATCTGAAAATAGCCTATTGTCTCAACAAAGGCCTGTCTAGCTATTCCCCAAGTCAGCAGAGGGCAGACAACAGTTTCAGGAAGAACTCTTTGTGGAAAATATACCTGGTTTATCCATGAAGATTCCTGTTGCCTGTGGCTCCTTAGGATGATGGTGTTCATGGGCCCTCACTCCATGGATCATAGGCTTGGAAGATGGAGTCCTCCTCCTTCTGGAGGCTCAATACCTTGTCCAAAACTATGCTGGTCCTCTCCCTTGCTCTGTGAAAGTAAGTCAATGCCTCATCTATTCATCTGCTCTTTCAGCTGCTGAAATTATTCACTCCCTGGGCAGGAGTGAATTGCTAATGATATACTTGGGAATCTGGTCCCAGGTCTTTATCAACACTAATCCTATCAGCATTTTACGCGATTTCACTTGTACTGCTAGTTTAGCAAGCAAACTTTGAAGTTCTGAGCTGGTCAGCATCAATGGCTTTTCAATCACCATTTTACTCAGCCTCATCCAAGCATCCATGATTGCTCTAATTTATTCTATTCAACCACTTTATCTCAGTATTACATCCTTCTGGCCTAGAGTTCTGGGACCATTGTTTCAATGACTCACTTGGCAAAATTCTGGGTTCCTTTGATCTATTGTTCTTCTGTCACAAATACCTCATAAAACTCCAACTCCTAATCAACTTAACTGTTTGACGTCTATGTTTCTTTGTTTCACAAAACTTTCAGACTGCTGATGATGATTTATAACCTCAATTAGCTTAAAGCTGTCCAGCAATCTTTCTATCTCTCTCTCTTGTTCCCTACAGTGGTTATTTCAAACCTCATCTACCCTCAAATATTCTACCCTGGCATAATTTCTTCTATGTTTATGTTCCTATTTCATTAAGAAAATGGGATCCATCTTACAGAAATTCCCTCTATTTTCTGGTACCCTGCCTAAAACTTAGCTGCATGGATATCTATTCCTTGCTGCTTCTTGATTGAAGAGAGAATTTACCCACTTCCTCTTTACTTCTGTCATGCTAATCCTAGCCTGGGGCTAATTTCTTCACATCTCCTCTGAGTCATATCTCTCATTGCTTCTCAAGAGACTTTGTTATTAATCAGTTATCCTTTTTGTCTCCTATACTTCAGCCATTTTCTATTGGCATCTTTCCACTAGCATTTGAACACACTCAAGTTTATCCTACATTTAAATAAAAATTCAACTTCCACTTAATCTTATCCTTTTCCTCCTATCATCTTGTCTCCTTATCTTCACAGTGAGATCCATTGAAAGAGTTGTCCACTCATATTGTTTTTGCTTAATCAGTCACCTCTTATTTACTCCTTATGCATGGCCTTCAGGCTACTATAGCCTCTTTGCATCTAAATACCTTCCTGTCCCTAAATCCAATGCAAGATTTTATTCCTTATTTTACCATACTCTCCGTGACACTGTAGACCACTGTCACCTATTCAATACTCAATCTTAGCTTCTGTGACACTGTGCTCTTCTGGTCTTCTTCCTATCTCTCTGGTTGTTGTTTCTCACTCTAATCTTTATCTCTGTTTCTTTAATTTTGGAATTCTCTCTTAGACCCCCTTCTCTACTTATTCTATACATTTTTACTAGGCAGTCTCAGTCATTGCCATGGTTTCAAGTTGTTGAGAAGTTATGGATACAGCAAAGATGGACTTGAATTCCGGCCAAGGAGATGTTATTCAGAGGTGAGTGATGATCCTTAGTAATCTGGGAATATCTTCAGTCTTGGGGCCCAGATTGAGGGTTACATTTGAAGAGACTTACTCAGGGGCACTCTCCTAAAGGAAAGAGAAACTACTAAGGCTTCTGATGGTGAAATATTGAGATATCACATTAGAAATTTAAGAGATCCAAAAATATGATCTTTTATTTCCTTTCATAATATTAATTAAATTGTGGGATGGCATGAGCATGATGAACTCAGATGGTCACAATTTCTTAGACATTGAGAATTGGGATCTGAGTCCCCCACCCTTGAGTCTAGGGAAGTTATGTGCCTGCTTTGACAAATAAAATAGTATGGAGGTGATGTTATAAAAATTCTAAACCAGGCTTTAAGAAATTTGCAGTTTCATTTCCTGCCTCTTAGGACCAGACTCCATGCTGTGAGAATATCCAAACAGATCCATGGAAAAGCTTATGGTGAAGAGGAATCTGTCATTAGTCCCAGATAAACTCTCAGCCAACAGTCAGCACAAACTTGGTAGACATCTGAGTAAGCCATCATTGATCTAGGTCCTTGTTGGGCTGGCGAGACTGGGGACCTCAAAACGGCCGACCCCAGGTCAACAACCTCCCAATAAGGCCGCCTTACCGCCCTACCCTACCTTAGCACACAAAGACCTGTAACCCTTGCCCTAACTGGAATGCTGCCCTGCCCCCATCTTCCAGCCAAAAACTCTTTATAGACCCCCTGCAGTTTGCTTGGGCGAGACTTCCTAGGCCCACGACTTCCCCGCTCTCTGCTCTCTCCCTCCCCTGCGGGCTGCGGAACCTCGCCCGAGAGCGCGTCCCATTAAAAGCCTGTTTCAACCAACTTTTGCCTGGCCTCTCTATTCCATTTCACTACCGATCGGATTAAACCTGACAGTCCTTCCAAACCCAGTTGGGCCACCCTCACTCGATGCTCCATGGGACGAGGTGAGGCAACTCCATCAAGCCCTGCCCAAATTATAGATTCATGACCAAGATAAATGATTGTTGCTGTTTTAAGAAACTAACTTTTGAGGCTGGTTGTTAGGCAGCAATAGATAATTGGAATAGCATATGGAAGGCTTGAAAACAGTGTCAAATTCTTCTCAAAGACTCAGTTAAATGTTCCATATTCTTAGGAGGCTTAAGGGAGAAAGCTCTGCTAGAGGGAAATAGGTCATCTCTGCCTCTGTTTACTGATGTACTAGATTTCAGTGCTGTTAAGGAGAGTTGGAGGGAAGGTAGGGTATTAGAGGGAAGCAAGAGACAAAAGACCCAAATCTACAACTTTCGAAGTGCAGAACTGAATTCCCTGTGATATTCCAGGGTTGAGGAAGAAGAAATATATCAGGCTCTTAATAAAATCCTCAGAAGGGCCATTCACCTCTCCCAAAAGAGATTGGATAAAAGATGAAGTTAATCCCATGTGAGCTCAATCTATGACTGTATTAGGGTGATTAGCCCATTACCTTATCTGTGTAGTAGGAAAACAGAAGGACATACTTCCTGGTTAAAGATGACATCTGGAGCTTTTGTGACTTTTAAAAATATATTTTATTTATTTATTCATGAGAGAGACATAAAGAGAGGTAGAGATAGGCAGAGGGAGAAGCAGGCTCCCTGCTGGAAGCTGGATATGGGACTTGATCTCAGGACCCTGGGATCATGACCTGAGCCAAAGACAGATGTTCAACCACTGAGCCACCCAGGCGTCCCTTGTGACTTTTTAAATATATATTGTCCAACATATTACCAAAACTTACTAGACTACTGAAGCTATAAGAATATGAAACCCATACTCAATAGAGAATAAAAGGCAGAAAGAGACTCATAGAAAACCACGCATGGACATTAAAGACAAGGGCTTTAAAAATTATGATTAATATGTTAAAGAAAATATTTAAAGTAATGTAAAAAAATACATGAATATGAAGAATTTCAACAGAAGATTGTAATTCATAAAGAATAATCAAATAGATGGCCTAGAAATGTAAAAGGCAGTATTCAAATTTAAGATCCTCTTGGATGGATTTATATGAAGACCAAGGATATTAAAATACAAGATTAATGAACCCAAAGATGAATCAATAAAAAATAAAATGAAACACAAGGTGGGCAGGGTCAATGTGAGGAGAACGGATGGAGGAAACAGATAAGGCATAGGAGAAATGTGGGGCTTAGTAAAAGGTCTACAATATGCGTGAGTAGAATTCCAGGAGGAGATAGAGAATGAATAGGCTCAAAGAGATATTTGAAGTGATAGTTGCTGAGGTTTTCAAAATGAAAAGAGCCAATAGATTCCAAAAAATACTCCTAAGTAGAATATATATAAAGAAACCACCCTTAGGCATATTGTGGTCAAACTTCTAAAAACCAAAAACAAAGAAAAAAAAATCTTTAGAGTAGCCTGAGGAAAAAGATATTACATTCAATTGAGGGACCATGAAATTTATGGCTGGCATTCCAGTGGGAATCATGGAACTCAGAAGGGAATGGAATGACACCTTTGGAGTGTTAAAGTAAAAATTAATTAATTAATTAATTAATTAAAAAAATTCTATGGGAAAATGGCAGTGAAATGGAAATCAAAACTGAAGACAAAACAAAGGCATTTTCAGACAAGAAAAAGATGAGAAATTTTTTTTTCCTGACAATTGGAACATAATAAATATTAAGGAATGTTCTTTTCATCAAAGAAAAATGATTCCGGGTGGAACCATAAAACTGGAAGAAGATTAAGAACACTAAAAATGTGAATATAGGGGTACATATGGTTCATATAAAATATTAATGATGTATAGCAAAATTAAAAATAGTATCTGTGGGTTAATGACATATAGAAGAAAATTATACTACAACAAATGATAAGGAGGTAAATGGAGATACATCATTATAAAGTTCTTTAATTTGGAAGAAGTAACAAGAATACTAACTTAAGATGAACTACAGTAAGTTAAAGTTACAATGATGTAAAACTGAACAATTAGTAAAGGAAAAAAAATTAAAATATACTTACTTAACCTAAAAGAAAAAAGGAAGGGAGTGATAAAGGAGTAGAAAAAAACAGAAAGTACCAATTATAAAGAAATAGACCTGAGTCACCCCCAGAAAAATCACAGATACTATTTTAATAATAGTCTAATATTTTTAATAATAAATTTTGATTTATCAAATCACTTAATTAAGCCATTGAACACCTGTCAGAGTGAATGTGAAAACTTAGATGGTCACCTGAATTTACCAAGTGGGTGCTGATAAATGCAACTGTCATTAACTTCTGCTGTATCTTCTTAAGGTGCAGGCACAACCCCCAGGAATGCCCATTTGAATCTCCCCAGATTGGAATAGGCTATCTGAAAATAAGACCTCCTCAGGCAGTCTTCAAAAATCACTTTTGCTCTGCCCTTGTTCCTTATCCAAGGAATCCCCTTGCTTTATATATACTTGACTAATAGACATTTAAATTATTGTGTCTGCTGTCATGTGTATAATACTGATGTACAACACCTTAAAAACAGGGCGGCCGGGGGGGGGGAGGGGAACAAAACGCCTGGCATCAATCAAGAGTGGGATGATAACACAAATGAAAAATAAATAAACAAGATGGTAAACTTAAATCCGATTTTGTTAATAATTACATTAAAGATTATCAGACAGGATAAGAAAAGCAACTATAAACTCTTTACAATACAGCACTTTATTTATTTTAAATATTTTATTTATTTATTCATGAGAGACACAGAGAGAGGCAGAGACAGAAGCAGGCACCCTGGTGGGGAGCCTAAGGTGGGACTTAACCCCAGGACCCCAGGATCACGTGCTGAGGTGACTAATAACTGGTCATATAGTATATCAGGGGCATATTATGTTCAAAAAAACACAGTCCAAAACCCAAATCAAAAACCACACAAATGACAGCAGAATTTAAAATAAAAAAAATAAAAAAAAAGGTTCTTTGTAAAGTTTAATAAAATTGGTAAACCCCTAGGAAGATTGCTTATAAAAATCACAGACAAAAAACACAAATTAATAATATTAGGACTCAAAAGAGGGGCAAAAATACAGGTATTACAGATGTTAAAAAGTAATATGTGGCTATTATAATTTTTAAAATTAGATAAAATACACCAATTCCTACAAAAACAACTTCTCAAAAATGACACAAGAAGAAAAAAGATATTACATTCAAATGAGGGACAGATCTACTGGATCTGTAATTAAAAACCTTCACACAAAGAAAACTCTAGGCCCCAGTTGTTTTAGTGATGAATATTTCCAAACAATGAAGAAGAAACAACACCAAATTTAAACAAACCTTGCCAGAGAACAGGAAAATATAGAATATTTCCTACCATTTTTATTAGTCCAGCATTAAATCAAACAAGGAAATTGCAAAAAATACATAAATATATACAGAAAAGAAAGAAGGAAGGAAAGAAGAAAGATAAAGATACTTCTATGTTTTTCAGTTTTACTATAAAACATAGCTAAGAGAAGTTAAAGAATACCCCAAAATTGAAAGTTTTACCATCTTAATGAATTGGTAGACTCAATATTTTTAAGATGTCATTCTTCCCCAGATTAATCTAAAGATCCAATGGTTTCCTAGGAAGTACTTTGTTTTAGTAATTGCTGGTTATTCTAAACTGTATGTGGAAATGCAGAGAACTTAGAACAACCGTGACAATCTTGAAGAAAAACACAATTGGAAGCTTTACTCTATTAAGTTTGGTGAAAATATAATATAATATAATATAATATAATATAATATAATATAATATAATTAATATAATTAATATAATTAATATAATATAATATAATATAATATAATATAATATAATATAATAAATATTTGAAAATGTGGCATAGCACAAGGATATATCCATACACCAGTGGAACAAAATAGCCCAGAAACACACCCAATTCTATAAGGTCACACCAGATTTATGACCACTACATGGCTATAATTCTGTAAGAAAAAAAATGGTCCTTTTAAATAGGAAGGCCAGTTTGGTAACCATATAGGAGGATAAATGAACTCTGATATTGTTCCCATATCATACACATAAATAAATTAGAAGCAGATTATAGATTTCACTTTCAAGTAGGCAAGGATTTCTTAAAAGAAAACAATTTCATTACAATTTAATAAATGGAAATTGGTGAAATTCACCAATGTGAATGTGACAATGTCCTTTGTTAAAAATAAAAGCCTCCATTCAGAAAATGATGACATTAAGAAATAAAAAAGGATATCCAGCAAAAGACATGTGTTTACCATACGTATATAACTTCCACTAATTAATAAGATAAAGATTGGCAACTAAATTGAAAAAATGAGCAAAATATTTTGAACATGAACTTCACAAAAAAGAATACTCAAATAAAAAACATATGAAAAGGTGTTTACGCCTCAGAAAAGTATGAATTAAAACCATGATAAAATACCACAATGCTTATATCAGAGTGGCTTAAACTAAAAGACTGACAATCCCAAGTGTTGGAGAGAATGTGGAATAACCGACATTCTTATATATTTAGTGGGCAAAGCTGTAAATTATTGCAGTTACTTTGTTTTTAAAGATTTTATGTATTTATTCATGAGAGACACAGAGAGAGAGAGAGGTAGAGACTTAGGCAAAGGGAGAAACAGGCTCCATGCCGGGAACCCAATGTGGGACTCGATCCCAGGACTCCAGGATCACGCCCTGGGCCAAAGGCAGACGCTTAACTCCTGAACCACCCAGTTCTCCCTATTGCAGTTACTTTGGAGAAACTGTTTGACAGTCTTTAGTAAGGATATGTATGTATGTATGTGTGTATGTATGTATGTATCTATCATCTATCATCTATTATCTATCCTTTTACCTAGTAATCTAGTTACCCAATTTCACTCCTGGCTATATATTCAACAGCAATGCATACTTGTGCCCACCAAATACACATACTGAAACTTTTTTTTTTAATTTTTATTCTTTTAAAGATTTTATTTATTTATTCATGAGAGACAGAGAGAGAGAGAGAGAGAGAGAGAGAGAGAAAGAAAGGCAGAGGCACAGGCAGAGGGAGAAGCAGGCTCCATACAGGGAGCCCGACATGGGACTCAATCCTAGGACTCCAGGATCACATCCTGGGCTGAAGGCAGCGCTAAACCACTGAGCCACCCGGGCTGCCCCACACTGGAATCTTTATAACAATGATGTTTTTAACTGCTAAAAGCTGGAAGCAAAATATCCATCACAACTGAATGGAAAAAAAAAAATGCTATTTTCTGTGCTATATTAAACACAGTGGAATACAATGAAAAATGAGAAAAACCAAATTACTTCTACAAGGAACAAAATGGATAAACCTCACTGATATAATGTAGACTGAAAGAATATAAACACAAAGATTAGACACTGTAGGATTCCATTTGTGTAAAGTTCCAAAACCAAGCACAGCTAATCTATAGTGAAGAGATAAGAATAGCAGTAACTACTGGATGTGGAGTATCAACCAGGGGCTGGAAGTGTCCTATGTCATGGCCTGCAAAGTGGGTGCAGGTATACATATATGTAAAAAATCACCACCCTATTATACTTCTAAGATTTGTGCACTTTACCATATTTGAGTTACATATCAGAAACAAAAATCCTAATAGCAGACTGATGTCTTCCAAATCTATTCACCCTTATGTCTTCCTGGTTTTGTCAAAAGGCAATGGGAAAGCCAAGCCTTCATTGATTGAACCAGTAAAGATATAATGAGCTACTTTTAGAGGGAGACAGTTTATTACAGAAAAAGAAAGAGCAGCCAAAGGTGCTAGCTTCCTGTAATCTTTGTCCAACACACCAAACAAGCCTACACTGAAACAAAAGGGGCTGATGACAATACCATGAGTCATGGGATACTCCATTGCTGAGGAGCCAACTCTAGACTACAGCTAAGTAGGTTTGTATTCCGGAGCTCTCTTCTGAGGAGGGCAAGACAGGAAGACTCCTACCTTGACAGAACCTTGGAGGTAATGGGTAGCTATCTCAAGATGATCTCTAGGAGAAGAGAAGGAGGTGAGGGGTGGGGGGGAGGGAACAGGAGATGGACTCAGAGCAGCTCCTGCCCTCTCTATTGTTCTCAGATGATTATAAGGCTTCCTGCTAAGATTCAGATTAGCTCTGGCTTTGCCTGTATGCCTTTGCCTGTGTGGCCTATATGGACAAGGTTGCCTCCCCCCTGCCGGTTTCAGACCTGTGTATTAGGCCCTCAAACTAAACTATCTTATAGGTATAAGGGAACTCTATAAGCCCCTCAAATTCAATGTTTTCAAAACCGTGTTGATCTCCAACATTCCAAAGCCAAACCTCCTCCAGTATTCACGACCTCATCTGCCAAATCCAGAATGTGAGGTATGAAGCTTAACACCCACATCCCCATCCAACCCACTCTTCTTGCAGTGTTTGTTATCTCTGTGAATGGCACGAGCACCCTCCCAGTTGTGATAATGAGTCATCCTTTTCATTTGTTTATCCAACCAAGTTCTTTGGAATTTTACCTCTTAAATATCTCTTGTATGCATCCAATTCTCTTTGCTTCCATCCTCACCACACTGACTTCCTGCTTACCACGTTCCTTCTTAATGGGATTTTGTACAAACCATCTCTTCTAACTGAAATGATCTTCCCTCTTAGACAGGACTGTCAGATTCTCAGCCCAATCACTTTCTTGAGGAAGCCTTCTGTGATCTGCTAATAATAAAACAAAAACAATATCAACAAAGCAAGTACATTAAAACAAAAAACAAAACAGAGATCCATATACAATTAGATCTGAAAGCCTATTCTCCAACATTAACCAGACATGGCAGGTGGGACTGCCTTCTCAACATTCCCCCCAAACTCCCTCTCTCATCAATATGTGCTTTAACCTTTCTCTATTCGTTCCCCTTTATTTTTCCCTTCCAGGTTAGTTTCCATGTTCAACTGACTATGCTCCAAATGTGTAGAGAGGGGTCTCAGTGCAATCTGGGCCAGCCCTCCTCCCATCTGTACTGACCTTATTGCTGGATGGGGAAAATAACTGCCTCAAAGGCAGAATGAAGAGATCTCTGCACTTCCCAGATGCATCTCCTCTTGATTTTGCCATGGTGCCTAAACGATGACTTTACTCAACTTTGGACTGACGTACTAAATGCACTGTTAAAATAGAAGTGGGTCCCTGCCAGGGAAGTGCTGTGGGCTTTGGCTGCTAAATGCCAGAGCCGCATCCCAACCTATGTCTACTTACTACCTGAACTAACTTTTTATCTTTGTCACAGTTTCCAGATACACATAATTTGCATTTATTCATTTATTCAGCACAGATATATTGAGGACTGTTTGCTTACCACTCTGCCCCAAGGAAGTATTGGTGTAAAAGACTGGTGTTTCTTGCCCTTTGGAGAGAAGATAGACATTATTCAGCTGATTACAAGATTGTAATTACTGCTCATCTACTCACTCAATAATTATACATCAAACACATACTCTACTAAGTATGGTGCTCAGTGCTGGGAATACAATAGGTGACCAAAATACCAAATTCTGTGCCTTCATGAAACTTATAGTCTACTCAAATATAACACAAGACAACATAAAATTAAATGTGATGTAAGAGCTACAAAGAGTACACAGTTGTATGACAGTATGTAATTAAACATATACATATGACTCTGTAATTAGAAAAAGTGGCTTCATCTGAGAGATCACTGATGATTTTTGAGGGATTATATATGAAATAAGATGGAGCCCCTGAGTGTCAAGGCTGGTCTTATAAATTCTCTTTCAATCCTGTTAAATTAATCAAAGAAAAATTCTCATTTTTGTTCTGGAGAGTCCTTAGCACTTCTGTAAACCATGTTAATCTCCCATTAAAACAACAAAAAAAGAAAACTCTCTTAGGCTCAGAGCAGACTATAGTATTATCAATATTCTTTCATATCTCATATTAATTATTGTTGTCACCAGGTATTAGTGGCCAGTGGTACTAGTTTTTCACTTATCCATTCAATCACAGTAGGAAATCTACTTTGTGCCAAGGAATTTCAATTTTTCCCCTGAAGATATTGGGGAAACTACTGTGGGATTTTACACAGAGTAATGTGATCAGATGTCCTCTTGGAAAAATGACTCAAGCTACTTCTCTTTGAACTTTTCATTAAAAAAAAAAAAAATCTATTGAACTATTCTGAAATTTGCGAGAGCTAAAACAACAAAAATCTCTTCTTGCCACCCTTCAGCTATTCTTCAATAAAGTATGATTTTCTATCTTCTACTTTCTACTCTTCGAGAGTGTGCCAAGAAAGACCATTCCAACTTAATATAAAATCATAGTTGCTTGAGCGCAACTTCAATTCAACTACATTAGTGCTTTCTATCTCCACCCCTTGCAAAGACTCAGATTCTTTGTGTCATTGGCTGGCTGGCATAATGCTTCTCTTCTAAACATGACATGGTGGAGCCTGGGCTCAACCCTATATCTTCTGATTTGGGTTGCTCTTCCACTACACCAACGGGCCGTTAAAATAAAGACACTATCATCCACCTGGGACTCTGAGCTACATGGCTTTCTTTCCTCATGATAGGTCTTCCATGATGTCACATGCCTGGGATCTCATGCTTTTTTGGAGACTTTCTTCATCAACGTCCCTTAATGACTGCCTTTTACCCTTCTACTCTTCTTCCACTTTTAAAGACAGTCATTAAAAGATGACTTTCATTTCACTTTTATACTTCAAGTGATTTTTGAGAGGGATTCTTCCTCCTCTTTCTAGTAGGATTCAACGATAATGTTGAAATGTGATTATAATAGATCTGCTTTGGTTAGGGGAAACTTTTCTCTCAGCATCTTTAGATTTCATTAAAGACCTGACATCGTAGGGTGGATGCTCTTTGCTAATTTTTCCCCTTTATTTTCCTTCCTCTGAGAAGCACATTATTACTATACTAAATGCCTTGAGCAAAACTTAATTCATTCCATGGGTTCACATCTGTAAAACAAGCACTGATGGGGAGAGCTGTTTGAAATGAATAAGAGCTGAAGCTTACACGGTTAAAAAAAGAAAAAAGAAGGAAAAGAAATGGGCTGACATCCCTCTCTCAGTGTGAAAGGATTAAGATGGTTTTAATTATCTCACCTGGCTTTGGTTATTTCATTTATTCTCACTCCCTATTGTTTCCTTTATACGGCTAATATGATAGCATAAGGTCTGGTGTTATCATCTGGATTCCTCCCTTTAGGAAAGTTGAAGAGCCCCAGGTTAAAAAGTAAAAATCACAGTTCAAAATGTGCATAAATGTGTGATGACAAGAGCAGAGGCTTAGGTTCCTGTGCTCAGCCATGTATGAATGCCAACAATAACGGAAGACTCAAGACTGAATATCTCACACTTCTTTTGAATAAAGTAAATGGGTTTCTAATGTGATCTGGATGTAAACGAAGATGTGGTTATTGAAGGTATTGGTGCAATCTCATGGAATGTAATCTCAGATCCTGCCTCTGGGCTGGGCCAGTTGTATACACATAAAGGCAGGGTGTTTGGAGCATGGCAGTTTCTTTTGTTGACTAAAATATAAACATGCACCAACACAAAGAGATGATTGCCTCTTGGCCTTTATTCTAAGATGATGGTTGGCATCAGTTTAATATTTCTTATTTGATCCTATCAAGAACTCTGACCTGATTGGGAGCAGGGAAAGGAATTTTCTGTAAGTCTTTTTTCTCTTAACACCTGAAAATTCTACTGAGATAAAGATTTCACAGCAGCCTTGAACAGGGACTATATTAAGGGAAAACTTGAAGGAGAAGAGAGTGAATAATATATTGCAGAATAGAGCCAATCCAGGGAACCAGAAATTATTATTGCTCCAAATCCTGGGGGTGGAGAGGTAGGGTGACACAAGGGGAATGGGGAGACCTTGCATGGGCTCTGGGGGACTGGGCCAGCAGGCAAGAAGAGCAGTCCTTTCCCAGCCATGAGGAAGTGAGAACATGGCCAGCATGGAGCCATGCAGAACAGCCCAGGGAGGAGTGCAGGATGGATGGGTCCTACTGTCCTGCTCTTGGTCACTTCTCTTGGCGGGGGTGTCTCTTGGCTGCTGCTTCTGTTTAGGATCTTTAAGCACAGAGAAAAGGTAATGAGCAGAAAGTGATTGGTCTATCAGCCTCTGACGGGAGCAAATTAGGCAGGCAGTGGTGGACATCTAACCCTTATCCTGGCTCCAGAGATCCAAGAGCTGCTCCAAAAACAAGATGACTTTCTTCAGGGTTAAGTCATGTGACTCATGGCTGAGACACATTTTTAAAAGCTCTGGGCATGCAGAGCATCTTGACTGGCCAATCAAGTGATTAGTGGTAAAAAAAAAAAAAAAAAAATAGGACACCCCCACCCTAGCTGTCCCAGGGATCCCCATACCATCAAAGAGCACTCAGAGGGATGTAGACTATCTCTCCTTGCTTTGAGAACATCAAAGGAAAATCAGAGACATTATTTTCAATCTGATTCTTATAACTGAATGCCCTACTGATCAGGATAAGCGAGGGACAAACGCATTAGTGCCCACATAAAATGGCTTTTGGAAAAGTAAGATCTGATCTACTGAGCCAAATGATCATTACAAGCTGTAATCAGTAAAACCAAATTTTACAGCAAATGAGATACTTGCTATCCTCACCTGGCTCAGGGGATCCGTGTGTGGACATGTGTGGAAGGAAGAAAAAACTTCTACCCTGCAGAAGGGCTCCATATTTTTCTGTGCAGCCTCGAGGACAGTTTGATTTTGTTTTTTCAGACATTGTTCCTACTGCTGATCCTATTAGTCAGGCTGAGCCAATTGAACCAATTTGTGAAATCTGGACCATGACTTTGGCTTCCCATGTGGGTTTGGCTGGCTGCTGAGAGCAGGTCTGGGTTTGTCCTTTTTATGAAGGTAAACACAGGTAAGCACTGTCAATCAGTCAAATGCAGATCAACGTAATGGTCATGATCAGATTACCCTCCAAAGTCAGTTTACAGCAATTTCAGTGAAACTAAATCCCAATGCTGGCATCTAAAGAACTCCATGGGCTTTGTCCAGAAGAAAGAAATCAGAGTAAGCTGTTGGAGGCAAGAAAAGAATTATCTTTACAAGACTATGCTACACAATTTAAGGACTGTCAACATAGCATTATTTCTCTCTAATGTTTTCTAAAATACCACATTTTTCAACTGGAGCAAAATGAACCTCCCTGTTTTCCAATGGAATCTCCTTTCCTTTGATTTCTAAATGTTGACGTCTTGGATAAAAAATCAGAACATCCATAGTGTCGTGGCCAGGAGAGCAAGCTTGCCACATTCTTGGCAGGTGGGGGTGGGTATTTGACTCCCACACTGGCTGAGCTGTAAGAAGAAAGCAAACCTTAGTAAACATTGTGGATGCTAGTGTGTTCCACCTCTGAGTGTGCCTCTCAGGCAAGGAGCTCCCACCACTGCCTACGGTGGCCATCAACCCATCTTTGACAGCACTAGTCATTAGAAAGTTTCTCTTTTTGTAAGCCCTCATCAGCTTTATTATGCCTCCCACCTCTTCACAAAGGAGTCATGAATTTTAAAATATCTTTGCCCTGGAGCAAAAACTACTCAGATATAAATACTGTATTTGCCAAATTCAGATAAAAAGTCGATGTGTATTCTTGAATCGCAATTGAAGCAAATGCATCCCACATATGCATGCTCACGTGAATGTGGCTTGAGTCAATCTCAGCATTATAGTAAGTGGAACCATATGAAATTGCTCATTTTGTAGACCACAAATGATTGACAACTGGCCACTTCACATGATTCAACCTGTAATATAATGGCTAAGAATGTGGATTTTGTAGCTTCTCCCACTTAGTAGCTGTGATCTTTGGCAAGTTACAAATTACTCTGTACCTTGATTTCCTCATCTACTATTTATTTCATAATTATAACCCCATTTTCACAACACTTATGAAAAAAGAATGAGCTAATACATGTAAAGCATCTAGAAGAGTTCTTGGCATTTAAAGAAAATTATTCATTCCCTTTTCATAGGATTTTGCTGGCCGCAATTAAATGTCTTATTCTAGAAGGACAAAAGCTATGTGGGGTGGGGTGGATGGCTGCAAAGAAGGATATTTGTCTAGGACTTCCTGTTCAAAATGGGCTTCATTTTAAATTCTGAGGTTATCTCCAAATGAAGGTAAACATACAGTCACACAAACACAGACAAGATTTACAAACTATGATTAATTTGTAGTAAGTTATTAATTATTAACACCTAAATTTATCACAGTATTTAGAGACTTGTTTGGGCAGATCTTCATTTTTCAATGTATTTGAACCTCGTAAAGACAATTGACTCAATCTTGTCAGTCTCTGCAGAGAAGGTAACAGCTAAAAGCCACTAACTCCTACATATTTCTTATGTGAAATACAGAAGAAGAATATTGCTTAAGGTATAAAAAGTATCTCTCTTTTAGAGCCCCAGGGTTCCACAAAGAACTTACCTCTATTTCCAGCTCAATGCCATGTTCAAGTGCTGGGCAGGGGACTGTGGTCACTGGTTCGTTTCACTCAGTAGCTTGCATCACTGTCCATGACAAGTGATGCAACCTTGAGCTCATTGCCAGTGTTTTAAAAATGTCCTGTTGAAAAAAATATATTGAGGGAAAGATATCAGAGGTCACAAAGTACTCCATAAACTAGATATTCTAAAGTCTTATAATGAATTAAGACAAGTCAGTAAAGAACTGTTTATTTACAGGGTATTTTAATGACTGTTCGTACAAATTGCTTTACTAGGTTGCCTCTATAATGGGTCAATCTGAGAGATAATTCAGTTCAGACTCTGTTGATTCTACTACAATAATATCGTTTTGATTCCAAATATCGTTCTGATTCATGCATAGAGGAAGATTCCTATTTGGCCTTGGAACCAAGAATAGTAAATGTTGCAAATGACTGAATTTCCATTTTCAAGATCCAGTTAGAAACCTTAAAACCAAATTTATTGTCCATTAAATAAGTCAATTTTTCTTATTCTAGGGTCCATTTTTTATGTTATTTTATTTTCTTTTCCTTTTTAAAATAAGCTATATTGAGGTATTATTTATATACAACAAAAATGGCCAATTTTAAGTGCAAAATTAAGTGAGTTTTGACAAATATGTGGAGCTGAGTAACTACCACCCTAATGGCATATAGGACATTAAAAAAATTCCCCGGTGCTCATTTTCCCACCAATCTCCCCTGGGCCTTAGAAACCACTGGTCAGCTTTTGCAGTTTTGCCTTTCCTGAATTCATATAAATAGAATCATATAGTCTTTTGTATCTGGCATCTTTCACTTACCATAGTCTTTTTGAGATTTATCTATGTTGTTGAGTATATCAGCAGTTCACTCCTTTCTATTGCTAGGTAGTATTTCTATTGTATGAATATAGAGATATGCTAAAAAAAGAAACTGATTCCACTTTGGGGTCTTTATAAATAAAGCTGCTATACACCTTAATTTATGTATTTGCATGAACATATATTTTCCATTATCTTATCAAATGTGTAAGAGTGGGATTATTGGATCACATATTAAGTGCATCTTTAACTTTATAAAACTGACCAAGTTGTTTTCCCACTTGGTTGCACCATTCTGCATTTTACCAGCAATATGTGAGCATTCCAGTGGTTTTGTACCCTTGGCAACATGTGATATCATCAGTCTCTTGCATTTTAGGTATTCCAGTGCATATATAATAGCATATTATTGTGGTTTTAATTTGTATTTTTAAAATGGTTTTATGATATTAAGCATATTTTCATGTTATTTGCCATCTGTATGTCCTTTGTGGTGAAGTGTCGGGTTAAAACTTTTGTACCTTCCCTCTTTTAAAATTGGACATTTGCCTTATCACTGAGTTGTAGGAGCTCTTTATATGTTCTGCGTGTGTTCCAGATATATGGTTTGCAAATATTTTTTCCCAATCTGTTTCTTGCCTTTTCATTTTCTTAAGAATGTATTTTCAAAAGTAAGTTTTTTAGTTTTGATGAAGTCTAATTTATTAAATTTTAATTTTATACATCATGAGTTTTATATCCTCAGAAATTTTTGCCTAAGCCAAGGTTACAAAGATTATCTCAGATCACTTCTAGAAATTTTATATTTTTTTTATCTCACATTTAGATCCATGGTCCATTTTTAGTCCATTTTGGGTCTGTGGTTGGAGGTAAGAGTTCAAGTTAATGTTTTGCATATCAACATCCAATTTTTCCAGCATCATTTATTGAAAGGAATATCCTTTCCACTTAATGTTAGCACCTTCAAAAAAATAGACCGTGTATTTATTTCCGGACTGTATACTGTTTCACTGATTTAAATGTATACATGGTTGTTGTAGCTTTATAGTAAGTCTTGAAATTAGGTTGTGTGTGTCCTCCAGCTGTGTCCTTCCCTGACAAATTCTTTTAAGTATTCTCAGTCCTTTACAGTTCCATGTACATTTTAGAATCAGCTCATCAATTTGTACACACAAAAAAAATCCTCATAAAATTTTACTTGAAATTATATTAAATCTATATGGCAAACAGGAAAAATGTGCCTCATGAATCTCCTGCTACCAGAAGCATAATTGACCCAGGGCTCTAGATGCTGTCCTTTGAAATCCATTGTTTCATTTAGGCCAGATGATGCCTCCCACGGACAGCTCCCCACTCAAGGGCTGAGAGTGATGGAGTTACTGAAGGAGACTTATTTCTGGGAGACATGGAACTCCTCTTTTGGACCTTTTGAAGTCAAAGAAATCCTTGTCATCTTTTTTGAGCTCACTTTACTGCATAGCTCCCAAGGGTGATCCACACAACCTTTTCTCTCTTGGCTTCACACTTGCCTTGGAGTCTGACGTCTCTCCCAGACTTTTTGGCTGTCTCCTTAATCCTTTTCTCACAGGCTTCTTCCTTAATGAAATCCTTGCATTTTTAACCCTGTTTTCATGTCTGTTTCTCAGAGGGTCTGGATTAACAGAAGTTGTATCAAGAGCGGTCAGAAAAAACAGACAGTGGGATGAAGGCAGAAATTAGCTCAGCTACTCCTTGAGAGGAAGGGGGCACATGTCTGTCCCTGGTGTAAAATGCGGTTCAGTTGCTAAATATTTCACTGATGGTGACCCTTGAAAATGTCCCTATGGATGGAAATGCCATATTAGGTATAATGATATGGCATTTGGAAATAAGAGAACAGTGCTAACAAAGACAGCCCAATTGGCTGGGTTGAAACATAGATATACTGACTCCCTGCAAAGGAGACAGGGCTTTTAACATGCACTTAACAGCCAAATGTTAGGACATAAAGCCTCCAGTGGTAATGGTGGTAACTATAAGAAGGTCCTTATCACCTATAGGTGAAGGGCAGACTTAACCAAAAGGCAAGGTTAAGACCTAATTTTGAGAATGGCAGGGCTCCAAAGACAAATACCTCTTTAAGGCGAGGAAACCTGGATGAGTGTGCCTCATGATGTTGACTCTACAACACCCCCATCCCCTCCCTCTGGGCATGCACAGGGATGCTACCTTTCCCCAGTAAGGGCTAAGACTTAAGCTAGGCTGAAAATGCTGCCAGACCCTCCTCTCCATAAGATACAAGTGCTCCCCATCTTCCCTCCTACTGCCAGATAAATAATTAGGGTTAAATACCAGGATAATCTAGTTGTGGTCAGGGTAGGGCCTAATAAGGCAAGAAAGAGACTATATACCTAAAGACTTAAGACAACTGTCCACCAACACTGTCAAGGCCCAGGAAAGTGCTCCTGGGATGGGTGTTGAGGATATTGATCAAGGAGGATAGAATGTCAAGCTGGATAAAGCAATTATTTATTGATTTGGAGACATTTTCTCAAGATGTGGGATTTATTACCCTAGTAAAGTCTCAGGGGTACATTTTAAAAGCCTAGAAAAAATGGTGGCCAACTCTTAGCAAAGGCGAAATGCCTGAGCTTCCCTGGCAGATGGTAGGGGAGAACATAAAAAGCCTAAACATGACTATGTTCTAATAAAACTTTATTTACAAAAAAAGTGATAGGCCAGAAGTAGATTTGGCTATATTTTTCTTAGCATTGCCTTAGACAGCAGTCAACCAAGGCACTGTTTAAGATCTATCATTTCAAAAGAAGAAATAAGTAAGAATGAAGGAGTAAAATATCCACTTACAGTTTTCATTCAGAGCTAAATTGTTCTACCTGTCACCCATTTTGCAGTACCAGTAGACCTACTACATAGGACCAGCTTAAGGTGGCAGAGAGAGTTCAAGGTTGGTTTTTAGATAGTTGGCTCAGTATGCAATTCAAAAGTGAACAAAGGCTGCATTACGGCCACATTCCTGGGTGACTAGAAGCAGTAGAAAGGGAAAAATTTTCCAATGAGTGGAGCACTGAGCCTAAGGCAGAGCCTGACATTGCCTGATATGAGAATGTATACCAGTTAATAGGCAGTAGGCAAGAAGAGAAAGAACTGGGAGGTTTTAGAGCAAGTTGTTCTGGGAGAGGGGGATGTGGCTGGACAAATCAGAGTAGGCGCAGATGTGAAGATGTTTGTATCACACATTCAGGCCCACTCTAGAAAAGGCACCAAATAACTAAGTAGACAAAAAGGACTTGGCCACTTGGCCAGCTTTGTCATCAGCCACCTGGAACTTGCACGACAGGCCCATGAACAGAGTGGCCGTGATGGCACAAACAGGCTATAGATGAGTCCAATAGCGTGAACCTCTACTTCCCAAGGCCTGTTTCACTACTACTAGCTCTGAGTGTCCAGCTTGTCAGTAACAGACCCCAATGCTGAGTCCCTGGCATGGTACAGAGAAACCGACAGCTACTGTAGAGGTGAGTTGACTATATGAGTTGCCCCTCCCATCTGGGGCTGGCAGAGGTTTGTCCTCATGGGGATGGAGACTTACTCTTGATATGGATTTGTCTCTCCTCCCTTGGAGCATCTGCTGTTTAAGCAGCTCCTGAAGGCTCTGCCGGCCACTGTACGGAAGACAGATTGGAATGAGCAAGGCTGAGGCGAGGAGACCATCTGGGGGGCTGTTGCTGTAGGGCGGATAAAAAGAGATAAGAAGAGATGGCTGTGTGGTTAGTAGAGGTAGTGAGATGATAGGATTCCAGTTAAAATATATACTTAAAAAGATAGACTATGTTAAGATAAAAGCTAACTTTCTTCTGAGAAATCTCAGGCTCACCTTGCTACATTTTAATAGCCAGTAATATATTCTCTCAGATTATCCTCTGATTCAATGAATCCTTTGATAAAATTGCAAATAATGTTTCAGAGTTCCATAGTCACAAACAAAGCAGGGCAAATATCTCATGGCTATGTGCCCAGAAAGGGTGTTACTTTTGGCAAAATGAACCAGAGCAATTTCCAAAGTAGTATTTATTCTTTTTAAAATTATGCACACAACAAATGTCTGGGTGAACTGACTTCTCTAACCCATGCACTAATGCATAGGTAGGCTAGAATTTGGAGCTCTCACTCAGGGAATCCTGAAATTATAGTTCTTTCAGGAGTGTTGACTCATCTCCTCAGCACTTTCTGAATGTATCCATTTAACACACCAATTAGTAATTCTAAATTGCATTCTAAATTCTGCAGGTGATTTTCTGATGAAATGTTGCTTTGCTAATTCTAGTGAGTGTTGTTTAGAGTTTGGTTTTGCACTGAAAATAGCTTTCATTTTGCTTTTGATAAAAATGGAAAGTATTAGAAAAGGTCCAACCAACTGAATATTTCCTGGATACACCACTGAGAATCCAACAGGCTGGTCTATGAGGCTTATATTCAAATATGGCATTCATGCGTGTACATCCTTCATATTTGTAGAAAACAAGTACTTGCCATAGGTAATTTGTGAAAAAAATATGGCTTTTAACCATCTATATATAATTCCCAAGAGACATGTATAAGATGTGCTATAGAGTACACAGAGCATACCATACAGCATGCATGGATTTATTTGACAAATTAGTATCTCCCCAGAAAGATTAATTTTCTTCCATGGATGCCTACAACTCAATGTAAAAACATTAATTCTAATTTAAAAGTAGTGATTTCAAATCTTAAACAAAAGCAAATACTTCTCACTAAGAATCATTTATAGGGTAGATTTTTAAATGATTTCTTAATGTTGAATGCATGTAGAAAGCTTTCATTCTGGAGCTGAGTTTTCTACCAAGTTAGAAAAAGCAGAACAAAGGTAAAGATAACAGTTTAGCTTCCCCCATCATCATTTGTGTGTTACCATGGCTGGAAGCTAGGAATAAACATTTATGATGGAAAGGGAGGGCGAGGGTTTAGGGAAAGAATGGTGATGGTGTTGGTGGAAGGCCTTTTTTAAAGTTGGCTTTCTTTCTAAGATAGCACTAGCCTCCATGGCTTGGCCAATGGGATATTTACTCTTCAATAGCTATAAGTTAAAGTTGCTTAAAAACAAAAATATTTGTAGCCCCTAAATGTACTGGATACAGCTCATTCACTGTTCATGCACACTTGTTTGCCATTCTGTAGTGTTGATGCTATAAAAAAAAAAAAAAATGGACCATCAAATCTCATGGAAAAATCAGTCTCATACTGGGGTAGGGAAAGGTGGCAGTTGATAGAAATGGCCAAATCATAGACCCTCAAAGGACCAACTGTCCTATCATGAATGCATGCATTTACCCAGTTTGCATCCAGTTCCCCCACTATGATTCTGCCATTTGGCAGTTATGAAATTCAACTTTGGGGTAAGGCTTTTGGATTTGGGATTTTAAGGTCAATTCTAAGTCTTAAGTTCTATGAAGGCATAAAAATGTGGCATATGGCCAAATTTTTGTTACACTCTTTGCTGTCATGTCCTTTTATGTCATCCACACCTTTTCATAGAAAACAACAACAAAGTTTTATCAAACTTACACAGTTCTGTTTTCTTTATTACCACGTAGTAAGTGCAAATTATTTCACATGGAAGATTCTGGAGCTCCTTAGCCAGGACATTATTTTCCAAACCTAAAGAATCAAGACATGTTCTGACATGTATAAGATGTGCTATAGAGTACACAGAGCAATAGGATAGCAAATTTGAAATTTCAATATATGGCTAATAAATGTCTCAACTCCCTTTTTCCCCATATCTTTCTTTTTCTGGCTATTCTTGTCTACTTCATCTATTCCTATTTTGACACTCCTCTTTCAGTTTCTTCTGATCCCACAATCACGCATGCACATGCACATGCGTGCGCGCGCGCACACACACACACACACAATTTTCATCATTTTTTTTCCTTTTCCATTTTCCTTATCTCTCTACCCTTCCTCCATTTCTTCTTCCTTTCCTCATTTTAAGACTGAGATGTTAGAGCAGGGCTTTGTGTACTCATTAAGGATGGAAAGGAGATCAGCTTTTGACCTTCCAAACTGGAGAACATTTCTAATGTTCCCCTTGGGAGAGACAGGAAAAAGAAAGGTCCACAATATTACAATATTAGTATTTTTTTTTTAGTTTCCAGGAATTAAATTAAAAGCTAAGCCTTAGTCTTTAAGACCTTAGGGACTAGGACTCAGGACATAGCTCCAGTGGACACGGATTTTCAATTTTCAATAAATTTATTTATTAATAAATTTCGTTCACAGTTGCCATTCTGTATTGCACAACAGGAAGAAAGTTTATTATTTTTAAGTAAATATTGTATTGAAATACACGTACGGAATAGTGCATGAATCATAAATGTATAGTATATTGAATTTTGAGAGTTAATGATCCTTATCACCAGATCAAGAAAATAGGACTTTACTAGACCCGTAGACTCTCCAAACTTGCCCCTTCACAGTCAAGTCCTACCAAAAGTAATTAATCTCCAAAATTTCCTTAGCATGGATTAATTTGGCTCTGAGGTTCTGAGTTTTATATAAATAAAATTGCACAGAATATATATGTATTTTCCCAATTATTTCTTTTACCTAAATTATTTCATGAGGTTCATTCATATTGTTAAGGCATAGCAGTTTATCCTCTTCTCATTACTTTATCATAATTGATTGTATAAATATATCATAACTTAGAGTATCCATTCTATTGATAGGTTTCCAGTTTTTGATTATTATAAATAAAGCTGCTATGAATGTTCTTATACATGTCCCTTGGTATACACATGTATATGATTTTCTTAAGCTTTTAACTAGGAATGAAGATGCTGGGTCATAGAATATGTGTAGTTTAGTTTTAATAAATACTACCAGTTTTTAAGGTATTTGAACAGATTTACACTCCCACCAGAAGTGTATGAAAATTCCACTTGTTTCATATGCTTGACAAAGCTTGGTATATTCTATCTTTTTATCACTAACTACTCTGTTAGTTGAATGGAAAATTTCATCTTGGTTTTATTTATTTATTTTTCATCTTGGTTTTAATTTTTATTTCCCTCATGACTGATGAGCACATATTCCTATGTTTATTGACAATTTAGATACTTTATTTTGTAAAGTGTTTAATTCTGTGTCCATTTCTCTATAGTGCTGTTTCCTTCTTATTGGCATGGTAGACCACCTCTAGAATGACCCAATGAGCCTCACCTCTGTATTCATATCCTTGTGTGCCTTTCCTTGAGTGTGGACTAAACCTAGTGACTCACTACTAATGAATAGAATATGACAAAAGTTACAAGATGTCACTTCTAACAGACTATAAAAAGATGGTAACTTCTGTCTTGCTGAATCTCTCTCTTTCTCTGTTTCTCTCTGTCTCAGAGCCTTGATTAGGGGAATCCAGACGCCAGGTTGTGAGTTACTGAAAGCCACACTGATGTGTACAGGTGACAGCCAGAAAGCACCTGATGCCTTCAACAGCCACATGAGTGAGTTTGGAAACAGATTCTCCTCTAGTCAAACCTTGAGAGGACAACAGCTCCAGCTGACAGCTGCACTGTGGTCTCATGAGAGACCCTGCATCAAAGGCTTGGAGCTAAACCATGTGTGGATGGGTTCTCATTGGACCTGTGAGAGAATAAATGTTTGTTGTTTTAGGCCTCTAACTTTGGGAGCATGCAGCAGTAATAAATAAGAAGTTCTTTACAGGTTCTAGATTTGAGTCTAGAATATTCTAGTCCTTGCTGCATGTATATATATTGTAAAATTTTCTTCCATGCTTGGCTTTCCGTCTCATTATTGATTCATTTGATAAGCATAGATTCTTAATTTTTCATGTATTTCAATTTATTATACTTTTATGATGAAGGCTGATGTGTTCAACATAAGAAATTTTAGGACATTTTTGTTCACTCAAAGGTCATGAATATCATCCTTAACTGCTGCATTTTCAAAAGAAATACTCATTCATCTGATTAGAATATATTTCCAAATGATAACACTTATTGAACAATTCCTAAAGGGAAAGCTGCTTTAACTACATAATTCGAACTCACAAGGTACTGGGGGGAAGGTTAAATACTAAATCTATAGCACAACACCCAGTGCTCATCCCGCCAAGTGTCCCCCTCAGTGCTATTTGCTAGTGGCAAATTGAACTCCAATAAAAAACAAAAAAAAAAAACTAAATCTATATGAGCCTTTCAAAATCTTCACTATTTACTATTTACTTATTACTTTCATGACACAAGCTTGTCATTTTGGGATTCTGGCTGGTCTAAAGTATTTTCTGTCTCAGTGAGGCAAGGGAAAGACGGCCGCTGTATTTGAAATGAATCAGTTGGTCTACAAAACACAATGATGCTCCTTTTCCTTTCAGTTTCTGTACAGGGATTCCAAAGTCGTTTCAAAGTTACAAGTAGAACCTGCACGGGGCTTCCAGTGTTCCGTCTTCTTTTCCAGGGGTGAACGGTGAACATTTTTTAGTCATGTGGACTTGGACAACATGTTTCACCTCTTTAAGTGTTTTGGGGTTCTGGAAGTGGACATTTTTCCTTTCCTGAGCATTCAACATTTTTTTTTAAGATTTTATTTATTTATTCATAAGAGACAGAGAGAGAGAGAGAGAGGCACAGACACAGGCAGAGGGAGAAGCAGGCTCCATGCAGGGAGCCCGATGTGGGACTCGATCCTAGGACTTCAGGATCACACCCTGGGCCGAAGGCGACGCTATACCGGTGAGTCACCCTGGCTGCCCCATTTTGCCTTTTTAATGGTGCTCTGATCTTCCCCTGGGACTCACCTCCTTTCCATCAGGCTCAGCTTAGGTGGCACAGCAGGAGCACTGCTGTCCTGCTCAAAAGACAACCATGTCCCTGGAGACTCTTGCAATTCCCAACCACAACACAGCCAAGAAACAGGCACATGCTCTGGGCTCAATGTATCAAAAACTCATTCTGAGGATGTGAGGGGGTGATGTAAAACTGGAAATTCACTGGTTTGGGTTCTTCCATTCCAGTGGGATTGAC
Organism: Canis aureus; assembly: GCF_053574225.1. Classification (NCBI taxonomy): domain Eukaryota; kingdom Metazoa; phylum Chordata; class Mammalia; order Carnivora; family Canidae; genus Canis; species Canis aureus. The sequence continues at coordinate 1,859,616 of NC_135615.1, read as the reverse complement.
TGACAGTCAAGTAGTTCCTATCCTGGTTCTACCGCTACTCTGTAGTTCTTTGTGAGGATGGAATTTATCCTAAAACAACTAGCTCAGTGCCTTTCCCTTAGTAATTGTTCAAGAAATGTTATGCCTCATATTGTGATTATTAGGAAACACATATTCTATTCTGGTTAATGAGTTTTTCTTTTGAAAATACAACAAGACAAATTGTGTGGTTCAATTTTTATCTTCATAATATTTGTATTTGGCAAACCAGGTCAGCTCCTTTGGGTGTCTGATTCATGCTTCAATTCAAATTCTTCATTAAAGCTAAAGGCCTTGTTTCCCTACATAACTAAGTGTATAGAATGTAGAAAAATTTAGCATAACTAGAAACAGCTGTAAGGAAAGTGACTTAATGTACATGTGTGCATATGTGCTGTATCGTCTCCTTGTAGACTGTAGTATCTAACGCCTGTTAACAATTTGATAAGTGTATGTCTAATTATTGAATGTTCTCATTCTAAATATCCTGTTGGGTCTTAAGTGTTAACCTCTTTGACTTAAATCTTTATATTCTTTCAATGGAGCATTTGAGGGTCAGGGTAATGACACAACCTGTTTTTATATATGTTTCTATATAAATATTTTCCCCAAATTCTCTCAGAGCAATTGTCTTTAACCTCACCCTTCTTAACCAAAAGTATCTTTTGGGGATGGTGGAAGTTGGTGAAGAAGATAAAGGGCTTTTGAGAGAGGATATTGAACAGAAATGGGACTGGGACCAAGAGAAAGCCCCTCACTGGGGCTTATGACAGCCCCATGATCTGCTCTCCATGTCTTACACCCTCAAGGGGCCCTTTGTAAGGCCAGGGCTGCTCATACAGCAAAGGAGAGTCTAGTCATGCCAGTTGGCCAGGGTTAGATGACATCCTCTATAGGAGAATTAGGGACAATCTACATATGGGGCAGAGGAAGAATGGGAGCAGTGGGCCATGGGGAAGGGTAGGTGTTGGGGAAAGATGGGTAGTCAAGGTATCCCTTAAAGCTCATGCAATATACAGACTGTTTATGAACTAAAAGGCTGTCCCTAAAAACTTAGGACATAAAACACTAAAAAAAATGGAACAAAAAGCAATCCTTTGCTGGAGCAATTACCTCTGTCACTTACCGTCTAGAATGAAACATGGTGGTAAAATCCCAGGTTGCACCTTGTATCTCTACAGAAAACACCTTATTTGTGTGAGCACCAATACCAAGTTTATTTTGGAACTCCAGGCTTAGACTTCTACCCAAGCTGAAAGAAATTCCAGGTGTTTTTTTCTGTTTGTTTGTTTGTTTGTTTTTTTTCCAGCAAGGCAGCCCATCTTTAGCAGCACAGAGTCCATGTGAGGGTACCTCTGGGCAAGAAGGGAGCAGCAGTCTCAGCTGCCTCCAGGGCCTGGCTTGGGATTTTTCTGATTGTCCACCACCATAAGCTCCAGTGACGCCCCCTGGGGCTGTAGGTCCCCCAGACCTGACCTCTGGTACTCTCTCTACAGCTATTTAAAGTTTGACTTGAACATAGCTCTTCCTGTTCTAAGCAAAAGTTCATACAAATATTTTTAGAAGGTAAGAAAGGACAAAGTTGGGAATTTTTCTTAAGAAACTAGTGAAGATTTTAAAGTACACAAAACAAAGCTTTCACAAAGAGTAATGGTGAATGTGTAGAGGTTGATGTTCTGTATCAGGTTAATTACAGTCTGATAGCACATTGATTCCAAAGGAATATTCTCAGACTTGAGTGCTGAACTCAGACACCTGCAGTCCAAATTCACGTGGATGAAATTGTTCTGGTGGATTTCTACCTCCTCTTAGCGTCTTCTTCCTGGTCTCCTGTCTAGGTACATCTCCGGGTTATCCCCTCTGGTTCTTTACCGTGTGGTATATTTGTGTTGCAACCACCATGGTTGCAGGGAGTTCAACTCTGATTTTTGACTCCTAACTCAGATGCAGGGATTTTCTTTTCTTGGTTTTAAGTCATCTGCATAGATCTTGAAGCCATCTGTGTATTTCAGGTTTATAAGGACCTAAATACCTATAATCTCTACTCTTGGCTGACTAAATTCTTATTACTTTGCTTAATTAGTCTAAATCAGAATCTCTTGGAGGGCTTGTTAAAAACTACAGATTCCTGAGCCCCACCCCCCAGTTTCTGAGTCCATAGATCTGAACGGGGGCTAAGAGTCTACATTTAACAAGTTCCTACGAGTTGCTGAAGCTGCTGGTCAGAGATCATACTGCTCAATCTACTGATCTACAGCTTCAGTCCTCCAAGTGCAGCTGTTGGACCAGCTATAGAGGAACAACCTGACTGTTTTTTTAGATATGTGGAATCTAGGATCCCATACTGGACATACAGAATCAAAGCCTACATTTTTAAAAAGATTATTTATTTATTTATTTATTTATTTATTTATTTATTTATTTGAGAGAGAGTGAGAGAGAGAGCATGGGGGGAGCAGATGGAGAGGAAGAAGCAGCATCCCCGCTGAGTGGGGAGCCCAACTTGGGGCTTGATTCCAGAACCCTGAGATCATGACCTAAGCTGAAGGCAGACGCTTAACTGATTCAGCCACCCAGGTGCCCGCCCCAGAACCTGCATTTTAATAAGGTTTCCAAGTGCTTTGTACAGATAAAAATTATGTTCTCCCCTTCGTACTTATTAAATTGAGGCACTTATGTACCAAGGACACTTAATGTGCCAGGGATACACAAATGGGAATTGAAAACATTATTTTTATATTAAAACAAGCATGGGTAGGTTATGGGGTAGAATGCACAATTCACAAAGCTTTTTAAAGTGAAAACAAGAAACTATGAAGAAATTTCTGGCTTATAGCAGGTAATTTCAAACTATACCCGCAAGGATCTTGGGTATGTGCAATTATTACCATCTTCCCTTACAAGTAATTACATTAGGTTTGAGAAGCTGGGTTTCTTTATCTGTTTTGAAAGTTAGCATCTGGGCCTGATGCTATTAATCATAGTATACATATATATTTTTTAATGATTTTTTATATATTTTAATGATGGTGGTTTTAATAGTGACTGTATCTTCCCCAAGGAACAGCATATAAAATTTTCTTGTCATAAAGTAGAAGACTTCTTTTTTTCAGTTGGAAGCCCGGCAATCTTATGGGACTACTCCCTATTCCCTATTTCTAGCCTGCTTTTAGTAATAATGTCTTCAGTAAGTTCTGATGAGATGTTTCCCTCTCTTCCCCTCTCCTACTCTCCTCCCTCTAAAGAATTGACTTTTTTCAAAATCTTACTTCTCTCTGAGTTACAATATTAAGCATTTTTATGCATGCACTAATAATAATAGATGACGCTATGAATAAGATCATCTTCTGTTCTCATACAATTACTCTGACATATTTCCTTAGAGAATTTGGTTGATTATGCTTTGTTGAACATCTAAAGAGATATAGTAACTAGAAAAGAGGACTTATAGATGAAACTAGAAAGTGAGAAGCTTAGCAATTCCTTAGAAGACAATAAAAGATGCAGCGTACAAATTGCAGAGTTATATACTGGAGAAAGAGGAGCACATTTGGTGGTGAAATCCTACCCAATAAAACCTCTTGCCAACAACCACTGTTGCTTTTGAACTCCTCACTCCACAAGATGGAAGGGAGTAGAAAGACTCTAATTATTATTCTGGTATTTCAGTACACTGAAAAGACAGCTTTTTTTTTTTTTTTAAAGGTTACTTCTTAAAAATTGTTACTTCTCATATAGGTTAAGAGTCCTATTTAGAACCGAATAGGAACTTTTTTCTGACTATACCTGATACTAGTGATAAGGTACAGGGTCATAGAATGAACGAATCATAAGGGATTCTGGTTGAAAACACAGATACACCTGTTCATGTTTTTTGGTCTTGATATGAAATAGCTCAAGTGATAAAAGCTCTTCAATTACCAAGGACTCATAGCTCTGGATAAATAGCTGTGAATTTGGGAAGGAAATATTGTGTAAAGAACAAAATTTCATAGGATACTCTGGATTACGGCTGTTTTACGGCTCACTTAGTAAACTGGGCTCTGTGAGAGGCTCTTACATGCCAATCTAAGCCCTGCTGCATAGAAAGGGCCAGAATACCAGAATTTCCTTCCCTTGTTACCGTACCTGCCCTCTTTCTGCCTACATTATGACCCCTAAAAACTCCCAGGCCTTTTATTCTGATGCATGTAAATTAAATTGACATTTTATAATAGTGTATAAAGTAATTTACGTTTGAAAAATTGTTGAAAAAATCAGATGTTGGTAATTGACAAAGAACAGAGTGGAAATATATAACAATGGGATTTTCTCTGTTCTAGAGCTAAGGAAATGGATATTAGCCTAAAAAGGACAATGATTTTTCTAAGCTTTGGATTTTTCAGTATGAGAGCAATTTCATCTAGCCAGATTTCAGAGACTCATTAAATGCTCAGACGATGTGGTACTGGTTTTGCAGCAAATAGCAGGTTTGATACAGCCTCTCCCTTCACATTTTTTGGAGGCAATTTTGAAGCTACATTACTGGTGCCCCTCCTCCAAGTGGAGTATGATTCCACGGGAAGAATCATGCCGATGCCTAATAACAGACACATAAAATCCGATGTCCTTGGGATTTTCACGTGATTGTCAGAAGGCAAAATATAGAAGATGATGTAAGTTGGATGGTTAGGAAATTTTAGTCTAATTTCAATATCCTCATTAATACATCAAATGTGATAACTTCATTAGATTCCATGCCTGTTATTCAGTAACAGAGACAGAGGAAAGCTCTTGGAAAACCTGTTGGTTTGGACTAGTGAGCATTAGCTCAAAGGCAGAACTTCATTTCCTCTCTGTTCACACATGGTCTTGAGGGGAGGAAGCAAGCTGAGGGAGGTGAGACACCTGGGTGCAGAAGTCCCCTGCGGTCCACAAGACTGGGGGGATGCCAGGGAAAACCCTCCTTCCACAGAGGAAAGGTTTCATAGTGTCAATCAGAGGGTTTTGGTAGCTCTAACTATTAAAACAGTGACACACCAGGTCCCCATGTTTCTTGTGGAAAGCAGAGCGGTCCCACCAAAGGCTCCTCCTGAGGAAAGCCGAACTGCCTTGCTGCATGGGTGGTTTGTGCCGCCTCTCTTCTCAGGAAGTCTTAGGATCAAAAGTGCTGATCACTAACAAAAGGATGGCCCAGCCTCCTGGCCCCGTTCAGTTCTTTTGTCTGTCTTTACTTGAATGAAAAAATCGAGGATTTGTGTGTGTGTGTGAGTGAGCCTAGGTGAAGGATCCTGACAGCTTCCTTTTCAAACTCCCAGGAAATAATAATAATAATAATAATAGTAATAATAATAATAATAATAATTCTAAAGAGTCACATTTATATCATAAAACATAAAATAAAGTAACAAAATCATATTAAATTAAATAAACCAGGCTGAATGTATCCCAGAGATTACTAACACGATAGTATTTTTGAGAAAAAGAATATGTTTCATGTGAAACCCAGACCACACTCAACCCTTTTGATCTAATTAAAAACCTTTCAGTCTGGCTTTGTTGGTTTGGCTTTTCCATGCTTTCTCTAGCGTATTTCCACCAGAATGCTGGAGTTCTGGGAAGCCTGGGGCTGTGTCCGATGTGCTGAGTGATACGAAGCTGGCTAATGCGGTTCCTGGAAGAAGCAATGACTTTTCTCTATGTGCTGCTTCCATTCTGACACATCTCAAACCACTCAGCATCCTCATTATAGATCTTGGTTAAAAGCCATTTCCTAGCCCCTGAAGTGCAACTATCACTCACACATGTGATGGCTTATTTTTGAGATTTAGGAGACCATGCACGACCATGTGCTATTTGTTGGAGGCCTTAGATTTCATGTGAATGTTTTTTCATTAAAAATGAGATGTAACAGTTAAAAATATTGGGAAATATGGTTATGTCATCTCAGTGCAATTGTTACCATTTCTGCTTATTTATACGTGTCCATGCTCTATGTAGTGGCAACCCTAGCACCATTTTTAACTCTGTTTTTCCTTTTAATACAGTTTCATCACATTTTTCACTGTTTTCTTAGCTATTTCCCTGTGTGACCGCATGCCAGTTCATTGTGCAATGTACACACCTTGTCCTGATGTTAGACATTCAGATCATGTCCCTTTTCCTTCCCTTCATGTTGATAATGTTAGAGAAAATTCTCTTTTCTCATAGAGCTTTTGTTTCCCTGAATTATTTTCTTAGGATCAGGTCTTAGGAATGAAACTACTAGGTCAAAATTTATGGACACCTTTATTGCTTTGTCTATTCTTTGTCATCTTGCTTTCCCTCAAAAAAGGTTATATCAATTTATGATGCTAGCAGTAATATCACAGTAAATATGTAAAACGTGCTAAAGTAAGTTCCTGATACAATTGTTTTGCTAATTCCGATGACAGCAGCTCTTTTGGTTTGCTTTAGTATGCACTTTTTTTTGTTATTCTTGTGAAGCTATAAATTACTTCCCTGTGTTTATTTGTATTTCCTCTTGTACCAATTATCAGAATCACATATTTTTATAATTTCTCCTGTGTGCAGGATTCATCAATTTTATAATGGCGTTTTGAAAACCCGAACAGCTAATTGGGTCTCTGTAATCTACCTGATTCTCCCATTACTTTAAGAAATGGTTTTGTTCAAAAGAAAGAAAGAAAGAAAGAAAGAAAGAAAGAAAGAAAGAAAGAAAGAAAGAAAGAAAGAAAGAAAGAAAAAAGAAAGAAAAGAAGAAAAGAAAAGAAAAGAAGAAAAGAAAAGAAAAGAAAAGGAAAGGAAAGGAAAGGAAAGGAAAGAAAAGAAAGAAAAGAAAAGAAAAGAAAAGAAAAGAAAAGAAAAGAAAAGAAAAGAAAAGAAAAGAAGAAATGGTTCAGTAAGGATACATTTGACTTGAAGACAGGACACAACAAAAATTCAGGCCAATTGTTGGTTGGGGTCCATGCTTCTCTCTCTCCATCCAACTGCAGAGAATGTTGTAGCAATAGCCTCAAGCCAGTTATTATAAATAGTATAAACATGATTTTACCAGGGAGGTGGTGCTTTAGAAGCATTCAACTATTTCAGGTATACAACTTCGAAGCAGAGCCCATCCTTCCCAGCATACGGTAACAATCTTGTCATCTTATTTGAAGACTGCTCTATAATAATGGTAGGTCTGGACAGCCATTGCCCCCCTGGAGCAAACAATCTGTTACTTCTCACAACTTTACTCAGTAGCCTGAGTGCCCTGCCCAATTCTTAGCAGGTAGCAGGTCCTTAATAACTAGTTGTTAAATAAACAAGTGAAGGAATGAGGGTGTACTCAGATCACTCTTACTACAACTGGGATGTGTAAAGAAGGTAGAGATTCTCTACTGGATCTAACACTGACCTTCTCTTTCTTATGAGATGGGAGCCCATCTGCTTAGGTAGTAGAGGGGAATGCTTTCATTCGATTTACATCTTGAATGGCAACAATGATCAACATTCTCCTTTGAGATTTAACTTAGTCTTTTTGGTAGAAGTGCACAATCCAGATTGTTCCCATCTGGAACAATAGCATCTCTGAGATGCTATTCAGAACACAGGATGAGGCTGCCCAGAGTTGTGTCACTGGAGGAATACATGAGGCCCCAATTTGAAGCTGATTCTTCTTCAGCTGGTGGTACAGATTCAGGTTCAAAAAGCATTCCTGGTCACCATGCTGATGGACTTGTGACCTGTTCCTGCGTGGCTTGCTTGGGGCCTGGGAAACTTGGCCTTTCCTCAGCAATTGATGGTTTTGCAGATACTAGGAGTGCCTGATACATCTGTCCATGTACCCTGGCCCAGCCTCTGAGTCTTCCAGCCCTCTCAGCCAACCAGCAGCTTTCTGGTCAGTAGGAAGCTAGGGGCCGGACACCACCTGGGTGCCTCTGCTGAACCAAGGAGATTCTGCTGCTTCCCTAGGGCCAGGCTGCCTCCTGTTGAAGGAATACAACAGAAACGCAAAAGAGAAAAGTTAGCTGGCATTGCCCAAAATAGTAACTTTGTTAAATGAAAAGAATGAATTTGGGGAGATACTTACAAAGAAGTCTACCATATGACCCTAGATATGAAAAAACTTCCAAGTTAATCTGGGAGCTTGGAGGCATGTTGTGAATTCTTACCCCAGTGCCCATGCAACCAACAAAACTGAGATTCAAATGTGTTTGCCTTGTTCTTGGTAGTGCAGTGCTTATCTCTGGACGAATGAGTGAAAGGGAGGCAAGACAAAGGCCAAGAGTCTGGTGCTAATGAAGTCCTTCCTTAAGGAAGGCTTGGGGATCACTAGGAATAGGCACTGTGCTTTCCCACAGAAGTCCAGGCCATTGCTTGTCTCACATGGGGCAGGGCAGAGGTGTCAGGGACAGAGGGGCTGGCAGCCTGTGTTCTTTAGCTAGGGCTGGTCCCCAGCTCTTTCATTTCTTTCTAAGTGATACTTTCTCCTTACTTCAGTCCAACCTCCCACCCAAAGGAGCAAGAAAGCTTGCAGAAAGCCACCCAGTCCTTTCTCTCTCCACAGCTCCATGTTTCTGCTGCTGCACCGGAGAACCCACCCATATCCATCATCTAAAGAGAGAGGCTTCCAAAGCCTGGACTACCTTAAAAAACAAGTACGGTATTACTTTCCTAAGATGTTTGGCTTCAAAATGTCATTTGATATTTGTTAATTTGTACTGATGTTCTTTTTAGTCCCCCAAAATACTTTTGCAATTATCTTTATTGAAATTAGATGCTATTAAACTTGTTTTGAATGTCCCACGCCTGTGCAAGGTGATCCAGAAAGCAGAAGAAGGAGTGGCCCAGAACCTGCCATCTTCAGGGACAGGGTAAGTCCTTCTACAGAGAGTTGGGAGTTTTACTTGTTGAAGGAGGCAGCCAAAGTCTCTGTTGGACTCTCAGATGGGCACATGCCCTTTGGACCTTAGGAAGAGCCTCTGGCTTTAGAGCGAAACTCAGGTTCAGGAAAGTGCTCCTGGATAAACTTATAACTGGTGAAATGTGAGCAAATAGGAAAGCATAAACCTATGTGGTTTCCAAGGGGGCAAATATGAACCAGAGTGTCCGTGTGAAGCCCACCTGGCCAGGAGCATTCAAGGGAGGGAGCCTTTGTGCTGCTGCCTGCCCCTGGCAGACCTAGGAGAAGGGAAGTGGTGGGAGATCACAGAGGCTGCCACTTTATTTCTGTGAGCAACACCTCTTCTTATTACATAATTTCCCCCTGAGCTTGCACAATAGGCAAAGCATGTACTAAAGAGGCTCTCCTTAGCCAAAATATAATTTTCTACACACCGTGATTAGCAAAGCCTTCTTCTGCACACCAAGAGTCTGTGATTGGCCATGATTACTCAACAACAGGGGGTCAGGGATAGGTTACTTGGCATCTTGTCTCATCCTCTCCCTCTTTTCCCATCAAGGGATAATCACCATGATTCTCAAATTCTAAATTCACTGAGGGCTGATTTGCTGCACTTGCCACTTATCCAACCAATTTAGCAGTGAGGCACTCTTGGAGCCTAATTTCTGGTTTGAACTGTGTTCATCCACATCTTAGAAGAAGTGAAAACTAATCTGATGGGAATGCAGTGTTATTTGTTGTGTAGCTGATTAAATCTCGGCTGAAGGATGGATGAGGTGGTGGTAGACATATGCATGGTGGCATTCATGACCATCCTTCGCCTGCTTCCCTTGGCAGTGCCTGCCCACCTTTCTAGGTAAACACTGAACAGTGTGGCAATGCCAGAATGAGCAGTGGAGAGAGACTTGCAGAATGCCATAGCAGATACCTCGTTCTTTGTAGAAGAGGGAGGAAGCTAGAGCCCAGGGAATGGATTATTTTGTAGAGACTATGAGGGTCAGTGGCTCAGCACCCACTGCCACTCGCATACTTGTTTTAGATCCCTCTTGTTTGTCTCACATTCTCTACCTTAAGTACTCAGTGCTACGTCATCCACCAACCATCCACACTATTCATGAATATTTCCTACAGTATCTTAGGTAGCAAGAGAATCATTACCATTTTTTGTGACAAATTCTCTTCCTTCTATATTTACTTGCTTCAACTCGAAGTCCCCCACGGACTGATCTTTACCAGGCATTGAGCTCCTCTGCCGTGGTTCTTTCCTGAATTCTGCTTCTTATGCCAATCTACCTCCCCTATATCTAACTCCTTCCACTTTTCCCCAGACAACTGGATATCTAGTTCAGTGCCATCAAGTTCAATATTTACAGACAACAGACCATAGTATGTATCTGTCTTAACTGGTGATATGATACCTTAATCCAAAGAAGTGACTCCAATGCCAGAAATTTCAGACTTCTTGGGGGGGTGGGGGGAACAGTGAGCAGATGGGACTGAATCCATCAGGTCAGTCTTCAGCGGTCCTTACAGTTCATCTTCTAACTTTGTGCCCACCTGCTCTGATTACTCTTCAGGTAACATAATTATCCCTCACACACACTCTTGTCCCAAACTTCTATGTGGGGCAACCCTGGAGAGTGGCCATGTTTCCCAACCAGAAATTAAGCCACATGATCTAAAAAAAGGTACTTCTAAGAAATGGATTTACTGATAGAAAGAAGAGAAATCTGTAAAAACACATGATTTGGATATAGAATAAAAAGAGTTCTTACTAAACATTTAAAAGTTACAAGAAATTGGAAGTTTCTTAGCATAGCGAAGCTCTATGGTTGTATGGTTCCATGTGAGAATACAATGCATCAGTGCTAAAGTAGAATAAGAGTCTTGGGTCAAGAGACCTGTGTTTTTATCACAGCAGTGCTACTAATATGATGTGTGACTTAGAACAAGTCCACTAGTGCCTGTGGACATCCTTCTCCTTATCCTCTAAACAAGAGAGAAAATGTGATGCAAGCATGCACAGCATTGTCTTCGGTGTCAGAGAGACCTCAGTTTCTATCCTAGGTCTGCCATGTATCATGTGTGACCTTAGGCAGGTAAATTACCCCACCTCTGGAATGCAGCGTCACTAGTACTCAGTCACTATGCTACTCATACTATGACACACACATAAGAAGTGTTCAGTAAATGGTAATTATAATTTTTTGGTAATTATAAAGTTAATAAAATATGGTTAGGTTCATTGAATTCAAATTTCCTTTCTCAATTTATTGAGAGGAAATGCAGAGAAAATAAAGGGAAAAGTTTAAAGGTTATGATCACATCCTTGTCTCTATTTTTCTCAAGCAATCTAGAAAGAGCCTAATACAACTTGCAGACCAGGATGACTCAGCCTGTCGCCGCCTACACCACCCCACCCCACCCGAGAACATTTCTGGGGAAGAGGTAGGCTGCACATTTTAAGTACAATTCCTCAGTTTCATTTCCCAAATGAGTTCTGTCAGGATCCAGAATCTACTCCTCTCATAATGACCTTCCCCAGTGAAAATTAAAGACTCATTAATCTATAGACAGCCAAATGTAAAAATGTGCTTGTAAAATAACACCAGCTAAATCATCATCTTTCAACTTTGTGGCAAATAGGAAGCTTTTAACCTCAGAACACTTAAGAAATTTGGGTTTTAAGAAACCATAACCCAAAGGTAATACATGACTCTGCAAAGAAACTTCCTGCCATGCTCTTTTGCTGTGGCTTTTTTTTCCCACCTACCTAAACCTCATGAAAGTAAAAATAATGATCAATCATGCAAAGTGGGGCTTGTCTAAAATAACTGAAATGTGACAGAAGATGAGTGTTAGGAATATATAGCACTAGACAGTGGTTATCAAGCCAGGAGATCACTCATTAATATTGGGCACTGGTTGATAGGGGTCAGAGCCAGAGCCTCTGCACTGTGTCTTGATAGCCTGCTGTCCACTTACGCCCTTCAGCAGCCACATCAACTTGAGTAGCCTGATTGTCACTCTGAGCCACTGGCTCCAGTTAGGAAAGACAGTGGGCACATCTCTGTTCTCATGGGCCCAAAGAAATTAGGGAAGCAAGTATTAGAAAATGTTAGCTTGTTTTTCTGTGATCATTTTCATTTTTTCCCCCTTAAATAAGAACTTAATTAAAAAAAACTTCCAGGGTGCCTGGGTGGCTCAATTAAGTGTCTGACTCTTTATTTCAGCTCAGATCATGATCTCAGGTCGTGAGGTGGAGCCCCACATCAAGCTCCTTGATCAGCGAGGAGTCTGTTTGGGATTCTCTCTCTCCCTCCTTCTCCCTCTGCCCTCCCTGTGTTGCATATGCAAGCACTCTCTCTCTCTCTCTCTCTCAAAACAAAACCAAAACCAAAAAACTTTCATGTACACTCTCAACCCTTTTTAAAAATAGTCGTTCAAGCTGGTTAGCTGAGGAATGGTGGTTTTGTAGTTTAAAGGTGGTATGAAGCCAGGATAACTTGGAGAGTGAGGAATGGATTCTAACTACTTTGATTCTGGCAAACACAGGAATCAGAATGGGCACTGATGACTAGTGCTGGTACATGCAAGCCAGGAATATGTCCAATTCTACTCCCATTCCTCTCCCCCTTGCTTTAATTAATTCATTAAACTTACTGACTTATTCTAAAATTACACATTAACTGTGTGTGCTAGATGTCTGAAATAGAAAGCTGATACTTGTTGTCTTCAGGAAGCTCATAGTCTCCTGGGGTAGATCGAAGGGACAAGGAGCAGGGTGACCCCAAGGTGCCATGGGAGATTTGAGAGCACCACAAAGACTTCTAGAAAAAAAGTGACATTCGACATTTAAAGGAATAGCGATTCCAGGTGCAGTAGCTGACATTAGTGAAGGAGCAGAATCCCAGGTTGGAAATTGAACTGAAAACTCAAATGATTGTTGGAAAAATCCAGTTACTTTCAGAAGTTTTGCCTCAAGGGTCAGAGGTAGAAGAGATACTGCTTGTGCCACCTCACTCCCTCTCGTGTGGATCACTGGGCTGATCCTCCCAGGAAGGAGAGAGATCATTTTTGCGGACTCTCCCAGTGATATTGGAAGTAGGTTTTCACCCCATGTCGTGGGCCAGGGGCACATCTGACTGCTGAGCTCTCACTGTGGACCACACCAAGCCCAACAGGTTGGTGGTGATGAAGCCACCGGGAGTAGAAGGAATGCCGTTGGCTCTGCTCCCAACCTCTCCAGGGGAGGGCTCACTGGGGATTGCAGTCACAAGCCCACAGGGCAGAGTCCAGCTCTTCCTCTATCAAGCCTAACACAGCTTTGTGATCCACCCAGGATGCTGGGCTGGGGATGGCCTGCTGTGGGCTGAGGAGAAGCCCTCAGGCCACTGGTGAGACCCCAGCCACTCCTTGCTCTCACCCTTCCTGAAAGAACCAGACACAGGGACATCTTTATCATCACTCCTGACATTTGCGCCCTCAGTGAGCACAGTGCTTTGCTTATACTGTTTAGTTCTCTTGACCCACATTTACACACATAGCTCAGACTACCCACCTCACTGGGTCACTGTGAGAATGAAATTAAAGGGCTTTCTTTATAAACTGTAAAGTGCCATCTAAACATAGATTATTTATGTTATCTTACTGCCATCAATCTGTGCAGAAAATCCCAGGAGGCAGGTAAGGCAGGCATTATTAACTCTCGTTTTCGACTTGAAGGAACAGAGAGCCAGGGGAGAAAATGCAATGTGCACATCAAGAAAAGCCATGGAAGAAAGGGAAAAAACAGCGAATTTTACAAACTCTCTACTAATCCAAGAATTTTAAGTTTAACACAATCTGACTTAAATCTACTTTTTCTAAGTCTCTAAGGATTTTTCCTTCACCTTATCAACAGTACATTTGGTATGGCGATCACAGAAAACTAAATCCAACTGCAGAGGTTTGTTTGTTTGTTTGTTTTTTCCCCTAGTGAAGATCAGGAGGGGCAGGTAGGCAGGTATGGAAACCTCTTTGAGCAGAATGTTCTCTCACCTTTCCCTGGAAGGCAGAGCAGTGTCTGAACACCAGAGCACCTTTGTTCCTGCCTGCTCTCAAGTGGCTCTGCTCTAACAGGACATCGATCCCCTCTGTGAAGTGTCTCTGTCACTTACAGCTTTCACAGCTGCGAGGCCTGCAGGCTGATGGAGAGGGGCTGGTGTGTGGGGGCGGCCAGGAGTACTACTGTGGCTAGAATTCCCTACTGAAGGGGCTTATCTTGATGACAGGAGCCAGTGGCTAGACACTAGGAATGGTTTTGCCCTTTGCATTAGCTACAGGGCACTGTTAGCATTTAGAACCCACTGGTCTGTCAGCTAGCCTGGGTAGCTGGGCTTTCTTAGGCGGGGTCCAGGGGAGAAGGACGGAGACTGCATGGATTTTAATCCGATCCATCTGAGCCCAGGAAGTGGAAGTCCTGCTGAAAGTAGCTCTCGTTCAAAAGAGAAGCGCTCCTAAAAGCACCAGGCAAGACCCCTGCTGAAAGAGTAGGGAGTAGGACATGGTTTGGGACTGTCCCTGCCATGCCTTTGTCCTCATGCAATCATGAGAAGTGCTCCCTCCCACTCTCCGGAGAGTCACTCAAATTTTACATAGGACACTGTGCCTGAGATTTTACAATGTCCTGACACCGATTGCCCAGTATTACAATCCTGGCCCACATTTACGGAGCACCTATTGTGCACCAGACATAATTCTACATACTTTGACCTTACTTTAATCTCTAAATCAGCCCTACCATGCAAGTGCCATCCTTCTCATTACCTGAATGAGGAAACTGAGACAGAGTGGTTATGTCACTTGCCTAGAGCCACACAGTAAGGAAGTGGCTAGGCTCTGTCTCCCCCCATGCCTAGGTCCTCACCCTAAGCCATGGCCACAGCTATCCTCAAGGTAGGATCCTGACATTCCAGGAAGTCCCCACCACACAGCCTCAATGGCTGTCTATGGCTGGAACCCATTGGTGGCTCTTTGAAGGGCTTTTAGTGAACAGCAGACTCAGGAGTTCATTGTCAGCTTCAGCTTGTTGGCTGATTTTCCCGGGAAGGAACAGTTTCTCAGGGTTTCCATGCATATGATGACATGTAGGGTCTTCCCATCCAGTTTGGAAAGGGAATACAGTGACCAGGAGTAACCGGCCTTCAACAGTGGTATGCTGAGTTGGAAACAAAAGTGTAAATCCCTCTAACTTGGAGAGGTACAGTGTTCTAAGAGACACTTTATTTTTCCCACAGTGACACAGAGCTGTGCCTTTGCAAAGTAGATAACCACCATGTGTGACAGTGTGTAAGTTTTTAACAATGTCAGAAGATGGAAAAAAAGAACTAATTCCTCGAATCACCCATTCCTTGGTAGTTCTAAGCCCCTGTGACATAAACAGGTCTTTAACCACATAGGAGAACTGGATTGGGAGAGGATACCATGCCTTGGTGCCAGGCATTTTTGGGATAAGGTTTTTGGACCTTTGATCCTGACCTCAGTGAGGATGTTGATTGCCATAGGGATTAGCTTGGGAGTACTTCTGCTCAAAAGAACCTCTGCTTGGAGGATCTCAAGTCATGTCCCCTTGGGTCCTCTATGAGGTCTTGGCTCCTTGCACTTCAGGCTTATAGATGTGACTTTGCTTCAGCCATGAAGGTGTTCCTGCCACTTTTCAGCTACATGCTTCAGTCCTGAAGTTTAGCTCCAAGAGCACTCACAGAGGAGAGTGACTAACATGGCCACCCTAGGGGACTTGCTCTCCACACACCTCTGTCACCTGCAATCATTCTGAGAGGCTTCTTAGTGTGACAACAGTGAGCCAGCTCATCATTTCCTGGGTTGGGCCTCCTTGGAGCTGCCTGCAGCCTCGGAACAGAGATCTGAAGGTTGTCTCAGAGGAAATCTGTGACTTCCAAAATGGTGCCAATAGGCCACAGTGTGCTTGAGGGGCTTCTGCTTTCTCATTTGAGGGGTAGGGTGAGAGTGGGACCAGGGTGAAAAGCCCAGAATGGCAGTTTAGTGAGTATGAAAAACCACACGCCTTTGGGTTTATTCGGGTTTTTGTTTTGTTTTGTTTTGTTTTTATTGCTACTGCTTAAGGAAAGAGGAATATCCACCTTCCACAAAACAAAGGTATTTTTTTAACATTGCCTGAAAGAAATGTTTTATACAAAAGGTTTGTATAAGGATACAATAATGGACATAGTTAAAACACCATTTTAACTGTCTAAAAAAGAAAACGACCTCCTTCCCTCAGTATCAAGGTGTTAAATTAACTCACCTGTTGCTGCTAAAAATCTATCGTGATACCTTTAAGGTCTGTGTCAAGAGCCTGATCTTTCGACTCGATTTCAAACTCCCCAAATGGTAGGCCCTCTTCTTTCATAATTGTTTCACCTGCCGTCAGCAGTATGGATCGTATTTTAAATCTCTTAAGGTGTCTATATAAAATTTCTTTTCTATTGCTCAGGTTAGATCTTTGTGCCTTTTCCCCCTGAGTCTCTGAATCGGGCCATGCACAGTGTGGCCCTCACAGGCATCCTTTATATTTCTGACTCAAGATCTTTGGATGCCTTGATTGTGGGACAATTAGGTTCAATAAAACAAGGAAACAAAGGGAGGCCCATTCATTCCTCCTCCTACGGCTTCTCAAGAAGGCCCTAGGACTGTGATTCTTTATCCAATCTCTGCTTCTTTATTTCCAGATTAGGAGATTTAAAGGCCTATCTTAAACAACAATAAAACCTGTACCTACATTAGCAATTAACATCAACTCCCTTTTACAATCATTCCATTTTCCCTCCTGCTGTTCTAGGGAAACCTGAATTAAAAAGCCTGGTGCTGCTCAAGGGCAATTAATAGCACTGAGATGACAAAAGATCTTAGAACTGCTGACAAAGTGGCCCTGGGAGGGAACTGGGCCCGGGCTCAAAGTCACGATGGGAAGTGTATGCCCGGTACAGCCTGTGCTTTATGCATGAAGAATGAAAAGATTTTCATCGCCCAGGATAATGCAATTAAAAAGTACACCACCAGAACCCACCCCATGCCAACTTGTTCAAAACTGGGCCTCAGACCCAGCGGCCGAATTGAAATTTGAAGCTTCACCATCTCCATTGGCAGGGAGGGAGGAGTTGGGGGTTGATCTGCCCCCTTGTGCAGACAGGTGCCTGTAGCGGAACGGAAGGACATATGCTCATTGCCCATGGTAGGAAATGATTAGAGGACCTAGGATGGGTGGGCCGGAGGAGACACAAGCAGTGTCAGAGGAGAAGCTAATTAAAAGGAGGATCTCAGGTCTCTTTGTCCTCTGCACTCAGTGTTTCTGCCCTACGCTGTACACACAATTTAACATGCACAGGGAAGGGAGAGCAACCATCTCTAATTGCCTGAAAATGACACAGCGTTTGTTGTCCTCAAGTCCGCTCAGCCAGGTGGAAATTGTTTTCTCAATTCGTGTACTCTGCCGCAGTGCAGCCTGCGCTGGGCAATTTTCTTCTAATCTTATTGAGATGAGCACCATTCGGGATTACTGACACAACAGAGTAGTTGTTCTAGAGAATTGTTGTGACCCTGGATGGGAAAAAGCATGGAGGAAAGAGCAAGACTAACCAGACCCCCATGAGCAGAAAGGAGGTGGGCACCGGCTGCACGGTTGCAGAAGACCCTGACCTGGGAGCTCTCCTCCTGCGGTGGGGTGCTCACTCTGCAGTATTTACACTCTGACTCCGACTCTTGTCCTCAAGGTTACTCCTCATGGCCTACCCATTCCACTAACAAGTCCACCTAAGCAAATTGAGCTTAAATCAGCAGGCATTGTGCTACAGTCGGCTGGGAAGGACTCATGGAGGCTTGTTCCCAGGAAGGTCTCAAGGCAGAGGGATGGTTTTAAGGGACTCTGCTGCACAGTTGCAAATTTTCTCTATGAAATGCATGGTGGGAAAGAGTAGAAGGACACAAAGAACTGTACTCACGTGCACAGCAGCTAAGGCAGCCAAAGAGGCTGCGGCTTCGGTGATTCTGACAGTTAAAATTCACTGGGGTGAATGCCAGGTGCTATGCTAAGCCCTCACGTGCATGTTCTTTTTTAAAGTTCACGATAAGCCTGTGAAGTAAGTCCTTTGGCAATGTCCATTTTATAGCTTAACAAGATTAAAGACACATGGCAAGGAAATGGCAGGACCAGAATTCAAACTGGTCAGTCTGTCTTTGGACTTGACCCCAGCTTCTACCAAGATGCCCAGGCTGAACGTACAAACATGTATGGAGAGAACAATGTTTTTTTTTTTTTTTTTTTTTTTTAAGATTTTATTTATTTGAGATGGAGTGAGAGAGCATGAGTGAGGGAAGGGAGAGGGAGAAGCAGACTCCCTGCTGTGCAGTGAACCCAACTCGGGGCTTGATTCCAGGACCCTGAGATCAGGACCTGAGCCAAAGGCAGACCTTAGCTGACTAAGCCACCCGAGAGGAAAGATTCTTGGGAATAGGCCCATTGCTAGTTAACAAAACCAGGTGAAAAATGGCAACTTCTAACAATTTGTTATGAATGAGTTATGTAGCCAAAGCAAATTATGGACACTCCTAACCAGTCACCATTTCTGTCTGCACCTCCCTCTGTAATGATCTTATACAGAACAGCAGTTACAGGGCCTAGAGGTTGACAGTGGCTCACATTTGGAGTTTCTTGAGAAAAACACAGTTAGAGCCGAAGCCTAGAGCACGAAAAGGTAATTGTTTCCAGGATGCACAACTCAAAGTGTGCTTGTGAAGGTAGAGAAGTCAGGGAGGAGATGGAAGAAGGAAGGTAGAGACAATTGTTTTTTAAAAGGTACAATTCCTTTGGGGAAAGTTTTCTTATCTGTATAAATGGTATCAGGTGTAGAAGGAAGGTCCACTCTAAAAGCTAAAGCCTCACTCTCTTTAGAAGAAATAGTATTCTTGTTTATACTCTATTGGCAATTAATGATACGCATCACATAACATTTTCATTACTACTGTCTTGTATTATTCTCTTCAACCTTTTTTGTTTAATTCCTCATGTATTATTGACATGTCTTCCTAATTATATGGCAAGTTATTTTGAGGAAAAAATGAAGTTTTTCAATTACTTTTAACCCCTGTAGTACCTAACAGAAAATCTAGTCCACATCTATTGATTGATAAAGGAAGATGCTTGGGCTCATTTTTCTCCTAGCTTGAAGTAACAAAAGGAATTTAGCCTGAGACATATCAGAGGGACTCAGAGACTAGTAGAAAGAGCTTCTTCACTGTAACTCCAGCTACTTCATTCATCCATCTGTTGATCTATTTATTCAATGTCTCTATAAATATGCCAACAAGGGGCACCTGGGTGGCTCAGTGGTTGAGCATCTGCCTCTGGCTCAGGTTGTGATCCTGGAGTTCCAGGATTGAGTCTCACATTGGGCTCCCTGCAGGGAGCCTGCTTCTTCCTCTGCTTGTGTCTCTGCCTCTCTGTGTCTCTCATGAATAAATAAATAAAATCTTAAAAAAAAGAGAGAGAGAGAGAGAAATATACCAACAAGAAGTCTACAAAGAAGTACATAGTCATTGTCCTTTAGGATCTCATAGCACCATAGGAAGGAGGGGAGGATCATGCCTGCTAATATTCAAGGGAAAAATGAACATTCTTGAGGGTTGCAGTTTGCTGCTAACCACTTCCTAACATGATTGTCTGTTGACTCATTCATTTATCCAAAAAGTATTTGTTGAATGTGTACTGGAAACAGGGATACATGTGTGAACAAAATAAATGAAGGCCTTATACTCATGAAGCTTGTAATCTACTGGATAAAACAGACATTTACAAAATAATGCCACACATTATTTAACTATAAGTGCAATGACAAAGGATCACAAGTTTATATGGGAGTATACAATGCAAGTAGGGTTTGTAACCTTGATTTGGCCACAATGATGGTGGCAAGAAAAGTATTTTCCATAGAGATTTCATTGACATTGAAACTTACAGGCTGGTGGGGGGTAGCCAAAGTAGAAGGTAGAAAATGGAGAATTCCAGAGGAGCAGTTGGGTGGCCTTGAGATGGAAAGAATTTGGCACAAAAGAAGAAATGAAATAACACAAGTGAGTAGAGTATGGGGGTGGAAGTGGATGCTGGAGCCAGATGAGGTTAATGAGTGGGACATGGCCAGATCATGCAGGAGGTCATACATATAGGTTTGAGTTGTTTTTGCTTCAGTTTTACCATCTACCATTCAACTTTTCTTTCTATTTGGGGGCATCTCCCACTATGCACAACATCTAAGGGATCCATATTTCTTATCACCTGTTATGGAGAATGAAGGAGGGAGATCCTCTTTTTCCCATCCTCTGGCATCCAAGGTATGACCATGGAAACTGTGTTTGTCCAATTACTCATCGTGGATCACCTTGAGTCTATGAATCTGAAGCAAGAAATGCAAAGTCAAAGGAAAAGCATAGAATTCACTCATTGCAGTGGCATCCTATGACATTAAGCAGTGGCAGTAGCACTATCTGGTGCCCTGTTCTTCTAGACTATGACATTAAGCAGTGGCAGTAGCACTATCTGGTGCCCTGTTCTTCTAGACTATTCCTTCCATCTGGCCTCCAGAGGCCCCTCTGTTCTTATTTCCTAAATCACCCAGAGAATCTGTGGGCTTGCTAGCATCTTCCAAACTTTCTCTAACTGTCTAAGTTCATCAGAGCTAATTCCAGTTCCTTGTAACCCAGATTCTCAACTGGTAAACAATGATAAGAAGGTTGGTTTTTAATTTAAAGGACAACAGAAGTTTGAAGGGTTCTATCCAAGGTGTATTAAGAATGATTTTAATTGGAGCATCACTAAAAGTCTTTTACAGTTTTCAAACTACTTGCATGTGACTCATTTGTTTTTTATAGCAACCAAGGAGGTAGGCACTATCATCTTCCCTTTATTCGACAAAAAGATAATGGAGTTGGAAGAGTCCAAGTGATTTCTTTCCAGTGTGAAATAGCTAATTAATGGCAGAACAAGTATCTGAGGCCAGGTCTTCTGGTTTCCTGTGCCTTGCTCTTTCTTTTACCTCTTACAGTGGGTGTAACACCTGGAGTGTGGGAAGTGAGAGCAGGTGTCATGACTTTTGTGTCAGCAGCAGAGGCACATTGTCTAAGCTCTACACATGAACTCACCTATGAACATTCTTGTCAACTCCACACTCACGCCCACCGCTATTTATATTGGATAGTGGATCCACATAAGGAAGAAAGTAGCATCCCCAGAATACAGTCAATCTGAAAGACTTCGAAAGCACAAAGCTGTGGTTAGGAATGTACAGGATCACAAATGTGTGTAGCTGCATAGACATGCATTCTCATTAGAAAAAAGCTTAAGCTTGAAATTGTGAGATGTAAAACCAGAAAAGGGTATATTGGTAAACAGATCACATATGGTATTAGGTAGCTGCTGGGAAGAAGCGAAGATCAGGAGTCAAAACACAAGCTTTGACTTGAGACCTGGAGAGAATACTTATCTCATAAGACCATTGTAAGGATTAAACAAGGTAGCACATGGAAAGTTCTTAACACAAAGCCTAATACAAGGCAGATACTCTATTAGATGTTTGTTCCCTTGCTCTGTTTCCAGAGGCATTAGAAAGCAAGTGGAGATTTGCCCCCCAGGGTTGAAAGGGGTTTGGGAGGATCTTTGGCACAGAGAACCATGGCTCAAACTCAAATCTGTCAAACAGGAGCTATGGAGAGAGCCTAGGGGCACCCAGATGAACAAGGAGAAGGCAGCAACAGTCTCTTCCCTCATTTTCAAGGGCCAACCACATTGCTGAGTTTATCTTTCTAATAGTAGGTCTAGAACTTAGATGATCCATTCAACCATCAAGGGTATGAAGAGAAAGAAATTTATTTACTTGAAATAAAGCACACAGAAATTCTTCCAACTTTTTAAAAATTTTTATGTTTTTTTTTCTAAAGACCATTTGATAGGATTTTTTTTTTCTTTTCCAGGGAAAGAAACAAAAGGTAGTTTTTTTTTTAATCAACAAAGAGTATTTTCTTTTCAATGAAAACCAAATATTTTTCTAAAAGCAAAATTTATTTTCCCAAATATTTGACAAGAGCAAGCTGTAAAATTCTGAAGGAGTTTAGTCAGCTGTGCAGATTGATTTTTGAAGTGTAAAATAAACTTTTCTTTAACAGATGTCAGGATTGTGACTTTGAGAGATAATGACAGTTTTTATACTAGGTTGGTGACAGAATTTCTGAGAAGAATGAATAAAGTTTTGGTGCCAAGTTTGGAGGAAAATGACAACATGATTATTAAAAATTGACTGAGTTGAGGAAAGCAAAATCAGTGTTTTAATTTGTTTGATTAGACAGCATAAATTGTTCCATATCAGCAAAATAAATTTAACAAAAGGATGGGCCATACCATTGGGTAAGAATAAGAGTAATCCGAAGGCCCTACCTCCCTCCCAACCATCATAAATGAAGGTGATTTAAATTCATTTTGAAGGTCTCATACAAGGGACCCAATAGCCATGGAAGACTCTGTAATAATTGTGTTCAGATGCTGCCCCTCTAGCAGCAAAGAGAGACAAGTCTGCAATACTGACAAATACATTCTAACTGGATTATGTAGGGTCAACCATCACTGCCACATTTTAGGCAAAATCAGATAGCCTGGGGTCCCCATTCCACTATCTCCTGGTCCTCCCCTCAGCTGCAACCTCTGACTGCAGCTCAAGTCCTGATTCTGTGCAAAGCCTTCTGGACTCTGTTCTCCAGGCAGCTAGCTCCCTCTTCCCTGATTGTAGAGGAATCTGATTGCAATGCAAAATGTTTAAAATTGGCCAGGGATAGTCTTATTGAGCCAGAGTCCCCCAACCTTGAATTCCACCCTAGGCAACTTCTACTATACTCTGCAGTACCTCTCAGAGACGATACTCAGGGGGACACCACCAGCTTTGCTTTGCATAGAGATCCTGTGCTTTTCTGGAGAACAGAGTTTTGGGAATAAAATAGCTAACTCCAGAATATTTTACCTGAAGACCAGAGCCAGAGTAAGGAACTGAATATGCAGCTCCTCCTCCTTTTTACATTTGGTAGTTTATGAAACGATAGGGGAAAACCAAACATTGTGATATCTGATTTCTATTTGTTCTCAATTTTTTTCTTTTTCTGCTTTTTGTAGGTTTAATTAAGGCATGTAGGTTTAATTAAGCAATTATAATTCAGTTTCATCTCCTCTATTGAATTATTTAACTTCTTTAAAATAATTATTTGTGGTTATCTTAGGATTTACAATATACTTTTAAAATAATTTGTGTCTGGCTCTAATAAATTATACTGCTTCACGTGCAGGGTAAGCACGTTTAGAACAGTCTATTTCCATTTCCTCCCTCCCACCATCTTCCAGATTGGCATAAATTTTACTTTTATTTAGGCTGTAAATACACAATACATTGTTGTGACCTTTTGCTTTAAGTAGTTCTCTTTTAGAGAAATTAATACAAATTATGTTTTACTTCCTTTTATTCTTTCTCCAGCAATTCCTTTCTTTGTGTCGCTCCAAGTTTCTGAGCACTTTCTTATCCCTTTTGCCCGAAGAAGCTCCTTCAACAATTCATGTGAAGCTCATCTGCTACCAATGCATTCATTCTTTCAGCTTTTGTCTGTTTGAGAATGTCTTGGTTTTGAGTTCATTTCTGAAGGCTATTTTTTGTGGATATAGAATTCTGGGTTGACAGTCTTCTTCAGCATTTCAAACATGCCACAGCATTGTCTTCTTACTACATGTTCTCTGGTGAGAAGCATGCGGGAACCATTATCCTAGTTCCTCTGCAGATAATATGTCTTTTTTCTCTTCTTTCTTTCTTTCTTTCTTTCTTTCTTTCTTTCTTTCTTTCTTTCTTTCTTTCCTTCCTTCCTTCCTTCCTTCCTTCCTTCCTTCCTTCCTTCCTTCCTTTCTTTCTTCTTTCTTTCTTTCTTTTTTTTCCCCAGATGCCTTCAAGATTTTCTTATTGTCTTGATCTTCAGCAATTTGAAAAAGATATGCTTAGATGATTTTATTTGTGTGTTTATTTTTGTATTTATCCCATTTGGTATTCTCTGAGTTTCTTGAATATTTGGTTTGGGGTTTGTTATTCATTTTGGAAAACCCTTTGCTATAATTTCTTCAAATATTTCTTCAGTTCCATTCTTTTTTTCTGCTATTTCAATTATAGATATTTAAGATCATTTAATATCATCTGAAACAGTTAGATGCTGTATTCTGATCTTCATCCCTCCCACACACACTTTTTCTTTTGCAGTTCATTTGAAGAATTTCTATTGACCTCTATTCAATAGGTCACTGATTCCTTCCTGGTCTGTATTAAGCCTACTGATGAGGCCATGGAGGGCAATCTTTATGTCTGTTATTATGGTTTTTGGTTTACAGCACTTCTATTTTATTCTTTTTATTGAAATATAGTTGACATGTAATGTTACATTAGTTTCTGGTGTACTATATAGTGATTCAACAAGGCTAGATGTTATGCTGTGCTCACCACAAGTGTAGCTACCATCTGTAACCATACAGCACTATTATAATACCATTGACTGTATTCCCTATGCTCTACCTTTGATTCCCATGACTTATTGATTCCCTAACTGAAAGCCTGTATCCCCCACTCCATTTAATTATTTCTCATAGTTTTCTTCTCTCTGCTGACATTACCTATTTGATCTTGCATGTTGTCTATCTTTTCCATCAAATCCTTTAATACACTAATAAGTTATTTTAAATTCCACATCTGTGTCATGTCAGTCTGGTTGTGACGGTTGTTTTGCTTCTTCAAACTATGTATTTTCTTGTCTTTTCTTAGCCTGATAATACATTGTTTTTGTTGAAACAGTAACATGTTGGAAAAGGTAGTAGATACTGAGGTCAGTAAATCTTATGCTTGGAAATAAGCATCTCATTTCTGCTGCTAGTTCTCCTCCAGCCTACTTTAAATAAAATTGACACATACAGTTACAGTTTCTCTGTCAGGTCTTTGTGCTTTGGTTATTCCAAACTTTTTAAATGAGCTACAAATCGTTCCCTCCTCTTTTAGTTTCTAGGAGTTTGTGCACATTTGCATCATTCCCTACTTTGAAGTTTGATAAAACTTACCAGTGAAACTGTTGGGGAATCAATATATCTTTGTGGAAAGAGTTTTTATTAGAAATCTAAATTGTTCAACAGATATAGAACAAGTCAGATTTTTAATTTTTTAAAACATATTTTATTTATTTATTCATGAGAGACACACAGAAAGAGGCAGAGATACAGGTAGAGGGAGAAGCAGGCTCCATGCAGGGCGCCTGATGTGGGACTCCATCCAGGGCCACCAGGATCATGCCCTGGGAGAAAGGCAGACACTCAACCACTGAGCCACCCAGGTGTCCCAGATTTTTAATTTTTAAATCCATTTTAGTCAGTGGTATTCATCAAATAATTTGTCCACTTGTTCTAATAATTAAATTTATCATAAAAACTTGTCTTCATATCACCTCATTATCTTTGTAATGGCTCTAGGATCTATAGTAAGGTGACCATCTTTTAATCGCAAGATCGCCGACTATTTCTTCTAGGGACTTATCAGTTTTGTGGGCCTTTTGAAAGATCAACTTTTGACTCTGTTTGTCTTGATTCCATTGAGTTTTATTATTATTTCTTTTATTCTACTTAATCTCGCTTTAAGTTGCTCTTCTTTTTTCTTAGCTAAAGTCAAAACTGAGTTGGTTTTAAGTTTTGTTTCCTTCCTATTAAGGCATTTAAAATGATAAGTTTCACTTAAAGTATTTCTTTAGCTACAGCCTACAAGTTTTGAAGTGCTGTGTTTTCTTTGTAAATCAACTCAAATTTAAAATTCTCACTTATAATTTTAAAAATGTAGTCCATGGATATTTTTTAGAAATATCTTATTAACTTTCCAAATATTTTGGCTTTTCTAAGTATATTTTTCATTTCTCATTTGATCTAGTATTGTCAGAGATAATGTAGTGTAAGATTTCAATGTTTTGGAATTGATAACATTTTATTATATTGTTCAATAGATGATCTATGTTGAGCCAAGTACAGTCAGAAAGAATGTGCATTCTGAAGATGGTCATTGTGTTCTATAAATGCCTATTAATTTATATTGGATGATTATGTTTAGATCTTCCATATCCTTACTACCTATATGTATTACTTACATGTATAAATTATGTAATCATATATATATGATTTAATAATTACTGTGGGAGAATGTTGAAATCTTCAACTATGGTGTGAATTTGCCACTTTCTCTCTTTTGCCAAATTTTGCTTTGTGGTTTTTGAAGATATGATTAGATCAATATGCATGTAGAATTAAATATTTCTGATGAATTAGTTCTTCTTCATCTTTAGTAATATTCTTCTTTTTGAAGTTCATTTGGTCTCATCTTAATAAAGCCATACCTGCTTTTCTTTGTTTATAGTTTTCATGATATATTTTTTTCCATCCTTTTAGTTTCAACCTCAACTGTATCTTTATATCTAAAATATATCTCATCAAATAGCATATATCTAGGTCTTGCACTTTCTAAATTCATTTTTATAATCTCATCCTTTTTATTTGAGCATTTAGATCATTTACATTTAATGTAATTATGATTATGATAGGCTTTATTATCCTCATTTTAAATGATCAGCTGTCATTTAGGTAATCATAAAAGGAAAAGGAAGCATAGCTTTTTAAATTTATTCATTCATTTACCATTTTTAGTGTTCTTCATTCTTTCTTGTAGACCCAAATTCCCATGTAATATCATTTCCCTTCAGCCTTAAAAATATCCATAATTTTTTCTTATGACCAGGCCTATCAGAATACATTCTTCTAGCTTTCACTTATATGAAAATGTCTTTTTTTATGTTAATTTTGAAAATGTTTTAGTTATGTTACATTCTTCTAGTTTTCATTTATCTGAAAATGTCTTTATGATTATCTTTTCTAGAATGTATTTTAGATTTCTGAATATTTTTTATTATATTTTATTTTGTGTTTAACATTTTAAAAATCTTGTTGCATTGTATTCTGGACTTAATTGGATCAAATAAGAAATGAGGCATTATTTGTGTTGTTATATAATTGTTTTGTATATAATTGTTTTTAATTTAGCTTATTTCTGTATATTTGGCTTTTAGAAGTTTGAGTGTAATGCTCTTAATGTGGTTTACTTTGCCTTTATCTTGCTTATGGTTTACTGAGATACTTGAATGTGTAAGTTGATGTTTTCCATCAAAGTTAGGAACATATGAGTCATATATATATTTTTTTAAAAAGAACCCTTTATCTTTTTTTTTTTTTTTTCCCTTTATCATTTTTAAAAAAGTTTTATTTATTTATTTTGGAGAGAGAGAGTGTATGCATAAGTGGCAGGAGGGGCAGAGAGAGAATCTCAAGCAAACTCCCTGCTGAGCATGGAGCCTGACTTAGGGATCAATCTCACAACAATGAGATCATGACCTGAGCAGGCATCAAGAGTCAGATGCTTAACCAACTGAGCCACCCAGGTACCCCTTTATATTACTTTTATGTACAGAAAATTCAACAGAGTACACTTAGCCCTTTGATGATCAGTTTTTCTGCCTTTGAGTTTCCCAACTCGACAATGTGATCCACTGACTTTGGACCCTAAGATCCACTGAATTTGCCTTCCCATCAATAGTGGATCTTATCATATCTGTCATTGTAATTGGTCCTGACAGCTTCTACCAGCTTAGCTAGTGCTCCTTTATCTTCCAAGTCAACCTGTATGAAGGCAACAATGCCTTAGGCCTTCCTGTGGACCAGATGCTCTAGTCTGGCCTTCCCCTTGATAAGGCAGTAGGGAACCCCCATAATACAACACAGGACAGGCAGGAAGAAAGCCAGCTCAACGCTCAATGGGATCCACATAATTTGCAATCACTACCAGCTGAACTTCCTGTTTCCCACTAAGTTGATGACAGTATCAGCCCCAGCAGTTCAAAGGACAGATGGCCTCTTGTGGGGACATCCCCTTTGCTAGCAGCTTTCTTCACAGTCCAGACCAACAATCTCCACTTCTCTTGCCTTGTCTCTGGTTTGTATTTGTGGGCCAGCTTAAGTAGTTAGTAGCAGCTGGTTCAAGGCCTAGGTGAACTGTTTAATCACAGAGGCACTTTTAGACATTTTTAGAGAATTGCCCTTTGCCACTACAGCCAGGTGTAGCAGGACCATCTGATAAAGGAGGTGAAGTCCTCTTTGGGCTGGATGTCTTGTCCAACGCCAAAATTCTTAGGCCTCTTCTCAAATAGGGGAATGACCACATTCTTGGCCTCCTGCTTCTTCATGAAAACAGGGGCCAGAGCACCTTCTTCCCCTTAGCCTTCTTTCCTTTAGGCATCTGAGGTAGCTGAAGAAGAGCTCTTCATTTCTTAAAATATTTTCATTCACTTCTTCCAGGATTCCAATTCCAATAGAAATTAGAGATTTTTATATTGTGCCACAAATTTCCAAGGATCTTTACTTTTCTTCCATCTGTTTCTCTTTCCATTTTTCAGATTGGGTTATTTTTATTAGTCTGTCTTCTTGATACTGACTCTTATCTTATTTTCAGTCTACCATTAATTCTTTCTCATGAATTTTTAAAATCCTAACCTTTGTAGTCTTTTGTTCAGGAATTCCACCTCCTTGTTTCTTTCTTACTTTCTCTGTTTTCATCTCTCTGTTGAGATTCTCCAATAATTCATAACTAAGAAAAAAATTTTCTTTAAATACTTGAACATATATATCTGTTTTAATGTTTGTTAGTATCCTAACTCCAAAATCTGCTTCACCTTTGAGATACATTATCTGCTTTATTCTTGACTAATGGTCACATTTTCTGTGGGTTTTTTTCATGTCTAGTAATTGTTATTGCATTCTCAACAGCATAGATAGAGGATACATCTTAGAGTCTTAAGATTCTATTATTTTTTTCCTGGAAAATGTTGATTTTTATTCTGGTAGACTGTTCAATTACTAACTAATCAAGTTGAAATTGTATAGAGATGGTCTTATTTTAGACTTCTTAAGGTCATAGCTGGGGTAGACCCTGGGACATGGTTCTTTTCCCAAAACAAGTGGCTTTTCTGCTGGGTCAAACAGATGCCAACATGTTAGCAAGGTCTTTCTACTTCTACTGGACTAGAACTTCAAAATCTTCCAGCACTGCTCATATTCTGGTAACTCAATTACATTTCTACTCTATTGCTGTTCTCCAGTAAGCCATTCCCTGTTCACCTTGTGCATACTTAGCTAAACCCTCAGCCAAGGACTTGTGGAAAAACCACATGGAAAATTCTGGGATCTACTCCACTGCACAGCTGTCCTTCCCAGAACCCTGCATCACAGATTCTAGTGACTTTAAAAGCCTTATACTTGATTTCTACTTTCTCCATTCAGAAAGATCATCATGCCATGCATAGGGCTCTAGCTTCCTGTGCCACAGTCAGGAAATTTTCCCTAGGCAGAGAGTTGGCATGATTTTAAGTCTATTCTCTCTTTCAGACTTTCCTGGCTGAGGAGTCTTAAATGTAATCTGACTACCACCGAAACATACAGTTCTTTGATCTTTCTCTAATTACCAGGCTACCTGTATTTTCTTGTCTATTCCTTGCACCAACCACTCCTCCTAAGCACAGATTTTTCTCTCACAAGTCTTCTCTTCTTTTCCCCTTTGCTTACTTTGTCTTCTTGGTACTTACTCGCTGCCTGAAAAATCATGAGATCATTTTGTGTAGAGTGGATATATATGACTTTAAGATTGAAAAATGGCATATGATAGGGGCAAAAAAAATGAACTCAACTTTAACATACCTTTAGTGTCTACAATACATCATGAGGACTTGGTTTTTCATGTCCATGAATGGCATTGTTTACATTTATTGATAAATCCTTGGGTTCTTCTTAGGCCTACACTAGGCATAGAGTATGTTATTTGGGTATAGAAGAGAAAACTGTGTCCTAAGAAGTTTGCTTACTTTGACGGTGGTGATAAGGCTACTTCTAAATTATCATTTCCAAAAAAAAAAATTATCGTTTCCATTCAAAGTAATTCGTGTAAATATTGGCATCCATCTACTTTCTTTCTTTCCTTTCTCTTTTCCTTCCTTGCTCTTTCCCTTTCTTCTATTTATCTTTCAGTCAATATTTATAAACAGCTTCCTAGGTGCTTGGAATCCTAAAAAAACAGTACTTTTGGGGTATCCCATAGTTTCTTAAACTCTCAGAATTATCTTAAATTTCATGGCAGGACTAAAATTTCCCCAGAATTTTGCCATCTTTCTAGGAGGAAAAGTAATGACAGTGATATTGGATGACTTCTGGTCTTTGGCCTAACTTAACAAAAGGAGGTATTTTGGCATCTTACTGGGAAATCCCTGTGAACAATCAGATAAATGATTCATATCAATTAAAAGTATTCCTGAGAGATCTATCTATCTAAGAGGAATGATGAGTTTAGAACTTTCTTGTTTAATCAGGGACATATTCTTTGTTCAGATGTACTCTGCATTTTTATTTATTTATTTTTCTATAGCAGAGACTGGCAGTTTTTATTTGAAATCAGTCCAGGATGGATCTAGTTGTCTAAGGAATAAGACAAAATTCTCAAGACAGTATTAATATGTAGGCCTTGGCAAACACATGTGATTGTGTTCTTTTTCTTTATTTTACTTCTCTATTTTTTCATACTATTAACTCAAAGTGATGTATAGGGATAGAGGTAAAGGTGTATAAATATCATAGTATTCTCTCATGTAAGAGATTACTTTCTTCCTTTTAACAGTGCTTTTTATTACACTAATTATACTTTAATAAAGGCTTACTGTTCAAAAATACATACTCCATAACCGCAATAAAGCATTTCCCTTAATTTCCTCTCTTAATTCAAATAGATTCTTTACTATATGTATTTCATTTGAGTCCAGTTTAAAATTTTAAAATGTGTTGTAAAGCACCTCAAGGTATGTGAGAAACATCTAAAAATTAAATTACAATGAAGCTTATAATTCTCAAGAACTTGAAGATCCCTGCCCTATGCTCTCAAAGCTTGATCCCTATTTTATACTCATTATGTGGTGTCATCTTGACATTTAGAAAAATGACCTAGAGCAGTCATATAAACTACAATGAAACTTGTTTTGTTCATAAAATATTTGACTTGCCAGATCTTCTGATCCTCAGTTCAACGTTTTTACTTTATACCAAGGCAACTCATTTTCACTTTTGCACTTCTTTAAAAGATCTCTAACATTCGTAAAATTCAATAACCACTGACTGAAGGAATACAAACATTAGTTTTTTAAAGACACAGATTCTATTCTTTTCTCCATTTTTTTGTTTTGTTTTCATTACTTTAGAAATCTGTACCAGTTTGGGGACAGGGACAATTTATTGTCCATACACTAAGATAAGCAAAGGATGGAATAATGTTTTCTTTACCATGTACCCCACTCTGTGAGTAAGAGATTGTGCTGAGTGCATGCATGTGGCACTCAGAGTTATAATTCCAGCTGTGCCCCCAAATATGATGCATGAAAAGGAAAACATATGCACATTGGCATTTGGGAATTAATTTGTAGCTACATAGAAATGCAAGGTAGAGGTAACCCCAACCCCCTATCTCTGCAGTTAATAAATTTGTGTGCAGATGAGAGAGAAGGCCACACTTTAAGGCCAAACCCAAAAAAGCTCCTTCTGACTCTTGCCAGCCTAATCTCTTTTCAGTTTCACAATCATGAAGAGTTTTCAATTATTCTGTCTACAACATTTCTCTCTTCTCCAGGAGCTCACTGTGTGAAAGGGGCAAGGAATTGCCTTGTAGAGGAAGGGTAGTGTCTTTGGTAAATCCGTCTCCACTAGCTACAGTGCGAAGGCCTTCAAGACCATTTAAGTCATAGCAGATAAAGTTCTATTCAACTACAGATTCTTTTTTTTTTTAATAAACAAATTTTTATTTATTTATGATAGTCACAGAGAGAGAAAGAGAGGCAGAGACACAGGCAGAGAGAAGCAGGCTCCATGCACCAGGAGCCCGATGTGGGATTCGATCCCGGGTCTCCAGGATCGCGCCCTAGGCCAAAGGCAGGCGCCAAACCGCTGCGCCACCCAGGGATCCCTCAACTACAGATTCTATACGTAATCCTTTCATTGGATTCAGAATCCAGGTTATGAGTAGATATGTTGGGTTTGCCAATGATAAAGCATTCCTCTAAAAGGAAATATGTCAGTTGAGCTCAGGAATCTATAGTTTATTACTAGTTTTACTCTCGATTGACAGTGTTGTTAATAACTAATGATGTAATTTACATTGTATTGTGAGTGTAAGAAGAGAATCAAAATGAGGAAAGTAGAGAATTTGCCCTCTGCAGTACTGTGTTTTGTGAAGAGTATAAAACTCTTGTTGGAAAAAAAAAAAAAAGAAAAAAATTCTTGTTGGTGATTCACGTGATTCTTTTAGTCATGGTTCTACAAACATGGAGCCAAGAGCAACCCACTGCAAATATTTAAACTCAATCAGACCAGTTATTAGATGTCATGTAAATAATGAAAAAGATGAGCTGGTTTAAATCATAAATAATGAAAGGAAAAATATCAGCTGACTTAAATTCTTTTTCTTAAATAGTCTGCATAATTAGAAACAGACACACTCTCTCTCCTAACTTTTTCAAAAAGTCAGAATGCTGTATCTTCTATAGCTTCTCATTTTTTAAAATTTGGGGACTACACAAAAATGTATGCAATTTTAACTTTTTATTGGTCAAATAAAGATCAGAAAACTAATTTAAACTAAATATACACATCGATTAAAATATGAACTTAAGGATTAACTCCAATTTTATAACAGTTATAAGTAAACTATCCCTTTGCCAAGGATATTTATTTTACCATCTTTATTTCAGAAATATTTCATAAGATTCTGTGAAGAATGTATTTACTATGTTAAATATATGATTATTCCTACAACTGCCTTAGAATTTTTTTTTCTTTACTGGAGAAATATAAGCACGTGTGAGAAAAAAGAAAACTCAAATAAGAATAAAATAAAATAAAGAAGTAAAAATAAAAGTAGGAATAAGAAACAGTATTAAATACTTTGCAAATAGAAAAGATATCAGGGTGATTACAGAAAAAACTACTAAGTAACATTAGAATTATATTGTCATGCCATTTTTATGGTTTACAACAAAAACAGAAAAGATTTTGGGGATGATTATCTTGTAAAGTTGGATATTAAATTTCACTCTCAAATAAACATAAAAATGACAGTATTTTCAAAACGTTCCATGCAATCTAGTACTGGCACTCTAGCCTGATAAAGAAATGTTACATTAGCAATACTTGCCATTGCTTCTAGCATTGGAAATGGTTAAAAATGTTGCTGAAGGAAAACCACGCAGCAGGACCAACAGGTTCATTAGCCTCCGACTCTGTGCTTCCACTGCTAGTCATAGCCTGCGCATTTCCTAGCATTTCACCTCCACAAATGAGCACCGCCATTCTCCAGCCCCCAGTACATCTGTTGTACAAGCTTCAGATCAGAGCGTAGAAATAGGGACAAATGCCACCCACTCCAGTGCACTTGCTGCTCCACCAACTGTTAGCAATTGCATAGGATGTTTTCTACTTTCTCAGTCTCTTATTTCATGTATTTCTGGAAGGTAGCTGACAGGTAAAGAGTATGATTTTCCTGCCAAAATCCCTCCCCCCTTCCCACAGTGCAAGAAGTGATTTGCCATTCTCTAGAAATAAACGGAGGACATAAAGAAGAAAATGGAAATAGGAAAAAAAAATCTGTTGTAGCACTATAAACCTGAAAATGAACTATAGAGTCCATGTCATCCATTCAGACAGATAATGTCAGCCATTCATTAATGTATTCAGTCAACAGATATATGTTGATTAGATTGTGCATGGAACTATGTTTAAATGGCTAAGTATCAATAAAAATAATGAATGGTAAGGTACAATTGCATAGGCAACAATAAGTGACTAGTTTCATTTTAGTACATTATTATTTTAGAGAACCTAAATCATAT
Source organism: Canis aureus (assembly GCF_053574225.1). NCBI lineage: Eukaryota > Metazoa > Chordata > Mammalia > Carnivora > Canidae > Canis > Canis aureus. The sequence goes on along the minus strand of NC_135615.1, from coordinate 1,825,622 downwards.
ATGTGATTTTTACAAATTTGGTATTTTCTCCAGCAGTATTTCAGCATGAATATGAAAGAATATACACGTGACTACCTTGTGACATGTAGATGAAAGAAGTGGAGATAGAGACAAAGGTCACCTTTTTAAGACGCAGGATTAAGCAGAACATTGGGTAGGCTGAGATGAGGGAGGAAATCATTGGCAGAAGAGAGGCCTGGGAGAAAGCAGAACTGCTCCTTTTTACACATGAGCAATAGAAAAAAAAAATCTCTTAGGAAGTAGTCAAGATCTGAGCAAGCCCCTGGGGAAGCACTGGAGACTTCCCACTCATTTCTGGTTAGTGATCATTCATGTTTCAGTAGCCACTGACTATCTGTGCTGGTGTTGACTTTTGGACTAAATTGCATACAACGTAGTAGGCATAGAAGAGAGCTTACGCCTCTCAGATAGGAAATCTATATATTTTATACATGAGTCCCAGGGAAATGGGATGACCTGCCCATGGTCACACAGCAGGCATTGATATTTAGAATGTAGATTTCCTGAAGTCTGGCCTTTTTCCAAAGGGATCCTTCACCGAGGTCTTCTGAAAAAGTGACCCAAAACCCTCTTTCAATTTAGAATAAAGATGTCTTGTCTAACAATAATTTTCTTGAAATGCCAATTACATGTAAGGCCACCATTCTTTTCCACATTTGTTAGCTTAAATCACATCCAGCAGTGTGCTGGTGCTGTTTGCTCTGGCTCTCTAGAGCTGATTGCTGAATTTCTAGCAATTGTGCAATTCAGATGACATCACTTCGGTAGCTTGGTATCAGTCTACACCATGAAAAGCAGTGCTGGAAAGTCAGTTGTCAAACATTACAATTAGTTTCTAAATTTACAATCAAATAAAATATTCACCGTGTCAATTTTGAACATTCTTTCAATGGCCCAACTCTGTCCAGCAAGAGCATGGCCTGAATATAAATATTAAATAATATGAGCAGCGGTTTTCTTTTCTCTCCATGAGTCACTTCAAAAATCCTGTGACCCACCCAACTTGAATAATAACAAGCTTTAACTTATCTGGAGGGCTTGGTCTTTGAAAGCTTAAATGTGTATTCCATATCTGAACACTGTAAACAACTGGAACTGGGGTGGTTGGGATGATGAATCTTAACCCCGATGCTAGTCTCTTGCCTTCTCCCTAATCTGGACCTATAGATCATTCCAGGATTGGGAAATTTTCCTTACAACCAGAAAAGACCATATGCAGATTCTTCCCAAACCTACCTCAGTGAATAATACACCACTCCAGAAAGCTCAAGTCTTGTTCACACAGAAGATTTCTAGTCTTACCTGCTTTCTTGCCATTACAATTTAATGGAACTTTTGGTGTATAATTACATATGCTAAGTGATCTTGAATCACTACATCTGCTAAATCAGATGATCTGGTCATTTTCTTCTTCATAGAAGGCACAAACTGAATTCACCATGAAATAAAAGCCTCACTGGCAAATAGTAGTTAGTGGTGGGCAGTTTTCTTAAGTCTAAATGGTTTTTCCTATTTGATTTACTTAATTGAGCTAATGGGTTCTATGATCGGCTGAATAGTCCGGTAGCTAAAGTCATCATTAGCTATTTTCTTGGCTAACACAATAATGACCCTTAAATTGTCTCCAGTATTTCCAATTACCTTTGAGAACATGTGGAATGTCAGAAGCCCTAATAGGAAACATATATGATATGATGTTTATGGGAAATCTTTTTTCATAACTAGTAGCTTTCACAAAATCCTTTTAAGTGTCAAGAGAGATACATGAAACAAATCATGGAACAAAAAAGCGAAGGATCTGAAAAGAGGATTTTGTCTTGAGAAATATGAGAATCAACAGATACTGGAATGATTTAGAAATTCTCTAGCCCAATCATTCAATTTATGGTTGAGAAAACTGAGGTTGGAGATGATAATTGCCTTATAAAGATAACATAGCTAACAGGTGGCAGCCAAAATTAGAACTCATTTTTTTTTCCATTGAAAAGTGTACTTCTTGAACTAGTCTATTAAAAACATGCTTTACTTAAGCTTTTACTTAAAGAAACTCCGAATCCCAAGTGGTTTAAGCCCCTCCTCCCTCTTTCTCCCTTTCTTCCTGTCTCTCTGTCTTTCTCTCTCCATTCTTTCCCCTCTTTCTCATAAACATAAATTACAATTCCTCCACAATTTTATTGTAAAGGCACTGAACTAGCCACAGAGAATGGAAGAAGCAACAGAATAAAAGCATGAGTGAAACTCAGCTCTAGAGCTCAGTCTGCAGCCTGGTGAGGATGCTGTGTTGTATTACAGATGACATAAAGAAGCAAAGAAGGAGAGATCAGAGTTGGAATAAAATTGCTGAGTGTGCACTGAGTATAAAAGCAGCCTTAGATTTGAAGGTGGATCATTAGTGATATGATATGGGCTGGAATTTCACAGATGGGCAATTCGAGTTGAAGTCATCCGGTTTGGGGTCCAGTCCTGAGGCTTCATCACTTTTTTCTCGGTGTAGTAAAATTCAGGGATAATGATTTTTGTTAAGCAAATTCACAAAAGAGTGGCTGACTGACCTAAACTTATCTTGTTAAATCACAATGTGGAAAATCATTGCTACAGGGCCTGGAATACCTGTCAGCTGGTCCTCATATTCTCTCCCCCCAGCAAAATTATGAGCTGCTCAAAGCAGTGGCTAGGCATTATTTATTATTGTATGCCCAGCACCCAGTGTAATGTTTGTCACATTGAAGGTGCTTGAGAAATGTATAGTGAATGAATGAGTAAAAGAATGGATTACCAGAAGGCTGCTGGCTGAGCATCAATCTGGCAAAGGGGGTTGGATGATTCTAAGAACAAGTATCAACTCACAATTCGAAGTGTATCTAGAGACTTTGAAGGACCTTCCCTACATTCTCCGTACCCAGTCAACTGGGAAGCAATGACTAGATCAAATCTCTTGACTCCAAAAGTCTGAGAGTCCTATTCTGTACCATGGTGGATTCATTAAGAGAATACATTCTTGTGAGGACACTTGGAAACTTGGCAGCTGGTCCTCCTTGGCTATTCCCAGCCCTACCTCCATTTACAAGTGCTCCAGCCTCTGTCACCTTAGGAAGCTCTCTCTTCTGTAGGAACCCATATCCCAAACCAGCAGAACATCCACATTAGCTTCCTCCTCTGCAAGCTACAGGGGGATTGATTTCAGCAGGCAACTAAGTCATCATTGAATTCCAAAGTGACTCAATTCTTGTTGGTGGATGTTACCCTCCCAACTACCCAAAGCAACCTGACAACAAAATGGATTGCACCTAGAGCAGCTGATCTTTGGTTGATGGTTCTTTTGAATTTTCTCTTTCCATTTATTTGTTTATTTTTAAAGATTTTATTTATCTATTTGACAAGCAAAGAGAGAGAGTACATGCAGAGGGAATGGCAGGGGGAGAGGGAGAAGCAGGCTCCTTACTGAACAGAGAGCCCAATGCGGGTCTCGATCCCAGGACCCCGAGATCATGACCTGAACCAAAGACAGGCGCTTAACTAACTGAGCTACCCAACCACCTCAAATTTTATCTTTCCACTTAGAAGGTAAATTTATTCCTAAGTAAATCATAATTGTTTTTATTTTATTTTAATTTTAAAGTTACATACTGCAAAATTGACTTTTGTATACGATTCTACAAATGGGAGCACATGTACAGGATCATGATCCTCAGCAAAATCAGGAAACAAAATGGTTTCATTTGTCTCCTCAAACTCCCTCATACCAGCATTTTATAGTCACACCACTCCTACTTCTGCACCTCTGCCAACACAGATATAGCTTGTCACTAAAGTTCGTCTTTTCGAGAATGTTATCTGAACGGAATAGTATGTACGTAACTTTTAAGACTGGCTTCTTTCTCTCAGCATAATGACTTTTTAATGTTCATCAAAACTGTTACATGTATCAATAGCTCATTCCTTTGAATGCTGAGTAATATTCCATTGCATTGAAGGTACCAACTCATCCACTGAAGGAAGTTTGAGCTGTTTCCAGCATGTGGCAATTATAAACAGAAATGCTGTAAAATTTGTGTACTGGTTTTGTGTGAACATATTTTTCTCTTTTCTAGGTAAAGTACCCAGAAGTGGATTGCTGGATTATGGGGTAAGTATATGTGTGCTTTACAAGAAATTGCCAAAGTGTGTCTACAAGAGTGGCAGAGTCATCATCCCACCAACAGTGTGTGGAGATTTCCTATAGCTCAGTTATGCTTGGCAGTACTTGTTATTATTTTAGACACTCTAATAGTTGTGTAGTGCTAGTTTATTGTAGTTTTAATTTGCATTTGCCTAATGATTGATGATGTGGAGCATCTTTTTCATATGCATTTTTCCCTTGTCTATATCCTCCTTGGTGAAGTGTCTAAATATTTGGCCCATTCTTAAAATTAGATTGTGCTCTTAGAGTTGAATATTATGCATAAAATGAATATTTTTAATTTTGATGAAACCGAATTATTGAATTTCTCTTTGATGGATCAGATTTTGCTGTCATGAGTAAAAACTCTTTGCTTATCTCCAGATCTTGAAGGTTTTCTGCTGTGTTTTCCTCTAAATGTTTTCTAGCTTTACATTATACTTCTAGATCTATGATGCATTTGGGGATTAAGTTTTTTATACAATCTAGGGATTAGGTCAAATTTTATTTTAATTTTTTGAAAATGAATGTTTAATTGTCCCAAACATTTATTGAAAGGATTATCCTTTCCAATTGATTTGCCTTTGCATGTTTGTAAAAATCAATAGACCATAATTGTGTGTGTCTATTTCAAGACACTCAATTTTGTTCCGTTAATCAATGTGTTTATCCTTTCATCAATACCTTGTCTTGATTACTATGGCTTTAAAAAATCTGTCTTGAAATAAGTTAGCATGAATCTTTCAACTTTGCTTTTCTTTTTTAATAGTGTCTTGACTATTCTAGTTCTTTTCTATTTACACATAATTTTATTTTATTTTTTAATATTTCAAAACTTATTTAGTTTGTTAACATACAGTGTAATATTGGTTTCAGGGATAGAATTTAGTGATTCATCACTTATATATAATACCCCGTGCTCATCAAAACAAGTGCCCTACTTAATGTCCATCACCCATTTAGCCAATTCCCCTTCCTTCTCCCCTCCAGGAACTCTAAGTTTGTTCTCTATCATTAAGACTCTAAATTTTAGAATTAGCTTGTCCATGTTTGTAAAATATCTTGCTGGGATTTTTATAGGAATTGCATTAAATCTGTATATTAATTTATCTTATTACATTGAGCCTTCTAATATATGATCATGATAATGTCCCTCTGTTATTTAGGTTTTTGATTTCTTTCCCTGGAATTTTATGTTTTCTGCATGCAGACTCTACACAAAATCTTTGTTAGACTTATACCTAATATTTCTATTTTTAAAAAACTATTATGTGATACATTTTATTTATTTCAGTTTTCAATTCTTTGTTGCTTTTATGTAGAATACAACTAATTTTAGTGTGTTGACCTTGTATCCAGAAATCTTGCCAAACTTATTTTTTAGTCCTAGGAGTATTTTTGTAAATCCCTTGGATTATCTATAAAGAGAGTCAGTCATATTATCTGTGAACAGAGGAAGTTTTATTTCTTCCTTTCTAATCTAGTCTCCAGGTTTCTGATGAGAAATCTCCAGTCATTTGTATTGTTGCTTCCCTGTAAGTAATTTATTGCTTTTTCCTGGTTGCTTTCCTATTTTTTTTTTCTTTGTCTTTAGGTCTTACTTTGAATACAATGCATCTGGGTATGTAATTATTTTCCTGTATTTTTTTATATTTTTTTTTAAAAGATGCTATTTACTTATTTGAGAGAGAGACAGAGACAGGGCATGAACTGGGGGTAGGAGGAAGAGGGAGAGGGAGAAGCAGACTTCCCACTGAGCAGGGAGCCTGATATGGGGCTTGGTCCGAGGACCCTGGAACCATGACCTGAGCCAGAGGCAAATGCTCAATGACTGAGCCACTCAGGTGCCCATCCTATATTTTATTTAAGGCTCATTCAGCTTCTTCAATCAGTATGTTTGTGTCTCTCATCAAATCTTGGAAGTTTTTAGCTATTACTTTTTCAAAAATTTTCTTCTGGATATCAGTTTTCTCCTTCTGGAATTCTGATGACATATATTTAGACCCCCCCCCCTTTTTTTTTTAATTTGGTATTGTTTCATGGCCTTAGACCTTTTTTTTTTTTTTTTTTAATTGGTATTGTTTCATGGCCTCTGACTCATTTTCATCATTTTGATCTTTTTTCTCTCTGTTGTGTATAATATCTATTTTTCTATTGTCAGGTGCACTGAATCTATTCTTTTTTTTTTTTTTTTTTCTATTCTTATCTTTTCTGCCATTGAGCCTATTTAGGAAAAGTTTTTGTTTATTGTATTTGGCAGTTGTAAAATTTTTGTGTGGTCTCCTATACCTTGTTTTTCTTTGATAATACTTTACATTTTAAGTTTTTTTCAAGAATGTTTATAATTGCTCACTCAAGGATTTTTAGAGCAGCTGCTTTAAAGACTGTCAGAGAATCCAATATCTATTCCATTCATTGTTGGCATCTATTGGTTTTCTTTTTCCATGTGAGTTAATATTTCCTGGTTCTTTCTATGTCATATAATTTTAAATTCTGTCATGTCATATTATGGGGCCTTAGATCTTGATTAAATGCTATTGGGAATTTTGATATTTTCGTTTTAGCAAACCGTTTGATTTGGTTCAATCATGACCCATCTTATTTGAGTTGTCAGTTTGGATTTCAAAATCTCTATAGCACTTGCCACTCAGACCATCCCATATGTGTACCACCTGGAAGCCATTCTGGGACACAGGTGATTCCTTAGTTTAGCTTGCAAGATCCAGCTATTTAATTGTAGATCCAGACATGAGCAGCTTAAGGGGGCATTGGGGGAGAGTTCACTTTAAAGGTTGCTTGCTTAAGCTTCTCTTTCTCCATGACCCTTCAGTACTTTCCAGTTTCTGGGGCTCCCCATGGGAGCCAGCAAGCAAGCACTTAAATTACCCCCATGTACTTCCTATGACATGACTCTATCCTGGGCCAAGTCGTAGGAAGACAGACTTTAAAAATGCCATCAGAATTGCCCTGTCCTCTTAGGATCACAGGTCTCTCTCTTAGAGTTTTAGGTTCTTGCACAATCCCATTGTTACAGCCACCAGTGCAAACATTCAATGACTTTGGGACTGGAGTGCAAGGGAACAGAGAAAAAATAAAGACAAAAAAGATAAAAAGAATAACAAGATTCTCCCCACACTCTCTGAGAGTCAAAAGTTCCCCTTCATGCTCCTAGAGCCAGAGCTAGAGGTCACCTTCTGGAGCTCTCTGTGACAGTGTCCTGAGGCCCCTTCCCAGGTTTCAGGCTGTGTTGAGTTCAGGCCAGGAGATACACCAAAGGAGAAACCAAATGGTGAACTCACCACCAGTTCAGTGGTACTTCCAGTTCAGACGTATCCCTCAACCTGTCAGCTACTATTTACTTTTTAGAGGCTTCAAACAGTTGTTCAAGTGACAGCCCTGGTGGAGAGTGCTCCATCTCCAAGGAGGGGGAGGCTTGCTGATGGATTTTTAAGTCTTATTCTTGAAGAAAAAGCTGATAATTATAACTCTGAGCCTGATAGGTTCAATGTTAGGGACACTGTTTTGGAAATTTTTATTATGATAGACTTTCAAACTTCCAGAAAAATTGAAAGAATAGTACAAGGAATTCCCTTATACTTTTTATCCAGACTTACTAACATTTTACATTTTGTCCCATCTGCTGTATCATTCTCTCTTTTTTTCATCTCCTTCTATATAGATGTAGATAGATAATTTGTCTTCCTGAATCATTGAAAACTAAGTTGGAGACATCATCTCCATTCTGTAACTACTTCGTTGTGTATTTCCTCAAAACAGAGTACAGTCTCCTGCATAATCACATACAATGATCATAGTCGAATAACTTAATATTGATGTAATGTCCTCCCACCCACAGTCCACATTCAGATTTCATCAGTTCAAAATCACACATTTCATTTTGTTTCATGTCTCTTTCGTATCCTTAATCAGGAAAGGCTTCTTAGCCCTTTCTCTGTCTTTCTTAACCTTGACCTTTTTCAAAGAATTCAAGTCCATTATTTTGTAGAACATCCTTCAAATAAGGCTTGCTGATATTTCGATATGCCTAGACTGTGGTTATGAATTTTTGTCAGGAATAACACAAAAGTGATGCTGCATCCTTCTCAGTGAACCATATCAGGAGTCTCTTGATATCAGTTTGTCCAAACATCAGGTTTTACGGTTTGGTTAAGGGGGCACCACCAGGCTTACACCCAAAAACTAATAGTTTCTTTCCAGGAACCAGTTTAGGGGAATCATCAGCAGCTTGCTTTTATTAAACATTTTGCTCTTCCTTTGTTAGGTTGTTTTGACCTAACATCTAGGGAATGCATTCTTTGCGTTCTGCCTGGAATCAAAACAAGCCCTGGTCATTCTTTCCCTGCTTGCTTGCTTGCTATTCCCAGCTGAGAGTTGTGTCAACGCCTGGGTGGCAGTGGGCCTCTCCCAGCCACCTCCTGGGCAACCACCCGCTCGTCTGTGTGCCTGCCGTGCCCCAGTGAATGAAGACTGACCAGCTGTGTGGGTGAGAACCAAAAGAGCTTTGGGACAACAAGGCCTCAATTTTCATGGGAAAAAGTCTATCTCAAACTGGTTCTTGAAATAGTCTAGTGAGAAAACACTTTTTGAAAATGAATTTCAGCCAAAGAGCCCTTCAAGAGAGTTTAGTTCCTGAAAGTGCTCACAGCCCCCACCACCACAGTGCCTGCTGCTCTGTGCTTTGTGATTTCGCACAAGTTGGGGATGGGTTGAGACAAGTAATCAATATTTCATTTCTATATTTATAACTCCCTTGTAATGCAAGTCTGACAATGCAAATGTCCATTAAGGAAAAAGAAAAAGAAAAAAAAGGAAAGGAATTCGCACCAGGGCATTTCACTTGGCTTCCTGCATGTATTCGCACTAAGGAACTGAAGCCACATCCTCAAAGAGTTCATTATATTCAGGTCAGTCCTGGGTGAATATGGTTCCATCTCAGTGAGTACTCGGCCATTAGCAGCCAACTTCCAAAGTTACTGAAGGCAGGTGAGGAAACAAATAGAGCACTGAGGCCAGGCCAGGTGAAGAAATGTTGGCTCAGCTTTCATTTCCCCAGCAGTTTAGAACATTTAAAGGATAAATTATGGATTAGTTCTTTGTTTTGATTTACTAGTCTTAATATTTTGATATATACCCTTTTAGAAGCTTGAGTGCTCCAGCTCAGCAGGGTGATGGCCAGAGCCTTGAGTAGCTTGTATTCTTGGATTTTTTCTGGGCTTTCCTCTCAAGAGAATCTAGATATTTCAAAAAGAAAGAAATACTGGTATGTGGCAGGTGGAGTGGAGAATGACCCAAGCATTTATAGTCATTTCTCCAATTCTTGTTGCCTGAATGGTCAGAGTTCCATAGCACACGTATGCAAAGTGCAAACAAACTTTTTTTTTTCCTTTTCAGATTAAAAGACATTATATTTGCTGGACAAGGCCATCAGGAGGATTTACCTACTCGAAGTGGAGCATTTTGTCACTTTTTTTGTTAACATTACCCTGTTTACCTCTGGCTCTCTCTTCTGATTTTACTCACTTTTACTGTGAACAAATTGCTAATTTTGACACGTTTATAAAAGTTTATAGACGTTTCTTTTTTGTTGTTTTACACTTTGTCTGGTATTTCTGAGATACTTTCTTTTCCACGCCCCTCTTCTTATGTGCTCAGGATTCACGCTTCCCTCTCCATTTCACACCTTTCTTTCCTCAATATGTCTCTCATTAGAATTTCTTATTCTTTCCAGTCATCTGCTGGGGAGATGAAAATATGCTTGAAACAAGGCCCCAGTGACTTCTAGCCATCTCTGTTTTGGAAAGGTCAGTCAGTCCCAGCCAGTTCTGCGAAGCTGTGAAGTAGAGGTTGGCAGTAGCCCCGGGCAGGAGATCTGGTCTGCCTTCTGAAGCAATCCTGAGAAACCAACCTAACTCATTTATGGATTGACCTGTATGGTTGACGGGGACAGTCACATTTAGGGTAGCTGTCTCATGATCATTGTGACTAGCCTAGACTTCTGAGACCAGTGGCAAAGAAGGAGATCCACTGAGTGGATCTACTCAGTGTCAGAATTCCTCACTAACATCATCTTTCAGATCTCTGTGTAGCAATCCAGCTTCCCACTTTTTCCTAAAGTACCTTTTCTGTTTGTTTTTTCTTCTCTGTTTATTTAAAATAATTGACGCACAGTACTTTGAGACTAAAATGGACCTTACAGCTTATCTAGTCTGATCCCCTATTTTGATAGATAATGAAACTGCACTCAAGGGGGATACAGGAATATGGGAGATAATATAGTAGAAACGGCATGGGGTTTGAAGTCATAAGGACAAGGGCTTACTTCTGGCTGCACTGAATACCTTTGAGCCTTATTGTTTCATCTGTAAGATGGGAACAATGATACTAGTCCTATGAGGTTTCCAAGGATTAAACAATTGAATGAGATAATATATATAGAATGCTTAGCACAGTAACTTGTATACAGTAGGTACTTAATAACTATTCAATTCATCTTCTTTCTTTTTTCTCAGTACCTTCTCCAACATTGTCTTTAGGTTTTTAAGTCCCTCCTTATATACTACTCAACACTTTTCTGTTAAGTGACACTCACAAGAAGCTCTTTGCTTATTCTCTTGCTTTCTACCTACTTCTGTCTCTCTCTCCGTTTCTCTTCCTGATTAATCTACCACAATCCTACTTAATGCTCACTGCAGGCTTTCCCTTTCATCCATCTACCAGAATTATCTTTCTCAAAAGCAATTTCTGGAAGCACACATATATATATATTTATTTGGGGGGGGGGGTTGGAGAAAGAGAGAGTGAATGCAATAGAGCATGAGAGGAGAGCCAGAGGGAGAGAATCTCCAGCAGGCTCCATGCTGAGTGTGGAGCGTGACATGGGGCTCTATCCCATGTCCCTGAGATCATGATATGAGCTGCAATCAAGAATCTTACTTTCAAAAGACTCCACCATCCAGGTGCCCCTGGAAGCACTTCTTGATTTCCATAGCCCTTAGGCTCTTTACCCCCTTGAGTTCCATCCAATTTTCTGTCATTAGCACTCACATTGTCGGTCTAGATTGGAAGATTCTTTTTTTTTTTTTTTTTGCCTAATAGAGATATAATTGACATACAACATATTAGTTTCCTATGTTTCCTATGTACAACACAGTGATTCAATATTTGTATATATGGTAAAATAATCACTATGATAATCTCATTAACACCTGTCACAATACATAGTTACAGAATTTTTTTCTTGTGATGAGAACTTTCATGATTTACTCTCTTAGCAAATTTCAAATATGCAATATGGTATTAACTTTAGTCACCATGCTGTACATTGCATCCCCATGACTTATTTATTTTATTACTGGAAGTTTGCACCTTTGACTCCTTCACCCATTTTATTCACATCCACCCCTCACCTCTGGCAACTATTAATCTGTTCTCTGTGTCTAAGAAATCCACATATAACTGAACTCATACAGTGTCTTTCTCTATCTGACTCATTTCACTTAACATCTAGCTCCACGCATGTTGTTACAAATGGCAAGATTTCATTCTTTTTTTAATGGCCAAATAGAATTCTATTATGTATATGCATAAATATATATATTACATTTAAAAATTTTATTTATTCATCAGTGGACGCAGAGATTGTTTCCATATCTTGGCTATTGTGAATAATGCTGCAATGAACATGGTGATGTAAATATCTTTTCAAGGCAGTGTTTCATTTTCTTCTAAATACTCAGACGTGGAATTGCTGGGTCATATAGTACTTCTGTTTTTAATTTTTTGAGGGACCTCCAAACTGTCTTCCACAGTGGCTGCATCAGTTTAAATTCCCACCAACAATACATGGTATTCCTTCTCCACTTCCTTACCAACACTTGTTATTTCTTATATTTTTGATAATAGCCATTTAACAAATACAGTTTTGATTTGTATTTCCCCAATGATTAGTGATGTTGAGCATCTTTTCATATAGCTATTGGCTATCAGTATGTTTTCTTTGGAAAAATGTCTATTCAGATCCTTTGCCCATTTTTAAGTTGGATCGTTTGGGATATTTTGCTATTGAGTTGTATGACTTTTATATTTTGGATATTAACCTATTATCACGATTTGCCAATGTTTTCTTCCATTCAGTAGGTTGCGTTTTCATTTCGTTGATGGTTCCCTGTGCAGAAGCTTATTAGGTTGCTACAGTGCCTGTTGTTTATTTTTTGCTTTTGTTGTTTCTGCTTTTGGGGTCAAACCCAAGAAATCATCACCAAGACCAATGTCAAGGAGATTACTCCCTTTTCCCTCTAGGAGTTTTACATTTTCAGAATTTATATTCAAGTCTTTTATCCATTTAGAGTTAACTTTTTAACTTTGCATTTATTTTTAAAATTCCAGTATAGTTTATGTTCAGTATTATATTAGTTTCACTATACAATATAGTGCTTCAACCCTTACATACAACACCCAGTGCTCATCACCAGTACACTCCTTAATTCCCATCACTTACTTCAACCATCCACCCACCTACCTCCCTTTTCAGTAACCATCAGTGTGTTCTCTATAGTGAAGAATCTTGTTTGATGCTAATTTTTGTGTATGGTGTAAGATAATGGCCCATTTTCATTCTTTTCATGTGACTGTCTGGTTTTTCCAATACCATTCATTGAAGAGATTGTCCCTTCCCCATTGATATTCTTGGCTCCTTTGTCTTAAATTAATTGATCATATATTCATGAGTTTATTTCTGGGCTCTCTATTATGTTCCACTGATTTATGTACCTGTTTTTGTGCCAATATCATACTGTTTTTATTACTATGGCTTTGTACTATAGTTTGAAATTGGGGAGTGTGATACCTCTGGCTTTGTTCTTTTTTTCTCAAGATTGCTTTGACTATTGAGGGTCTTTTTTGAGTCCACACACATTTTTAGTATCATTTGTTCTATTTCAGTGAAAAATTCTAAGAATCTTGAGAGCTGGAACTACACTATATATTACTTAGTTATTATTCCCTACCAAGTCTCATAGTAATCTATGTCAAGTGGTGGATACACAATTAATATTCATTGGTAGATTAATGGATTCCCAAGACACCTTTTCCTGCAGTTTGTTTGCTTGTTTGTTTTATTTATTTATTTTTTGAGAGAGAGAAGGGCAGGGCAGAGGGAGAGACAGAATCTCCATACCCAGTACAGAGCCCAATGAGGCTCAGTTTCATGACCTTGATATCATGACCTAAGCCAAAATCAAGAGTCCAACACTTAATGAGCCACCAAGGCACCCCTCCTGCAGCTTTTTCACAAGAGGGAACAAATGATCATGAGTTGAATGTTTGCTTGCAATTTTTTAGCTAATGGTGTGTTTCTGGGTGATGGCATGCTGCCCTTACCTTCGCTAGCCAGCACACTCAGGCTGCCACACACAATCATGGAGACACTATTGCCTCTGCAAATTATCTTTCCTGTGTTTGCATCAGGGAAGTACATGAGCCTGCATCTGTGGTGATGAACTCCCCCTTTCCCTCTAGAGCGCAAAACCATTTCTTGTGTACCTGTGGGCCATCTCAATGAGCATCTCTGGAGCTGCAAAGGCCCTACTAAGTCCTGCAGAGAGGCTGTGTCTCCACCATGCATTTTTCACTTGAAGCCCTTCAGATGGAATTTACAAATGGGCTTTAAACTCTATCACCTCAAGATGGATTTCTGTGTTCAGTCAGATGTTAGCAATGTATTATTTGGTTGTGTAAAATGGGAGTTTAGTGAGGTTAATTTCTCTCTCCTCCCCACCTTAGGCTAATTATTGAAGAAAGTGTTTGCAGACCTGGAACCTCTCATAATTCATCCTGCCTTCTGCTTCTTTAGAGTCGGGGCTCATAAATCTCTGTTTGTGTTGACATAATCGGTTATCGGAGGAATGTGGTAGTATTGCCAGCTGAGAATTACAGCTCCAAACTCCAAGCAAACTGGAAAAGACTCTTTCAAAGAGATGCTCCATCCTTTTTTTCCTTGACGTATCAGAGGCAATGTGTCCAAACGCTCTCATGAGCAAGAGTAGCCACAACACATCAAACTAAGAGAACCTGATGCTTATCTCAGAACACGAGTTCCCCAAAACCCATGAAGGAAACAGAAAATGAACATACCCCAAGAGGAACCAGTCACTTCAGAATTTATTGTCTATTATAAAGTACAACATTAAAAAATACCGAATCAACATTTTTCTCTTTAGGGATTACTTAGCTTTGAAATATAATGTAATTTTCCATTTTTAATTTCTGCTTCTTTCTTCTCTTTATAGTGTCTGTGAATTTTCATTTCTATGACATATGTATCTATTATGCATTTGCAAAAATTATATAAAGAAAGTGAGAATCGTGGCACATTAGAACCCTAAGAACATTCAAAAGATTTGGTCCAACCCCTAATTTTAGAGGTGAAGATACTGAGGTCCAAAAACATGTCTGAGATCTGTTTACTGAAAGTGGGGCTGGAGTCACAGAAGGGGTGACATCCCTCATGCCATACTGCCAGTTTGCAAATTAGCTAGATGTCAGATGGACAGACAGATCCATTCATCTTGGCACATTTCCATTAATGGTTATGAGAATTCTATTATTAGAAAAAAGCTAGTGTAAGTATTCTCATTTTAAACTCAGGAAATGGAAATGCAATTGAAAAGTACTTAAATTCATTAAATAGAACATTGAAATAGTGTCACTGTCCCTGTCCTCATCTTTAAAATGAGTTACCTAGATGATCCTGGAGTCTTCTTCACAAACTGAAATACTCAAGAATTCTAAATCTTGCTGAATATTCTTTGTGAGATTTGCCCTTTTCCTAACCTGAAATATTCACTCTTAACATCTGAACCTTCAATTTTTCCAAATACAAAATAGAGCTAATTGTATTCACCAGAGAGATGGTGACAGTAAATAAGATGATGTACATAAAACACATTGGATTTCCTGAATGAGAAGCAACATGAGAATGAGCAATAAACCTCTTATAACTGCTCAAAAAAAAAAAAAAAACAAACAGTAACTGTAGAATATAATCATATCTAGATTTAGCATTTGCAGGTTATTATTTGGTGGATTATTTCTTGCATATGTTTCATTTCAGGTTGACTCCCCTGCCAAACAGAATGCATCAGGATTAGTGAGAACAAATTCAAGGAAACATTGGACACTTTTAATATTTAATAAAACCTTCTATTATTAGTAATTTTCTATTGCTTCCAAAATGTAAATTCCAATGTACTCCAGAACTATGGTTTAATGGCATTTTGCTTGCTGCTTGGGATTATTTATATAACAGTTTTCTCCATTAGCTGAGATAAGAGATGACCAATTATATTTCATAAAATTTAGAAAATGCTTTTCATGTATTTTTCTTTATCCTCTTATTGCAAGTCTTATCTCTAAAGGCACTTAAAATTGGTTCATATTCCTAAACAAATTTGCTGTGGATCATCTTGGTATCTATTATATAGACAGGTTCATTGCCATCCTGGATGTGGCTTAAGTAGAGTGAACTAAATCTGACTCAATGTTTCCCCATAGCCTTCTGATTATTTATTTCAATTTTTTAAAAAAGATTTTATTTGGGGAACCTGGGTGGCTCAGTGGTTGAGCATCTGCCTTTGGCTCAGGTCATGATCCCGGGGTCCTGGGATCGAGTTCCACATCAGAGTCCCCACAAGGAGTCTGCTTCTCCCTCTGCCTATGTTTCTGCCTTTCTCTGTGTGTCTCTCATGAGAAAGTACAAGCAAGGGGAGCAGCAGAGGGAGAGGGAGAAGCAAACTCCCTCTGAGCAGGGGGCCAGATGAGGGTTCCATCCTAGGACCCTGAGATCATGACCTGAGCTGAAGACAGATGCTTAACCGACTGAGCCACCCAAGTGCCCCTTGTTTCAGATTTATAAACCTTCTGCAGAGCACATATAGCTAATGGCAAAGAGTAAAAGCCTTGTTTCATGAAGGAATTCTCACCATTAGTCCACTGGGGTGGTTTTGATTAGTGTAGGGTGCTCTTTTTAAGAAAGAAGGGAAAGTGTGTGCAAGGATTTTTATCTGTCTGGACAAACCCAGCCTGTAGATAATGGCATCTACACATTACTTCTCTTGTTCTCAATCCTCACTCCCTTTAAGAGAGTTAACATGATATTGTGTAAAGATTAGAAGTTTAAAAAAAGCTTAACGAATAAATTAAAATGCTATAGAAGTATTATGTTCAATTCTGCATTTGAATCTTTAAAAGGGATATATAAAGAAACTAACTCTTTTCTGAGGTGGGGCATCCAGACTTGAAAGAAACCACATTGCCTGAGGAATAGTTAAAGAAATGGAGATGTTGTGCCTGGAGATGACAGACTCCGTGGACCTGCGTTAGGTATCTTCAAATGTCTGAAGCATCGTCATGTGGAAGAATGACTCTAATTATTCTATTTGGCTCCTAGGAAGATGGAAGGACAGATTTTAGCTTATTAAAGGAAATGTTTTTTTAAGAACTAGACAGGTGGGCAGGTTTGGTGGAAGGTGAGCCCTCAGTTCTGGAGGAGTTTGTGTTGTGTGGGTGCACATGACTTAGGAGGCTAACCCTGGTGAGATTAGATGACTCTCAAGGATGCTCCCAGCTCAGAGATGCTCTGATTTTAACAGAGTGACTTTAGCTAAATTACTGTTCAGGTCCTTGTTTTCTCATTTATATAATGAAAGATTTAGACTAATTTGGTGGTTGTCAACCATCTTCTTCAGAATGGTAATCACCACTCCCTGCTCCCCACCCACCCAATGAAATCTTATATAGAACTTCAGTGTAAAAAAAGTAGACAGAAGCTTCCATCTCTGGAAAGGGGATTGAGAGTTTGGAGCCCTGCATGCTTGGCCTTCCTACCTCCACTTCCCCCTGGACAGCTCCTGAGTACCTCTGCAGAATCTGAGAACCATAGGCTAACAACCATAAGCCTAAATGCTTTCTAGTATTCCTAGCAAAGCCACAATTTTATGATTATCATATAGATCTCCAACTACTCTTTAGCCAGATTAATAAAAATGCAAGAGAATTTTTTCAACTTGTTTGAGGCTTGAGACTCACAGAAGAGAATCTATATGACAATAGTAAAAACATGAACTTCAGAACCAGAACTTTGGTTCAATTCTCAGTTCTGTGCTTTATTAGTTTTGTGACACTGGGAGATTTGCTCAGTGCCTCTAAGCCTCTGATGATAAATGTAGAACAAATGCCCACCTCATGAAATTTGGGGGAGGATTAAAAAGATCATTTATTGAAAAGCTCATAGGATATTTGAAATGTGCAAGAAGTGCTCAACTAGGTAGGTGCTTTATTAACAAAGAGACCTAATTAAACTGAGCAAAGCAGTTTCTTCCATATAGCAATGACTTCTTATCCCTGGTAATGAAGCCAAGCACCCCATAATTACCTTCCAAAGCTAGGTAAGCTAAGCTAAGCTAGGTCCATCCAGATGAGGAGATCTGAAGGCCTCCATCATCCCTATTGACCCTTCTGTATGACCTGAAGCAAAGTCCTCAGCTAACTGAGACTCCTCCCCATTAATAAAATGAAACTACCATGTAAAGAGATGAGTTTAGGTTTGCAATGTAAAGAGATGGATTGAGGTTTGGTTTATCCAAGGAAGCCTAGCTTTGGGGACCACTTTTCCAAAACCGAAAAGCTTTCTTGGTAAAATCCCAGAGCTACCTTTTATAATCCTGACAAACATTCTTGTTAGACTTTTCTTTTTTCTGTCTGAGGATCGCTTATTCATTTTATTTAAAGTGGAAGTGTATTTGCTCAGCAAATGTTTCTGGCACACTTATTCTTTATAGAGCTTCAGAAGAAAACAAGGAAGCAGAATTAATCATACCTTTCCAGCATTTACAGTTTAATTTGGAGAATTGCAACCGCACATTACAGGTCCTTCTAAGATGATTTGCAATGGCCTTTTCTGCCCCTGCCACTCATCTTCCCTACTTATTCCCCCTTTTATTCCTCCTCCACTGGTTCCTGGGGCTAGTCCTTTGCTGCTGTCTCCCTAACCAAAGCTTCCTTCTATGTCAGCTCAGCTTACATGGCATTGCTTCAAATGCTTCACACTCCCAAACTACCTGCCTTGTTTTCCCACATATCCCTATTAAGGACTTCCACTCCCTCGGATCTGACTTTAAGGTTTAGAGGAAATGCTCTAAAAGGCGAATAAGTTTAATAGACTTGATTCTCCCCTTTCCTACTTATCATTTAGGAATAATTTGTGCTCTGAATAATCTTCATAAATTTAAATTAACTAATTAAATTAATTAACTTAATAAATTAAGCAATCCTCAGTGGATATGACACATAAGGAAGATACGTTCCTGCAACATTCTAGCCTCAAGTTTTGCTGACCTTTGCTCTGAATTATGGAACTATCTATCAATAGGAATTGGTTTAAGAGTTATGTAGAGAAACCTATCTATAAGCAAAGCAATAGCATATAGCAAAAACTGCTCCATCACATTCCAGAGCAAGCAAAACACAGAAAAAACAAATCAAGGACAGGGGTTTTTTGGGAAAGTCTCCCCTGTGTAGGTATGTCCTTATTTGAATTTTGAAGAAGGCAATAGACATATGTAAACTGATCCCATTTTTTCCCCCTCTTCTTGGAAGTTCTGAAAGAAGGATGAGAGTACAGATATAGATTAGGATAGTCTGTCTAAGGATAATACCAAAGGTAAGTATGCTTTGGGTTTTAAAATACTTGCTGGAAGCTATTTACTGACTGGTTACTAGGAGACAGCATGACTCATTGCTTACTTCCCCTCTGCGGCCAACTTTCAGGCATTTATCACCTAGCACATTGGATCAAGACTGATAGAATCTTTAGAAAAAAATATGGAGTGCTCTATTCTAGTAAGGAGGCACTAAACTGTGGAAATAAAATGATCCCTGAAGATGAGGTCTACTGAGAAAGCATCCCTACACGTGTCCTGGATGCATGAATAGTCCAGGAATTCACTCAGGGGAGAGGGGTACACAAGATAAAATATAAACAATATATATTTTTTTAAAGCCACACATGGCAATAATGCAACCAATGTGGGTAGTAAATATCATATCTTCCCTAGAGGTTCCCCCCACACACTTTCTGGATAACTATATTTACATTGTAACCTGGTGTTTCTAATTTCCATGAAATGAGACACTTAAATATTCCTCTAATAATCTTTCTAAAGATTCTAATAACTGGAATAAATTAGCATGAATTCCAAATCATCAGATCTTCTCTGATTATTCATAAGTTAAAAGGTCCATTGTAAGATATATTAAAAAGTCGTGTGATATGAAGTGACATGCAGGAAAAAGTTGGTCAAGTCCCCTACGCACCACACACTACCTCATGGGCATCAGCTGTAATGTACAATTTGTTGGGAATTTTAAGGAACACTCAATGTATTTCCATACCAAGGTTGGTATTGTCAAAGACAAAGCCTAGATAACGTACGCTTTACTTGATAGAAGAAATACAATTAATATGAAAAGAATGAACAATTATGAACACCATACATATGTGTATGTGAGTGTGAGCACTAGGTCGAGCAATGGGCTTATGTCAGTCACTGACAACAGAAAAAGAAGAGGGAGATGTGGAAGGGTCATGTTTTGCAATATCTACTTAAGTTTTCACTCTGTATTCTGCCTCTATTTTCACCTGTTCAAGTAACTATCAAGATCTGTACCTGCTAAGGATTTGCAGCAAGGGAGAAAGTATAACCTGTCAAAATTCCAAAACCACTGAGAAGGGCAGTGACCCAAACAAGAGTGCCCATCTTTCTCGGGGAGAAAAAGAATGAGGGAGGCATGGAGGAAAGGATGAAGATGGGTCTCTCTCAAAGCAACTCAGATTTCCCTAGTTTAGGAGAGCTAGGACCTGGTCCCTATTTTTGGCAATATCCTGAGGTTGAGCGGTCTTAGAAGAGGTGGATGTGGGATACCCTGGGAAAACACTAAATACCTTTGGCTCCAGGATTAGCACAGAAGCCACAGAGCAGAGATTGTCAGATGGCCTGGGCCACCTCTTGGCAGCAACTGGACAGAGAAACTGAGGCCTAACCTATCTTGACATGTCCATTGGATCTCCCCAAACCCTACTGAGGTCTGCTGAAGAGGATGATGAGGAAGCCTCAAGAGTGGTTTGAGCTTTTATTTCCTCTAGCCCAGGGGGAAAAGGACTCAGAGATGATATTAAGTTGATTTATGGACAGTAAACCACCTGAGTTTATAGACGAAGATTTATACTTACTACAAAAGTATAAATCCTGTTTTTCTGTGTATCCCAGGGAGAGCATATTCTGAGACAGATTGCTGTGTTCCGGCCCCAGCTCCACCACTAACTAGCGGTGTGTGACCTTGACAAGTCTCTTAACCTCACTGACCCCGGCTTCTTACCTGGATGAACAATAGTGCCAATTCCACATGGCTATTGCAAGGTTGAAGAAAGATGATTATCTTTAGCATGAAGCAAAGACTCAATAATTATCAGCTATTACAATCATCATCATTATTATTTAGTTCTCTTCTGTCACTGCTCCACTTGTTACCTAAATGTGAAGGAGAGAGCTTTACCTAAAAATACGTTTCGATTGATAGCCTCAGTTATTCATGGATTTTCTTTCACCATACCTTAGAAAATAAACAAATAAGCAAAACTGTTCTTTTTCTTTGCCCCCCTCTCCAGACTACTGAATTGCATGTGAAACAAAGCACATTCCGGGCAAGTGTTCCTGGGCCAAAGGATTTTTCCGAGACCCTAAATTAAGCTAATCGTACACATCCTTGCCTCCGTCCACATGCATTACATCTACCCAGTGAAGTCATGGTCACCAGGTGCAGAGCCCATTAGGCCCCCATAAGCTGGACTGTGGTGGTGCATTGAAGTATCCTTGGTTCCATTCAGGCAGTGCTTTAGACAAGTTGCCTGATTATTTCATTCATGACCATTACTGCTCCTGTCATAGCAATTCAAGGATACGAGGGGATTTATATACATTGTCCTCCTAGGACAAGGGCTCTTGGACTTCTGTCCCAAACTGAATACTGAATTCACCCAGAATTAAAGTTGGCTAACCTCACAGAAGTCTAGTGTGGAGGCTGAGAAAAATTAAGGCCATTCCACCTTAAGTTCAACGTTAGCACAAGTACAGCCATCCCAGGCCCCTGTGAATAAGAGCTGAACTTTACATTACTTCAGTTACAGGAAAAAAAAAAAAAAACCAATTTACAGCTTAAGGCCCTAGAAGCCCCATATTAGCATGAGAACAGAGCTCAATGCCCTTGAAAGCCCCATATCAGAATGTAAACAGAACTTGAGAAATTCCTCCATTCCTTCTGGAGGTCCCCTAGACCATCCCATAAAACTAAGCTGGAACCCACCTCAGGGTCCAAGTCCCTGCTCTGCTGTGTCAGGTATACTTGGACCCAAGCTCGAGCTTGTAAATCAACCCTCGTGCCTTTGCATAGGTGTCAGCTCCTTGGTGGTTTCTCGGATACGCAATCTTGGGCACAACACTAGTATATGCCATTTATACTAAGAGTTCTCCTCCTTCCCTCCCCTAATCTGTCATGTGTTCCAAGACCCTGAAGAGTCTATTGGATTTTGGGGGATCATTGATCTAATTCTCACTTGATGGGAGAATACAGAGTGGCTGGACTTCCTACCCATGTG
This sequence comes from Canis aureus, assembly GCF_053574225.1. Taxonomy (NCBI): domain Eukaryota; kingdom Metazoa; phylum Chordata; class Mammalia; order Carnivora; family Canidae; genus Canis; species Canis aureus. The sequence continues at coordinate 1,803,714 of NC_135615.1, read as the reverse complement.
ATGGGCATTCTTACTGGCAGTTGGATTGAGAGTGTGAAGCCTGGTCAAAGCACCTCGGAGGATACAAAGGTTCTTTCTCTATGGGGGCTATTCACCGGGAAGATGGCTGCATGGCCATGTGTCTCTGTGGCAAAAGCCATAGAAGGATTAAAATAGATAGAGGTGATTTGGGAGAGGAGGAGACTTCCCTTAAGACCCTCAAGGAAGACTCTCTGAAAGAAGTAGTCCTGGAAAGGAAAGTAAAATTTTGTGGAGGCCAGAGTGTAACAAGGGTGAGGAAAGACATGGGCTTATAAAAGGAGTATTTGTGAGGTTTGTAACTGTGTCTTAGATTCACTCAAAAAACTGTAGCAGGGGAGACAGCATCGATGTGGTGGTCAAGAAGTTCTTTTGGATTCTTTGAAAATACAGTATTATAAAGACATAAATCCATGAGGTAACCTTGAAGAATAGTCATGGAAGGGGTGGGGCCTGAGAGATTGGAAGCCCCAAGCCCACTGTGACTTGGATTCATTTCCTGTAGCTGTTGTAACAAATTGCCACAAAAGGGAGGCTTCAAACAATATTTTTTTCTCTGTCTCACAGTTCTGGAGGCCCGAAGTCCGGTATTGCTGGGTCAAAGTTGGAGGGCAGAAGGCACCATGGTCACTCCTGAGTTTCTAGAAGAGAATGGGTCTCTTGTTCTCCTAGCTTCCAGAGAGCAGGTATTCCTTGAGTGTGGCTGTATCACCCCAACCTCTGCCCTGTGGTCATGTCCTCTTCATTTCTGCATCTCTGTGTAGAATCTTCTCCCTCCCTCTTTTTTTTTTTTTTAAAGATTTTATTTATTTATTCATGAGAGACACACACAGAGAGAGGCAGAGATATAGGCAGAGGGAGAAGCAGGCTCCATGCAGGGAACCCAATGTGGGACTCCATCCCAGGTCTCCAGGATCACGCCCTGGACTGAAGGCAGACACTTAACCACCGAGCCACCCAGGCATCCCTTCTCCCTCCCTCTTACAAAGAAACGTGACTATATTTAGATCCCACCTGGACAATCCAGGAGAATTTCTCCACCTCAAGGTCTCTAACTTAATCACACCTGCAAAGATTTTTTAATTAACTAACTAATTAATTTTTTCACCATATAAGGCAACATTTACAGGTTCCAGGGATTTGGCCATGGATATCTTTTGAAGGGTCATTTTTCAGCCTACTACAGGGTTTACCTTTATACAGACAGCCTTCAATTTTTCAGTAATTACTCAACAGTGCTTTATTGACCCAAAGGGGGTCTGTCTCTCCCCAAGTGCCTCTGTCCCATTCAGACCTCTGGCCTAAGTCTAAAAACTGAGGCAGTCTCCCACTGGCACTGGCCTTGGCATAGTCCCCTGCTCAAATGAACTGTTTCCAGTCTCACCAACTTCATTAAAAAATGTAGAGGAACTGGTAAGAAGCTCTTTTGGGGACAAGAGGTCTCTGATTTTGCATGAGAAAACGGCAAAGCTATGGAAAGGGATAACCATTTGGAAATGCCTTTAGAAATCCAGATACAGGATGCCTGGGTAGCTCAGCGGTTGAGCAGCTACCTTTGGCTCAGGGTGTGATCCACATCAGGCTCCCTGCATGGAGCCTGCTACTCCCTCTGCCTATGTCTCTGCCTCTCTCTGTGCATCTCTTGTGAATAAATAAATAAAATCTTAAAAAAAAAAAAAAGAAATCCAGATACAGGGCACCTGTGTGGCTCAATCAGCTAAGTGGTTAAACATCTGCCATTGGTTCAGTGTCCTGGGATCAAGTTCCACTGGGACTCCCTGCTCAGCAGGGAATCTTCTCGTTTGTTCTCATTCTCTCTCTCTCTCCTACACACAAAAATAAATAAAATCTTTAAGAAAAAAAAAGAAATCCAAATACAACTTATGATTGACATTGAGTTCATACCCCTCTCTACCGATTTCCATTCTGTTCCTTGTTTTCTTTATTTTAATGTATTCCATCTTACAATTGCAATCAGGTGCCCAAGCTGTGCATTTCAGGGTCATTATTGCACTTCTTAGGAAGTAAAGCTATCTCTGACCTTATGCTTTTTAATACCACCTAAGGTGGTAGGTAATTGTCCACAAATGCACAGTCTGTCAGGTCTTATTGCTCAAACGAAACCCACTTCCACGGTAAGACAAGAAGAGAAGGGGGTAGAACTCCTGCTAGTTTTATCAGCACTTGTCCTCGGGAAATGCTGAATCTTGGCACTGAAAGAAATTGTAAAAGTGATAAATTTGTCACCAAATATGGACCACTGCACTCACAAGACTGCAACTCCTTACATTAATGGAGATTAGGATATAACTTTTTAAATTTGGAGCCTCATTACACAGTATAAATAAAAATAGAGCCCCAACTATATCATCTTTAGTTGCCTCTAAACAGAATGCTGGTTATCTACTGAGGTCTTGGCCATGTGTTTCTGGGGAGCCAGCAGAGTTCGTTCTATGCTTTGAAAGCAAAGTTAGAAAAGATATGTGGGTATCTTTAAGAGAGAGCAGAGATGGATGTCTGCACTCCTTCCAACTAAGAGCACAGTTGAACAAAATGTGCTAGCAAAAATGTGACGGCATTGTTCGAGTGATGACTTCCTGTGCGTGGAGTTGGAGGAATGATATGCATTCTCCCGTCTAAATGTAAGGAGCCGTCCATCCACTTGTACTTTGTGTTCTTGTTACCAAGAGTTTGAAAATAGCCACAGTTTTCACTCAGCCTGGTAGAGACCCAGAGAGAGATGCTGATATTCAAAGCTGTGATTGCCGAGTCTTTTAGCATCCCTTGGTACAACTGATTAAAGCAATTGATCAATACCGAACTTCGAGAAAAACTACTGTGGGCATGTTACAGACGACATCCCATGAATAAATAACTTGGATAATGGCATTTGTCTTACTATCAAGCTCATCTATAATTTAGCAAGAATAATACCCATTAAAAGAACACCTAGGATGATTGCTGCCAAAATAAAGAGTTAATTGGTTTTTATCTTCTGGGAAGTCTCTCAAACAAGATAGGGAAGGTAAAGTGGCTACCTACTGTAATAATAAATGTAAAGTAGCTCCTGAGTCTACCCTTATCTTCTGGGACACTTGCCTTTAATAGCATTTCAAATAGCACCTTTTGGATCCAACTTCTACCATTCAAGAAGCTTTTAGGGAGGTCTTTTTTCTTTTCCATGTAGGGATCAAATCTGTATCATGGAAAAATATCATTCACTGCTTTAAATAAATTAATTCACTGAGCACTAAGTATAGAGAGTATAAATAAATTCCTCCTGGGACTGAAATGTTTTTGTAACATAAATAAAGCCTTCTATTCACAAGACACTCCTCTTCATTTTGGCTGGCACAAGCTTCAGTTATAAATGGCTGATGGTATCTCATTCACGTGGCTCTAAAACTTTGGGGTAGTCAAATGGGCAAGAGAAATCAGGACCTACTCTGGGATGGGAAGAGTATAAGACCACACTCCCAATGGCAGGCAGATAGGAATGGGTGTGATCAAAACCCACACTACCCACTAGAGCAGATGTTCCTGTTTTACCACTAAGAAACTAGGCACAACAAAATCAAAGGGACTTGAGCAAGATTCATGTTGTGAGCCCAGCCAGCAAGTTTGCACCTAGGTGACTTGTTTGTTTCTAAGTTTTAATGGGATAATGCTAGTCATAGGCTGTGCATTGAGGCTGGGAAGCAAGGTTATTACAGGATTAAAAAAAAAAAAAGACATCCTTGTCATAGTATCGATTGGCATCAGCTTTTGCCTCACCGGTTGATCTGTCATTGGATTTCTTTGAGCACTTTAGAGTCACATGGCTAAAGTTGGAGTGTGTGAAAATCATTGTTGAGCATTATCATTTCCAAAGACTTATTGGGGGTAAAAATAATATTTTTTCAAGTAATGTCCATGCTTATACTGAATCAGTAATTGCTGTATAAAGTAAACTTGAGTGTGTTCCTAATGTCCTCTAGAGATGCTGTAAGTACCGTTTGCTAGTATTTATGGTCTGCAATCAAACAGGAGTCAAGACCATAAATCATTACCCTGAATATAATATTTTTGTTTCATGAAAGTCTGAGCTTTCAACCCCAAAGCAACAAATCAGTCCGCTCCTTATTGAGCCTGTCACAGCCCCATCTTTGAGTAGGACCACATTTATTACCATTGTCAACTGCCTCATGTGAGAGAACAGGAAGGAGGGTAGGAGGATATAAATATAAATTGAAAAGCAGTGCTTTGAGGGGGTTGGCCTGGCTGAGGGGAGAGGTAACATAACATAGAGACTTTCACCTCAGGGTCACATATTTGATGGCCTATGTGCTGAAGTGGTGATCAAGTTTCCACGTCACCTAGAATCTGGCTGTTAACTGTCACCATTGCTGAGAGTCTCAACATAGGGCAAAGTGCTCAGGGAAGCTGAAGGCTGAACTTTCAGCCTTTCCACTGACCCCGAAAGCACTTTGGGCTTCTCTGAGGACAAGCCGGCATCTCAAGGAACTGCATTATATTATTCTGCGGAGGGAAGTTGGAGACATCAGAGATGGGTAGATATTCCCTTGCTTATGGAGGAAGGTTTTTACCTCTAGAACTTTGTCTTTGGTAGATTTGATGAAACCCTAAAAATGCTGCTTGTTAAGTAAGAAACTGCTGCTTTGACTCTCGTAGGGAAAGCACCAGGCAGGCAAAGCCCTCCAGGGAGTAATGCCACCAAAGGAGAGGAAAAGCTATGTTTCCAAAGGCAAAAAGTAGGCCTGTGACTGGGACAACAGCCTGAATGCTGGTGAGCCATCTTTACAAATACTCTTTGCCAGAGACTCAGAAAAAAGCCAGGCAAAATGGAAAGCTTCTCTTTGATGTTTAAATGAAATCAGCATCTCTTAGGGTGACTTCTTCATACTTAGGAAATTTACGGGACTGGGAAACAGCCAAGACCTCTGCCGATATCTTAGATGTAGATGAAATATCTCTTATTTTCATCTTCCTCATTCAAAAACAAACTCTAATAGGAGCATAGGATTTTGCTAGGTAAATTATAACATAAGTGGACATTATATACCAACACAGAAAATACTGGAATGCAAAAGGTTGATATGACATGCCATTAAGGAATTGCATGCAAACAGATACTTCCAGAATCCTACATGCTATGCATCTTTTGTTCTTCTTTACTCAACCTAAATAGTCCCTAATATAACATGACTAAGGAACTAATTTTCTTTTATTCTATTTTAAATGGTCTTGTTGATACTAGTTTAAAAGTCTCCAGTGAACGAGAAAACAGTCCTCACCGAAAACTTGAACTGAATAGTTTTGCTTGCAAATTGCATTTGTACTTTACTTCAATGTGGTTCTAATCATTATACTTCTAGCACTCTGCCTAGGGTTGATCTACCCTTAGCTACGTAAAAATTTAAACACTATTTATGTACTTATAAAACAAAAAGCCAACATCTTACTCATTCTAAATTGACAAGGGCATGTTGCTGTTGTTTCCTCAAAAGAGCAAATAGAGACAGAGTATTTATTGGGGTTTCATTAAAATTTGATTGGAGGAGGGGAAGCTAAATTGCTTCAGGATCTGTGCAATGTGGGCACAAGGCTTTTATTTTCTCTGTAGTTCAGCATGTTCATGAGGACGTGAGGGCACCCAGCTTCACAGACTATGTTGGAAATTAGCATACAGGTGCATGACATGATGGCATGTGAGTAGCACATGCTAACCCCTCTTGGTCCCTCAACTTCAGACAGACCTTTATTAGGGAGCTGTGTTTTGCTTGGGGCCCATCTAAAATGAACTATGGAGGACTTGAGGATTAAAAAAAAAAGAGAGGATGACTCTGATTGGAAATGAGCTCCATGGGAAAACTAAAGGAAGTGGGAGTCTTTGGGTGTTGGAAAGAAGATGGTGAAGGCTAAGGCAAGCTCTGGTAGTAAGCAGCATTTTTACACAGTATAATGTCATACATAGAAATTCAAAACACATAAATGTTCACTTATGAAGTTGCTTTCAGGAATTATCAGGTGATGTTTAGTACCTGATTATGGTTGAACAAACAGAGGCTTTGAGAGATTTAAGTAACTTTTCCATGTTCACATTGCTGGGTAAATGGCACAGCCAAGCTACATTTGCAAATTTTGTCTGACCCCAAAAGCTGTGCCCTATGTGTGAAAACTCATTAAGTAGTGTGGATGAAATGAAGTAAAATGTAGAAAGCACTTGCTATGGGGTCTGGCACATAGTGCTCAGTAAGTAACAGCTATGCAATTATGTCTTAGAACTCCACCATTTCTTACTCTTTTAGTTTGAACCATTGTTTTTGCTAGATTTCTGTCCACTTCACCACCCTTAAATGACACTAGTAGTTACAAAAGCCAACAGATTAGAAATAGGAACTGAATGGCCAAAGACAGTTACTGCAGAGTATTGGGGAGATAGCTTGTTGCGAGATTTTTCAAACTAGTGAGTTTTGTTAAGCTAAGCTGTTGTCACCATTCCTCAACCACCACCCCATTTCCATTACTTCTTAGAGTCATTGTGCCAAATACAATAGTTTTCTACGTATTTTGACAATTTACTGTGACTATCACTGCATTATAAAACAATTTGCTCTTTTTATTTATATGGATAATTTTAAAACAATTTGCTGTTTTTATTTATATAGATAATTTTAAAATTATGTGTGTGGGTATATATATATATATATATATATACCCACACACACATACACACATATCTGTATTTGACATTTCCTGAAATATTCCTTAAGAAATGTGCAGATTAGAGTACTTTAAGTGCAAATTATAGAAACAAACAAGCATAAACCATTTATGAACAAAAATATAAGATCTTTAAAGGCCCAGGGCGCCTGTACCTTCTCCAGGTTCTGTCACTCGGAGTGTGTTAAGTGGATGAAATGTCAGTGATTCAGCAGAAAAAAATCAGACAGCAAGAGTTATTATTCTCAACTTTAAGCCTATTTAGGAAGTTACTTAGTAAGTGAAGACAGTTTCTTCATTAACCAAGATCCAGACAACTAAGAGTCTTCCAGATTCAAATTGCAATACCCCGTAAGCCTGAGTGCCAAAGAGAAGATGCTGAAAGATCATAAGACAGTCTGTTACTCTAAGACTGCCAGCAATAAAGAAATGGAGCCAAAGAACTCTAGAGGAGCTTGTCAGTGGAGGGCTGCATGTGCTTCCCCCTGGAATTCAACACTTCGACAACTCCATTTTAAGTCCACTTTGGTGAATTTCATTCCTTTAAGAACTGCCAATAACTAAAAATATACCAGCAACAAATATGAAGAATTGCAAAGAGAATAACAACACCCGACTACTTTAGATACTCTCCTTTTTCATTTCACATGCTCCCCATAGCTGATCCCTAGTTTTGTATGTCTGCAGTGGATAGGTGACAACACAATAGGTCAATTTGCTCAAGCAACGTAGTCAAGCAACTTGTAAGCTCACTGCAAACTGACACATTGATTGAATTCACCCATAAATTAAGTCTAACTGCTCAAACATGTATATGCCTTCTGTTGAGACTCTCTGAGTCTTAATAGACTAATGTCAAGGCTAGATTCCAATTTTAGTTTGTGTCTAAATGAAGGTTGGTGCTCTTTGAAAATTAAATGATAATAATTATTGAGATTGCTGTAATTATGATTTGCACAGCTTAAAAGTTATGAGAGTATCATTTTATTTGCTAAATAGTGTTGTTTTATTCTGCATGTTTACATTTACTAGGCAAATAGAGACAGCTCTGAAGGTATCTGCTATCTCTTGGGACCCCCATGGAAAATGAGGTGCTGTGTCTCATAAGACATTCTTGGCAAATGTAATATGTAAACCAAAAAAAAAAACATATGGTGCACAACATCTCTCAAATGAAAAATAAGGCTTCCCAAGGAAGGAGCCTTGGGGGATTCTGAACTCAAATTGCAAGGAACAAATGTGCTATTTTAATTTTGGCCTTAAAACTTCCTTTCCTGGAATGGTCTCAATATCACAATCTTTGCTCAACAGCACACACTAAACCAGAAACTCTCCTTGTTTTCTGGTTTGCTTTTCCTCAGAAAAAAAATCATCAGAGCTTTGGAGATTTGCAACTCCTCCTACACCAACCTTAGAAACCCAAGAAAATTCTATAACTTAATTCCCAAGGCCACAAACGGAAGGAATTCTCCCTGAGAAAAGACTGTTTCTTTTCTTTCCTTCCTCCTCTTCCACATCCTCCTTCATTTTAATTTCAGATGCTTTTAATTTCAGAGGTGCTTCGCTGGACTTCTCACCATTCAGATAGGTTTGCTCCCTCCCTAGCCCTGCTTTCCCTCCAGTGCAACACTTGCTTCCATGAGGAGGCTCCATCCAGCAGTTTAAAGTGAACCTTTGTAGTCTTCTCTACACCTGGAAAAAGTGTGTCTCCTTCCAATGTTTGGTGTGGCTAAGGCCATGAGGGGAGGATATTGCAAGCCTACATCCAGCTAGGACAATTTGTCAGTCTTCATTATTGCAAGCTGTGTGGCAGCACCACCAGAGTGAAGGGTCAGTGTGGCTTCCAATTAAAACTCCCTATCGAAGATGGATTTATGTTTGGTCTACTTCAAAACACATTGGGCTGCAACTTATCATTTAAGTTGTCAGGCTGGAAGCACTTTCCTTTTTGAGTGCAAAGGGTTTAAAGGCCATTAATTCATTTTGTTTAAGGTGTAAAGACATAAACAAATGAATATTTATTTATTTATTTATTTATAGGTTGGGAAAAGACTTTGGTCCAGATGTTTGCTGGATACACTGAAACATTTAGAATGTGAATCAAATTGGCCTGTTTTTTGTCCCACACATTGAGCATTTCTGCCCTAATGTGTTTACTATGGGAATGTTATAATGAAAGAAAAGAGCAAACTCTTTAGATGATCCTCAAAATCATATGCTAAGAATATCTAATACAGCCCAAGTCTTTCAGGGGTGAATTCTTTTTCTTAAAGAGAGACATGATTTCCTATTTTTAAGGATAAGAAGTATGTATTTTTAATAATCTCAGACATGAAGTCAAATTTCTTCTTGTGACATTTAATGATGTCAGCACAAATAAATCACTTTCAGAAATAAAATGTCTATTGCATACCTGTAGTTTAAAGAAATAAAAGAAATAGAGAGGAGTAAAATGTTTTAGGGGAGTATTCCTGGCAAACAGACCATCTCCGGGTATAATAAATGAGAGCTGTAAAGGGGAAGGAGACAGCAGCAAGATGAGAGTGTGTCTCTTGCCAAGAAAGACCCAAACATTTCAAATACACTATGTCTTAGAGCTCATTTATCTTTGATAAGATCTATCCTTTGGTCTTTCTCTAATCTTGTTTTGTTGCTTTTTGAGAGGGGGTCCTAGCTGAGGTCTTGTTTAGTGAAGATGAAAATCTTTTAGTTTCTTATCTCTTTTTGATAGCCTTAAGCTTACTCTTCTCTGGGAACTCATTCTTGCCTCCCTCCCACAACTACCCCCACCCATAACTTGGGCAAAATCAATTAAGCTCACTTACTCTGTCTATTTAGCTATATCCATTAACTGTGAAATGCAGTGTCCTGACATTCACAATCCCCATCGGACAACCTTGGGACAGAAGCAGGAGGACACGGCTAATGTAGCTGCCGACGTCATCATCTGGCACCACTTTGCAGCCTAGGGAACCCTCAGCAGGTCAAGGAGACTTGAAACACAAATTAGCTAGAGCATGTAGAGAGCCTGCTCCCTGATCTCACCTCAACACTCTTGACACTGCCCAGGCAAATTCTGATATAATAAAGAACCCCAGTTTTTACCCTCTAACCACACTAGTATTAGGGGAATTATGAAAAGGCTCTCTTTCATGTTAGGGAAAGTAGATCTTCCCAAACTCTCAGAGAAACAACAAGTCGTAATGAGAATTTAGTCCTGGAAATGCGACTGTATTTTCAGCATCCTTTCCAGATTAAGTAAATAATAATGAAATGATAATAATGGTTAATTTTTATTGGACCATACTTACCCCTCACCACACACAGGATGCTAAGCACTCAGACTTGATCTCACCTAATCCTCACAGCAGGGATTATTTTATAATTATTTTTTAAATGAAGTAACTAAGATTTTGAGAGGCTAAGGAATTTGCCCATTGATACAAAATAGTGAAGCTGGGATTTGAATGCTGGAGTCTGATTTGAAAATCTTCAGGTTTCATTGCTGTATGATAGAATGCCTGATCATTCCAAATGTGTCCATTGAGTTACAATTCAGGTATCCCAGAGACAAGCTCTGGTTGGATCTGTCCCCAAAGGAAGTACTTTTTTTCTTTCTGGGTTGTTGTTGTTTTTGAGAGAGAGGGAAAAGAGGGAGCAAGCGCAAGGGTGAGAGGGAGAGAGAGAATCTTAAGCAGGCTCCACACCTGGTTGGAGCCCTACCGGGCCTCATCTCACAACCCTGAGATCATGACCTGAGCCAAAATCAAGAGTTGGGTGATTAACCCACCTAAACATCTCTCAAATAAAAACAATTTATTTTTAATTCTTAAAAGAAGGGAGGACAGTATGTGTAGGCAATTGTCATATAAACTTCTAAGGTTGATGTCCATTTAGAAAGGAGAAAAATCTGTTGAAAATGGTACTTGGGATCAATTCTGTGTTACTATTAAACCAAATGGATGAACTCATGGCCAGAGAAGTATTACTGGTCAAGGGCCCTACATGTGCCAAGGGTAAACACTGAGGCTTTCTGGTAACTGGGCAATTGGATGACTCAGAGACAGCATCATCTCTAAGATGAGGTACAGGATTGGGTAGATCAGTTGTTTTGTTTTGCTATAGAACTCTGCTTTGCCAAGTGTGTCAATATTAACAAAGGCTGTTAATAAATATTGGCTAAAATTAGGTTTGAATATGCTGTCACTGATCAATGCTGTGAATTTTCACCTGATCTCCGTCTGTGCCTGAAGAATCTTAGGGCAGAGAAAGACGGGGGAGATCTTGGTTTTTATTCTCAAGGAACTTTGATTCTTTTTTCACACATAAGGCATTGGATTAGCCACATCGCTGAAATGAATCTCAGACTGTACATAGAGTCAATGGTGAAAGAACTCCATTTGAGAACAGGTGTTTGGGCTTGTCATTCAAGCTTCTCAGAATCTGGAGAACTGCCCGATTCATTGACTATGAATGGTAAACACTGTCCAGGCGGTCCGTGCTTCTCCTCTGGGTTGAGGAAATGAGTCAGACCATCAGAGGTGCTGAAATGGAATGTGTCTTCAAGTTACCTATGAGATACATGGGTGCAAGGTAATGATTGTGTTTTTGCTTTATCCACTTCAGAATTGCTCCTTTGTCCAGGCTTTCTCATGGATCCAATGGAGAAAATGCAGGATTAGCATTGTAGCAAGGCAGGAACTCCTGGCTACCCAAGATTCACTCCTCCCCATGGACACCAGTCCTTTTGGTCATGAAGCAGCATGAGAGGGCTAGAAACAGGCTTTTCCAGGGATGCAAGCTTAGTTCACATTAGCATCATTCCATGATTCAAACCCGCCTATGATGGCTGACTGTCACCTGAGAATGTTCCTTAGAAGGTAAACAGTCACATTGCCAATGGAAGTATGATTTTTAATGTCTTTAAGCAATCCACGAGAACCACTGGGATTTCCCATCTAAGATACGAAAGACATTTCCCATCTGTGGTCTGTGTTTACATCACAAAAAAATGTTGTTTAGACTGATGGGGTAAAATCTCTGACTTGGTTTGAAGGGAGAGGTTCTTCTTCATCATTCAGATCCTTTGGCCAAGCTTCTCCCATCCAGAGATCAGGCTGGAAGCTTTGCAGTGTTCTGTGGGAAGAGCTGTTTAAAATAGTTTTAAATCATTCCTATTTTAATCAAGCTAAAAATACCCAAAGACAGCCTTTCAGTATTCTGCCATTGGTCTCTGTCTCTTCTGTCAGCACAAACACATCAACAATAAGGAAGAATTAATATCCCTCTAAATATCTGGCTTCTTCCATATATATCATGGCCTGGAGTTGGTTTGGCTCCAATTTTGCAGAAAGATCCAGATTAATGACTCAGTTTCTGTGATCTAAACCAGATTTCTTAAGTTGGAATTTGATTTTCTAAGATTTTTATTTTGCCAGGGAGAATCTAGAGACTTTTTTTTTTTTAATCCTTAGCTGAAGGAACACAGTTCAGGAGATCACAGAGCAGGAAGAGAACAATGAAAGAGAGTGCTATCAAAAATAAAGATGTGATCTTAACATAGCACTGAATGTTAAGTTTAATGAACATGCAGCCTGCACACTGACTGCTGTTTAGGTTTCTAAACTACAGGAAGACCTTTTCTCATCAACATTGAATCAAACAAGTCTTTACATTAATAAAATAAAATATAATTCCAACTTACATTTGAAATTAGTGAGTAAAAAAGGTTTTTGCTTTGCTTTGGGCTTTTTTGTTTTGTTTTGTTTTGTTTTTTTGAGATGCCTTCACATCTGTCAGGTTAAAATCAATAACACAGGAAACAGCAGGTGTGGTTGAAGCTGCAAAGAAAGAGGAATCCTCATGTCCCTTGGTGGGAATGCAAACTGGTGCAGCCATTCTAGAAAACAGTAGAGAGGTTCCTCAAGAAGTTAAAAGTAGAGCTACCCTACAATCCAGCAATTGCACTACTAGGTATTTACCTGAAGGATACAAAGTACAGATTTGAATGGTACACACACCCCGATGTTTATAACAGCATTGTCAAAAATAGCAGCTATGGAAAGAACCCAAATGTCCATTGATTGATGAATGGATAAAGAAGATGTGGTACATAGATACTATAAAATATTACTCAGCCCTCAAAAAGAATGGAATCTTGCCACTTGCAATAACGTGAATGGAGCTAGGGTATATTATACTAAATGAAATAAGACAGAGAAAGACCAATACCTTATGATTTCACTTATATGTGGAATTTAAGAAATAAAACAGATGAATGTAAGGGAAGGAAAAGAGAGACAGAGAGAGAGAGAGAGGGAGGGAGGGAAACATACTATAAGAGACTCTTAACTATAGAGAACAAACAGGGTTGATTGAGAGAGGTGGGTGGGGGATGGGCTAGATGGGTGATTGTTATTAAGGAGGGCACTTGTGATGAACACTAGGTGTTATTTTAAGTGATGAATCATTAAATTCTACACCTGAAACCAATTTTACCATCTATGTTAACTAAGTAGGATTTAAATAAAAATTTGAAGGGGAAAAAAAGGAGTTAGATCTGGCTTCAAGTCCCAGATCTGCCCCTTACTAGCATATGACCTTGGCCAAAATACTTAACTCTTTAAGCACCAGTTCCCTTGTTGGTAAAATGACCATGTAATAGTCCTTACTTTAGAGGATTGCCATGGAAATATATTTCAAAGATCTTAGAAGAGTGTCAAGGACATCAAGTGCTCAATAATACTTCTGAATAAATAGAAGACCTGAAAACCCCTGACTCTGCTTTGTACTTAGTTACTATATTAATAACTCTTAAGTACCATTTCAGAGCTTGTTCTCTGTCTCTTGTTCCAGGCATCCATGGAGCATCATCCTTTTCTGCAGTTTTGGACTATTTTGCATAACTTGACCTCACCTTCCTCATTCCCATACTGTGTGCTCACCTTCCACCCAAGGGCTTCCCTGTTGATACTGTCCAGAGGCCACATATGTAAAACCTAAAGAGTGAGAGAGTTAATGTGCCCTGAGCCAAAACTTTAATCAGTGGAAGATGGAGAGGGTGGATAAATGTTCTCCCTTTCTCTCCCAGATGAACTGTCCTGAACTGTCCATGCGGCTTCTCGAAGGATGGACCCAACAATCAGTCATCCTTAGTAAAGATCAGCTTTATGATGTATCATATACTCACCCCCTTTCTCTGCTTCTGTGCCTTTTCCCCACCTTTCTACAACATGGTATTGCATCTCCCAATGAATAAATCAGGCTCTGATTACTGACACACTCAGGGTAAACAGTTAACCTCTGGACAAAACTGACACCTCAATTGCATATGTCTGAATACTGTAGTATGTTTATTGTCTTGCTTCCTCAATATCCATTTCTTGACCTGCTCTAAGTTAGAGTTAATTATAGAATATTAGAGCTGATAGTTACTATAGGGAAGAATGTGTCCCCCAAAAAATCATATGTTGAAACTCTACATATGTGATGGTTTCAGGACATGGGTCCTTTGAGAGGTAAGTAGAATTTGATGAGATCATGAAGGTAGAGCCCTCATGAATGGGATTCATGCCCTGATAGGGGTCATGAGAGAACTTGCCTCCTCTCTCTGCTCTCTGCCATGTGAGAGTACAACAAGAAGTTGGCAGTCTGCCACCCAGAAGAGTTTTCATCAGAACTCAACTGTGCTGGCACCCTGATCTCACTTCCAGCCTCTAGAACTGTGAAAAATAAATTATTGTTGTTTGTAAGCTTCCCAGTCTATGGTAATTTGTGATAGCCATCCAAGCTGACTCAAACAGCTTGAATGTTCCCATCCAAGTCAGCCTTCTTCGCAGGCTTCTCTTCTTCTGACAACCTCCGAGGTTCCTTGTTCCCAAGAATATCTCCTTAGTGCTCTTGTTTTCTAATTCTGAATCTTAATCCCCCAGGCTGGCTCATCTACCCATGATTCTGCAGCTTTTATCCAGATGCTGATGACTTCCACATCAGTGTCACCAGCCCAGGTCTTTGTCTTCAGCTTGGCTCTATTTTACAGTGACAGTTGGTGTCTTGAGCCCAAAAGGTCCAAGGCTTTTTTCTATTCCCATTATTTCTGGCTTACTGGTTTTTCTGAATTTTGCCTTATATTAATAATGATGATTTCTTGACTAGTCTTCTTTTTCCAGTCTTGCTCGCCTGTGAGCCATTCACATTGTTGTCAGGGTGAGTGTTCAAAAACTGGAAACTGATCATATTAGGCCCTCAATGCCTACAGGACAAAGTTCATCTTCATGTATCATGCACTTCTTAACTTTAAAAAATTTTTTTAATTTTATTTTTAGAGAGAAAGCTGAGCAGGGAGGAGGAAAGGCAGAGAGAGAGAGAGAGAGAGAGAGAGAGAGAATCCCAAACCTGCTAGAGCCATCTTGGTGTCTTTACATGAGCTACTAACCCTCTCCCTGGAACTCCCCCAGATCTTTTCATGGCAGGCTCTTTTTTATCCTGGATCAAATGTTACTTTCTTATAGAAGCCCTCATTATTCACCTTTCACCTCATTATCTATGATACCCTGCTTTATTTTTCTCATTGCACTTATTATTTGAAACTTTCCTATTATGTCATATTATTTCACAATTATACATTTACTTATTTTATCATCTTTCTCTCTCACTTGATTTTATACTTCAAGGGCAGAGACATTGCTTGTCTCATTTATTGTCATATTAAAGTGTCTAGAACAGCATTAGATATTAATAATAAAATTAACATAACTAATAAATATGAACTAATGAGTAAATTCTCTCTAATTAGTTGAAAGAATGGATGAAGAAATGGATTCTTCAGGGCCTTGATAAATGCTATTTCCTCTGCCCTTTGCCAAAAATATTCTGCTCGCCATCACTATTTCTCTTATGAATTTGTACTCCTTGGTCAAGGCCCAACTCAAATATTTGTAAAGCTGCTCTTGTGTCTCACCCAGAAAGAATTGGCCTCTCTTCTATGACTCCCTCTACTTGTTCATACTCTTTTATAACACCCAACAACTCACAGACAATGACATCTTCCTACTGAACTCTGATGATTAACCATCTCATCCTTTGGGGTTAGAATAGAGTCAGCAAAATTTACAGACTTACTCAAAACTATAAAACTAGAACTGAAAACCAGACCTTAGTCTAGTACTCAACATTTTAGTATGTACTCCCCAAAATACCATGGTAGAGAAGGAGCATCTCTCTAAATCTGCCTAGATCCTTCTCTAGATGTCTCAGTTTCTCCAGAAACTCTTGCTTTCTCAATGTGGAGATGGTTAGAGGTGACCAATATTTTTCTTATTGAATCCTTTGGTATCTGGTTATATATGCAGTTCCTGGTACACTGAAAACACCCAATAAATGTTTGAATAAGTATATGTACTTTTTATTGTCTCTTTAAATTTTTTTTTGCTTTCATGTAATTAAAAGTCTCTTTCCCCATCACCACCTACTTTTTTTGTTTCTGAGTCTCAGCCTACCTCCATTCTCTTCTAGCTCCCTCCTTTAGACAGAAGTGCTTGTTATGATCCTGGTTATTCCCAAGGAAAGTTTGAGAGTGGGACCAGCCACTTTTGTTTCATATGAAAGGTATTGGAGATAGTGGGCTCCTTGAAGCTCAGGAGGAGCTGAACTTTATGTGTTGATATGGATGACATGCCTTAAGATTAGATGTCTTATATCTAAAAATTTCTCTTGTTTTTTTCTCAAATTTTCAAGTGGCCTGAAGAGATGGAAGTTGGAAATCCTGCAGTTTTGTTTGCTGGGCATTCATAATGTAAATGTGTATTAAATAATCATATTGTACGTTCTAAATATACACAGCATTTATTTTTCAATTATGCAGCAATAAAGCTGGAAAAAAATAAATAACAGGAAAGGAGGTCCCTCTTAGTGATGGAGAGCATGACAAATGCACTTGTCTGATAAAGTCATTTTAATATTACATCATATCCCCATCATCATCAGCCCTTATTTTCAGGCCTTGCCTCAACAGTAAACTAGTTCTCTAAGGGTTTTTCTGGCAGAGACTGAGTTGCAAACTTTGTCCCACGTGCCTCAAGAAGAGAGTTTTAGATGTCCACAGATTTCTGAGCCTCTGTCTTATTCCACCCCGAATATGCTTGCATTCCAATTTCTGACTTCTCATCTGTTAGGATTCCACAACTCTCTAAAGGCCTGGATTCTGCAGATTTGGGGTTCTAATTTCCTACCTGGTGTGTGCATCATTATACAAAGTTCATAAAAACAATGAAAAATGGAACAACATCCAGGTGCCCAGGAGCCAGAGCACTTTCCCCTACCATAGACTTCACTGGGAAAGAATAAATGGCTGCTTTCTATTTGCTAGATATAAAACTGCCCTTTCTATTATTTTTGGTACATTTTTTACCTTCTCAAGGAGGAGCACCTTCATGTTGTTCTTAGCTAAGACCTAGTAAATGTTGTTGTTTTTTGTTTTGTTTTGTTTTTCTCACTTCCTAAGTTAGCCAGACTCTGAGAAAATGAGAGTCATAAAACAAGATACAATATTTCCAGGAAACACAAGCAATTTCTCAACCTATTCCCCAAACTGCCACCAATAGATTGCAATTTGGGAGATTCTTGAAGCCTTTACAGAACTATCGTATAGCTGGTAGGAGAATTCTAAGGAGATTAATCAAAAGGAATAGGGATTGACAATAAGTCTTAGAAAAAAGATAAGCATAGTTAAGGCTCTTTAAACTAGAGAAAAGGAGACCTCCAATAGGTAGAGAATTGTTTCCTGAAGGAAATGGTGTACTGTGCTCCTAGAAATTGCATTATCCCAGCAGAAAGTCATAGAGGACACTAAGCCTGTCCACATGCATGTTTACACCAAACCTTGAAATGCCCAACATCATTGGTAAAAATCACTGAATGAGCAAATAAATGCCATGAAAAACAAAGTATACATATTTACAAAACTGCATTGACTGACCGAAGGAAAAAAATCTTTGAAGTGATGATAAATTAATAAGCAAATAAGGGTTTCCATGGTACCCCTGAATTATGGCATTTATTTTTATTCTTCTTCAACAATACCAATTGCATTCCTACCTTGATTGTCAGTACTTCAATAATAATTTTTTGTGACCACCCTGAGCTGGTTTTAGAGAAATGATTTATCTCCTTTAAAGAGAAATATGACATTGAATGTTTCCTAAGTAGAGACTGGAGAACAGTATCACAAATAAATCTATGAAACTAAGCTGGTCCTTGGGATAGGAATAGTTGCTTAGAAGCAGGAGTGTTGATTCTTGCGTTGGTCCTAAAGTTTACACCAGGACCCCAATGAGTCCTCTCTAAAAGCACTCTGACACTCATGTCTTTAAACTCAGATTCTCTAGATCACATTATAAAATGCATGCTTTAGGGCACAAGACTAGAATGGTCCACATTCCAGATTGTTAGGCTTACCAATGGTCCAGGATTAAGATACTGCTCATCCTAAAGTTTTATACAACAGTATAAAGGACAATACTTTATGGAACAGTGTCTTGCAAATTCCAAGTGTGTGTGTGTGTGTGTGTGTGTGTGTGTTTTGACCCTCTCAACTGAAACTTAGGCAGTCATGGCACAGATGGGCCCTATGCTCATGCTGATGTAACACTCTTTGGGAAGGGCTTTGTATCAATTACCCTGATGGCTCCTTGAGTGGTTGTACACCCTTTCTTTAATGAAAATATATGGGCCACTGTTTTCCCTGAATCCCATCCTTCCCTGGGAATCTAAGTGATACCACTGCCTGTGACACAAGATGTTACCACCTCTCCCTCTCCTGCTGCCAAGTCTACTTGAGTCTAACGTAGAGTAGTGGGGTTGGGAATGAAGAGCGTCTTCCAGGGGCTATCATTTCCACTACCCTCCAAATTCTGTAGCCACTAGACTTCAATAAACACATCTAACAAACCAGTTTATAATAGAGGGTCTTGGGCTTGCATTGCAGCAGCAGCAGCTAATTCTCATTCAAATTAAACAACGAGAATGAGTCTGTTGGCAGCTTTGTTAGAAGTAGAATCACTCAGGCATGGCATTAAGCTTGGGTCCAAAATGAGCTGTCTCAAATGGAGTGGCTCACTTTAGCAGGGTAAACAATGACCACCTGCTATTCTTTCCAATGCATCCAGAGGATAAGGAGCACTTTATTATTTTAACTAGCATGCAGCCTCTGGAGGCTATCCTAGTAGACATCAATCACCAATTTATAGCTTGTAATGATATCTGGAAGGATATGAGTATGCAAGTCTTTAAGTGTCCCTTTCACAAAATATGAAGTCAAATCGAACTTTAATCTTTAGAGCAAAGAAAATAGATACTTTTCCCTGGGGAATTAAAAAAAAATGTGAGCAAATTGTAAGTGACTTTTAAAGTATACAATAAGACTGCCAGCCCTATTCATGGGGAAAAAATAATTGGCACTTTATGTCAGTATTTTCCATGAATTATTTGAAAAACAGATAAAACGTGTCATTTATATGGAACTATGTCCCACTGTTCTTCAAGCTCCTCTTTACTGAATAAGTAATCACCTTTCACTGGTGATTGGCACATGTGTATAACTGCAACTTGAGCAAAATATGTCAGGAAAGCCATGGGTTGGTTTTATATGTAATACATACAGAGTCCTTAGGGGAAAGAAAGGAATTGGTGGTTGTGGGGGGGGGGGGGTAAAAAAGAAGATGCTCTATTGTGTCACCCTAGGGTGACAATGGAGATGTGTACTCTTCCTCTGGGCACTGAAACCCGGGGACTGAAGAGTTCTGTGCAGATAAAAGCCCCGCACCTTCCAGAATCGCAGAAAACAGCTTTTGTATATGTTTAGAATTTCTGTTCCTTAGTTCCCATAAAGTTAAACACTGCTCTGACATTTACCTTTAAATTAGATAAAAAATTGCCTCAAGACAAACTCACTTGTTGGAGAACGGTGTTCTTGGTGTTTCGCATCTTTGTGAGAAAAGCTGAAAACCGAAGCCAAAAGATTTCCATTCTCCCTAGAAGAGGAGGGGCATTACATCATGCTTGCCAATGCAGTGTGCTGTAGGTTGTGTATGGAAGAGAGGTTAACTATCTTCGAGACAAATATTTTGTTACTTCTTGGCAGAAGCATTAGGAGGAGACGTTTGAAGTCAAAACCCTGAGTCCTGATTCTAAACGTTTCCCCGTCCTTCTTTGAGCAATCATATGTAATTAAAATCTTCAACAAATTGAGCAGATGAGTAAAACATGTGCCACACTGACATGTAGACAAGCATCATGTATTAGCCTTTTGATGCATGAAAAATATCCCAAGGTAAATATATGGGAGCAACTTTTGAAATTATTTCATGAGATATTTTTTAGAAAATTTTTATACACCCAAGATTATGTAGGTTAAAAATGTTAGCTTAGAAGATGTAGACTGGGACACCTGGGTGGCTCAGTTGTTAAGCATCTGCCTTCGGCTTAGGGCATGATCCCGGAGTCCCAGGATCAAGTCTCACATTGGGTTCCCTGCATGGAGCCTGCTTCTCCCTCTGCCTATGTCTCTGTCTCTCTATCTCTGTGTGTCTCTCATGAATAAATAAATAAAATCTTTTTTTTTTTAAAAGAAGGTGTAGACCAGTTGTGTTTGTTCATGTTCCAAGAACACATATTTTTAGTATCTCTCCCTTCATTTTTGCTCAGACATTATATGTTACTGGAGCTGGATAGTTTTGTCACAGATCACTCACCTTATTAGGAAGGGTTAAGAGAGAGCAGGAGGCACTGAGATGTCCTCTCCCCACAAATATTCTTCAGAGCAGAAAGCTATTATGGGAGGTTTTAATAGCCTGTCTGGTTGTCTCCCAGCAGAGGCCACATGTACAGAGCTCCACTGACTCCTGTAGGTTTATTGGTCCCGACTCAGCAAGCAACCCTGAACTGGTCGGCATTGTCTCAAAGGCCTTGCTAGGTAGCTTATGGGACTTACCAACTCAATAGTCCAGCTGCTCCCTTCCCCAACCTTAAGCTGTAGGCAAAGAGCTGGGCTTCTGTCTTGTTCAGTATTCCAAGGCCACCTTCCCCATCCTCAGCTATCCTTGCCTACAGCATCTGGAGCTCAGACTCTGAACCTCAGTGAGAACCAAGGCTCCAGGAACATGCTTCCAAAGCTTTCCATTGCTGTCAGCCTGCTTGCTTATGGTGTCTGTCCCGGTTTTGCTGGGATCTTTAATCCTGCGGACTTCTCAGATGGTAAACATCAGTGCCTTGGCTGCAATCATGGATCTCAATATTATCCACAGATGTCCAGCCTCGCCAGTTGTATTTCCTGTAATTCAGTTGATTTCCAAGCCCCCATCCTATTCCAGTGAGTGTGTGTATCTCTACTTGCAGCATATTGTTTCAGTGGTTTTCAAACTTCTGGGTGACCTAACCAGCTTCTCTTGTCTAGGAACAGACACTTAACTCATAGACAGCCATGTGTCTACTACGTGACCGTATCCTTCTCCTTCTTCCTGTATAACCAATTCCAGCCTCCCATTGTAGTTGTTGGGTCCCATCCAAATTGGACAATCTTAATCTTTTCTCATGGAATTTGGAAGTGCTCATGTGTATTTAAAGGGAACAACAAAGACAGAGATATCTGATGACCAACCATCCCATTTCTGGTCCCTCCCTCAAACTCAGCTGCACTGCTCCTCTGTGCCTATGAGATAATTATTATCATCAGCAGCATTATTTTGCTTGATCTGATTCTTACCCATATTGAATTCTTTCTTTTGCAGCCAGAAGAGTCCTAGCTCATGCGGTTCCCCAGAGATCTGAGCATCTGATCACTCCCCGTAGGAAATCTGCAGTAGAGCTGGAGAATAGACTCTGGTGGGAGAATGGGGCTCTTCTCCATCTCCTTTGCCTTTATCCCAAGCATCTTTATTCCATATGTTTTATACATTGGGATTTCACCCATTACTTTATTTAAAATACTTTCTGTTGCTAAAACAATGAAAACTACTCCCTGTGAACCTGGGGGTTCCCTGATCTTCCAGCATGCCTAGGGCTGAGGCAATTGCATTTCTTTGCTTCCAGCCTCACCTCATATCTGACTGGGAAAACTGTCTGGTCTATGTAACTCCTGAGATCACTTCAAATGTTCAGATACTGTGGCTGAGCCCGAATCCAAATGTTGTCATTTACTCTCTCTCTCTCTCCTGCCTCAGATCTGCAGTACACCTGTGCCATTTCAAGAGTCTGGAACCAAGTATCAGTTATCAGCTTTCCAGTATCTTTTTATAATTTCTCAGACTTCCTAGAGCAAATATTACTTGGCTGCCATTACATTTATTTCATGACTCTGCAGTTTGACAAGCACAGTGATAAAAGGCAACACACATGATAAATTCTCTTATAATAACCTGTAAAGTCTTGTTAGTATTATTTTTGTAATGATATTTTGTTTAACCACCTGAGATTTTAAAAAGGAAGAATCAACTGACTGTTCTAGAAAGATATGTATATATGTGTGTATATATATACCATAATAATGATGATGATAATAATTATCTTATTATATATAAGCATATATATAATGCTAATAATATATAATAATATATATTATTATTATAATTATATATACATATAAATTTCCTTATAATGGAAGCTGATGCTAAAAAATTATTGGGCATGTAAGAAATAGACTCAAATGTTCTGGAAATTGAGAAAGGTCCCTGATTTTGTTTACCTGATATCCTTATAAAAGTCTAGGACTAAATTGACATTCACAGAGTGCTGTTTGAATCCAGCAATCTCATTTACAGCATTTGGAGCTTATCCATTAGCCTTGGAATTTGGAAAAGTTCATTATAATTGGGGTTGGAGGGTTAGTTCATGCACTTCATTAACTCCTGTGCCAAAAATCTCTTCACATTAATGACATCTCCACCCAAGTTATTACATTTTTCTCTGAAAATTATTGGGCAATAAATGTTTGAACATAACTCACGTGATACAATAATGGAATTAATGTAAGTAGAGATGTAATAGCTTCTTTGATTAATGGGTTCTTGGACAACACAGCCGACTGAGAATATAATACCTTTTAATTAGAAGTGAGAACAATTTTCTCTTTCAAATATTGGTATTGCTTACATGGTTTATACCTAAGCACAGGTGAGAATTATTTACAGTCTAACTGAAAGTGCTTATCTGGCAAACTGAAAGCTGGGTTTTAATCCATTCCCCTTATCCATGGCATAATTGGTTCACTTTTTCCTTTCTCAATTAAAGAAAAGCTTCCCTCACCACTCCCTCTTTGCCCCGAGTGCTTGGGTGTCTGTACTAAACAAGGCAAAGTCCATCTGACTTTTAGTTGTCCCGCCCCGACTCCTTTAATTTTGTTTTCACATTTTGTCCTCTCTAGAACCACTGCTCTTATCCCAATTAAATTTTTACAGAAACTCCTCATGGAATTTGACTGATTTTAAACTCACTAATGTTCTTTTCTCAACTTAAAAATAGATATTTGTAAATACTTTTGGATTTTTATCTTTCTTATTTTCCAGACCATTTCATTGAAGAAAATTGGCATTTTGATCTCAGTTTTATAGATGTGGAATCAGAGGAACATAGAAGTAATAATCTTATCCAAGGAACATAGGGCTCAATTGCAAAGAATTAATTAAAACTATCATGTCTTTTCTTTAGTCATTCAGCTGTGAATGTGTTTAATGACCTGGTATCTGCCGTTGGCCACAGTCCTGGAAACACGTTAAGAGAACAGGAATATTCTCACTGTCAGACTCTAAGACAAAGTGTTTGGGGAAATAAGGAGGCAGTGCTGTGTGGCAGTAGATTGGGAATAGCCAGCCCTGGGAACTGTTAAAGTCACCCTGCAGGAAATTTGTTTATGGGCACGAAGTGTTGGTGAAGCTCAGAGTCTAACTACTCCACACAACTAATTGAACCCTGCAGTAGGAGCAAAGTCCCTGGTTGTGAACTCAACAGCTGATATGCACACATGGATGACAGAAGACCATTTTGGTCCATTCATCCAGATCCAATGCTGATTTGGCATAGTTACTCCACATGCTCTACACACCTTCTCTGCTGTGTATGAGACAGCGGGACTGGAATTAATCTGGCCTACTGTAACCAAGACCATCCAGTGAGTTCCCACAAGTATATTCTTAGACTCTGGTTTAAGGATCTTTTTCACAGGTTATAATTCACTGGAATTAAAATCCACAGCTCTCAGTAATCTTAGTTGTAAGAGTAAGAATCACAGGTTCTCTGTTGCCTTTATAATTTCACTTGTAGTGGTGATGTAGCATTTGCAGAGAGTGTCCATACACTTCAAGGCAAGTGGCTCCTCTGCACTGAGGCCTTTTCAAGAACAGTGACTTTAGATTCTCTTGGATTTTAGGTAGATTAGGGAAATTCAGTACTCAAAGTCAACTGAAATTTTAAAAAGCTGTTTTTTATGGACACATGAAAAAACAAGGAAAGCAGGGGCTGGGAGATAATCAACATTCAGTTTAAATAAACTAGAATATTAGCGCTCAGTTTCATTCTGCTCTTCATTTTTCTCTGAACCAGGTCACCTCTTCCTAATTATGACTGAAAACTACTCAAGCATAGAATTATCACAGCATTTAAAGACTACTGTGTTTAGGGGCTGCCATTGTCCTATAAAAATCTGCATGTAGACTTGGGCTGTAAACCAAGGATATTTGACCTCTGCTGTAGCAAGGGCTCCATTTGTAACCTCCCAGAAGCCCAGTGGCTCTGCCTTATTTGCATGAATATTTACATAAATCTACATATGCATGATTTGCCTGTTTGGTCATGAGTTGCTTATGTCTTGTTTGCTCTAAAAGTTTAGAACCGAAAGTAAGGGTGAAGGTTATAGCTATCTTGAGAGAAAAACATGTGTCGTCCAGGAAATTTCTTTTAAGAGTCTCTTTCTTATATGTCTTGCACAAATGAGGATGTAACTGAAATTTGGGAACCAAAGAGCCTTTTAAAAGTAATTATGGTCAATCTTCTGCCTTCCATTACCATAGGACCATAATGCAACTTCTCATCTTAGAGAAATGAGAATCTATTAATTAAATGTTAAGTATTCTTAAATAAATATTATTATTATACAGTAAGTTCTCATGCTGAAAGTGAGAATTTTTTTTTTGAAAGTGAGAATTTATAACTAGATGCATACCACACATTAAATGATTAGAGAAAAATATAAGGAAAACTTGAGTTTCCAGGCCATCACTATTACTGGAACATCCAAAGCTGAGCTCTATTCTGAGGTCCCTCCTCAGGATTCTTATTTCTTACCCCCACCCCACTTCATCTCTATTATTAGGTGGCCAGTTTTAAGGCTCCTTTTATGAGGGGGAATTACATGAGTTTTGTTCTTTAACACAGGAGTATTCCTCTGCCCTTTTTTTTTTTTGAACCATTGTGTAAAAATCATAGATCATGAGGATTATGTACAGGAGCCCTGAAATCACATAATTCTGACCCTGCCACTTGCACCCAGTGTGGTTCTTGGTTAAGTTGCTAAAATTTTCTACACCTCAGTTTCCTGCTCTGTGAAATAACTTAGTAATGCCACTTCAAACAATAGTTATGTGAGAATTAGATGAGACAATGTGCATAGTGTTGGTCATAGAAAAAAAACTCAATCGATGCATATTATCATTATTATATTTCTCATTGGTATTTTATCTTTTAGCCAATTCAGTACTTTTGCAAAATGGGTCAGTTTTCTCCCAATTCTGAGGCTCCCATTTCCCACTATTGGTCATGTCTTTTAGAACTTCTACCTCACCAAAAATTGCAATTCTTATGTGGACTCTGTACAGTACTCTTAGTTTGATATTCTTAGAGATCATTTTTAAAAAACTTAGGCAAAATTTTCATAGAACTAGACAATAGAAATTTCTATGGAATGATTCCTACTTTTCCTACTTTTCCTACTTCTGTTTCCCTGCCATTTCTCCAGGACTGAAAGTGGAACTCATTCCCACTGTTTCTCTGGGATCAGAATTGAAATCCTTCTTCATGCTGAAGTATTAGGACACTTTCAATATGCCTTCTTTGCTCAGTTTTGGTAGGATTATTGGACTCACTATTGTACACTGAACTCCAAACTCTCCAAAACGCTTTTCCCCAGAATTTTTAATTTAAATTAACCTGGAACTATGAAAATGAAGTTTAAATCCACTTTTCACTGGCTGAAATGCTTTTATATGTAAACCAAAGAACAAGAGGCATCCATCATATTCCAGAATTCCTAAGAAGAAGTATACAAATTAGACCTTTTCTGGACCCTGGGTAACATTATGTGATACAGGCTTTAGGTACAATAGATCCTTGAGATTTGCCGGAGATATAAGTTAAGAAACTCAAAGATTCTAAATTTCATGTTCAGAGGTTACTGTGTGCACAAAGATAGAGAACAGCAAAACCCCATTAAGTTATAGATGTTCGACAGTGGACTAGTTTTCCTCACTAATCAGTGATTTCCTCCTGCACATCATGATTCTAATCCATGCCTAATGAAAGTAATAAGAATCAAAATCTCTTGCAACAGTCAAAACTATAGATGGTATATCTATAAATTCTCAAGTTCTACTTTATTGCAGAGATTCGTAAAAGGTGAAAATCATGGAGTTTCAGTATCGTCTGATTTGAACTATGATTTGAAATACATCAGGGCTTGGAAACCTAGGAAAAAAGGAAGAGAGCATGGGACAATATATCTAGCAATAGAAAGAAGGAAATGACTGGGACAGAGAGTAGTGCTGCAATGGGCCACAGAGGAATAGTTTACTTGGTAATGTTTTCATTTAGTGTAAGGCATCCTAGTGTTCAACAGTTGTTTTACTTCCCAGAAGTTTTAGTTGTAATAAACCAGAAATTCTCATCATGAAGTTCAACCCATTCTTGTGTTCATCATGGCACCAAATCAGAATACTTACACTAGAAATGTGAAGATTCAATTATAATTGATAATGGTAGAAATTGGCCACCAAATTCTGTACAAATTGTTATATTTGTAGAATGCTGTGGAATTATCTCTCAGCCTCTGTCCTTTAGAATTAAGCTTTTCAATATATTTTAATCTTTTTTCCCTGTGTTTCATTCTCTACCTCTTAACTTATTTGGCTCCTTACTGAATTACATGAACAGTAGATCTTCACATGGCTAGAAGTATAAAAAATATGATAAAGGCATACTGCTTCTAAGAGATGAATGATTTGTGTGCATGTATATGTGTGTGTGTCTTTGCCTGAGACATATATGCGGCTTCAAAACTTCTTTTTCTTTTGGCAAATAAACATTTTTTTCCCTTTTGTTCCACTTTCTTTGCCAAGGAAACTCATTCCTCTGCTAAGTGAAACAATGTGAAAAAAAAAAAAAAAAAAAAAAAAAAGGCAGGATACAATGACTTGCAGCTACTTGTTAAATGACCAGACTCCATATTAGCTCTAGTAGGGAATGAGGAAACGCCTCTGGAGGTTCAAGGCTTGATCTGGAATTGGAAAAAACTCTCCTCACTTCTCTGTGTTTCACTTGCCTATAAAATAGAAATGAGGAGATCCCTGGGTGGCTCAGTGGTTTAGTGCCTGCCTTTGGCCCAGGGCACGATCCTGGAGTCCCGGATTCGAGTCCTGTATCAGGCTCCTGGCATGGAGCCTGCTTCTCCCTCCTCCTGTGTCTCTGCCTCTCTCTCTCTCTCTCTCTATGTCTATAATAAATAAAAAAAATTAAAATAGAAATTAAAAGTCTCTCATTTCACCAAGATTATATCTGACAGAAATGGTAGAAATACGTCTATTTTTAAGGAGGAGCACTATAGGGTTCAGATGTCTGTATATACCCAGTTTTCTTCAGTGGTCCCAAATTAACAACATTGTTCCTTTATCTATGTAAAGCCATGAACATTTCCTGGCAATTCCAATATTTCAATGTTCAAGTTACATTTCCTGCGCTGCCAAACACAAACAGAAATCCTTTCTTTGGGCATGCTCTCCAGATTTTTGGTGTTGAAAATGTAATAAATCACTATACCATTCAATGGGATATTTCATTTTCTGTCTGTGTTTCTGTTTAGTTTTTCTCAGCCATTGATATCTTTACTAGGAGTGTTGAGGACTGGTTAGTGTATCCAAATCCCCACATCACAGTCTTTCCTTCTAGCCCACAATTATCATTCTCCATTTGAACAACTCCCCTTCTGTTATCATGTGTCTTCATTTATGTGACATAATTTGCCTCATTTTTATTCTTTCATTTCAGGAGGTTACATAAACATCCTTATCATCTAACCAAGATTAGTGAGAAAGGAAAAATGACTTACACACCTAACTGTATGAAACATGATTACAAAATGCTTTTGTCAGGATTCTTACTTCTGAGAGTGAGATAGTACAACTCTGGAACAAAATTTATGAAGAAATATTCATGCCAGTCAAACCAAATGAAGAGATTTCTAATGAGGCTACTTGGTGACACTTTGCTATTTTCACCACCATTTTCTTCTTGCCTGAACTATGGGAAAAGCCTCCTTGCCAGCTCCCTGCTATCACTCTCTCCCCATGAAAGAGCCAAAATTATCTTATAAAATAGAAATCAGATTTTACATCACTCCCTGTCAAAGTCTTCAATGCCTTGTCATTACACTTAAAATAAAATTCAATTTGGCTTAAAAAACCCATTGGTGCCGAGCTCTTATCAGCCCCCATCTATACCACCCACCTCCTCCCTAACTTTTGAGCACCTTCAGATCTCACAGCATCAGAGGGCCTTCATTTTTGTCTCTCTTTATGTCCTTCAGGTTCTGCCATTTGAATATTGTCCTTACAAACAAATTTACATACTCAGCCTCTCTTTACCCTACTTCTCCTTTTCTTCATAACATCTTTTAAAATTACATTAAATTATTAGTCTATTTGTTTTCAAAATATGTCTCTTTTGACGACAGGGCCTGTTTTGATATTATTCACTTCTTCCCCAGAAACTAAAACCATGCCTGGGACATAATAAGTATTTAAAAAATATTTGCCAGATAAACACACACTATATATGTTTCTTATAGCCTGGTGTTATTATTCCTTAGAGGGGAAAATAAATATTGTTCTCATTTTTTATGAATAAACTTTTTAGAAGATAAAATAATTGAGTCATTTATACACATGAAAGCTGTTAATTCACTTCATAGGAAAAGTCTCTTCATTATTTTTTTGGTCTCTCCAATGAGGCTGAGGATCCTCAAGCCTGAAAATGAAAGTGTTGTTCATCCAGCTACCCAACCACTCTTCACTAACTTTTGACCCAACAAAGAGGAACTAAGATACAGGTAATGAGTGCTGAGTCCTTGGGTATACAGGAACAGGGGGAGAAAAGACAAAGGCAGTGGTATCATATAAATAGATCATCTTTGCTCCTCCCTGTCTGGCCCTAGAAGGATGTCAAGGTGCTGGCAGAGTTACTACTAATTGCATCCAGAATTGCCAATGCTACAACTGGACATATTGAGGGAGAAAAGAAGTCGTTTTCTTTTGATTCCATGTTTATTTATTGCAAAGTACACTTGGCCACAATATCTTTCACTCCGGCAGAAGTTACTGAAAGACGTTGAGTGAAAAATCTGAACTTAAACTTCCTTAGAAATGATCCTGGGGAAGAGGGTGCTCTATAGCTATAATAAATTATTCTAGGAAGAACCGAAGTGAAAAAAATGCTGTTTTCACTTTCAGTGAACCTAACAGAACATTTTTCTCTAGACTGCGTTTTGCTGGCATTTGATGAGAATTTGTCATACCAAGAATTCACAAAGCTTCAAGTCTGCCAGGTCCAATCTGAATTGGTAGAGAGGATGTTCTCAGGTTTTCTATGGAATTTATAATTATCCAGTAGGGTAATGCTAGAGAGCCAGTCTTTGAATGGCACCCACTAATCCAAACTTACAGCATTTTACAAAGGATCAAAATGAATCACAGATATATTTGCAAACTCCATATATTCACATATTGTTAAGATCTACAAATTCTTGATTCTTCCATTATTTCATTAATTCAACAACTTTATTCAGTGAACATTTAGTAAGCATCTACCAGGGCCAGGGTTCATATCAGGTCAGATGATAAGAGAGATATTTTCATTTTCTCATGTCATTTAGAATCTAGTTTATTTTGAGCTTTCCTATCATGTGGCAGAAAGTCTGTCTGGGAAAAAAATACAAATTTTGCTCAAGGAGAGAAAGCAATTCATGTAGAACTCCTGGTGGAAATTAGTAGAAAATGGCAGCTAAAATATGGAAAATGAAATTTCCTAGAGTTTATTTTGATCTCACAACAGTATGGATTTAACAAAACTAAACTATAAACCTAAACTTTAAATTAACCAGTTAGCTTTTATTTTCTCCCAAGGCTACATACTTCATTGCCGAATTCAGGCCACCATTTTTCCAAATTTTTATGTATGCAGCACATAGGAAATGTGTAAGTAGGAAGAGTTCTACCCAAATATTGAATTGTTATTAGAAAACACACAGTAAAGGCACAGGAAGCTTTTCGCTTTAATTTGGTAAATTGTTTACTTCATAATACTGTTAAGTGCTAGATACACCTAAGATTTCTTCAGTCCCAGCCTTCCTTCGGGGGAAAACTGTATTTTGTACTTCCTGTTGCAAAATAAGGAGGCATAGATTCCTATAGTTAGAGTGAACTGGTCTGGGATTACCACAGCAAGTACCCAGGCACCAGAGTTACAGAATTTCTGACTTGCAAACTCCTAAGGGTAATTGCTGATTCTCTCAGAGGATCAATGAGTAGCCCAATGAGTACGATTTTTGTCACTTTATAGAAAAGTGTCAAAATTAAGTGTCATTAATTGAAAAATTGTTGCCATGCATACTGCTTGGACTTTTTATACAATTACATAATTTGTTAATATAATGCTCATGAATGAGTCTATTTTTGCTTATGCAATCTTTAATCACCAGTGATTAAAGACTTCTGGACAAGTGCCCAGAAGAAAAACTGTCTTTGTCTTTGAGAGATATGTGCACACACATCCAAAGATGAGTTTTCCCTGAATGCAGGTATTTTATTTTTTTTCACTTAATAACCCAGAATATTTGAAATGGAAGGATTTTTTAAAAGAGATGATTTAACCCAATCTCTCTAAATGCCCAGAGAATTAGCAACAGAGCTGAGACTAGAACACAGAGCACTTGGGTCCCAAACCATTGCTTACCTTTGGATGAGGCCTGAATAAAATGCTTCAAGAGCCTTTCCAAATGCCCATTGAACAGCCCAGTGTTGTAGACCCAAGGAATTCATATACAGTCTTTACTTTTTGCTGCTCATCTGAGGCCTTGGAGAAAGATTTTCGTTACCTTGAGTCATGGTGGAATCTAATACTTTGATTAAATCCCATGAGGTTCAAAAATTGTAAGTGGAAGAGGGGATGAAGGATTAGAGAAGGCTTTTTGGCCCCAAGCTACCACTCATCAATTACGACATTTTCTAAGATATCTGTGTGCCCAGAACAAACCAAGAATGAAGACTTCTTTTTAAAGTGAGGTAAATCTTTACATTTCCAATAGATTGAGATAGAAGGTTCTCTTTCAAAAAAAAAAAAAAAAGGAAGTTTCTCTTTCTCTAGGCTTTCAACATAAATTAATGTTCTCTAAGAACAAATGGGTATATTGCTTTGAATGTTTCCCTAATAACAAGACAGAGAACATATGTCCTCCACAGTTCTCCATGAAACTAGGGAGAATAGTTTTCAGCTATTTGGGATTCTGATATATATATATATATATATATATATATATATATATATATATACACATTTATGGCTGCTCTTTCAGTTTTTTTGTTGTTGTTGTTTTGAAGAGCTATGGCTGGGATTTCTGATATTTGATTGCATAATTTAGGCTTAATAGCTATTAATTATAGAAAGGCCTTGAGTCCATTTGTGATAGGGCTCATGCTAAGTAGTAAAGCAGGTCAAGTTTAAATATGTATATCTAAGAAGAAATGAAATTAAGAATTGTTCCCAGAATTCCTAATTTATGTGAGATAGTACTAAGTCTGGAGCCTTTTTTTTTTTTTTTTCTCCCCATGCTTCCAGTATATCTCCTCCTTCATCCATTTCTTTTTTTTACTGTCTTGGACAAAGAGATATCCATCTCTATATCCAAGATCAACTCACTCTCCTGGTAATCTTGATATGATCCTTCCTATGACAACCAGTCATATTAATTAATCCTCTTCTCATGCCAATATTCCTCCATCACATTAATCCCTTCTTTTCTCCATTTATTCATGTTTAAGCCTGATTTAAAAGTTAGTGTGATGCTGCAGTCATAGACTCATAGAGACTGAGTCTGAATTCTTTCTGCCATTTGGCAGCTCTATATCTTTGAACAAATTATTAACCTCTTTAAATTTTTTTTTAATTTATTTATGATAGGCACACAGTGAGAGAGAGAGAGGCAGAGACACAGGCAGAGGGAGAAGCAGGCTCCATGAACCGGGAGCCCGACGTGGGACTCGATCCCGGGTCTCCAGGATCGCGCCCTGGGCCAAAGGCAGGCGCCAAACCGCTGCGCCACCCAGGGATCCCTTATTAACCTCTTTAAACATTAGTTTCCTCATTATAAAATGAGAATAATAGAATTTATGTTTTAGGAACTTTTTAAAAGATATATGATAATGTATATATAGTGCCTGCCATGTAGTAAGGACTTAACAGTAGCAATTGTTATTCTTTGCTATAATTATTTTATATGTATAAGGTAATAGTGCATTATTTTTACTGCTGTATTATTAGATCTCATCTCCTGCTAGACACAAATTTCCTTCAATATAGGGGAACATTTCTCCTTCATTACCTAAGAATGTGTGTCATAGTGATGTGATATGATATTTTTTCACTAAGTGTTTATTAAATATGGCCAATGATTTGCTACAGTGATTTAAGAAGTATAAAGGTTTTGTTTGGATCTCCAGGGCTTTAACTCTTTGTTCTTTTTCTGCTTTTTGAAATTTGTTGAGTATTTAAGTAAAGTTCCTAAGAGTGATAATTTACTAGTGTCTCAAAAGTCTTAGTGAGTTAGGAAGTTGTAGTCCATGGGTATGTATGAAATTTAGGACTTTTGGTATTGAAAACTAAAAGTGCAGGAATATTAAGATATTATTAGGAAGAATTATAGGAGTTTAATGTATACATAGAAAGAATGAGACTCAGCGTTTCATTGTCTTGCCTTGAATTATATAAGACAGTAGCATTTGGGGTCTGGAACACACCGTGTAGATCATCTAGCCAGCATTTCTCAAAGTGTGTTCCAAGTATGTTAAAACCAGAGGAAGAAGTCTGCATCCAAATCACTTTGGAGAATTTTTACATAAACAAAGATAAGCAAGTCCCTCATGGAGGTTTCTAAATATCTTATAGAGGAAATAATGTACAGTGATTTCCACATCATTTGACCAAAAATCACTTTTTTTGTAGAGTGTATCTCACAATTATTGTCAAAAGTGATATACTTCTAGCCTCTTTATTTTATGGATGGTGGGAATCAGGTTCTAGAAAATTAAAGTAATTTGCCAAAGATTGCTTAGTGGTAGAGCAAAAGAACCTAGATGTCCTTATTCTTATCTGAAATTAGTCTTTCTGTTAATCTTTCATTTCTTGGAGAGATAATAAAGTTCACATAATTATATCATTTTGCCTGTATTTTCCTTTTTTTTAATTACCTTTTATTTATTTTTTTAAATTTTTATTTATTTATGATAGTCACAGAGGAGAGAGAGAGAGAGGCAGAGACAAAGGCAGAGGGAGAAGCAGGCTTTCACGCACCGGGAGCCAGACGTGGGACTCGATTCCGGGTCTCCAGGATCGCGCCCTGGGCCGAGGGCAGGCGCCAAACCGGTGCGCCACCCAGGGATTCCATTTTCCAAACAAGCTTACACTAAAAATATTATAACTAACTTTTGAGAATTAAACACATTAATAATAATGAAATGATTTCTCCATAAAATTGGGAGAAATTACCTCCAAAGTTCTATTAGGAAAATTAGTAGCTTTTTTTTTCTCTTACTGGAATTCCCCAAACAAATTTCTTTGATATTTTACTCACTACTTTTATAATTAGGCATACAGTGATTCATACTTTAATAGATTCTTTTGGTTATTTCCAAATAAGATTAGTATTTCTGCATATTATAGATAAGCAGCCAGTCATAAGTGACATAAAGCTCTTCTTAAAAATAATTAGGTTTGCAATGTGAAGTTCAGAATTACTCTATGAAGGAATAATAAAAAATTCATAAGTAATATAAAAATATGCTGTCAATATGATGAACTAAAGGAATATGCAGGTGAAATTATAGTATCTCCATCATTGAAGGACTATTTCTCTAACAGCAAGGTGTCAAACTTTAACCAAGAATGGCTAATGTCTACAACCTCTTGTTATTTTTTTTTTTTAAGACAGTTTAGAATCTGAGTCCAAGATTGTATTTCCCCTTCAATTTTTTAAACATTTTAATGGACTTTATTTTTAGAGCATTTTTAGGTTTACAGAAAAAATTGTGAAGTCTAGAAAATCTGCATATGTTCCCTTCTCCTGCACACAGCTTCACCTGTTAGTACCTTACATTAGTGGGTAACATTTGCTATAATTGGTGAACAAATAGTAATATATTCTTATTAACTAAATCCTATAATTTACATTAGAGTTTCATTTTTATGTTGTATGGTTCTATGGGTTTTTTGACAAACATGTAA
Source organism: Canis aureus (assembly GCF_053574225.1). Classification (NCBI taxonomy): domain Eukaryota; kingdom Metazoa; phylum Chordata; class Mammalia; order Carnivora; family Canidae; genus Canis; species Canis aureus. The sequence continues at coordinate 1,769,169 of NC_135615.1, read as the reverse complement.
TGTCATCATTGGAGTATCATACAGAACAGTTTCACTGCCCCCAAAATGCCTTGTGCTTCTCTTATCCATCCCTCTACCCTCTAAACCCTGGCAGTCACTGGTCTTTTCACTGACTCTACAGTTTTGCCTTTTCCTAAATGTCATGTAGTTGGAATTATAAAGTGTTGTAGTTTTTTTTTTTTTTTTTTTCAGACTGGCTTTCATTTAGAAAAAAATGAGAAATAAGTTTCTTCCATGTCTTTTTGTGGTTCAGTAGCTTATTTCTTCCTATTGCTAAATAATATTCCATTATAAGGATTTACCACAATTTGTTTATTTTCCTGGTCAAGGGCATTTTGGTTGCTTCCAATCTAGAACAATATAAATAAAGCTGAAATAAATACTCATGTACAGGTTATAATGTGGAAATAGTTTTCAACTCCTTTGGGTTAGTACCTAGGACATAATTGCTAGATTGTGTGGTAAGACTACCAGAAACGAACAAGAACTCCTGTTGGTCCACATCCTTACCAGTATTTGATATTCTCAGTCTTTTGATTTTAGTCATTCTAATTGATGTGTAATAGTATCCCCCTCCCCCCCTTTTTTTTTTTGAGGTATAATTGATACCTCAACTTTCACATAACCAATACAGTATGATTAACTATAGTGTCCTTGCTATAAATTCAATCCCCATGACATTTATTTTATAACTGGAAGTTTGTTCCTTTTAACTCCCTTCATCCATTTTGTGGACCCCCACCCTCACCTCAGGAAAGCAACATCTCTCCTCTGTATCTATGAACTTGTTTCTTTTTTTGTTTCCACTGTGAGATCATAAAAGTATTTGTCCTCCTCTGTATGACTCATTTCACTTTACATAATACCCTTAAGGTCCACATGTGTTGCACAAATAGTAAGCTCTCACTTTTTTAATGGTTGAATACTATTCTATTATATATGTATATTATATACACATATAATATTTATTTTCATAAATATATGTATAAAGTATATATATAATATATAAAATTCAGCTTTTCACTATTGAGTATGATGTTAGCTGTGGGCTTGTAATATATGGTCTATTTTATTTTATTTTATTTTTTTCAGAAGAAACAGTCCATTTATTAAAAATAATAATCATTATGATGAGTCTGCAGTAACCGAGAAAACGAGTGGTGTGAACCAGGAAAAACATCATCATTGCCTGTGATTTACAAACTAATTTTTTTTTATTGGAGTTCAATTTGCCAACATACAGAATAACACCCAGTGCTCATCCCCTCAAGTGCCCCCCTCAGTGCCCATCACCCATTCACCCCCATCCCCTGCCCTCCTCCCCTTCCACCACCCTAGTTCGTTTCCCAGAGTTAGGAGTCTTTATGTTCTGTCTCCCTTTCTGATATTTCCCACACATTTCCTCTCCCTTCCCTTATATTCCCTTTCACTATTATTTATATTCCCCACATGAATGAGATCATATAATGTTTGTCCTTCTCCGATTGACTTACTTCACTCAGCATAATCCCCTCCAGTTCCATCCACATTGAAGCAAACGGTGGGTATTTGTCATTTCTAATGGCTGAGGAATATTCCATTGTATACATAAACCACATCTTCTTTATCCATTCATCTTTCGATGGACACCGAGGCTCCTTCCACAGTTTAGCTATTGTGGACATTGCTGCTAGAAACATCGGGGTGCAGGTGTCCCGGCGTTTCATTGCATCTGTACCTTTGGAGTAAATCCCCAGCAGTGCAATTGCTGGGTCGTAGGGCAGGTCTATTTTAACTCTTTGAGGAACCTCCACACGGTTTTCCAGGGTGGCTGCACCAGTTCATCAAGATAAGAAGCTTTTGCACAGCAAAAGAAACAGTCAACAAAGCTAAAAGACATCTTTTGAAAGGGAATAAACAAACGTGGAAAATTATGTTCGAGTAGTGGGACTGTGGGTATTTCCTCCACTTCTTTTCATTCTCCAATTCTCCCTGAGAGTGCTGTGGCCCGGCCGCCGCCCGAGGCTCAGCGCCGCCTCCTTCCGTGCGCTCCCCCCGCGAGGAGCGGTGCCGGGGGCGGCCCTGGGCGGGGCTCCGGGCGCATCACCGGCGGCGGCACAGCGGCCCGGGCAGAGCTCGGAGCCGGGGGTCGATGGGTGGCCCATCGGTCTGGCGCCTGCCTTTGGCCCAGGGCGCGATCCTGGAGACACGAGATCGAATCCCACGTCGGGCTCCCGGTGCATGGAGCCTGCTTCTCCCTCTGCCTGTGTCTCTGCCTCTCTCTCTCTCTCTCTCTCTCTCTCTCTCTGTGACTATCATAAATAAATAAAAAAATTTTTTTTTTTTAAAAAAGAACTCGGAGCCGGGGCGTGCCGGCAGCGGCGTGCCACGGCGGGCTGCTGTGCCGCACTGCTGTACTGCGCGGCAGTCTTTTTTATTTTGAATTATGTTCTCCCTATGCCTACTTTGTTAAGAGTCTTTATTATAAATAGATGTTGAATTTCATCAAATACTTTCTCTGCATTTATTGAAATGATCATATGACTTTTATCTTTCATTTGTGAAAGATTTAATCAATTTGTGTATCACATTGATTGATTTGTGGATGTTAAACCATCCTTGCATCCCTGTACTAAGTTCCACTTGATCATGGTGTGTGATCCTTTTAATGTATTGTTGTTGTTGTTGTTTTAAGATTTTATTTATTTATTCATGAAAAACACAGAGAGAAAGAGGCAGAGACACAAGCAGAGGGAGAAGCAGGCTCCCTGTAGGGGGCCCTCAATCCCAGGGCCCCAGGATCATGCCCTGAGCTAAAGGAAGACACTCAACTACTGAACTGCTGAGGCACTCAGGTGTTCCTTTTTAATATATTGTTGACATTAGTTTGTTAATATTTTGTTGAAGATTTTTCTATCTATTTTCATCAAAATTACTTCCCTGTAATTTTCTTTTTTATGGCATCCTTATCTCATTTTGGTAGCAGGAAAGTACTGGCCTCCTAAAATGAGTTTGGAAGTGTTCTCTTTTATTTTTTGGAAAAGTTTGAGAGGGATTGATATTAGTTTTTCTTTGAATGCTGGAAATCAGTAAAGCTCTCTGATTCTGGACTTTTGTTTTTTGGGAGGTTTTTGTTTACTTATTCAATCTCCTTACTAGTAATTAATCTGTTCAAATTTTCTATTTCTTTATAACTCAGTCTTAGAAGATTGTATGCGTCTATGAATTTATCCATTTCTTCTAGGTTTTCCAACTTGTAGGGGTATAATTGTTCTAGTTGTTTCTTATGATTCTTTGTATTTCTATGATATCATTTGTAATATTTCCTCTTTCATTTCTGATTTCATTTATCTGAGTCCTCTCTTCTCTTGGTGAGTCTAGCTAATAATTTGCCAATATTCAAGATTATCTGTAAAAAAAAATCACGGTATATTATTATTGTTGATTATCTAAATGCATTGACAAAAAGCCACTGAAGCAGATAAGTATTTTTACATGGGCAGGCTTCTGCACATGTCTGCACATAACAACTCTAGAAAATCATAAACTGAGTAGTCAAATGATAAAGGATACTTATGCATTCATGAGTACAATAGAAAGTTAACTTTTGTTACCTTTTTCTGTCTTTGTTATAGGAAAAAATCTTCACCTATATAGTTAGAAGAATGTAAGTTACTTTTCCATGGGATTTGATGCCGAGGCCACGGCATAGAAGGGCATAGAGCTATCCTTATTGTGTAGGCAATAGGGACACTCATTTATTCCATGAAGTCTTTTGTCTTCCCTAAGAAGGTATAACATCATTAGTTTGTGAAGAATAACCAGTTAACCAAGCTAAGGAATATCTCAAGTTTAAAACAAACATTTGACATAAGAGGGAAGTATTTTCTGTGTGCTACTAGCTAGAAAAAATTACTTAGACAATGATGGGTTTCCAGTGGTGTTTAGAGTTGATATTGTTTAGAGACCTTTTGAAGTGAATGTGCCAGAAAATGAGTCTCTAAAAACAGAACTTGAGATTTGACATGTGAGAAGATCATGAACTTTGTAATTCAATACAAGAGCCACAGACTTCAACAATTTACTTCATCTATCTGCCAGTCACCTTCTAAATGTGCACTTGAATGGGCCATGTGGATTGTTTTGATACAGCAGCCCTGTTTGGGCTGTTTCTAAATTCCAAATGAACTAAAGACAGATTCCCAACCTAAGTTTTGCACTTCTCACCATCTGTACTTACTATGGTATCAGGTATCTTGTGCATTGTAAATAAATACTTATTCACTGGTTGATTAATAAGCTTCTAACTTTGCCCTTTAGCCTTAGTAGTTAAATTTCTCTCTTCATTCTTAAGGATCTCTCTAAACTCTATATATTCTTCATATTTAGCATTCATCTGGTGTCCCTTCAATCCATTCTGTTATTTCAGATACTGCCTTAGCAGAATATCTAAGTGCCAAAAAAACCTTTTTATTTTTTATAACAACCTATAAGGGAGAATGAGAATGATAAGTATACTGCCAACCCTGGAACGTTTGCCTAGTGACCTAATTTCATGGGAATTTGCCAGTCCTGTTTTGTGAAAAAAATCCTCCTATTTCTTCAGTCCCCATGGGTTATTTAGCTGACACTCTACACAGCCAGCCTCTTCACATTGTTGTGACCTTCAAGAGACTCTCCCTTTAATACTGCTCTATTCTAATTTTGCTATATAAAATAAATTATAAGAAATAAAGGTGTAAAAAAAAAGAAATAAAGGTGTAATCATTTATATGGCTTAAAAAAATTTATACGATGCAAAGATCTTAAACACAATTTCTTTCTTTTCTTTTTTTTCAAACACAATTTCTTATACTGAATTATACATGCACTTTTTCTCATTACTCTGGACTTCTATCACATGCATTTTGAATAATTCCAGAAGCTTATGAGTGTAACATATCCAAAATGTTATCAAGACTTGTTCCATTAGAGATAAATATTTGTTGTCCAACATGGACCTTCATGTCACTTTTTTTTTCCTTTTTTCCCACTCGCTCTTCTGTAAGCCAGATTTGAAGTTATTTTAGACATCACAATCAATTTGACATGGTAGTATATTCATCTGACATTCTCTTCAGAAAACCAATACCAAAATATTGTGTTTTGGTTCATTCAGAATTGTACTCTAATTCTGTCCTGTGTACAAGCTTATAACCTTTTCTGAAGAAAACTTTGTACCTGTTTTATCTCTCCATCTGAAAGAATTGCAATGGCTTTTGGCCAAAAGCAATAAAACTGTGACTTTCTAACTTCTATATAGCTTGCCCAAGGACATTAATGAGAGAAAAGTAAACCTACTCTATTATCCCAAATGGCTTTTTAAATAATTAGAAGATTTTAATAATAGTGTCTGGCTGATGCTTTCAGGTTCCCCACAGGCATTTCAACATTTCCATGGTGAGTGAGATGGTACTGATGCTTAAGGAGAGAACACCTCATTCTCACAACAAATGACCTTCAATTCATACAAATGCTGAAAACAACACTGGCATCTCATTACTGAAATGGATTATTTGGCATCAATGCTTGCAGTTTGGGAGTTTGACATAATTTTGTGGAGTTATCTTTAAAAACAGAAGTTATTCAAATTTTTAAAGGGGTTGAATGTTTTTTTTTAATGTTGGATTTTTGACATTTTGATTTTTTCCAAGGTCACTCCAAAATTTGTTGAGTCACCTCTGAAATTTTTTCTGTATAGAAAGTGATGAAAATATATGCCAAGACCCTGGGGATCTTCAGAGGAGTTAAAGGGATGATGTTAAAGTTGACTCAAGATGAATATGTATCATAAGCCTTAAAAAGTACAAACTCTTATAATTTGCAACTTCACTACTAAAAGGTTATCCTCAGTAAGTATAATCAATAATGCATACACATACTTATACAAGGATAATCACCACAATGTTCTTTATAATACTGAAATTTTGGAAACAAATATTCAGCAATATGAAAATAGTTTAACAATAGAATACACTGTAGCTATAAAACATTATGTTATAAAAGTATGTTTATTGACCTTCACAATATTTCATTTGAAATAAAAAGAAACCAGGTTATAAAACATCATCTATAATGAAATTCTGTGGGTTTTTTTTAAAGAAATAACAACATATTAATATAGTTGATGTATCAATAATGGCATTTAAATTTTTTTCTACATTTTCTAATTATTTTACAGGAAATATGTAGCATTTTATGATAAAACAGAGGTTTCAAGGTTCATATTAAAATATTTTCTTTTTATTTTAAAGATTTTATTTTTTATAAAGATTTATTTATTTATTTATTCATAGAGACAGAGAGAGAGAGAGGCAGAGACACAGGCAGAGGGAGAAGCAGGCATCATACAGAGAGCCTGATGTGGGACTCGATCCAGGGTCTCCAGGATCACGCCCTGGGCTGCAGGCGGCACTAAACTGCTGCACCACTGGGGCTGCCCCTTTTTATTTTAAAAAAGATTTTAAAAAGGATGGAGTATTATTGCAAAGGTAGATAAGAAAATGATCAGTCCCTTGTTCCCTATCATATGGGAGTAGAGAAAGAGGTGCTTCTTTGAGAAGAAAAGTGAGACAATAACGTAATCTCTTGAGTTCACAAGGGGGAAGTAGCACTTCTGTGTACTTATTTACACCCAAACACAGAGGTGAAATGGTACCTAGATGGATAAACAATGGGAAAGAGCCAATAAGTTCCAAACACCATCAGCAGAGAAAATTTTTGAGCTGTTGACTTCTAGGAGACTTTCCAAAAGAAATATCTTTGTCCTATCTTCTCAAGAAGTTTGCGTAAACACAGACACACACACACACACACACACACACACACACACACTGCATGTGCACGCAAAGCATTTCAACTCCTTCATGTCTTTTGTCCTTTTTTTTTTTGTACAAAAGAAGAAGAAATTCCTTTTCAGGACTAGTCCTTCACTTCTGCTCTTCACTGTGCCCCCCCCTCCCCCCCCCCCCCCCCCACACACACTTCCTCAAGGGCCTTGTTCTTTAGACCTTTTCAGGAATTAAGCAATATAGGTAAACTGCCTGGGACTTGTGAACTATTCAAGTACCTACAGACATGCATCCAAAGAACAAAATTATGGAATTCAAATTATGAATCATGAAAATCAAATGTAATAAATAACAGAATGTATATGAAATGTAATATTATGTCAGCATTGTAAAACTTGTATTTGTAAACTTTTCATTACATTTGGAAACAATTTGTGAGTTTAGAGTCTCTCCATTTTCCAAAACTCCTGAGTACGTGCATAGGTTGTTAATAAATCATACTGAATTATAAACTGAGTAATCTATAGACCACTAACTTTGAAAGCAAAGTCATAAAAAAAAAATCCTTGTAATGTTTTTATTGTAAAATTGTACTTTGGTCAGGAAAGATGGCAGAGTAGGACGATACTAAGTTCACCTCATCGTCCCACAAGCCCACCTGGATAACAGCCATACCAGTGCAACTAACTCAGAAATATACCTAAAGACTGGAAGAAGAGACTTTCAAGGTAGGAAGGGCAGACACTGGGTCAGGAACTAAATTCCCATCAAGACTAACCTCAAATGTGAGGGTCATCACAAGCATGGAGAAGTGGTAGGAGCAGACATCACCCCAGGCACCCCAGCCATAGGGAATCTGTGCTAGGAAGATGAGTTCCCATAACATTTGGCTTTGAAAACAGTGAGGCTTAACTTTTTGAGTTTTTACAATCAGCAGGGCTTAACTTCAGGTACTTTAAAAGCACAAAATTAGGAAATCAATTATATCTATAAAAATCAGTCAAGGCATTTCCAAAATGAAAGGATATGAAGTATGACAGCATATACATAAATCATGGCAGGGAGAGAGCAAAAATTTAGTGCTTTTATATTGTGTTCAAACTTTTTAAAAAGATTTTATTTATTTATTCATGAGAGACACAGAAAGAGAGAGAAGCAGAGACATAGATAGGGGGAGAAGCAGGCTCCATGCAGGGAGCCTGATGTGGGACTCAATCCTGAAACTCCAGAATCACTTCCTGAGCCAAAGGCAGACCCTCAACTGCTGAGCCACAGAGGCCTCATAATTGTGTTCAAACTTAAGCAACCATTAACTTAGTATGGATTGCTATATGCAATAGATGCTATATATGAACCTAATGGTAACCCCAAGTTAAAAACTTGGGATACACAAAAAATAAAGAGAAATGAATCTGAAAATATTACTAAAGAAAATAATCTAACAACAACTTTAAGAGAGCAAAAGAAGGAAGAGAAGAAATACAAAAACAACCATAAAACAACGAACAAAATGGCAATAAGCACATATCTGTCAATAATTACTTTGAACATAAAAGAACCAAATTCTCCAATCAAAAGATATAGGGTGACTGAATGGATAATAAAGCAAGACTCATCTTTATCCTGCCTACAAGGGACTCATGTCAGACCTAAAGACACATGCATATTGAAAGTGAAGAGATAGAAAAATATTTACCATGAAAATGGAAGTGAAAAGAAAGCTGGAGTAGCAATACTTATATTGGACTAAATAGATTTTAAACAAAAGTCTGTAACAAGAGACAAGGAAGAACACTACATAATGATAAAGGGAACAATCCAACAAGAGAATATAATAATTGTAAATATATATGCACCAGACAGAGGAGCACCTAAATATTTAAATCAACTATTAACAGATATAAAGAAAGAAATTGACAATAACACAATAATATTATTGGACTTTAACACCGCATTTATACCAATGGACAGATCATCCAGGCAGAAAAATTAACAAAGAAATAGTGACTTTGAATGACACATTGTACCAGATGAACCTAACAGATATATTCAGAACATTCCATCCAAAACCAATAGAATACATATTTGTTCAAGTGCACACGGAATGTTCTCCAGAACGGATCATATGTTAGGCCAAAAAACAAGCCTCAAAAAATTCAAAAAGATTAAAATCATATCATGCATCTTTTCCAACCACAACTGCATGAAGCTAGAAATTAACAACAACAGGAAAATTGTAAAGAAGACATGGAGGTTAAATAACATGCTATTAACAACTAATAGGTCAAACAAGAAATCAGTAAGAAAATAAAAAGAATATGTGGAGACAAATGAAAATGAATACACAATGCTCCAAAATCTTTTGGAGCAAAAGCTGTTGTAAGATGGAAGATCTTAGGCAGTTAGGCAATCCAGGCCTACCACAAGAAACAAGAAATATCTTAAGTAAAAAACTTAATCTAAAGGAGCTAGAAAACGAACAATGAACAAAACGCAAAGCTGGTAGGAAGAAATAATAAATATTAAAGCAAAAATAAATGAAATAGAAACAAATAAATAAATAAAGCAGATCAATAACATCAGAAACTAGTTCTTTCAAAAAACAAACAAAATTGATAAACCTTTAGCCAGACTCATGAGAAAGGGAAGGGGAGAGGGAGACTCAAATAAATGAGAACTAAAAAAGAAGAAATAACTGACATGATAAAAATACAAAGAATTATGAGAAAATACTATGAAAAGTATATGCCAACAAATTGTAAAACCTAGAAGAAATACTTACATTCCTAGAAACATAACCTGGGGCACCTGGGTGGCTCAGTCAGTTAAGCATCTGCCTTCAGCTCAGGTCATGATCTTGGGGTCCTGGGATCGAGTCCCACATGTGTCTCCTTGCTCAGCAGGGAGCCTACTTCTCCCTCTCCTTGTTCCTCTGCCTGTCACTCTGCCTATTTGTGCTTGCTTTCTCTCTGTCAAATAAATAAATAAAATATTTAAAAACAAATATATATCCTTCCAAAACTGAATCAGGAATGAATTGAAATTTTAAATAGATAAATTACTAGTAATGAAATTGAATCACTAATCAGAAAACTCCCAACAAACAAAATTCTAGGATCGGATAACTTCACAGGTGAATTCTACCAAATATTTAAAGATTATTACCTACTCTTTTCAAACTATTCCAAAAAAGTAGAAGGGAAAGGAAAACTTCCAAATTTAGTCTACAAGGTCAGCATTACCTTGACATCAAAACCATAGAAACACACTGAGAGAGAGAGAGAGAGATTGAGAAACACAGGGGAATGCATAAGGAGAAAGTTTCTCCAAAGCCGATCGTTTAGAAAATAAGAGGGGCTGAATTTCATGAGTTCTTATAGCCACTGGTGCTTAATACCTGGAGCTTTAAAGGTCAGCAGATTTGGCTGGGAAAGAGCCTAGAAAGCACGGCCTGCTCCTAGAGAGAAGGCAGGTAAAAAACACTGAGGCACACAGCTGGAAAGAGCAATCTGAAGAATGCCTGGGGCACCAAATGGGGAGACTCTTCATTCTTCTCAGAGCATGTTCCTGAGAGTCAGCATTTACAAAGACATCTCTCTGGGAACAAAAGAACTGTCCAGTGCCATTTCCCTCAGCATAAACACAGAGCCATCTGAGGGAAGCAGCACCAGGCCAATACTGGCTGCCTAATTTGCTTACACCAAGCACCACACTCTTGTGCTCCAGTGGAACTGCCCTTCTCAGTAATGCTTACCTCAATCCCAGTGGACCCCTCCTCTGGAAGACCAGCACAAACACCTCTGCCAACACCACATCTCCCAGACTTTTGCAGGGTTTCAGTTCCAGCAGAAGTGGCTCATTTCACAAGCAGACCAGAGCACACCTAGTTAAAACTCACCATATTCAGGCCAGGGACCAAACACTGCTCACAACAAGCAAGGGGAGCCTCTGCAGACATCAGGCCTATAGGATAGAGTGGCCAGAACACAACAACAGAGCTCACACAGCTCACTCCAGACACTCCCTGAAGCATCAGGTCCTGGGCACTACATGGCCTCTTCTTCATAAGGCCATTACTTTCAGGAACAGGAAACATAACTGACTTTTTTCTAACACAGAGAAGAAGGTGGAGGCTTAGACAAAATGTGAAGATGGAGGAATTTATACCAAATGAAAGAACAAGATAATTATGGCCAGGGAGCTAAGAAGAGATATAAGTAACATGCCTGATGTGGAATTTAAGGCAACAATCATAAGGATAGTCACTGAGCTTGAGAAAAGAATTGAAGACATCAGACATCAGTGAGACCCTTATCACAGAGACAAAAAGGTTAAAAAATAATTAATTGCTCTGAGATGAACAGTGCAATAAATGATATTCGAAATGTGTTTGATGCATTTATTTTTATTTTTATTTATTCATTTATTTATTTATTTTTTATTGGTGTTCAATTTACTAACATACAGAATAACCCCCAGTGCCCGTCACCCATTCACTCCCACCCCCCGCCCTCCTCCCCTTCTACCACCCCTAGTTCGTTTCCCAGAGTTAGCAGTCTTTACGTTCTGTCTCCCTTTCTGATATTTCCCACACATTTCTTCTTCCTTCCCTTATTTTCCCTTTCACTATTATTTATATTCCCCAAATGAATGAGAACATATAATGTTTGTCCTTCTCTGATTGACTTACTTCACTCAGCATAATACCCTCCAGTTCCATCCACATTGAAGCACATGGTGGGTATTTGTCATTTCTAGTGGCTGAGGAATATTCCATTGTATACATAGACCACATCTTCTTTATCCATTCATCTTTCGTTGGACACCGAGGCTCCTTCCACAGTTTGGCTATCGTGGCCATTGCTGCTAGAAACATCGGGGTGCAGGTGTCCCGGCGTTTCATTGCATTTGTATCTTTGGGGTAAATCCCCAGCAGTGCAATTGCTGGGTCGTAGGGCAGGTATATTTTTAACTGTTTGAGGAACCTCCACACAGTTTTCCAGAGTGGCTGCACCAGTTCACATTCCCACCAACAGTGTAAGAGGGTTCCCTTTTCTCCGCATCCTCTCCAACATTTGTGGTTTCCTGCCTTGTTAATTTTCCCCATTCTCACTGGTGTGAGGTGGTATCTCATTGTGGTTTTGATTTGTATTTCCCTGATGGCAAGTGATGCAGAGCATTTTCTCATATGCATGTTGGCCATGTCTATGTCTTCCTCTGTGAGATTTCTGTTCATGTCTTTTGCCCATTTCATGATTGGATTGTTTGTTTCTTTGGTGTTGAGTTTAATAAGTTCTTTATAGATCTTGGAAACTAGCCCTTTATCTGATATGTCATTTGCAAATATCTTCTCCCATTCTGTAGGTTGTCTTTGAGTTTTGTTGACTGTATCCTTTGCTGTGCAAAAGCTTCTTATCTTGATGAAGTCCCAATAGTTCATTTTTGCTTTTGTTTCTTTTGCCTTCGTGGATGTATCTTGCAAGAAGTTACTATGGCCGAGTTCAAAAAGGGTGTTGCCTGTGTTCTTCTCTAGGATTTTGATGGAATCTTGTCTCACATTTAGATCTTTCATCCATTTTGAGTTTATCTTTGTGTGTGGTGAAAGAGAGTGGTCTAGTTTCATTCTTCTGCATGTGGATGTCCAATTTTCCCAGCACCATTTATTGAAGAGACTGTCTTTCTTCCAATGGATAGTCTTTCCTCCTTTATCGAATATTAGTTGCCCATAAAGTTCAGGGTCCACTTCTGGATTCTCTATTCTGTTCCACTGATCTATGTGTCTGTTTTTGTGCCAGTACCACACTGTCTTGATGACCACAGCTTTGTAGTACAACCTGAAATCTGGCATTGTGATGCCCCCAGATATGGTTTTCTTTTTTAAAATTCCCCTGGCTATTCGGGGTCTTTTCTGATTCCACACAAATCTTAAAATAATTTGTTCTAACTCTCTGAAGAAAGTCCATGGTATTTTGATAGGGATTGCATTAAACGTGTATATTGCCCTGGGTAACATTGACATTTTCACAATATTAATTCTGCCAATCCATGAGCATGGAATATTTTTCCATCTCTTTGTGTCTTCCTCAATTTCTTTCAGAAGTGTTCTATAGTTTTGAGGGTATAGATCCTTTACATCTTTGGTGAGGTTTATTCCTAGGTATCTTATGCTTTTGGGTGCAATTGTAAATGGGATTGACTCCTTAATTTCTCTTTCTTCAGTCTCATTGTTAGTGTATAGAAATGCCACTGACTTCTGGGCATTGATTTTGTATCCTGCCACGCTACCGAATTGCTGTATGAGTTCTAGCAATCTTGGGGTGGAGACTTTTCGGTTTCCTATGTAGAGTATTATGTCATCGGCGAAGAGGGAGAGTTTGACTTCTTCTTTGCCAATTTGAATGCCTTTAATGTCTTTTTGTTGTCTGATTGCTGAGGCTAGGACTTCCAGTACTATGTTGAATAGCAGTGGTGAGAGTGGACATCCCTGTCTTGTTCCTGATCTTAGGGGAAAGGCTCCCAGTGCTTCCCCATTGAGAATGATATTTGCTGTGGGCTTTTCATAGATGGCTTTTAAGATGTCGAGGAATGTTCCCTCTATCCCTACACTCTGAAGAGTTTTGATCAGGAATGGATGCTGTATTTTGTCAAATGCTTTCTCTGCATCCAATGAGAGGATCATATGGTTCTTGGTTTTTCTCTTGCTGATATGATGAATCACATTGATTGTTTTACGGGTGTTGAACCAGCCTTGTGTCCCAGGGATAAATCCTACTTGGTCATGGTGAATAATTTTCTTAATGTACTGTTGGATCCTATTGGCCACTATCTTGTTGAGAATTTTTGCATCCATGTTCATCAGGGATATTGGTCTGTAATTCTCCTTTTTGGCGGGGTCTTTGTCTGGCTTTGGAATTAAGGTGATGCTGGCTTCATAGAACGAATTTGGAAGTACTCCATCTCTTTCTATCTTTCCAAACAGCTTTAGGAGAATAGGTATGATTTCTTCTTTAAACGTTTGATAAAATTCTCCTGGGAAGCCATCTGGCCCTGGACTCTGGTGCCTTGGGAGGTTTTTGATGACTGCTTCAATTTCCTCCCTGGTTATTGGCCTGTTCAGGTTTTCTATTTCTTCCTGTTCCAGTTTTGGTCGTTTGTGGCTTTCCAGGAATGCGTCCATTTCTTCTAGATTGCCTAATTTATTGGCGTATAGCTGTTCATAAAATGTTTTTAAAATCGTTTGTATTTCCTTGGTGTTGGTAGTGATCTCTCCTTTCTCATTCATGATTTTATTAATTTGAGTCTTCTCTCTCTTCTTTTTAATAAGGCTGGCTAATGGTTTATCTATCTTATTAATTCTTTCAAAGAACCAACTCCTGGTTCTGTTGATCTGTTCCACAGTTCTTCTGGTCTCGATTTCATTGAGTTCTGCTCGAATCTTTATTAACTCCCTTCTTCTCTTGGGTGTAGGATCTATTTGCTGTTTTTTCTCTAGCTCCTTTATGTGTAAGGTTAGCTTTTGTATTTGAGTTCTTTCCAGTTTTTGAATGGATGCTTGTATTGCGATGTATTTCCCCCTTAGGACTGCTTTTGCTGCATCCCAAAGATTTTGAACGGTTGCATCTTCATTCTCATTAGTTTCCATGAATCTTTTTAATTCTTCCTTAATTTCCTGGTTGACCCTTTCATCTTTTAGCAGGATGGTCCTTAACCTCCATGTGTTTGAGGTCCTTCCAAACTTCTTGTCGTGATTTAGTTCTAATTTCAAGGCATTATGGTCCGAGAATATGCAGGGGACAATCCCAATCTTTTGGTATCGGTTCAGACCCGATTTGTGACCCAATATGTGGTCTATTCTGGAGAAAGTTCCATGTGCGCTTGAGAAGAATGTGTATTCAGTTGAGTTTGGATGTAAAGTTCTGTAGATATCTGTGAAATCCATCTGGTCCAGTGTATCATTTAAAGCTCTCGTTTCTTTGGAGATGTTTTGCTTAGAAGACCTATCGAGTATAGAAAGAGCTAGATTGAAGTCACCAAGTATAAGTGTATTATTATCTAAGTATTTCTTCACTTTGGTTAATAATTGATTTATATATTTGGCAGCTCCCACATTCGGAGCATATATATTGAGGATTGTTAAGTCCTCTTGTTGAATAGATCCTTTAAGTATGATATAGTGTCCCTCTTCATCTCTCACTACAGTCTTTGGGGTAAATTTTAGTTTATCTGATATAAGGATGGCTACCCCTGCTTTCTTTTGAGGACCATTCGAATGGTAAATGGTTCTCCAACCTTTTATTTTCAGGCTGTAGGTGTCCTTCTGTCTAAAATGAGTCTCTTGTAGACAGCAAATAGATGGGTCCTGCTTTTTTATCCAGTCTGAAACCCTGCGCCTTTTGATGGGGTCATTAAGCCCGTTCACATTCAGAGTTACTATTGAGAGATATGAGTTTAGTGTCATCATGATATCTATTCAGTCTTTGTTTTTGTGGACTGTTCCACTGAACTTCTTCTTAAAGGGGAATTTTAAGAGTCCCCCTTAAAATTTCTTGCAGAGCTGGTTTGGAGGTCACATATTCTTTTAGTTGCTGCCTGTCTTGGAAGCTCTTTATCTCTCCTTCCATTTTGAATGAGAGCCTTGCTGGATAAAGTATTCTTGGTTGCATGTTCTTCTCATTTAGGACCCTGAATATATCCTGCCAGCCCTTTCTGGCCTGCCAGGTCTCTGTGGAGAGGTCTGCTGTTACCCTAATACTCCTCCCCATAAAAGTCAGGGATTTCTTGTCTCTTGCTGCTTTAAGGATCTTCTCTTTATCTTTGGAATTTGCAAGCTTCACAATTAAATGTCGAGGTGTTGAACGGTTTTTATTGATTTTAGGGGGGGATCTCTCTATTTCCTGGATCTGAATGCCTGTTTCCCTTCCCAGATTAGGAAAGTTTTCAGCTAGAATTTGTTCAAATACATATTCTGGCCCTCTGGCCCTTTCGGCACCCTCGGGAACCCCAATTAAACGTAGGTTTTTCTTCTTCAGGCTGTCGTTTATTTCCCTTAATCTATCTTCATGGTCTTTTAATTGTTTGTCTCTTTTTTCCTCAGTTTCCCTCTTTGCTATCAACTTGTCTTCTAGGTCACTCACTCGTTCTTCCACCTCGTTAACCCTCGTCGTTAGGACTTCTAGTTTGGATTGCATCTCATTCAATTGATTTTTAATTTCTGCCTGATTAGCTCTAAATTCTGCAGTCATGAAGTCTCTTGAATCCTTTATACTTTTTTCTAGAGCCACCAGTAGCTGTATAATAGTGCTTCTGAATTGGCTTTCTGACATTGAATTGTAATCCAGATTTTGTAACTCTGTGGGAGAGAGGACTGTTTCTGATTCTTTCTTTTGAGGTGAGGTTTTCCTTCTAGTCATTTTGCTCAGTGCAGAGTGGCCAAAAGCAAGTTGTATTGGGAAAAAGAGAAAAAGAGAGGAGAGAAAGAAGGAAAGAAAAGAGAAAGAGAAAAAAAAAGGGAAGAAAAAAAAAAAGAAGAAGAAAAAGAGAAAGAAAAAGAAAGGAGAAAAAAAGGGGGTGGGGGAAGGAAACAAATCAAAAAGCAAAACAAAACAAAAACAAAAACAAAAACAAGAACAAACAAACAAAAAAAGAACCACCGGGGAGTATCTTCTGATTCTGTGTACTTTAAGTCCCTTGGCTTCTCCTGGAAGTTGTCCGTCTAGCTGGTGTTCTGGGGGAGGGGCCTGTTGTGCTGATTTTCAGGTGTTAGCAGTTGGGGGAGCTGCTGTGCCCCTGCCTGGTGCAGGGCTCAGTGGGGGGCTCAGTGGCGGGGCAGCTCTGGAAACCTGGATTCAGCTCCGGCAGGAACTCCGTCTGCAGGGCCTGGAGGCTCCGGGGCGGGGCCGCTGCTCTGCTCAGCTGGGGCAGGAGCGTCCTCGCTGTCCTGGGCCCTCCCGGCCTCTGCCTGTCCCGGGGGAGGCCGGATCCTGGGCTGTGTCCCGGCGCCCTGTGCTCCGGAGCCTGCGCTGGTGGATTCGCGCTCCCAGGCCGCGCAACCCCCTCCGCGGAGCCGCCCCCGAGCCCCTCCGAGCTGCTCCTGGAACCGCGCAGGCCCCTCTGCACGGAGCCTCTTCCTCTGCCCGAGCCCCTCCGAGCTGCTCCCGGGGCCGCGCAGCCCCCTCCGCGGAGCCGCCGCCCGAGCCCCCCGAGCTGCTCCGGGTCCCGGGGTCCCGCCGTGCGCGCTGCAGCCCTTAGGGAGCTCGGCGCACTCTCCTGGGCGCGCAGTTGCTGTTACTGTCCCCGGGAGCCCGAGGGCATCCTCGCCCTCCTGGGTCCTGCTCCACCTCCCTGCGAGCCCCTTTCCCCCGGGAAGGTCGGTGCAGCTCCTGCGTCTCCGGGACGGGGCTCTCCTGTCCTGGGGACACTCGCCCCGGCCTCAGCCCGGCTCCTCGCGGGGCCCCTCCCCCTTGGAGGCCTTTGTTCCTTTATTTCTTTTTCCCCGTCTTCCTACCTTGATAGATGCGCGAACTCTTCTCACTGTAGCATTCCAGCTGGTCTCTCTTTAAATCTCAGGCCGAATTCATAGATTTTCAGGATAATTTGAAGGTTTTCTAGGTAGTTTGGTGGAGACAGGTGATTTGGAGACCCTACTCTTCCGCCCTGTTTGATGCATTTAATAGCAGGCTGGAAGAAGCAGAGGAATGAATTAATGACTCAGAAGACAGAGGAATGAAAAGCAATGGAGTAGAACAAAAGAGAAAAAGAATTATGCAAAATGAGAATAGACTTAGGGAACTTAGTGACTCCATCAAAAGTAATAACATGGGTAATATAGGAGTCTCAGAAGAAGAAGAGAGAAAAAGGAATAGAAAATGTTTTTGAAGAAATCATAGCTAAAAACTTTCCTAATCTGGGAAAGGAAAGACATCCAGATCCAGGAGGCACAAAGAACTCCCATCAAAATCCACAAAAGAAGGCCAACAGCAAGAGACATTGTCATTAAATTTGCAGAGGCTCCTGGGTAGCTCAATTGGTCAAACAACTGCCTTCGGGTACAGGTCATGACCCTAGGGTCCTGAGATCAAGCCCTGCATCAGGCTTCCTGCTCAGCAGGAATCCGCTTCTCCCTTCCACTCTGTGTGCATACTTGCTCTCTCTCTCTCTCTCTCTCTCTCGTTCTCTCAAATGAATAAATAAAATCTTTTTTAAAATTTTGCAAAAATATAGCAATAAAGAAAAAAAATCTTAAAAACAGCAAAACAAAAGAAGTCATTAACTTATAAGGGAAAAACCCATAAGCTTAGCTGGATATTTCTCTCTAGAAACTTGGAAGCCTAGAATGGAGTAGCATGATATATTAAAAGTGTTGAATAGGGAAAATCTGCAGCCAAGAATAATCTACCTGGCAAGGCTATCATTCAGAATAGAAAGAAAGATAAAGAGTTTCCCAGACAAACAATAACTAAAGGAGTTCATTATCACTAAACTAGTTCTGTAAGAAATATTAAAGGAGACTCTTTGAGTGGACAGGAGAGACCAGAAAAGACCGTATAAATGCAGAAAGCACAAAGACAGTAAAAATGAATATTTCTGTAAAAATCAGTCAAGAAACTCACACAAGGAAAGATACAAAATATAATAACATATACCTAAAACATGGGGAGGAGACAAGAAAAGAATGCTTTCAAATTTGAACCACTATCAACATAATATAGATTGCTATTTGCAGAAGTATTATATATGAACCTAATGGTAACCATATATCAAAAACCACGAATAACCATGCAAAGAATAAAGAGAAAGAAATCCAAATATATCACTAAACAAAATCAGCAAAACACGAGAGAAAGATAAGAAATAACTTAAAAATCTCCAGAAATAACCATAAAACCAGTAATGAAATGGCAATAAATACATACCTATCAATAATTACTTTGAATATAAAGGGACTAAATGTTCCAATCAAAAGATATAGTGTTTGGGGGGGAAAAAAAAAGACCCATTCATATGCTGCCTACAGGAGACTCTTTTTAAACTTAAAGACACGTGCAGATTAAAAGTGAGGGGATGGAGAAACATTTATCACAAAAATGGATGTCAAAAGAAAACCAAAGTAGTAATACTTATATCAGACAAGCTAGACTTTAAAACAAAGACTTTAACAAGAGACAAAGGAGACCATATAATCATAAAGGAGACAACCCACAAGAAGAAATAACAATTTTAAATATTTATGCACCCAATATGGGAGCACCCAAATATATAAAACAGTAACAAACATAAAGGAACTAATTGATAATAGTACAATAATACTAGAGGATTTTCATACCCCACTTACAGCAATAGACAGATTGTCTAAACACAAAATAACCAAGCAAACAATGGCTTTGAATGACATACTGGACCAGATGGACTTAATAGACTTTCAGAATATTCCATCCTAAAACAGCAGAATACCCATTCTTTCCAAGTGCACATGGAACATTCTCCATGTTAGAGTATAGAGTGCATGTTAGGTCATGAAACAAGCCTCAACAAATACAGAAAGATTGAAGTAATACTATGTACCACAACACTATGAAATTAGAAATCAACCACAAGAAAAAATCTGGAAAGACCACAAATACATGTAGGTTAAACAACAAACTACTAAAGAATGAATGGATCAACCAGGAAATCAAAGAAAAAAAAAAAAAAAAAAACCATGGAAACAAATGAAAATTAAATTACAATGGCCCCAAGACATTGGGATACAGCAAAATAATCCTAATAGGAAAGTATATACCAATACAGGTATATACTTATATATAAAAAAGCAAGAAAAATCTCAAATAAACAACCTAACCTTACACCTAAAAGAACTAGAAAAAAAAATGAAGCCTAAAGCAAGCAGAAAGAATAAAATGATAAAGATTAGAGCATAAATAAATTATACTAAAACTAAAAAAACACACTCACACACACAAAAAAACAATTAAAACAGATCAATGAAATAAATTCTTTGAAAAATTATTAAATAATAAACTTCTAGCCAGACTTAGAAAAAAGAAAAAAGACCCAAATAAATAAAATCATGCATGAGGAGAGAGATCACAATCAATACCACAGAAATACAAACAATTAAAAGCAAATATTATGAAAAACTATATAACAATAAATGTACAACCTAGAAGAAATGGATAACTTACTAGAAATGTATAAATTACCAAAACTGAACTAGGAAGAAATAGAATACTTGAACAGTCCAATAGCCAGCAAAGAATTAGTAATTCTTAGTATTAGAATTTGATTTTTTTTTGAACTAGTAATCAAAAAACTTTCAAGAAACAAAAGTCCAGAGATGGATGGTTTCCTAGGAGGACTTCTCCCAAATAACTAAAGAAGAATTAATACTTATTCTTATCAAACTATTCCAAAAAACTTGCAAAGGAAGGAAAACTCCCAAATTTATTACATGATGTTAGCGTTACTCTGATACCAAAACTAGAAAAAAAACACTATAAGGGAGAACTACAGGCTAATATTCCTGATGAAAATAAATGCAAAAATTATCAATGAAATGCTAACATACTGAATCCAACAATACCTTACAGTAATCATTCACCACAATCAAGTGGGATTTATTCCTGGGTGCAGGAGATGGTTCAAAATTTGCAAATCAGTCAATGTGACACATCAATTTAAAGAAAAGGTCAGAACAATTTGACCATTTCAAAGATGCAGAAAAAACATTGACAAAGTATAACATTCATTGTAATAAAAACCCTCAACAAAATAGGAAGGAACATGCCTCACAATTGTAAAGGCCGTATATAAAAAAGTCACAGCTAATATCATGCTCAATGGGGAAAAACAGAGCTTCTCCTCTATGGTCAAGAAGAAGACAGAGATGTCCACTCTCACCATAATACTGGAAGTCTTAGCCACAGCAATCAGACAACAAAAAGAAATAAAAGGCATCCAAATCAGCAAGGAAGAAGGAAAGCCTTCACTATTTGAAGATGAGATGATACTATACACAGACTTGAAAGATTCCACCAAAAAAATTCTGAAGCTAATAGATAAGCTCAATAAAGTCACAAGATCAACCTACAGAAATCTGTTGCATTGCTATACACCAATAATAAAGCAACAAAAAGAGAAACTAAGAAAATAATCCCATTTACAGTTGCACCCAAAACAATTAAATACTTAGGAATAAATTTAACCAAGGAGATGAAAGACCTGTACTCTGAAAACTATGAAACACTGATGAAAGAAATTGAAGATGAGACAAAGAAATGGAAAAATAGTCTATGTTCATGGATTAGAAGGGAAAATATTGTTAAAATGTCTATCCTAGGGATCCTTGGGTGGCGCAGCAGTTTAGCGCCTGCCTTTGGCCCAGGGCACGATCCTGGACACCTGAGATCAAATCCCACGTCGGGCTCCCTGTGCATGGAGCTGCTTCTCCCTCTGCCTATGTCTCTGCCTCTCTCTCTCTCTGTGTGTGACTGTCATAAATAAATAAAAATTTAAAAAAAAATGTCTATCCTACCCAAAGCAATCTGCACAAGTATTGCAATTCCTGTGAAAATACCACCAGCATTTTTCACAGAGCTAGGACAGGTAATCCTAAAATTTGTATGGAACCACAAAAGACTCTGAATAGCCAAAGCAACCTTGAAAAAGATAAACAAAGCTGGAAGCATCACAATTTTCGACTTCAAGTTATATTACAAAGCTGTAGTGATCAAAACACTATGGTACTGCCACATAAATAGACACAATAGATCAATGGAACTGAATAAAAAAAAACAGAAATGAACCCACAATTATATGGTCAATTAATCTTCCACAAAGCAGGAAATAATGTTCAATAAGAAAAAGACAATCTCTTAAAAAAAATGGTGTTTGGGAAACTGGATCGCACCATGCAGAAGAATGAAATGGGACCATTTTCTTACACAATACACAAAAATAAATTCAAGATGGATTAACGACCTAAATGTGAGACCTGACACCATAAAAATCCTAGAAGAAAACTCAGGCAGTAACCTCTTTGACAGTGGCTGTAGCAACTTTTTTCTAGATATGTCTCCTGAGGCGAGGGAAATAAAGGCAAAAACAAATGATTGAGACAAGATCAAAATAAAAAGCTTCTGCACATGGAAAGAGACAATCAACAAAACTGCCAGGCAACTTATAGAATGGGAGAAGATACTGCAAATGACATATCTGATAACGGATAAGTATCCAAAAAAAAAATGAACTTACAAAATTCAAAACTTAAAAATGAATAATCCAGTTAAAAAAGGGCAGAAGACATCAATCGTCCCAAAAGATATATGAAAAGATGCTCAACATCACTCATCATCAGGGAAATACAAATCAAAGCTACAATGAGATATCATCTCACACCTCTCAGAATCGCTAAAAGTAACACAAAAAACAACAGGTATCAGTGAGGATGTGAGAAATAAGAACCCTCTTGTACTGTTAGTGGGAATGCAAATTGGTGCAGCCACTGTGGAAAACAAGATGGAGTCTCTCAAAAAGTTAAAAATAGAATAACCCTATAATCCAGCAATTGCACTACTAGGTATTTACCCAAAGAATACAAAAGTATTCATTCAAAGGGATACATGCACCTCGATACTTATAGCAGCCTTATCTACAATAGCCAAATTGTGGATACAGCCTAAGTTGCACTGACTAATGAATGGATAAAGAAGATGTAATATACACCTCTATCTATTTAATTTTATAACATATAATTGTATAATATATAATTATATGTTATATATCAGGTTGCCTGGGTGGCTCAGTGGTTAAGCATTTGCCTTTGGCTGAGGACCTGATCCCGGATTGTGAAATTGAGTCCCACATCGGGCTCCTTAGATGGAGCCTGCTTCTCCACACCCTGCCTGTGTCTCTGCCTCTCTTTCTGTGTCTCTCATGAATAAATAAATAAAATCTTAAAAAACATATATAGTTATATATATTATATACTTATATTTACATGTGTTATATTAATATATAATATATAATAATATATAATTATATAATTGAATATTATTTCACCACAAAAAGAGTGAAATTCTGCCATTTGCAGTGACATGTATGAAGCTGGAGTATTATGCTAAGTGATATAATTCAGTCAGAGAAAGACAATTACCATATGATTTCTTTCATATGGGGGGGATAGATTAAATAAGTGATGGGGTTTAAGGAGTGTACCTGCTGTGATGAGCACCAAGCAATGGTAGAAGTGTTCAATCACTATATTGCACCTGACTCTAATATAACAATGTATGTTAGCTAACAGAAATTTGAATAATTTTTTTTAATGACAAGGCAACCTACTGAAAGGGGGAAGATATTTGTAAATGATATATCCAAGAAGTGGTTACTATTCAAAATATATAAAAATCTTCTATAATTCAACACCAAAAATACCACAAATCCAATTAAAAATGGCAGAGAAACATTTTTTCCAAAGAAGATAGACATTTTTCCAAAGAAGATATACACATGGATGGCCAACAGACACATGAAAAGATGTTCAACTTCACTAATTATCAGGGAAATACAAAATCAAAGTATAATGAGGTATCACTTTTCACTTGTCAGATAGCTAAAGTCAAAAACACAAAAAATAACAAGTATTGGCAAGGATGTAGAGTAAAAGGAACCCTTAAGCACTCTTGTTGGGACAGTAAATTGGTTTAGCCACTGTGAAAAACAGTATGCTGTTTTTCATATCACTGGAGCTCCAGTAAAATATTAAAAATAGAATTACCATATAATCTGGTAATTGTACCACTAGGTATTTACCTAAAAAAAAAACCCAAAAACATTAATTCAAAATTCAACACTAATTCAAAAGACACATTCACTCATATGTTTATTGTAGCATTAGTTATAGTAGCCAAGATATGGAAGGAACCCACATGTCCATCCCAGAGATAAAAAAGTGGTGGGGCGCCTGGGTACATCAGTTGGTTAAGCACCTGACTCTTAATTTTGGCTTAGGTCACTTAGGTCATCATCTCAGGGTTGTGGGATCGAACCCTGCATCCCACTCCGTGTTGAGCATGAGCCTGCTTGGGATTCCCTCTCTCCGGCTCCCTCTGCCCCTCCCCCACACCCACTTTCACTCTCTCTCAAAATTGATTAATTTAAAAAAGAAGTAGTATATGTATAAAATAGAATATAACTCAGCTTTGAAAAAGAATGAAATCTTGCCATTTGCAACATGAAAGGACCTAGAAGGTATAATGCTAAGTGAAATAAGTCATAGAAAGACAAATAGTATATGATTCCACTCATAGGCAGAATTTAAGAAACAAAACAAATGAACAAACAACGAAAAAAAAAGAGAAAATAAAGAACAAAGAAAAAAGACAAACAATAAAACAGACTTAAATACAGAGAACAAGCTGATGGTTATCAGAAGGGAGGTGGGTGGGGAATGGGTTAAACAGGGAAAGGGGATTAAGAGATCACTTATCTTGATGAACACTGAGCAATGTATAAAATTGCTGAATCACTATATTGTACACCTGAAACTAATATAACACTGTGTTAATTATACTTCAATGGAAAAAAAATGTACTTAATGTGAGCTGTGGGCACATTTTTATGTTTGAGCTGAGGTTGGGAAAGGCCTCTAAAACTAAGTCCCGCTTGCTCCATAAACCTTGTACTGCCACCCTGCACCTTTCTTTTCCCTTTCTCCTGGTTCCGTTCTCTAACCAATTAAATACCCATAAGTCTTTTACATTGTAAAATTCCAATCTACTCAACCCTTCTCAACTTTCTGACACTACTCTATTCTTTTGCTCTTCTCAATTCCTCGACTGTGCTCTACATATTGTTCATATTTTCTCACCTTCTATTCACTCTTGATTTCACAGAAATATGATTTCTATTATAACCATCACTGAAATGGGTGTCCTCACCAAAGACTTGAACAACTTTGTTCTTAAATCTAATTTATACATTTCAATTCTTTATTTACCCACTTTCTCTTCCTCCTTCTTGAAACACAGTTTCCGTAGCTTCTGTGATATTTTTCTGTCTTGGTTTCCTTTGTATTTCTCTGGCCACTTCTTAGTCTTCCTTCAAGACCTCTATATCCCTTGAATGATAGTGTTCTTAGGGGTTTTTATCCCCTTGGATCTCTCATCTCCCTCTATGTACTCCACCCTGTGCAATTCTCTTGGTTCATCTACCATTTTGTAGTAAAGATTCTCAAACTTATATCTGCAGTTTAGATCTCTCTCCTAGAGTTCATACCAATATTGCCAGCTGCTGCTACTGGTCATCTCAAATAGACTTTAGGCCATGGTGCTGAATAATATCTCCATTTCTCATCCTCATCCCCCACTCCCTCAACTCTTCCTTGCACTTCTAATATCAACAGATGGTGCCAACATCAACAACCAGCAGCTAGAATCTGTGAGCCACTTGACACCTCGGCTTCCTTTACTTGCCCTTTTCAAACAATCCAGAAGTCCTAACTCTTGTATTTTCTATAAATCCATCTCCTTTCCCCCATCCCCAAGTCTCCTTTCCTAATCTAGGCCATGATCACATGTCCGGATTATAACAGCAACCTCCTAAATGGCCTATGCCTCTGGTCTCATCAATCATTTCTCCACTCTGCTCTCCAAGTGATATTTTTTAAAATGCCAAACCACTCATGATATGCTATTGTTTAAATCCTTCAAAGTTTTCCCCAGTATTCTCAGTAAAAAAGTTCAAAGTCCTTAAAAGCATTTTCAGAATCAGCAAAATTTGGTTCCAACATATCTATAGACTTGTCTCTCTACTCCTACCCTATTTTGTTAGAGTGAAAATCTTTTAACTCCCAGATCATTCCACATTCTTGTTTGCTTTCAGGCTTTCACATACCCTGTTCAGCCTGTTTCTATACCTAGCTGATCTCCAACTGCATTTAATTAGGTGCCCTATTCTTTATTCTAATGGGGCTTTTGCATTGTTTATAATTGCTTGGGTATTCTCATATACTCATAAGCTGCAAACTCTAAGAGAGAGGGGATTATACAGTCTGTACTGTATAATATGATAGTATGATGAATATGTGCTGAATATGTAAATGAATAAACACCAGGCACACATCTTATTGGCTGCTAATTATTTTGACTTCAGTAGGAGATTTCTGATTCATATTTCCCATCTAATAGCTTTGTTCTTAACCATTGTTCTGATGCCTTTCAAAGCCATTGAAGAAGCTCTTCAATATTTACTGAGCACTTTGAAATAGTGAGATAAATGCTCCTAGTGAAGGTGGCCCATTTTAAATAAGACCTGGGTCTAGCTTCACAGCACAAAATGGGCTGCCTTTATTGCGGTGATGTCATTAACGGTCATTTGTTGCAAGCACTGAAATTTACTGCTAGTAGGGAAGGAAGTCACCAAATGCATTCAAGGCCAGAGTCAGACAAATTTGAGCTGCTGTTTGCATGAATCAGTGGATACCTCTGTTCCACATGCTTTATTCTCAATAATGGGCACAATTATTGCCATGTTTAGAAAAGTAAGCAAATTAATACAAGAAGTTACCAGATATCCTTCCCAGTTATAAGCTCGTGATTGCACTGGTTAGAAAATACTCTGTTGACAGCATTTTTTTTTCTGAAATTTTACACAAAGGCAGTAATAATACTAGCTTTTCACTTGTGATTGCCAGGTTTATTCATAAAGAAGGCAGCATAAGTAAAAGACATTCCAGGTTGTTAGGGAAAGTTAATTTGAAGGCAAGGGGTTATTAAATTTAGGCTTAACAAATAAAAGGACCTTTGGCAGAGTTGGATCAGGCATGCAGATAACCTCCATTTCTTACTGTGCAATGGTCTGAGTCCAAGGCTTGCAGCTAGACATCTGTAGGCACTGTAATTTAATGCGCTTCTTGTCACTGACACAATACTGACTGTGTATATATATTCTTGTTTTGGCATAAGCACCAGAAGCCTCGTTAAAATACAAGGTCAATACTACATAAGTGTGACTCAAGATCTGGAGGATAATTCTTTGGGTAGAGGGAATATTCAGTACACGAAAAGAAATCCTCACTTGAAAGCAACAGCATGTCCAACACACATTCCTTGTGGGGAAAAAAAATCACTTAGGTTCATGATTTCTGTGAAGTTCTCTGGGGAAAGGATGTTACCCAAACCCACATGACTAGAACGCATTTTAGGTTTAATTCTCCCAGACTCTTGCTACAACATTATAAGCCATAAATTTCATTTTCCCCATTACTTCTCATGTTTGAAAAGGGGCAGAAATATTTTTCTTGAGGACTGGAAGGCTAATTAGTTAGTGTTTGTCAAGCACTATGAAGATGTAGGGGCGTGGCACCTTGGTGGCTCAGTGGTTGAGGGTCTGCCTTTGGCCCAGGTCATGGTCCTAAGGTCCTGGGATTGAGTCCCACTTCCGGCTCCCCGCAGGGAGCCTGCTTCTCCCTCTGCCTACATCTCTGCCCTCTCTCTCTGTCTCTCATGAATAAATAAATAAACCTTTTTTAAAAAAGATGATGAAGGGGCCTTTATTAAGTCCACAATTATAACTACTATTGTTACAAAATTCATATTAGCTCAGAAATTTAGGAGTGATGACTCAGGAGCCCAAATTCAGGATTCTAGTTAGATTATGTCTGAAAACAGTCAAACCAATTCCCACAATGATTCAGATTCTAAGGATTTATGGGTTTAGCATGACTGTATCCCAAGTCATCCATGGCAATAAAAATTAAACTGCATTCCTATTGATAATTTAGAAAACAATTAATAAAAAGAAGCCCAAAAAGCTTTGTCTCTTGTTGCCTCCGAAGCCAAATCCCAGCAGTCAGCCTGAGGAGAGAGAGCCTCCGCAGAACCAGCCAAGTAAAGGGTGGTGCTGACTGCAGGTAGTAGATGCAGACTAGCAGCTCAAAGTGCCAATTACACCAGATAAAGGATCTCATAAATCACGATGCTAGACACTAAAAAATTTAGTTGGAACAAAACCAAAAATCAGGCAACTATCTTCAGTCCTACTTCTTGAAAGACCCTGTCCTGGGGTCCCAGTTCACACTGATCTCTCATTAAATTTTAAAATATTTTTTGAAGAAAGATATTAACTATAGGTTTCTTGAAAATGCCCTTTTCAAGGGAAAAGTTCCCTTCCAGTATTAGTTTGCTGAGAGTTTGTATTTTGTTTTTGTTTTTAATCAAGACTAGATGTTGGATTTTTGTCAAGTGCTGTTTTTGTGTCCATTGAGATCATTGTTTTTTTTTTCTTACTTTATTAATATGATGAATCACATCGATTATTTTTAATATTTAAAAAATATTTTATTTATTTACTCATGAGAGACATAGAGCGGCAGAGAGAAGCAGGCTCCCTGTGGGGAGCCCAATGCAGGACTCGATCCCAGGATTCTGGGATCATGACCCAAGCAGAAAGCAGATTCTCAACCACTGAGCCACCCAGGCATTCTGAAATTTTTTTATTGTTAAGTAAGCAAACCTGGGATAAACCCCACTTGGCCATTATATTTTTATGTGTTACATATTACGTATAAACACATATTTATTATAATTTTATACAAAATTACTTCTATATATGATTGGATCTGATTTGCTAAAATTCTCTTGAGAATTTCACATGTATATTCTTTAGGGATGTTATACAGCTTTTCTCAGAATGTCTTTGTTTGCTTTTGGTGTCAGGGTAATCCTGGCCTCATAAGATAAGTTGGAAAGTATTCTCTCCTTTTCTGAAAGACTTTGGATAGAATTAGTATTATTTCTCCCTTAAATATTTGGTAGAATTACAAATAAAACCATCCGACCCTGGAGCTTTCTTTGTTAAAAGTTTTAAACAACACTTTCAATTTCTTTAATAGATATATTTAGTTTCCAATGATCTGACTACTTTCCAATCTTTTTATTATTGGTTTCTAATTTTTTTAATAGTAGAGAGCATACTTTATGTTACTTAGATCCTTTTAAATGTATTGAGCCTTTTTTATGAGAGAATATAGTTTATCTTGGTAAATACACCATGTGCAATTGAAAAAGTTATTTAAATTGTTTGCTGAAGTGTTCTGTAGATGTCAGTTAGATCAATTGGTAATGGTGTCTTTCAAATCTTCTATATCTTAACTAGTTTTCTGTCTACTTGTTTTACTGATTATTAAGAGAAGATCATAAAAATCTCTGATTATAAATGTAGGCTTATCTATTTCTCCTGTACCCTTATCAGTTTTTGCTTCATTAATTTTGAAGTTCCTCTATTAAATACATTAATGTTTAGAATTACCATGTCCTCTGGATTAAATAATCCTGTTATTATAAGAAAAATTCTTTTTCTATCCTGTTAATGTCCTGTGCCTTGAAATACACATTCCCTAATACTAGTATAGCTACTCTAACTCTTTGAAAATTCATTTATGCACAATATACTTTTGTGGATTTTTTTTAACTTTTAAACTATCCGTACATTTATATTTAAAACATGTTTCTTATAGGCAGCATTTAGTTGGGTCTTATTCTTTTAGTAATACAATGGCCTTTGCCTTTTAAGTAAGATATTTTTGCTATTTACATTTGATGTAAATATCAATATGGATATATGTAGATCTATAATCTTGCTATTTTTTTTCTATTTTTCCCATCTGTTCTTTTTTTCCTTTTCCTTCTTTTTATGCTTTTTATGCTTCTTTTTATGCTTTTGATGAACTTCACTTTTTAAAATAATTCCAATTCATATCTTCTAATTATTTTAGGTGTTCCCCCCATCCTTCCCCAGCTTCAGGAAATTTCCTCATATGCATAATCTGATCAAAATTCAGATAGATAATAGAGGGAGATCCTCTGCATACCTCTAGAATTATCTCTCAATCTCTTTCTCTTTCTCTCTCTCTTCTGCTCTCTCCTTACAATATGGTTTCCTGTGAATTCTAGCTGCCTTGATCTCCCTGGACTTTCAGTTCCATTTCCTCAATAAAATGAGACTACCAGACTCTGCTTGAGTTCCCCCTTTCCTACAAAGTGGCTTGTAAGTAATCTGGGGAAGTAGCTGGGGCTATCCCAGGGTTTACCTCATTGGTCTGCCATCCCTCAGGGATCACTATCCTTTGTTGTCTGATGTCCAAGGTCTTGAAAACTTTTGTTTTGTGTGTTTCCTCTATTTTTATTTTTGTTTTTTGGTTGTTTCAGGCAAGAGGGTAAATTTAGTTCCTTTTACTCTATCTTGGCCAGAGGTAATTCTGGGTGGAAGGTGATATTATTGGTAATCATGAGTTCTTCTGATATAAACTAGACATGTTTTAAAACATGAATCTGAAGATTTTCTGAAACTTTTCATAAAATGTCCCAAAATGTTTAAGGAAACTGGTTGGAACATTTTCTTATGTTAATTAGCTACAAAATTTATAGCACCATTAAAATATTACAGTAAAATAACCCAGAAACAAATAGCTAATTCTTGCTCCAGTTTAACAATCACTGCAAACACTAATGTAACATTTCTCTCAAGGGCTTAGTTAAAAGGAATGCCTGTTAGATTTATTTCTTTTTCAGGAAAAAGAGAGGTCATTATGGCCTAACAATTACCCAAGTCCCTCCTTGATTTAATCTTAGTCTATAAACACAAGTCTGTGTTTTGAAGACTATTAGACTGAATGAAACAAACATTATTGATAGTGGTGGCTAAATGCATACCCCCATATTTGGAAGATACATCCACAAGGCTTATTTACCACCATGAGTTATCAGCTGAAAATATATGTCTTCCACATAGTAGTCTAAAAATATTTTTTTTAGTACTCAAACTAATGGTTTTTAAAAGAAAGATAAAGAAAATCATGTGAATTCTTGTACATTTTCCATATATCAGTTTTTAAAGGGAAGTGTTTTTTTTCCTCCTTGGTTTTATTTCTTTCTACTTCCATGAGATTTTTATGATATACTAGTTATTTTTCCCTCATTGAAGCCAAAGACGCAGCCTTGAAGTGATAAACAGGAGAGCCTTCCTTAAGCCACTGACTCTCTCTGCCATCCTCTTTCTGGAAACCTGATCAGAACGTAGTCTCCCAAATTAGTCCTTCATGCTTCAATTTACAAGGCTATAACCTACCTCAAGAATCTCACAGTGCCTCTTTAGTTCTAAAACATTTGCAGGTTTGGCCATCCTTGGTACCTGAACTGGCCGCTCTCCAGCTGTGTATCCTTTGTGTAACCTCAACCTACACTTGGCATGGCTCACAGCACTGTACCTGCTTCTGAACATTGACAGTAGCTACTTCTTTGATTTTTAATTTGACCTCCCCGTGTGTGTTGATGCTGAGAGGGCCAATCACCATCATGACAATTTGTCTTTCAGTTTCCCAAATGTCTTCACTAAATCTGTTTCAACTTCCCATTTCTTTTTCTGACTGCGCAGTAGTGGCACACTGAGAGTGCCCATTTTTCCTCTTTGGGGAACATGTAGCTGAATGAATGTAATCAAGAGGCCAAGGAGGTAGAGAAAACTGAAAGAATAAAAACACTGGAATATATCCAGGTAGAAGCTGCCATCATGCCTTGACTGTGACCTTTTGCCACAAACTGGGGTCAGAGAGGGATGTGAGTGTCAGGAAAATGGTGTGGAAATTGAACTGGGTAGGAATTATGGGAAGCAATAGAATAGATTCTAAACATCTTACAGAGAAATGACAGAAAACTGAAAGTTGAGTCAATTGAAGGGGAAGAGATTGAGGAATTGGTGAAAAAAATGAAAGAAGATACATCATTAAAGGAATTAGAGAGCTAGATGTGATAGGATTTTTTTCACAGAAGAAAATCATGTTTTGCTAAGACCAGATTTTGTCCATTTTAGGACTTAGTTCTGTGAAAAGTCTGGTGGTACTTTTTTGTTTCTTTTTCCAAACAAGTGTTTTGGTAGATGTGTAGGTTTGCTACAAGCAGCTTTCATCATGCACAGGATTTTTCCTTCAAAACTTTCGAAATTCTATGAGTGAAAAAAAATGGTAAACATGAGGACATTGTTAGAAGATATTTTAACTTGGCAGAGAAAAGAAAGCTGAGGCAGGTGCTGGAAGTTAGGCATAGGCATTGCACACATTTTACGTAAGGCAGAGTCTAAATGTAACATTTTTCAGAGTGCTGCATGCCAACCAAAGGAAGATTCATGTACTGATTATTGTAAGAAATCACACACATCAAGTTTGATCTTGCAGTCCATATGTATGCAAAACACTGATCAAAATGATAGGATTCTGCTTTTGTAGACATAGCAATATTGTACACAATTGATATTTATTTACCTCTGTAGCTGCTTCATAAACAGGATACATTATAAAGTCAGTTGTGGCTTCTGGTAGCATTCTCCCTGACTTTCTAGTTTTAAATCTTCTCCTACTGCCTTCTCGGCTTTGCTGGCCTATTTATGAGAAAATGGGTGGGCTATGCTTATGTCACTAATGATAATTATTTATATCCTTTCTTTAAGGATCAGTCAGCTAAATCACCACAGTACCTTGAAGTTCATGCCATCTATCTATATTAATTTCAACTCCTTTGTAAGGAAGAAGATATATCTTCTATTTCTCTATCTCTACCAGGACAACAGTGGAGCTACTTACCAGTTTATTTTCTCAAAAATAAAGAACAAGGCCTTTTCTGCCAGGATGAAGAGAATAAATCAGAAAGAGGCATTTACTGACCATTAGCAAGGTCACATATCCGTTAGTTAAATCCTAAAGAAAGTTCCATTGGCCTGTGATTGCCTATTTCTATGTTATAGGTTCAAGAGGAAAAAAGTTAAATAGAGTCAGTATCAGTTCCACCATTTGGTATCTTAAACATTTTCTCTTTTCTCATTTTCTGCTATTGTTGACACAGAGCTGACCTCAAATGTGTAGGAGTCAACCAAGGTCAGAGACAAGATGGGTGGGAAAGAGAATCAGAAAAAAATAGTTAAGTCTTTCTGGGTAGGTGGAGGATAGGGAAGCATCCATGTGGTGAGCTATACTAATTGCAGTTTTTGAAAGTACTTTAAATTAGAGTCTCTTGAATATTATCTCTCTCTCATTCTCTTCCTTTTTGTACATATAGATGTTTCACAAGTATTTTAAAGGAAAGATGAAGACTTTCAGTATCTTTCTCAAAAGTATTTTAAAACTATTTATAAAAGCCAGTCAGATTTTTTTCTAAAGTTGGTTCAATTATTTACGGTAGGCTCTTAGACACTTAGCTCCCAATTTCATAGTGTGGTTGAAATTTCACAGATACCCTTTTGGTGGCATGTATGCCACCACATGCACAAACACACATAACCCATTGGCAGAAGAGTGAATTAAAATAACATTTTATTAAGTATCAGGAAACATGAACAGAAGTCCTGGCTTTGACATCAGCATGTAGCTTTCGGCCTCTCGATTACCTTCTCTAGGCCTTGGTGTGCTGGGCTGTAAAATGATGGTAGAGAGAAAACCTCTAGCCAAGGAGAGTAGTTAGTGATGTTGGACCAAAAAATAACCTTCATTTCAAGGTCCTTTAGGGAAAATTGCCTTTCAGTTGCTCCTGTCACCTCTCACGCTGCAAGCATTTCATGAGAAGAGAAGGAAACCAAGACACTTGGGTGGCTCAGCGATTGAGCATCTGCCTTCAGCTCAGGGCCTGATCCCAGGATCCAGCACCGAGTCCCACATCAGGCTCCCTGTGAAGAGACTGCTTCTCCCTCTGCCTATGTCTCTGCCTCTCTCTCTGTCTGTGACTCTCATGAATAAAGAAATAAATCTTTAAAAAAAAAAAAAGAAGGAGAAGAGAAGGAAACATCCAGGAAAATTACTTGGTTTTTATTTGTACTTCTCTTCCCATGAAATGTTTGTCCAGGTCTCCAATCAGACTTAAAAGAATACTTACCTAGCTACAATATATAACCTAAAAAAGGAGGGCCTTCAGAAAAAAATAAAATCTGAATTTCATAAAATATTGTTTTCTGAGACATCTCTCAAATGAGAGAGAAACATATTTTCAGTATCCAAAAGTTGAAAGAAAGAATTCAGGCATATTTAGGTTTACTTTGTCTTGTTCTTACTGCCTCTGTCATGAGTCTGAACGTAAATTAATTTGCAAACAAATTCAGAGTACTAGAACGGTCTACACGTTTAAAAAAAGAAAACATGTTTAGAGAACATTGACTCTTACCTAGGATATTGTTATTGACATATTATCTCTCATTTTTCTCTTTGTATGGTAGTGTCTTTAGTAGAGTTTGTATTTATCTCTGTATGAAGCTGGATTTCACTTACTTTCTCTTTATGGTCTTATCATATCGTTTACAAACACTTTATCTCTGTTACAGAAAATAAATGAAATTCCAGCCTTTCGATGAAATGTCATGCTGAAATGGATGGTCCAAAAATCTATATTTAGATGACTGACTCCTGTTTGAGGAAGACATGATAAATGTTTCATGCATATAAACTGAAGGATGATGGATTTAATGATCGTACCCTAACTGGGGAATGCTATTTTGGAATAATTAAATGTTCCATCATTTGCAAGTCTAAATAGTCCATTGTTAGTTCCCGTTTTTGTCTGTCAACAGATCCTTCTATTTTCTAAAGGAAATTTATCATTAAAACAATTGAACTGATAGCAACATCCCACCAGTGTGTTAGCAATAGCACATTTCATGGGACTCTAATTCATAGCTACAGTTTAGGAAAACTTAATTTATGTATGAGTCTGTTTCATAAATGACAAACATGACAACCATTGTTTAAAGGCCAGTGGTAGATATTTATCTTCAAGTATTTCAAGAAGAGGT
The DNA here is from genome assembly GCF_053574225.1 of Canis aureus. Lineage (NCBI taxonomy): Eukaryota > Metazoa > Chordata > Mammalia > Carnivora > Canidae > Canis > Canis aureus. The sequence goes on along the minus strand of NC_135615.1, from coordinate 1,734,538 downwards.
GCCTAAACCTTTTGTCGGATGAAAAATCTCATAGAATAAAAAGCATTCAAAAACTATTTTATAATACAATAATAATTTCACAATGTTCTTGCTGATCTTTTTATTTTAGAGGATTTTATACTCTACATTTCTTTTTAAACTCTAATTATTCTCAAGCATTTCAAAATAAAAATGTAATTATGTAATTACATATATGTACATATATATGTACATTAATTCCCATTGATATAAATTTTATTATTTGACTTCTCCAGGTCTAGCTCTGTTAGGCTGCAAAGTGGTGGTGGGGAGGAGTGAAACTGGGGAGTATAATATTTTTTAGATAAATATATTTACAGCTGAATTATATATTACATATACATGTTAATAAACACTGCTCTTCTTTATGAAAACTCTTACTCTTATTTACAAAACAAAAACATTTTCTCCAAACTCTATCAAAATGTTAGCCTCGTGTTAAAGATCCTTGTATACCTTCCTTTCTCTCCCTCATTAGATAGATAGATGATATAGACAGATGATAGATAGATGTATATAGTATAAAAATCTTAATTGGGAATGGCATAATCAGTGCATAAGTAATACATATGAATAACAAATCACTTAATTGTTGTTTTATTGGATCCTCACTCCTATCACTGGCACAGTTATATTTGTATGAATTATTTCCATATAGCTGTGACATATAAATATTTTTGAGAACCTAGTCAAAACCTCACTATTTCTGTGACAAAGTCCTAGAAATCAAAATACCTAGAACAATTATCAGGAAAGCCTGGTTACATTACTGACCAAATTGAATCATTGCATTATTGATTCAGATGCTATCTAATTAATTATTAAGATGGCTGAAAATACCAGACAGATTATCCTACGACTAACAGATTTTGATTGCTCTGTATGTGCTGTGCAGTCCATATGTGGAAGCCTGAACATTTGTAGATAGGTAGGGCTGACTGGGCATGGCCAGATGGGCTTTGCACAAGTTAGGAAAATCATTGCAGACCATCCAGAACTTTCTATGTATCAATGCAATGGCACAGACATGTTGGTGAAGCAATGACCAAATTGCTTCCAAATTGATTCAAGCATTACTAGTCATGGAGCAAGTTGTTTGTGGGAAGGATAGTCTCCTTTTAAGAATTCTATATTAAAGATTTTCAAACTCTACTTAGATAGGGTTTCTTGCAATCCTTGTTGATTATTTTATTTAATTCAAGTATAACCATCATCTTACTGACTTTGAATGGCCTGAAGCAGTTAGTTCTCCACATCTGAGCAAGGGCATTTGAAGTTGGAGAAGTTTCTGCACCTACACTGTAATGAAACCCAGTGATCCAAATTCATCAAATCTGAGTCAATCTGATATTTTCAGACCCTTTTATGACCAAATGTACTATAGTCTTCAAAACTATTCTTGGAAATTTTAAACCTAGTGCATATGTGATTTCTATCATTAAAGATATATTGAAGCCAAGTAATCTGTAATTTAGATGTTATGAAGAGGAATGTTAGTGATTCCATAGTTTGCTCCCCAAATGGTAAGGTCTTAGACTGAAAATAGCTTGTATCAGTGGACATAAATGGATTTTTATGAGTTTCCTTGAAAGAAAAAAATCTTTAAGAAATGTTTCAGTAAATATTTTGAAAAGTAATTTGAAGAGAAAAGACTCAGTCATTGGAGACGAGAAAGGTAAAGCATTGGATAAACTACGAAAAAGTGGAATACTGATTTGTTGTGAGCTATATTTTAAATGTTTTCCAAAATATTTTATTAATCAGAGTGGTGCTATAAGCACTAAAATATTGGAGTGGATATGAATATCAAAATCATGTCTTGACTTAAAATACTATAAAGAAAAGTCAATCTAATGTTAACATCAATGAGTGACATGGATTTATTGCAGTACTTGTTGATTAACCAGAAGTTAGTTATTAAAGAAGTCATAAAAGTAAAATGTATCCTCAAAATTTTTGATTTAGTGAATAAGTATAGACACAGTTTTATCAGAGACTATGATATCAGAGACTAACTGTACTTTAATCATAATCCTAACAATAAATGAACATTAACCCATAATTCAAAATTATGGGATGCTCACAGAGAAAATTGATTTAAGGAGGACTCAAAAGTCATGGCTGCCTTCATGCAGTAGGAATTTGTTTGGATTGTGGGAAATACCTTGGAGGGTCATGTACTTTCTGAGGGAAGAGAAAACATGTCTTACTCATCTTTTTCTCTTACAGTACATTCCTCAACATCTTCTTACAGTTTTTAACTGTTGAAACATTGTACCAGAAAAACAGAAAAGAAAGGAAAGCTCACTAACCAACTGTTAAAAAAAAAAAAAAATGGTTTTATTGCTGACTCTGTCTCTGGCTTGTTGTTACTTAATGTCCTACTTCTGTATAAAATTAAAACCAGATCTTCTCACCTGCTTCTCAGGATATTGAACTGATCAAACAAAAGATGTATATGCCAGTACTTTGAATATGGCAAGATCCTAAAAGAATGAGTTGATGATTTTTTTTTTCTGTATCAGTAATTCAAAGTGGATAAGTTTGATTGGATATCAGAAAGGAACATTAGCAGGTTAAATGCTGACGTTGGCCACGCAGGAGCCTGTGGTTGGAATCATCATTTCAGGTGTCTTTTATGGGGTATTAAAGAGGTGTGATGAGCACCAGGTACTGTATGGAAGTATAAAATCACTATATTGTACACCAGAAGCTAACTTTGCACTGTATATAAACTAGAATTTCAATAAAAATACATAAAAAAGAAAATAAATAAAATAGAAATCTCCCACTATAGAGTGGTATAGATTGAGAGAAGAACAACTGAATAAAAAAATATAAGGTGACAAAATAAGCTTTCCGTCAACAGTACCCATTTAAGAATTATACTCTTATTTTAATAGAAAAGAAAAGATTTTAAAAATTAAGCTAATATCTGGGAATATTAATTTAATAAGAAAACAAACACAACTTCTAAAAAGTTGGGGAATGCTATGAACTAAATTTTGCACCCCCTCCAACAAAATTCATGTGTTGAAGCCCTAATCCCTACTATGACTGAAGAGGTTCTTTCTAGAAGTAATCAATGTTAAATGAGGTCATGGGGTAGAGCCCTTATCAGATTTGATCAGTGTCCTTATAAGGAAAAGAGAAACGAGCTCTCTTGCTCTCTCCTTGTGCATGCACTTGAGGAAAGGCTATGTGAACACACAGGGAGAGGGCAGTTGTCTACAGGCTAAGAAGAATGATCTCACTAGAAACCAACCATGCTGTCACCTTGATTCCAGACTTCCAGCCTCCAGAACTATGAGAAAATAATCTCTGTTGTCTAAACCAATGAGTCAATGGTATTTTGTCATAGCTACCTAACCAGACTTACATAGGGATTATAAAAAAATCATTGAAACATTGTACCGGAAAAACAGAAAAGAAAGGAAACCTGGATAATTAGTTTTGAAAGCTTAAACAGAACTTGTAAAAATCACATTAAGAATGTATATTCTTTTTTTAAAAAAAAATGCATGTTCTCAAGCATTGTGGTTTTTAGAAATTAAGTACCCTGCTTTATCTTTGCCTTTTGTTTTATTCCTGTCCTATCCAAAAACTTCAGGAATAACAAAGATGTCTGCTCATTTCTGTCCCTTTCTCTCCCTTCCTGTTCCATTAGTAGGTGAGCAAAAACATTGTCCAAGTATTCTTTGGAGACTGTGGTAAAGAAATTGAAAGAGGCAGCAGATGGCTCTCTCCTTGGAAGTCTGGGAAAAAATAATCCTGGAGATCATTGCAACCTCTCATTAAACACCCACTAAATAAAAGACATTGTCCTAAAATTTGACATGTGTCATTTTCATTGAGAAAATGATATAAACTCAGTATTTTTATATCTAGTTTTTTTCCTCCTTTTCATTTACTCTTATAAAAATAAGAGTTGAGATCTTTTTCAATAGAAGTAAAAAAATTCTAATTTGAGAAATTATAGACTAGGAATAAGAAGAGAAAAAAATTTCCCAATCTACTATCCAAAACTAGCCTCATTAATGCCATTCTAGACACACATGTTTATTTTTTTATTTATTTTTTTAGACACACATGTTTAGAGATAGATGATAGACAGATGAATATGCATATACACATGCATATATATTCACATACATGCCAACAGAGAATGAGTCATTAAACAAATAATAAAGCCAATCTGACTAAAATTTAATAAAGAAAAATGTGTTGAAATAAAACTGGAGAAATTGGTGAACTTCAGATAATATTTTTTCACCAAAAAAGATCTTAGTTCTTAAATGTTCCACATGAAGTTACATTAAAGTAAAAATATTTTTTTAAAAAAAGATTAATAAGGCAAAGTCACATTTATTGATGTGACTGATTTCCTACTATAAAAATGGAGAACTTAGCATAGTCAAACCTCTCCTCCCTTCTTTTTCTCCTCAGTCTTGAGATACCATTATAACATTTACATTCTGGCCTACATTCATAATTCTCTTGTCATCCAAATGTAGTTTTATATTTAAATAGAATATTTTGGCTTTTGTTTTGTTTTGTTTTGTTTTGGTATGGTTTGGTTTGTTTATTTTTACTACAGTTTCTCTATTCCTTAATTCCCTATTTGGCACCTCTCTTTCTTGGCTAGATTTCATCTTTTCCTAGATTTTTCAAGAAGGGTTCATAAGAGATATATTCCCTAAATCTAATATTTTTCAAGATATATATCTCTCTTGCCTTTAAACTTGAAGTACAGTTTTTCTGGGTATAATTTTGTCTACTTTCTTGGCTCACATTTTCTTTTCTTCAGATCTCTTGTTTTATATTGCTCCACCATATTCTTAAATTAAGTATCACTGTGGTCATATCTAACCCCAAATGTTTTGCCTGCCTCAAATCTATTTTCTCTCCTATTTCATTATTTTCCTTTTAATGCATTCTTTGCTCAAACTTGAGCTTTTGAAGACATAAATCAAATCATATTATTCTCTGCTTAAAGGTCTCCTATTAATTCCCATTGAATTTAAAACAGATTCCAAACCTTCCCATTGGTCTTCAAAGACCCTCACAGTTCCATCAGTCTCATTAATTTCTCAAACCCTCATTTTCCATCCAGTGCCCACCCTGACCTACTCTTCTGTCTCTCATGGCTCAATACATCTATCTTTTCCTGTCTTGGCAATTTAGCCACCTGCCAGTTCCTAAGGTTACTGGTGGCTCATCACCATGTTGCAGCATATATATTACCTCAAAGAGATCTTCCTGACCACCCTTCCTGACCACCCTTCCTACCCACTTTTCACCAGGCTTAACTCATATTCCATTATCCAGTTTCCTTTGCTTTACTTTCCACCCTGCACTGCCTGCCAATGCCCAACTCAGGACCAAACACACACAATCAGTCATGAGTTCGTGATCATCTATCATCATTAGTTCATTCATAGGCTGACTTGTCTTTTTTCTTTTCTTTTCTTTTCTTTTCTTTTCTTTTCTTTTCTTTTCTTTTCTTTTCTTTTCTTTCTTTTCTTTTCTTTTCTTTTCTTTTCTTTCTTTTCCTTTTCTTTTCTTTTCTTTTTTCTTTTCTTTTCTTTTCTTTCTTTTCTTCTCTCTTTTTGCCTTCTTGCTTATCCCCAATTCCTTCAAAGGCATCCATCCATGTGATATATTGTGCTACATATTCTGTCTTCCTTTTCTTATTTTTACTTAACATATGCTTTTGAGACTTTATATAGAGATATACATGGATCTACTTTATTCATTTTAACCGTTATGTAGTATTTCATTATTTACATGTCTCTCATATTTATCCATTCTATTATTCATGACCATTAAAGTTTTATTCCAAAACTGTTACCCCGAACAACATTGTGAATGTCCACATATATGGCTTTTTGTGAATCTCTGACTGCTTTATGGAGATATATACTGAAGAGTAGAACCACTGAGTTGGTGGAGGGCACACACTTAAATTTGTAAAACTCTTTGAAATTGCTCTCTGAAACACTGTAAAGTTTATGTCTCTACAGCAAGGGGGCCAAGGTTCATCTCTGTCTTAATTCTCTTTGTCTTCTGTTGACAATTGATATCATCCAGTTTATACATTTTTACTATTCTAATGCTTATTAAGTAGATCTTACTGTTGCCTTAATTTGCATTTCACTGCCTCATAATAAGACTTTCTCATAAGCCATTTGACTTTCTACTTCTATTGAGTTATGTATTTTTAGACTTACAGAGTTTTATGTATATCTCATATATTAATCCTTTAATAGTAATATAAATAGGAAACATCAGTCTGTCTCCTATCACATTTGTTAAGTAAAGATAATTTATATTTATTCAATATATTCCATCAGTTTCATTTTGTGATTGTGATTTTTGTATGTTCATTTTTTTTTTAAGATTTTTTTTATTTGAGAGAGAGAGAGCATGAGTAGGAAGGGGAGAGGGAGAGAGAGAGCAGACTCCCCACTGAGCAGGGATTCCCAGCATAGTGCTCAACCCCAGGACTTTGAGATCATGACCTCAGCTTAAAGCAGAGGCTAAGCCCTCTGAACCATATAGGTGTCCCAAGTTTTGCATGTTTTTTAGAGAAACAATTCCCCAAAACAGTGTCCCAAAAATATGCTCCTACTTTGTTTTCTAATATATGTGTATTTTGCTTTTCATGCTTAAAACCTAAAACCATTGGGGATGTATTTTGGTATATATTGTAAGATAGGGATATAACAAAATTCTTGATTTTTCTACATATGATGAACTAATTTCCTCAGAACCATTTATTTAAATGTTGATATTTCCCAATAGTTTTACATTTCTCTACTATTATATATTAAGTTTCCATATACATAAATCTGTTTCTAATCTATTGCTCTAGTTTTCTGATCATTTCTCAGCATTAAATTATTTTAGTATTATGAATTTGAAACAAGTCTTAATATATGGTGGATTGATATCCTCATGAAGATTTTCTTTTTAAGAATATTCTTAGCTTAGTTAGCCTTTATTTTTCTACATAAATTTTAAACAGTGGTCTAATTCTATCAAAGCTCCTGCTGGGAACTTTGATGGAAATAATATTAAGCATATACATTAATTAAGGGAAAATTACCATCTGCAAAATGTTGTCTTCCCATCTTAAAACATGTGGCATTTTTCCATTTGTTTAGGTATTTAATATTCTTCAATAGAGTTAATTTTTTTCCTGTTAATATCTTGTGAATTTTTTTTGTTAATACTAGAACTCTCCCCTTCTCTTGCCAGTTTCCAATATCTCATTGCTTTCTCCTTGATTCCTTTCTCTAATTCCTCATTTATTTCCTCCAAAGTACTTCCAGAATATGATCAAACATTTAATGTTAATGTTATAAAATGTCTACAAATTTTCTTATTTTACCCTTGCATTTAAATAACAGCTAGGTAGATTTAAAAAAAATAGATCTATATTCAAATTCCTTTTCTTTATACTGTGAAACTGTTACTCCCTGTAAGGAGCCTGATACAGGACCTTATCCCGGACCCTGGATCATACTCTGAGCCAAAGGCAGATGCTCAACTGCTGAGCCACCCAGGTGTCCCTAGCATCTTTCTTTCAAAGAATTTGAACTCCATAGTTGTTTTGGATACATTTTGTGACCATCTTTCTTAGCTTTGCATTGTTTATGATACCTCCTTGTCACAACCTGATTTGTAATCCTCAGGTTGAGTTTGAAGAAAGGTTGGGATATGCCTTGCTCATTTTCATTGTGCAAAAAAGTTATCTTATTCATTTATTTCTTTACTTATTTATTTTATTCATCCTCATTAGACTATAAACCTCTTGAGAACAGGGGCTTTGTCTATCCCAGCTATATTCATTATTCTAAAGATAACATCCAACATATACTACATACCCAAGAAATATGTATTTTATGAATGAAAATGGAAAAGATTTCCTGTACCAGCTAAAATAGGCAGGCTAGGCTGTAAAAATGAACAACCTCACAATCTTGGTAGATTATAACATGTTTATCATAGAGCTCCTGGGGGCTTTTCCCCCCGTGCACTCACACACAAAGACTGGTGGAGCCCCCTCCACCAGGAGGTTCCGTGTGCAGAGTAGAGAAAAAATGGTACAAGAGGAGTTCAGAAAGGTAAACATAGATCAAATCAGATGATCTTTGAAAGCCAAGGTACAGATTCTCTATTTTATTTTCAGTGTGATGGAATCAAATGGATAATTATTTTTTTCCAATGGAGAATTTTATAAAGAGGAATGAGGTTATATTTACCAGGTTACTCTGACTGCTGTGTAGGAATGGATTGAAGAGAGGGGGCAAGAGTAGAATCAAGGAGACCACTTAAGAGGGTCCAGCAGCATTTCAGGTGAGAAATGATGATAGCTTATAAAGACATGTGGCAGTGAGAGGTAAATGGAAGTAGATGGTTTGGCATATGATCTGGAAGTCAAGTTGACAGAGGTCTTGTGAAGGACTGAAAATGGGGGAATAAAAGAAGTCAAGAGTGACACCTAGGTTCTTGGCTTGAGCAACTGGTATATGCTGGGATATTTTGTCTGGCAAGGATAGGATCAGAATATATTGTTGGTAAGAAATCAAGAATTCTGTTTCAAACATCAAGTGGAAAGCCTGTGAGTCATTTAGAAATCAAATAACCAGAGATCAGGACAGAGTAATAAATTTGAGTTCATTATCATATAGATGATAGCTATAGCAATGGGGCTTGCTAAAATTACCGAGGAAAGAGAAGGAGCCTGGGATTATGATTTGGATATTAAGCAGAGAAAGAGGACTCGGGGAAGGAGACCAATATGAAGTGATTGCCAAAGTGGAGGAAGAGTATGGTGTCAAAGAAACCAAGTGCAGAAACTGTTTTACAAAGTAGGGAATATTTATGTATTTTGAAAGATATTAAAAAGTCAAGTGAGAAAAGGAAAAAGAAATGACCATTAGTGACCAAAAAGAGCAATTTCAGAGGATGATGGGAATAGGAACCTGATTGGAGAAAGTTGAGTTCTGAAATGTGATGGAAAGTGGAGTATTACTATAGAAAATTCTTTCAAGAAGTATTGCTATGAAGGAGTATTAAGGAATTAAACAAATCATGCAGAATGCATTCTTTGTTTTCTCATTTTGTCAGGGAAGAAATCAAGAGTTTGGCTCAAGTGAAAGAATGAGGAAAAGAAAAAAATTAATACATAGTAAATTTTCACAATATCAAACAGGAGCAATAAAATGATTGTCTTAGAAATAAATTAGTGGTTCATTTGGGGAAAGAATTTTTACTTGTTTTGCAAAAGAGCTACAAAGTTATGTGACCAATTGGACTTGAGCATTTGATCATTATTTTATATTGCTATTAAAATGCTGTAGGTAATTTTCAGCTATATATAAAAACTAGTGAGATAACTATATTCTTATAATTTAAAAATTACCACATGCCAATAAAACTATTAAATTATCATTTTAGGCCATGAAAATGAATAATTTAAGGCTATGAGGAGAGCTTTCACTTTAATAAGTTCATAAGGTGTCAAACTTTGCAATTTATTACGGATTCTCCAGCTAATTTGCCATAATTAATGTGAATGAAAAATATTTCATTGCCTAAAATATTCTGTTTATGTATTCCTTTCTAATGATGAAACAAAAGAACTAATTTGTTAAAGATGTTCTTTAATTGATTCCAAAGGGAATACTTAGAATATAATTTGCTGACTGGTTTCGTGCAATTCCTGATTTCCTGCTACTCAATGACGTACATAATTTTACGATTACAAAACAGGATAATCATATAGTAATGTGACTCCCAAGCACCAGAGTTCCCAGTGGATTTTCACTACCAACTGTGCGGTTTAATAAAAAGAACCCTGGAGTTAAGATTTCTAAAGGTGGAGATAAAAACAGGTCTTTCTGGCAAAGTAGAACCTTACCACCAAGAACACAGACCTGGGAGAATGTAGGCAGATGAGATAGATAAATAGATAGATAGATAGATAGATAGATAGATAGATAGATAGATAGATGATACATAGGTAATAAATAGATAATGGAGTGATTGATATACAGCAAGATGCATTATTATTTACTGTCAAATATTTGCCCAGTTGGTGAAAAGGAGGTTTCCTCACTTTAAGAGAGTAGGCTTGCAGATGTCTTCACTCAGTACCAAGTGTAATACACACTATTAGGTATTAGGGGACAGGATTCCACCACTTCCAAGAGGGCGATGGCTTTACCTGTTCAGGAAAGAGACAGCAATTCTGCCAGGCCCCTTCTTTTATGATGCTCCCAAGTATCCTCATGGACCTCACCGATCGTGGCCAGGTACTTGCTGGCTGTGCTACATGTGCAAGAAAACCACTCATCAATCCCTTCAGTCATAAACTAATAACTCAATACAGGCAAACTTGGCCTAAATTTTAGTTACTATCCCACATCTAAGTTGCATTTTATTATTTGTGATTTAGGGCTCATATGTTTTAACAATTTATGGAGGAATTTGGAGGTAAAGCATTTGTTTGAAGGGGCAGGTGTCCATAAAGGGGCCATAAAGGTCTTTTTGGTTTAGGTTAGAGTTTTAGGAGTTCACCATTCACAATTTACTTACATAATAATAAATTACCATATCTAAATCTTAATTGATCAATGGAAAAACAATGATAGAATAAGGAATCTTATTCAACATCCCCAGCAGGATGTTTGTGAGACCTTCAGTGATAAAGCTTATGAAGGTGCTTAGCTAAGTTCATACCATTTTACCAACAGGAGGCAACATTTCCAGTGGTTCAAACATTAAAATTCTAATCACGTTGGATATTTGTTATAATATAACCCATTTGAAGGGTAATAACTCCTAAATTTTATGACCCTGAAGAAAACTTTAGTGAGCTGTTCATAGAGCCAAAACTTCTCTTAGCTCTGGAGTCATGATGGGCAGAACAAATGTGAGCCCATGACATGGCCCTGACATTAGGAAGTAAACATCACATGATGTCATGTGCATGGAATATGAAATGTGAAAGCGAAGCCACTATTTAACCCTCCCTATCATATGTTAGGCCCAGTATTAATGTGCCCTGCCAAGATGGGGTCTTTACTACTAAAGAGACATGAGAAGTTTGGACTAGGTCCAGAGGACAACGTGACAATTATTAATGACTTGGAAAAAAGACCTATAAAGAAAGGTCAAAGAAACTCAGAACTTTTCAGAGAAGACTTAAGTATCTTCACAATTTCAAAGTGAGCAATTAACCAGTAGGAAACATGAAATCAGGAGGAGGAGTCTGGCTGTTAAACTTGTCAGATAGAAGAAGTTTCCAAGGGACAATGTGGAATCTTATTTGGAGGTGATTTGCGGTTTGATGGTCTTTGGCTTGGATGGTTTCAGTTTCATCTTATCTCAACCCCTAGGCTTAAACTTGTGGACCTCTTAAGGTCATTTATAAAAGGGGTGCTCAGGCTTTATCTGAAAGGCGATGTTTATTCCTCATGTCAACATAGAGTTGGAACCAAAAGGATTGAAATTGAGACTGCTCTTTCATTCTGGTAACCAACTTGTTTCCTCAATATAATTTGTTGAAAGAAAAATCCACGCAGTACATACTAAAATCATCTGACCTGGAAAAAAGTGTTCAATTTTGGTTTTAGTTCTTTCCTTAAGGTACCCTATTCAATGTCCCACACATATTTGCTGAACACACCCTGAATCTTTCTTCTATTCTGAATCTTTTCTTATGTTCTCCCCCAGGAATGTCTTTGTACACCCCTGCCATCTGTTAAAATACTACTATTTTATTTCCTATTCCTCAAGGCCAATTCAATCGGCATTTCCTCCAAGTAAATGTCCTTAGTTTTCTCCTTCCACTCTGTTGGAACTAATCTCTCCCATATGCACATATGGAAGTGCAGCTACTACAGCACTTTGTACTTTTATTTTACTTCTGCTTTTGAAAATTGATGCTCAGTTGTTTATTTGCCTCTTTTCTAGAGATAAAGTTCCTTGAGGACAAGAAAAACTAATTCCCTCTCCTACTCCCTGTAGTGCCATGTACATAATAAATAAGAATATTTCTCAGGGGTGCCTGGGTGGCTCAGTAGGTTAAGCATCTGCCTTTGGCTCAGGTCATGATTCTGGGATCCTGGAATCGAGTCCTACATTCCTACATTGAGCTTCTTGCTCAGCAGAGAGTCTGCTTTTCTCTCTCTCCCTCTCCCTTTGGCCCTCCCTGCTTCTCGTTTTCTCTCTTTCTATCTCTCTCTCTCTCTTTCTTTCTCCTCAAATAAATAAAAAATCTCTTAAAAAAAGAATATTTCCTGAGAATATTTCTCAGGAAATATTCTCTGCAGTGATGGACATTATATGTCCTTGAGCATTCTTTTCTTTCTTTCTTTTTTAACATTATTTTCTATGTAATTGGAATATGCTGTCTTATCCTAAGAAAAGTAACATGTTTTTCTCCTTCAAAACTCTGTAGAATTTATATCTTTTATTATAACTTTTTAGATTAATTCCACTGAGATATAGGTTCACACTATTGTAGACTCTAGATCAAAATCTGTATTAGTTACCTATTGCTGCATAGTAAATTACCCCCAAGGCTTAGTGGCTTAAAATTTTTATTACCTCACAGTTTTTGTGGGTCAGGAATTGAGGTAATGATTTAGCTCCCTTGTCTTCATGGTCTCTCACAGATCACAGTCAGTGTCATTCCAGGGTCTGAAGCTTCATCTGAAATATCAGCTAGGGAAGGATCCTTTATAGGGTTGTTGGCAAGATGCCAGCCCTACCGGGTGATTGGCTTGAGGTTTTTTGCTGGCTGTTGGGAGAGGTGTTTCTCAGTGCCTTGCTAAGTGGCCCTCTCCAAAATGGCAGTTTGCTTCATCAAAGCTGGTAAGGCAGCAGATCTCTACTATGTAAAGCTTTCACCCTCTCATTCCTAGCATATTTACTGGTTTTCAAGCCACCTTAGATCATGGGGGGGGGGGGGGGGTGTCAATTCTTCTCCTTCTGTAACTCCTGGTGGTGTACCATAGTGTACAAAACATGTTTGACTGAAGATGCTCCTTGACGAAATTCAAGTAAGTTTGAGAAAGTAGCAAACTATGTAACTCTAGAGGACCGTCACAAAACAAATAACATACTAAAAGATCTGTAATATATTGCATTTCCATGGTAAGGAAACTGTTTGATTTTTTTTCCAGGGTTTCCCAAATTTGTTTTGCAAGGGACCTCTATAACAACCTACTAAACGACTGCTCTGCAGAATGTGCTTATATAAATATGGTATTAATATAACAAGGAGTAATCACTTCTGACAATGCACCCAAAACACAGAGAAACTGAATGCACTTGAGAGGCATTTTATTTCATGTAAGCTCCTGAGGAGAGGGGGACAGAAAGCTGTGTGGTAGTTAGAAGCAGGCATCACTGGGAAAATTCTACAAAGGATTTTGATAAGCAGTAGTTTGGGTGAGCTCAGCACACAGGTGTGTGTAAGAGGTACATATCCTACCAAGAAGCTAAATTGTGGGTCTTACTTGTGCCATCCACTTCTGATAGATAAATTATCTACCTACCTCATGTAAAACTGGGACATACCTCCATCACTCTTTCTCCCTTTCTGCCCCTTCCTCCCCAGTGGATTGTGCTGCTCTGATGTAAACAATGCCAAGACAGGGTAGGGGTGCAGCAGGGGAGGGGGGACCGTGCAGTAATTCGCTTCTAGCAGAGGACCAGAATGTGTTTCAGGCAGCTCTGCAATGTGCTGAGCCGTGACCAACTGCCCACCACACGCCAATTTTATCCTCCAGTGAGACTTCATCCCTTACTCCTCCAAAGCATGGTTTTAATAAATTGTTCTGGAAAACATCAAAGTTATTTGAAAAGGTCCATTATGGCATATTATTTCTTTATGCAAAATGGCTGTTTAACAAGATTGCCTCCTTGAACTTTTCACATGAATAAGAAAGCCAATCTCATTTGCTAATGGAGGCTTTACAGCAGATCCTTTCACTGCCCTTGTCTCTCTTTACCATTATTTTATGGATAATAATTTACAATTTGTGTAAGCTATGGGGGAAAATAAATACCCTAGAGCATCGGGTGACATTCTCAGTCCTGCCATATGGTGTGAACAACCCTGAGGCGCATTTTGAAGAAGTCAGCCCCAGGCCCCATTGGCAGCTTGACAGGAAGTGGAGAAGGGCAGGTGATCCTCGCCACTGAGGTGAGGCCAGGGCTAACTTCATAAGCTCCCAGCCTTTGCTCAGAAATTCCATTCATAAGATGCTGTTTGCATCAGTTATCATTAAGAAGGCAATGAATTCACAAGGAATGAATTGTGCCGTTCTTATCCTTGATTTCAGCACAGAGTGGATGATGTGGATAATTATTCTTCTTCTGCTGCTAGTGATTATTCAAGTGAATGAGGGGATAGACAAGAGTGAGCAGTGGAATTATCTTTGCAAGAAAAGTATACTGAATGGGGAGCTTGCACGGCCTTCAAATCCGTAGTACACACCACCTGAGTTTGGGCACCATCTATAGAAACTATTTCCTTGACATCATGGGAGTCGTTTTATATTTGGGGAATTCCTATGTAATTTTATGTTAAATGGATAAATTCCCTCTGAGCAGCAAGCAAAGATGTTTTCAGTTGCTTTTCAGAGGGGGAAAGAGGAGGTTGTAGCAGACAGCCCAGGCTCCCTGGTTAGGAAGAGAATAAAAAGAGACAGAATTGAATGAACTACACAAGGTATAATACAAGACAGAAAGAAAAAGAAAAGGTAGTGAAGGAGTTCTGGAATTTAATTTTTTCAAAGGTGAGGTGAGTATTTGAATGATCTTCAGAATGTAATTTGGGGACAAGTATATAATACAAAAAGTTAAGTACTTTAGCTTTTATTTTGGTTTGGTTCTTCTAGCCACAAGTCCAGAGTAACTGAAAATCATATTTTGGGAGAAAGGGAAGGATTGCAAAATTACTAGTACATCAAGATTATTATTAGGGTAAGAATGATTATTTCTGTTATAAAACTTATTTCTCTTCATGGATAAGTAGAAAGCTACTGGAAAAAAATAAATCCATTGACTCTGACTTTGCAGTTTTATAACAATTGTTATTTAATCTCTCTGGTTGCCAGCTTCTTTGACTCTATGTGAAATGTTCTATCCTTTTCAGCAGAGTCCACCTTAATCATGGAAAAAATGCAAGACATCAGAAACTATGAATCTTGGGAAGGAGCCAAAGGGCAGGGAAATGTTTCTTTCCTGCAATTAATTTTGAAGAATTTGATTCTTCTTCAAGAATTAGCATGATGTAAGAATGCCAAATCAAAACATCAGAAAACAAAATATGTCTTTCCTTGTACAATCAATCTTCATCCTGTGTAGAATCACTTTAAGAATTATAACTGAATCAAAAATAATAATTACAAAAAGAAAGCATACCAATTAAAAAATAGTTGACATTGAAAATGGACAATCTTAAGAAATTTTCGGTGGTATATGTCTGTGTGCGCATGGCAAAAAGACCTCTAGCAGACAGAAAAAAATGGGATTAGGAGAAGTACCTTTAAAAAAGACTAAAGAGGGATCCCTGGGTGGCTCAGCGGTTGACCACCTGCCTTTGGCCCAGGGCATGATCCTGGAGACCTGGGATTGAGTCCCACCTCAGGCTCCCTGCATGGAGCCTGCTTCTCTCTCTGGCTATGTCTCTGCCTCTGTGTGTGTCTCTCATGAATAAATAAATAAAATCTTAAAAAAAAAAAGACTAAAGATAAAGAGATCCAGTACCTAATGGTGATGCCAAAAGCCCCATCAAAATACCTGTGGATAGTAGGTACCATTAAGTAATGATCAAGCTGGTTGTCTATCTGAATCAAAAAAGCCTATCCACCATGTAACTCATCAGGTAGATGTATATTGCTCTGATTTACTCAGCAAAACAACATAACTTAGCAAAAGGCCATCATTTAATGTTTTGCATTGTGTTTATTATTATAAACAAAAAGTACCAATTACCCCTCATATTGGTCAATATGTTGGTCCAAGTTAGCTCAAATGTTTATTGAGTATTTCCTGTGTGGAAGACTTAATCTTAGCCACTGTGGAAGGCACAAACACTCACACACACTCACACGCACAAACTGGATGAAACATAAATCCTGCTTCTGGCTTCTTAAAATGTATGGATACTTTTATCAGATGACAACTTTGAAGTATTATTCCCATGGTGGGAGTATTTGGAATTACATAATTTACGTAATCCTGAAGAGTTTGTATGTAAATATTCACAAACGGTATTATATTTTAAATGTTCAAGAAGAGCTTCTAATTTAAGAATCACCAATTATTTTACAGAAAGCAAAGCAAAGGAAGGGCAGAGAATGAAAGAAAAAGAAAACAAAAACTTCTGGCAGATCCAAAGTCCACATTACTTGTAAGTTTTGAATTTTATACTTCTTTACAAGAGAGCACACCTGTTATCTTGTAGTGCAATTTGAGTTTTTACACAAACAGCAAATATATCCAACGATTTTTTTTTTTTTTTTATTCATGATAGGCACACAGTGAGAGAGAGAGAGGCAGAGACACAGGCAGAGGGAGAAGCAGGCTCCATGCACCGGGAGCCCGACGTGGGATTCGATCCTGGATCTCCAGGATCGCGCCCTGGGCCAAAGGCAGGCGCCAAACCGCTGCGCCACCCAGGGATCCCTATCCAACGATTTTTAAGAAACAGTGTAACATAAATGTCTTTTTGCAAATGCCAAAAATGTTCTCTTAACAGTGTTTACTACAAAGACACCTTATAAATAGCAAAAAAGTTTCCTTTCACATGAGAGATAATTTCTAGAACATGGTGTAGTAAAGAAAATGTTTACTACTTGCCCATTTAAAGAAAATGTCTTTTGTTCACAATGCTGGACAGTACTTTTATCCTGTCCTGTTAAAAAGATAAAAACACACTCCTGTTTTAAGAAAGGATGTTTATGTAAAAAAATATTTTTTCTCCCTCAAATGAATGTGGAAACATGAAAAATATAACTTAAATGACCTTTCTTTGTAGTAACCTAATGTATATATTTCCTGACATAATGCTAATTTATAATACTATAGGGTTTTTAAAGAAACACATAAAGAGCAAGCAAATATTTGCTGGTTGTGGCTGATATATATATGTATTATACAGATATGAAGGTTTGTGTTAAAGTTTAAATGTGAAAAAAATATTAGAATGCTTTATTTTCATTTATTCTGATGGCTATGAAGGTCAAGGAGAGATCAATCCATAGAGGCCAGTAAAGTTAGATGTAATTTAATTAGGGTTGTCTAGATCTGAAATATCATCTAATCCACTTATTGCTAGTGGGAAAATATGTGTATCTGTATTTGTCAAAAGTGATTACATACTTTTATAACCTGCAAAGAATTATACCACAAACCCCATGAAGAAGACAGCCCTACAGGAAAAAAAAAAAAATTAAACTGGCAATATTTAATATCATGCTCGATATTTTATAAAGCACAGTGGCATTTGTTTTTTTCTATATGAAAACTGCCTCATAAGAACCACAAGGTCGGTTAAGAAGTGTTATGCGCGCACAGCCCCCTTCCACACCTAAAGGAAGCCAACCTGTCATCCTGACAAGGATGACATCACATGATCTTTGGGTCCGTCCCGGCAGATTACATTTCAATGTCACGTTAGTTGCTGGTGTCCTAGAACCTACTGTGTTGGAGACAGGCCAACATGATCCATGGTCACCCCTCACCCTGACCAGGGCAGTTCAAGAAATGGGACGTTCGAGTGAAATATGAAATATGATGTGTAGACTGTAAGGTAGGATGCAGAACGTGGGGCTCCAGAGAAGCTTTTTGGTGTGCTGGAGTTTTCATTCACCATTTCCACGGGACAACATGTGAGTGGCCCCTCCAAAGGATGGTGCGATTCATCTGGGTGTCCCCTCCCAAGGAGGTGCTGAGCACGCACAGTGGACAGAGTGCACCTGTTTTGCTACTCCATCTGCGATTTCTGGATGCTACTGCCAACAGGGCACGGTTAACTGGTGGAACGTCTGTTTTCCAGAAACCTCATCATTTTTTCTACTCACTTTTTCTTTGTAGGCACCAAATCCACAGAGAAGCTGATAAGAGAAATTATAATTAACAATAAATAAGTCTCCTCAGCAAGGAAAGTCCTTTATTCCCAAAGGCTTCTAGATGCATTTAGTGACTAATTGCATAAGCAATTTTGTCACCTGTGACCTTGCATTGAGACCTCTCATTATTAAAAAAAGGCTTCACAAAGTTAGTGCATGTGTTCCAGGAAAATGGGGTTGATGTAAAATTCCAGTCCTGCTTATAAGAGTTTTCAGAGTGCAGACGTATGTTGCCTAGAGCTCAGTTCCAATGAGGTTTGAGGCTTTTATTAAATTATCTCCATTTCATCAAGCATTTTCCTGAGTCCTGCAAACCTCTAAGTGAATATAATGTGCGCCTTACTTTTTATTCATGGGCCTGTATGGGGCCGAGGCAGAAGGAGTGCCGAGAGAATGAGCCTTGAGTTTATTGGACCACAACTTTCTGAAGGGGCCTCACTGTGGACAGGGACTTTTCCTCCCAGAGAGGATGGTAAAATGGTCTGACTCCTTCAGATCTGCATTTCTTTCACAGTCCTGAATCTCAACAGCCAAGGTTTGTAAAAGTTTAGAACTTTTTTTTTCTTTAAATGAAACAAGAAGACAGTATTTAAATGGCAACAAAGAAGGGAAGCTGTTATGCCATCCCCGTGATTGGCTTCCAATGGAGCAACCGGAGCCGAACAGAACTTGGAGGTTTCATATTGAGTTCCAGATCGCCATATGGGTTCAGATGAAAGTTAAAGTCAATGAGTTGGCTACTTTTCAAATCAGATACATGAAGATTTGGTAGGAACACAGGGGCGGGTTTAAAAAATATACTTTAATTAAAGATCACAACATGTTTTCCACAGTTTTTCTATGTTTAGGATTGGCAAGCCCGTGAGGAGTCCACACTAATGACCATGGACAGAAAGAAAACTACTTGTGCCTCGTGTTTTTATAATAGCATTTATAGGCTTCTCTTATGGCACTTATAGATTTATGATAAGAAGACTTGACATGTAGCATCAGACAGACTGGGTTTTGAATCCCAGGTATGCTACTCATCATGTGACATCAGACAAGTTGCTTAACTTATTAAAAAAAAAAAAAAAGAAAAACTTATTTATTTATTTATTTATTTATTTATTTGAAAAAGAGAGAGTGTGATCAAGGAGAGGGACAGAGGGAGAGGAGAGAGAGAAATCCTCAAGCAGACTCCCCACTTAGCACAGAGTCTGACAAGACCCTGAGATCATGACCTGAGCTGAAATCAAGAGTCTGCCGTTTAACCAACAGAAAGACACAGATGCCCCAAGTTCCTTAACTTCTAAGTTTCTCTAGTGTTTTGGCTATCTATTGCAGTATGGCAAAGTACCCCTGAACTTAGGGATAAGGCAACAGCCATTTTATTATGCTCATGGATTCTGTAGATCAGGAATTCAGTCAAGCCACAGCAGGGATGGCTCAGCTTTGCTTTACAATGTTGCCTGGAAGATGGAATCTACAGGCAAATGGAATCACCTGGAAGTTTTATTCATATCTGAGTTGGGATAAATCGGAGGCTGGCTCAGCTAGGACTGGCACCCAGAGCACCTAGATGAGCCATGGGCTTCCCCACAGCGTGACGGCCTCATGGGGTACTTCTTACATGGTGGCTCTGGGCTCCAAAAGCAGATGTTCCAGAGGCCAAGACAGAAGATGCCTGGCCTTTTAAGACATTTTGTCACTATTGCTGTACTCTACTAGTCGAAGCAGTCTCAAGCCTACCTAGGTTCAAGGAGAGAGGATATAGACCCCACCTCTCAATAAGGGTATCAGAGAATTTAAAAACAGGGTATCAAAGAATGTGTGGCCATGTTTTAAAGCCACCAATACAACCTTATAGAACACTGTGAGGATTAAGTGAGAAAATGTGAAATATTATCATATACCAGGGAATTAATAGGTGCTTAACAGATCAAGTTCTGTTTAGGACCCTGTTATGGTTGTTTCAGAACAAATCTTACCTGCCCAGTTGTGAGCTCCCATAAAACAAGGCTAGGTGGGATTTCATGGATTGCCCAATACTCATGCAGTACTCAGGCACATGCTCCATACCCTTAGCTAAACATTTACTGGTCTGTTTTTGGTTAGGGGCCTGAGATTGTGAATGAATTAATGTAATTTGTGGACTCTTGCAGGAAACAATGATACCTAAGATAGTTTATTAAGAAATATTATTCATTCCTCAAAGCACTTAAAGTGGTGCTTTAGACTTACTGGCAAATTACCATTTGGACACTGATATTGATAAATATGCCAAAGCAATGATTTAATTTCATGAATAATATAACTGCGTGACTCTTTTCAAAAGCATGAGGATCCCTTATTGTCACTTATCAATGCCATTTATTTCGTTTTGGGAACACAACTTTTCCTTAAATCCTTATTGTTGTTATTGTTGTTTTAATCCATGCTGAGATTATGCAAACCATTGAAAGGAGAGGTTAGACAGGAAAATTTTCTGGCCAGAATGAGTTTGCACAGCTGTGAGCAATAAAATACAGCAGCCATGGCAACCCTCTCCAGTGTCCCGATAACACATCTGAAATGGGGTTATTAGAATTATTAATTCACATTAGTGGCTATTAAAATTACTACCTGCAGATTTGCTGCCTGAAAATCCTTTTTGTGTGTGTCAGAAGAAGGCCTTGTTTCCAAAGGGATCTAGATACTTAAATAGATGCAACCTATTGTGCATAAGGCATTAGAGGAAGACCACTGGATAATAAAGCGCCGAGTGAAATTGGGAGAGCCGCCTTGTGAGGCAAGGAAAGCAGATGTAATGCTTTGTTCTTATGATGATGGCAGAGGACCAACCAGGCTCTGATGGCAGGAAAGATAACTGGAGGCTGCTGAATTCCCGAGAAGGTATTACTTAAAATCCAACCCAGTGTGGGCTGTTTCATGAAATTCTGAGTGGCATATAAAATATTCCACCTTGGTGAGGAATAAACAAAATCAAGAGAAATCAGCTGAAAAGTAAGCCATTTGTAAAGGGGTTGTGGGGATTCTCAGAGAGCCTATGGAGACTAGGCTAACTCCCTTCCATCCCCCATTAACTCAACTCAAAAAGCAGATGCCTGCTGTTTTAAGCAAAAGAAGAAACACCATTACAGAGAGGCCACGGTAGGAATTAATCAGGGGAAGCAGCTACATGGCTGAGAAAGAACATTTTATTTATGGAAATGAGCAGGAAAAGACACACACACACAAGGGAAGAAAAATATACAGGTATAGGACAGAGACTACTGCAGCGAGACCAGGGCTGCCTTACTGTAGCTCACACATGCACGTGGTGTGTATAGAACTAGACATCCATGGGAGTGTTTTCCTGGTGACACCGGTGCCCCCCAGTCCCTGGAGCAGGAAGGAAGCCCATTCAGTCATGCAGAATGTCAAAGAAATGGGAGGTGCCCGTCAGAGGTTCTGCGCCCCTTCCAAATACTGTTCTGGTGAGTGAGAAGAGGTGCTCCACACCTCTGCCATTTTGATCCAGCTCTCCTGGGTTCTTTACCCAGGCAAAAGTAATCTGCCCAGTCATCAGCCAGAAGCCAGCAGCCTGTTTTTTTTTTTTTTTTCTTTTTAGTTGAAGCATAATTAACATATAGTGCTATATTAGTTTCAGGTGTATAATATAATGAGTTGGCAAGTCTATACATTCCTCAATGTTCATCAAGGTAAGTGTACTCTTAATCCCCTTCCCATATTTCACCATTCCCCCACCCACCCACCTCCCCTCTGGCAGCCACAAGCTCTTTCTCTGTATTCAAGAGTCTAGTTTTGTGTTTGTCTCTTTTTTTTCTTTCTTTGTCCATTTATGTTGCTTCTTAAATTCCATATACAAATGAATTCATATGGTGTTTGTCTTTCTCTGCCTGACTTACTTCATTTAACGTTATACCCTCTAGGCCCATCCATGTTGGTGTTGATGGCAAGATGTCATTCTGAAAGACAGAGCCTTTTATAACCTCTGCATAAGGTACCAGTAACAACTGCAAGGGTTCCATCTCACCCTGCTCTGAGTCTACAGAAGCAGGTGTGGGAGCCAGGAGACTAAGATGATATGGGATATGTAACTCCAGCTGCCACATTGTCCAACCAGAACTTCAAACACACAATCTGCAGAGGACTTGGGTGTTGCTCCCAGATTCTCGGAGCACTCTGAGTCATAGACAGTTCAAAAGTCAGAAGTGTTGAAATTGCCGGGACATTCCTATGGTTTGTGGGATGATTTGATAATATGTTTAAAATTGAGTCTGGCCTGGAAAACCAGAAGGTATGTTTGCTCAAAGAGGTCACACACAGAGACCTTCCTAAACAGGAATTTGTCATAGAGACTGACCTCCACGAACCATTAACTCCCACCTAAGGAGAAGAGCTTCCGTGAGACTTTCTAGTAGCAGAGACCAGATCTTACCTCTGTACACTATGTACATGCACAACTCAATTCTATTCACAATCCACTCTGTCCAACAAGTAACTATCGAGCACTATAACAATAAATGGTAATTGTTCTTAGTGTTTGAAATCACATTGCCTTAAAGTTCTTACCTACTGGCAAAAATGCCACACCTCTTTCGTGGAACTACATGAAAAAGGATTTTTTAAAGGATTAAGTGCTTTACATACTTGGGCATTAAGATGGCCAATCCTCCATTTGGCTTGATTTTCAGTCAGCTGGCTTTCTTAATCCCAAAACCAAATATATAATTTTCTGATTACAAAGTAATTTAAGTGTAACATCATGAAAAAGTACAAAAGTAGAAAATGAATACTATTCAAGAAATCACCATCTAGAGATAACCACCTTCTAATCTTTTCCCTGTTGCGTATATGTGTGTGTGTGTGTGTGTGTGCTTCTATGTTCTTCAAAACTTGCCTTTTTCTCTTGATCAGTATCCACTACAACCACTTAGATCCCAGATCCCCCAAGCCCTCATCTTGAGTCCCAGAGGGTTCTTTTCTTCAATCTCAAAAATTTTGATGCATTCTCAGCAACAGCTTTGAGCATCTCTGGCTCTTCAAGTCATGCATTGTGTTTGCTTCTGGGTTATTGACCACTTCCTTTATCAATTCCCCGCTCATCTTAACCTTTAGCCCTGGTGAACCAGAAGTCAGCATCAGAAACTTCCTGTCTTGTGGAATCTTCACCCACTAATTCTGCTTTTAACTGCTGAGAATAAAGGGATTGGGGGGGGTGCTTTTATTTTTCTAGGAAAAAGACAGGTGGCCCTGGCCATCTGGGTGTCATTTATCCTAAACATTTGCCTCTGATTTCCCAGACGTTTCCCCAGTTTCTTCCAGAACACTGTCCCTTACCACCCACTCTCCTGTTCCTTCACGGCCTGTCCTCTGTACTTTCCAAATCAGTTTTGTGTTTGTCTTGTTAAAATCTTATCCGCCTTCCTTCTAGCTATTTATAAAGTTTTATCATACTTGCTACATAAAAATGTTGACTTTTATCCTTTGCTTTATCTAATAGTTTTACCATTCCCCCTCTGTCTTCTCTTTATTGTAATCAACAAAGATCCATTCTTTCAATCTACAAGAAAGCAGATTCTCCAAGCTCTGTGATTCAGATAAATGCACTGGAAGGTACACAGATGTAGGTGCGCAGAAAGCAATAAAATCTGGACAATGAAGCCATCTCATAAACTCTCAGCCAATCGTGGTCATGTTTTTCATGTTTTCACCTCTTGCTAAATTTGACCCTGAAGACCTTTCTTCTAAATTTTGTGGAGTGAGTCATGCCCTGGGTGTTGCAATCCCCTCTACCCCCTATTTCCTTGACACGTCCTCCCTCTGGTCTTGACTTTTAAATGTTTCTCCTCATACATCAAATAACCAACCTAAAAATGAACCCTGTTTGTTTCCTTTTTAAGACACCTTCTTTCCCTTCTTGACTGTCAATAACACCTCCCCGCTTCCCAAACTCAGGGGCTTATAATCATGTATTATTCCTCCATTTCCTCCCCTGGCCACATTTCATTCCCATGGGACCGTCGCTCCACTTCCTGAACAGAAATCTTACAAAGTGAGTGCTTTCTCACTTCCACTCGGACTTTAGTTTAGGCTGAAACAATTTCCTGCTCAACCTGTATGCAACCCCAGCTTCCTACCTTCCTAACTCCCTTGCTTCTCTCTTTTTATTCCAAGGAATCTAAAATTTTACTACCGAGGTATTTTATTTTCTCAACCCACTTTCCTATGTCCCCCACTTCCATAGATGTACTCTATTCATTTATCTGTTCTCTTTGATTTCCAGATCGAGGTTTTTTTCCATTTTTCACATACAATTCAGTATTTCACAATATTTGTGTGATCTTCCCTTTTATCTCACCCTCAGCCACCTTTCATTCCTGCCCTGCATCAGCAACTGGCTCTCATAAGCAGCCTGGTACAATATCTTTTAACTTGTAGATTTGTTTCATTTTAACACATTTGACTTAAAGCTTGAGTACTATATTATACAGTTTGGTTGCAAATAACAAAGATGCACTAGATTTTGTTCCTATATAACAAATGATTTCTAAACACGTCTTTTTTAAATCTAAGTTCAAGTTAGTTAACATATAGTGTAGTATTGGTTTCAGGAGTAGAATTTAGTGATTTATCACTTACATTTAACACCCAGTGCTCATCCCAGCAAGTACCTCCTTAATGCCAACCACTCATTTAGCCCATTCCCCCACCCACCTCTGCTCCAGCAACCCTTTTTGTTCCCTTAACTATAGAGTCTCTTATAGTTTGCCTGCCTCTCTGTTTTTATTTATTTTATTTTTCCTTCCTCTCTAAACACTTCTTGTTTTGAATCACAGCAAGCAATGCCACAAGGCATTATTGTTATGATTTCTTTAAGAACACTTCGAGACCTTGTACAGGAAGTGGGAAGTGGGACAGCCCTAGAATAGCCTTGAGGAAATGTTGTGTTATGGAAACTGCTATTGGGGATTGCATGGGACATTTCCTAAGACCCAGGTAAAAGCAGAAGCAAGAGAAAGATAGTCTCAGCTGCTTCCCAGGGAGTTTTCATGCACTAAAAACCACAAGAGTGTTTCCATGGCTCACTTAATGGAGAAGGTACTTGAGACCTTGGGACTGATCTAACTTTGGTAGAGTTGGATTGGTGCCTAATATAAGTATGAGGACAGTGGAACCAACAGCCTGCTTTCTGAAATCTTTCCCTTGGTTCCAGACACCTCCTCTGGGGTGTTTACACTAACTCTTCAGCTGGAAAATCCTTTTGAATCTTATAGCAATGAAGACCTATATTTCCTTCAGTCCATCTTAAACCAGTTCATCTATCCCACAATAATCATCATGATGCTTGTACTTTCTCCCTTTGACTTTCAACTTTTAGGTATCACCTTCAGGACAAAGATGCATTGAAATTGCTGATGCTATACACCTGTCACAACTGAACACTCAGTTTAAATGTTACTTCCTGGAAGAATCAGTTATTGTCTTAATGTTGCTCCAAGCTGGTCCCCTCAGACCATTCCTGGGGACTCTGTCACAGTTGCTTGCACTGTTTCACCTCTTAGATTTTAATACATATTAGCAAAATCTAAATGAGATTTTTCATTGGGGTAATTTCAATTTCTTCCCCAAGACAGGCAGGGGAAGCAGCAGGACGCTTTGCCAGCTGCAGCTTTAGCGCTTTGATGGAAGGATGCAAACTCACCCTTTATTTCTTTATGGATCACAAAGGCCTGAACTAATTAGTACTTATTAGAAAGCCAATTAGAAATACATTTTATTTCTCCATGTGGTGTAAATGGAATATAGCAAGGTTGACTGTGGACTGAGCTATGCTCTATAGCACTCGTGTAGGAATGCAAGCACAAGGTCTGGAGACTACTGCACAGAGAGTGGAGGAGTTCAGTTGGTAGGTGCAGGGGCATGAGAAGATCTTACACGCAAACTGGGCCCAATGCTATGCACATGTTGGGTCCTGGGCTAGTATCCACATGCTTTGGATAATAAATATCCTTTCCCAGTTTGGATCTAATGCCCCCCAAGCATGCCAACAGGTCCCTCATCCATAGTATTTCTTTTCATTCTCATGTTCTTCATTCTCAAACTTACACAGTCCCTTTTAAGTAACGGACTTTAGACACCAAGAGCAGCAGCATCTATTTTTGAGAATCTTCCATCTTATTCTCTGACAACTGTCTTATTGAGTTATCCAAAGGTGCACAACCTGAGTTGATACATTCTCTCCTCCCCTTCAGTGTCTCTATCTTGTACTGACCTTAAGTGTCCACCTGATTTCCCTACTAAGGATATCTTGCACATTAGCTAGGTGATGAATTCAGAGGATTTAGATCTATGTTCCCCTATAAATTTCCCATTCACTCAATTGATATTAGAATGCTAATGACTATTAATCATAAAATTAATTATGTCTATGTATATATCTCTCCATTTGTCCATCCATCTATCCATCCATATTTATGTCCATACAATTCTCTCTTTTTTTCTCCGTATCTTTCTCTCTCTCCCTCTTTCTCATATGTACACACTTTAATAGCAACTAACATAGCTTGGGAGGTTGGGAGGGAAATGCCTTTTTCTGTCATATGCCTCCTTTTAGTTGTTTTTTTTTTTTGTATATTTTTTTAATTTTTTTTTTATTTATTATTTATGATAGTCACACACAGAGAGAGAGAGAGAGGCAGAGACACAGGCAGAGGGAGAAGCAGGCTCCATGCACCGGGAGCCCGACGTGGGATTCGATCCCGGGTCTCCAGGATCGCGCCCTGGGCCAAAGGCAGGCGCTAAACCGCTGTGCCTCCCAGGGATCCCTTTTTTGTATATTTTTTTATTGGAGTTCAATTTGCCAACATGTAGTATAACACCCGTGCTTATCACATCAAGTGCCCCCCCTCAGTGCCCATCACCTGTCACCCCATCCCCCTGCCCACATCCCCTTCCACTACCCCTTGTTTGTTTTGCAGTTAGGAGTCTCTCGTGTTCTGTCACCCTCTCTGACAGTTTCCACTCATTTTCTCTCCTTTCCCCTTGAATCCCTTTCACTATTTTTTATATTCCCTGAATGAATGAAACCATATAATATTTGTCCTTCTCCAATTGACTTACTTCACTCAGCATAACACCCTCCAGTTCCATCCACGTTGAAGCAAATGGTGGGTATTCGTCTCTTCTGATGCATATGCCTCCTTTTGATTCAGACTCAGTAAGTTAACCATTTTTGACACTCCACTCACAACCTGGACCTGTATGTTTATATTAGGTGTCACCTCTTTCCTCGTTAGATGCAACGCTTCTTCCTAGCCAGCACTGTGTCTGTATTGAAATGATATCCTCCATGTGGACAAAAATTATTTGCTAATTATCAGAAGTACTTGCTCAGGAACTTGGTTCTGCCCTACTGGTACTGCTGAGCTGACTAAGCCATCTGCTAGCCTGCTTTCTTTTATTGTACAGTTTAGGGCCTCCCGTGTGTCATTCTGAAAGCTGCCACTGCTACTTCCTAAAGTACTTTCCACTGCTCATATTCTTTATTGCCTTTGTCTTATTTTAGTCTTAGATCGTTCTCATTCTTCACCTGCCTTTGAGCTTAAACAAAATTGACCCAGTTGTATGGGTCACCCTTTATGGCTATCCAAAATTAGATGAAAGCTTTAGAACAGAAAGGTCTAATGAAGACATTTGCTTATTTTATCCTATAATATCAATGCTCTTTGGGGGGTAGGGGGGTTAGGACAGATTTCCAAAGTTCGTAACTCTAAACGAAAATGCCCAAGGAATTCCATTACCCATAAAGTACAGAACAAACAGACATCCACAGAAAAAGCACATTCCTTATGCCCCTAATATTGCCTTCCATGTGCTGGCTACCTGGCTGACATTTACATTGGCATTTTCTTCTAGTTTTTCCATGAGATTTGCTTCCTCCCTTCTTACAGGCATCTCCCTGTTATCAATTTGTTATAAGTAGAAATCTGTCGCATGTTTATTCTTATTTCAAGTGCCAAATAACACATGGAACCTCATTGGTCCCTCAGATCATCTCTCCCTTTTCATTCCAAGACATTATGCTCTACTTTTGTATCTGCTGTCATAGATCCTGATTTTAGACAATCAAGGGTTTGCACCCATCTTGCGTTGATTAAGGAGACTTTGATTCTTGGAAGAAAATCTGAGACTAGATTTTTGAGTCATTCCTGACCCAGAGATGCATCTAGCATTCCCCTGTCCTCAGAGCGCTATCTAATTCAAAGAATGTTTCAACAGAATCTGAGTTCATTGGCCACAAATTAAAAGTGTAATTCTTTCTCTTTTCAAAGACTCTGGGGCATTTGAGCATTGGAATGCTCAACAATGAGCTTCCCAACTGTACAACATATTTCACATCATCCTTCTGTATTACATATTATTCCTTCTTTTTTATATTGTCCCCAGTCAAGTTCTTTGTTATTATATAGTTTGCTGATGCTGCATGTTTTAATTCATTTCTCCAGCACCATCCTTAGCTTCTCTCTAATGGGTTAAGCTCCTGCCTGTCTCTTTGAGTCCTGTTCTAGTCATTTTAGAGCATCATGATTGACTGTTTTTCCTACCCTTTAAGCTTCAAGAGACATCTGTAAGTGTAATTCCAATTCTAATTCTCTCCCCATTTTTCTCTGTTGAGTGATTGGACATGTATTCTAATACTTGTTACCCAGAACCCCACTGGGGTCCCCTGCTGGGACCATCCAGATCCAAGTGGCTTCTGCTTTTGGGATAAGAGTTAGTGCCCAAGGTAAATGTGCCTCTTGTGTTTGCAGTTTTACTAATGCAAAGTGGGTCATCAGAGACTTATATGCTCTCCTGGGAACTAGGACCTCTGGCATCACTTTCTTAGTAACTAAAAATACATGTTTGTTATTTATCAGATGTATTAGATATGACTTAAAATTCCTCAGCTATGGTTTTCTTATCTGGAAACTATGCATATATTTTTATTATCTTTGATGGATGTACACTTTTTAGAATTTGGCAATTCCGAGAAAGTGAGGTTATGCCTTGGGAAGATGACTTCTACTTTTTCTTCTATCTTTAGTCCTTTCCTTACAGACCTGGTCTTCTCAGACTCTGGTCAACATAAGTAAATACAGCTTTCCCTGCCACATGAGATCACAAAGCAGCATTTCACCCGGGGTACCACTAGACCAGGTGTTCACACTTGGACCATGTGAGTCTCAGCAAATTATTAAAAATAAATTGTTCTCTGAATATGCACAATGTATAAATACAGCTATGCATCCTGCCTGTAGATATTCCCCCCCCCCTTCCCAGAAAATTATTTCAGAACATTCATTTCGGTTTCCCTTTGTCACACATACCCCCACAACAGTTCAGGAATCTACAACGGTGCCTTCTTTCTGTCCATCCAACTCTGTCACCATTAGTAAATGTGATCCCTCAAGGACATACTAACAGCTTCTCTCCTTGGCTTAGGTATCGGTAACGCAACCAAGCCAGCGTTCATCTTATCCTCCAGAAGAAGTCAGAAACCGCTCCACTGCTAAAGCTGACTCTGTACTCTCAACTCTGGAATCTGAATCACAGCTAAAATGTTTGTGAGTCATGACCGGAGTTTTAATAATGAAAGTTCCCAGGACTGATGTAGGCAGACACTGACTTCTTCTTCAACCCTTGTACTGATGATGACTCAGCTTCCAGCTCCCGTGATTCGCCTGCTCTTCCCTCGGTCAGCTGGTTTCTTCTGAAACTTGAGAGGAATTGACTAATTCTACCCATGCCAGAAAATTCAACTTCTACAGCCAAATGTTTCCCCATCCTTGCTATTTTGCCTTCTTCCTTCTTTTTTCTTCAAGCAGCAATGACCCTCATGAGGTCGCTTGTATATCTCTTCCCTGGCTTTTGCTAGCTGCTCCTGCTTGAAGAAGCACTTTGCATTATGATGGAATCTGACTCTTCCATGACATTCTGCACAAGCCCTGATTTTCTCTGCAGCTCCCACAGCTTTTCTTACCTCCCACCCCATCACCCTCTGTGATCATTGTAGGACCTGCCCTTCTCCCTCCCTCCTCTTTGCAGATTGGCCATCAGATTTAGCTTGGGCATTGCTCAAATTTTCAGGAACTTGCTCAGAGGATAAAACTTCAATCACATGACTGGACTTTTAGGGAAATAGTATTTCTCATCCATCCCAAACTGTCACTTCTAGAATAGACCAGGAAAATTTTTAAAGTGGTCAAGTTATGTGACAAATATATTCAGAACAAAACAAAAAAAAAAAAAAATCCTATAATGAAGACTTTAAATGACAATGCCAGCCAGAGTAACAAGTGAATAGAAAGCTCTGAACAATCTTTCTGCAGGTGGATGAACCAAAAAGCATGTGGTCATCTTCCTACCTTCAGTCTCACAGATACTAGAACTTTCTCAATAAAAAGCCATGGGCT
The DNA here is from genome assembly GCF_053574225.1 of Canis aureus. Taxonomy (NCBI): domain Eukaryota; kingdom Metazoa; phylum Chordata; class Mammalia; order Carnivora; family Canidae; genus Canis; species Canis aureus. The sequence continues at coordinate 1,703,919 of NC_135615.1, read as the reverse complement.
GCTGGAATTCCTTTCCTAACCTCCTTTCTTTCCTAAGCACTCTTGGTGCCACTAACAGTCTAAGCAAAACTAAATAAGAATCCCTGCCTCGCCAGAGCTTTAGGGGGCTCCCTCGATAAAGCAGAAGGCAGCAGAGATTGGCTTTCTGGGTCCCCATTGCAAACAGCTGGTAAGTTTCCATGTCAGATGAACAATAATCTCATGGACATTGCTCAAAAGTCAGTAACTCAAAAACTGAATGATCTCTCTCTCTTTCAATAGATGTTTAATTCATTTACTTTTATTGAGAGTAATCTTATATTTGGACTAATTTTCACCATCTTAGTTATCATTCTTTTCCTTGACTTTTTTCAACTCAGCCTTTTCCTCTGATAAAACGTTTCTACATTTTTTGTTTGTATATTTGTTTTCCTCCACTTCCCCAAAAGTTGGCTCACTTTCTCTCTATTCCATTTCCCCCCACTAGGATGCAGCCATTCTTGAGTTTACTAAGGACTTGGGGCTGGTCTCCCTTCCTTATCCCTGATACCCTGTCTGTCATTGCTTTTTAGACCTTTTTTTTTTCATTTTTAATTCTTTTACCCCTTGCCACCTTAGGTCAGTGTTTCATCAACTTACTCCTAGATTACCTGCCTATCTGGTGGATAGGTACCGTGGCACCTCATGTTTCCTTACTCCTGCCTATATTCTTGGGCCATCACATTAACTTCCCCAAACCCTGATCTTAGAGCATCCTCTCTTGCTCAAGGTTGTACCAGGGCTTCATTTGACCTATATACCAAAAGAAACCACACCTCCTAAATTTAGAGGTGGACCGCTGTTGGGTACTCCCTACCTGATTTCCAGCAATCTTTGCTTTCTGTGTTACAATGTTTATTGTTAGATGTATACAGTGCATGATTGCTCTGGCAGCCTCGTTCTTTTAAGCATTATGTAATGTCCTATTTTTGCCCCATTAACATTTGTGCCTTAAATTCTAATTTGTATGATTAGTATTACCAAACTAAATTTCTTTTGGTAAATATTTGTATGGGCTTTTCAAAAAAATTATCTTTGCCTGTAACTCTTTCTGTGTGGTTTTAAATTGTCTGTTTTAAGAAATCTACACTTAGATGTTCATGATACCTAATTGAATGATCTCTCTCTCTCTTTCAATAGATGCTTAATTCTTTTCTTTTACTTTTATTGAGAGTAACTGTATATTTGTACTAATTTTCACTGTCTTTTCCTTGACTTTTTTCACCTTTGCCTTTTCCTGTGATAAAACGTTTCTACATTTTTTGTTTGTATATTTGTTTTCCTCCACTTCTTTGGTAATTGTAGTTCGTGTTTCCATTCTTTTAGTGCCAACCCTTATTTGTTTTAACATATATATTGTATCCGTTGATACTTTTATCATTTTCTTCACCATGACAACCACATAGTATGATTTAACACCTAATGAAGAATGACCTCCTCTCCTTGTCTTATGGCTATTGATTAGATTGTGTTTTACACTTTATAGTTATTTCATGGTAAAAATAAATAAATAAATAAATAAATAAATAAATAAATAAATATCTTTTAATCAAATTCTGTTATAATTGCTTTTAACTTACCCAGTGCATTTAGTTTTTAATGTGCTTTTAAATGTTTTTATTTTGATCTCATCCTTGTAGTTTAACCGGTTTTTAAATCATGCTGACAATTATTTTTCTTCAGCTATTTGTTTATCTGCCATTTTGTTCTGGATAATCTATCTTTTCTGAGTGGTGGGCTTTTGCTCTTTATCTTTAATATCTACAAGTATTATGAAGTAAATAGTTATAGATTTGTTTTTATTTCTCTTTCTGGATACACAGAACGTACTTTCAATCTGAATACTCATGACAGTCCTTTCTTCCCACCTCTCTTCTCCATCCTCCTCTCCTGGAACTCTTATTAGATGCATACTGAAGCTCTTAAACCATTCTCCACACCCATCCCATTTGTTCCACGGTGACTACGTTGTATCTTAGCAATGTCTTCCAACTCTGTGATATGCTCTTCCACAGTATTGAGTTTATCCTGTATTTTGAATTTTCATTTTTATTTAACTAAAATAAATTGGGATTATTCCTCAATCCCAAAATTTTAGGAATGATTCTTTTCCATATCTACCCATTTTAGTTTTATTTTTGCATTTTGTTTCCTAATTGTATTTTATATCTGTATGATTTCATTTATCTCTTTAAGTACCATAAATATAAGTCATTGTCTAGACTTCATCCATGCTAATTTCTTGCTCAGGTTTTTGTTTGTTTGTTTTGGTCTACTGCCTTTCTTACCACTAGGTTTCTCCATATAGTTTAGAATTTTGTTTTGCTGGTTCATCCTATTTGATTGGTTTCTTTCTCTCTTGCTTTCCCTTACATCCTTACCCTTCCTAGTCCAATCATTTTGTATCTGCTTCCACCTTCCCCTGTGTCCCAAGTGTAGAACCGGACTATATAATGGTCTTTTGGGGCCGTGGTGCTTTGGAGAGAGGAGAGACATCACAGATGGAGTTCCTGCTCCTAAGACTGTGCCTCTATCTCTTACCTTCCTGAATTTCCAATTGCTATCATCTGTAGCCCCTAGGCAGAGGTTGATAACAATTTTTCTATATCCTTTTGAAAGCATAGAGACCCCCTGGGTCTGGTCCCCATCTCCTAAAATTTAATTGTTTGTTTGTTTGTTTGTTTTAATCTCCTTTACCCTGTAGGAACTTAACTCCCATTGCCTACTACCTGACCTGGACTCCATCCACCCACAGGTTTGACACGACTCACCACTTTGTATTTTGTTTCATTTTTGGTCCATGGAAATGCTTAATAGTACTTCAGCCTAGCTATTGTAATTTTCCCATTTAACATTTAATCATTTCTTGGTATTTGAGACAGATGGGAGTTGTGCCAAAGCTCTGCCCACCTATATTAGCTTGATGACAGTCCAACATTATTTCCAACTATTTACCAAAATAAAAACTTTGGTTCAGGGATCCCTGGGTGGCGCAGTGGTTTGGCACCTGCCTTTGGCCCAGGGCGCGATCCTGGAGACCCGGGATCGAATCCCACGTCGGGCTCCCGGTGCACGGAGCCTGCTTCTCCCTCTGCCTATGTCTCTGCCTCTCTCTCTCTCTCTCTCTCTCTGTGTGACTATCATAAGTAAATAAAGAAAAAAATATTAAAAAAAAAAAGAATGAACCTCTCTATGCTTTAAAAAAATAAATAAATAAATAAATAAAAAAAAAAAAAAAAAAAAAAACTTTGGTTCAGTTAGAAAGCCAAGCGTCTGTGCCCCACACTATATCCAATAGCCTTTGTAAATCCTTTGAGCTTGATCTCAACTCCCTTGTCCTTGGCAAAGGCTTCACCAACTTCCAACCCTTGCACCTTCACTTCTCCTTTGAATTTCTCAAGCACTGTAGATCTCAGGCAAATGGAAATGTCACATTCATAGCTTAGTCATTTTATGAACTATTTAGAAGGCCCACACTCTAAGATAGCTTGTGATTTGATTGAGGCATAACTAAGCTAGTTAATAAAACCAGATAACTTCCAATAAGGCTAATTTTATTGTGCTGTATTTATCAGTTACTTAAAATGACTGAAAACTTCTTCTCTTTCATATTGAGAGAAGTTCATAAGTATTGCTATTATGCATCTATTTCTATATACATAATATAGTCAAAGTTTCATTTTAGTTGTAGGATTTATTTAAATAATGTAGTATAGTTTTTAGTTCTACACCTACACAGTTTTAAGTTTTGAATGGGACCCTGTATTTTTCAATTATATTTTATTGACGTTTAGAAAGGAGAGGAAATGTATTTTATAAAGAGTATTTCCAAATCTAGAGGATTTATAAACATCTAGGGACATCTTTCATCAATATTAAGAGTCTATTCATAAAATGTTCCATTCGGTACCCATAGCTTACTCTTTAATTTTGCTTAATAGTTTCACTCCTATTTTCAGCCTTTCCAGCTGGATTATAATCCCCTCCGTGGTAGAGAATGTTCTGCAGGGCCTTGAAGCTCTATTTGTTCATGCAAACCCGGGGCTTGGCACAAGGTTTTGCTCACAGAAAAAGCCCAACAAGTGGTTTGTTGTTTGTCTGTTTTGCTCCAGTGCTCAATCAGTTCATTTTTCTTTTCTTCATCTTCTCTATAGTAGATGAATAAAAATTGGCCAACAAATGCCTTTATTTGTGAATGGCTTTATCAGTGTGATGCATAAACTACAATTAGGAGTAGATTCTTAGCACACAGAAATCAAGATGATATTATGAGCCACTGTTATTTGAGTTGTTTGAGGGAGCTTTTTATATACCTCAAATTCTTCAGGGACAGGGTTTTGTCTTATTTTTACATCTCTCTTAAAGGAATGCATACTGAGGTACTCAACAAACTGAGGTACTCAACAAACTCCTGTTGCTTGAATGCTATTTTCAGAGATTCCTGTATGGTGAATTTGAGAACTCAAAAAGCTCCCTGGAGAAGTCAGCCTAAAATAGGTTTAGGGAGACTGGCATCAGCATAAGGTAATACTTTATTATCAGGTGTTGGACTCTAAGATATACCACTTTGCCGGTTGGATCAGCAATGTGGCTAGCCCATCTCTAGTGTTAATATTAAATTCTCTATCTCTATGTGTATCCTTCCCCAGATCCCTTAAGTCCAATGGGTTGACACTTTTAAATAATGAAAAACAATGGTAGTGCTTGGTCTTTGTCTGATTTGTGATTAGTTTTTCTTGGTTATTTTCGTACTTTAGCATTTCATCTGCCTCTCGAGATTTTGATGCTAGGCACATATTTTATTTATCTGAATTTTAAAATGCTACCATCCTTTGTGAGAAAAGATAAGTAAAAGTGCTTTTTGGTTCCCCTGTGGAACTGTTCTTTGTTTTATCAGTAATGCATGTGCTAGAGAACAGCTTTAATGGGATCTGTTCTGAGTGTCTGAAGGACATATGCAGATTCGTATTCTTTCCTCAGTGAATTTTCCTCAGTCTGAGAAAACTGCACCATCCTGGTTATACCCATTCTTTTGCCTTTGCATGCTATGGTAGGCAGAGTAACAGTCTCTGCCCCCACCTTCCAAGATGTTCATGTTCTGATTCCCAGAACCTATGAAAGTTACCTTATGTGACAAAAGGGTCTTTGCAGTTATGATCGAGTTAAGGATTCTGAGTTGGGGAGATTATCCTGCATTGTCCAGGCCGGCCCAGTGTAATCACAGGAGTCCTTAGAAGAGGGTAAGTGGAGGGAGATTTGATGACAGAAGAGGATGAGGTGATGTAATAATAAAAGCAGAGAGTGCAGGGGCACTTGGGTGGTTCAGCCAGTTAAGTGTCTGAGTCTTAATTTTGGCTCAGGTCATGATCTCAGGGTCGTGAGATGGAGCCCTGTGCCAGGCTCCATGCTCAGCAGGGAGTCTGCTTGAAATTCTCTCTCTTGCTCTGCCCCTCCCCCCTTAAATAAGTAAATCTTTTTTAAAAATTCAGAGTGGGGTGATACTCTTTAAAGATGGAAGAAGCCACAAGCCAGAGAATAGAGACAGCCACTAGAAGTAAAAAAGACAAGGAAACCAATTCTCACCTTACAGCCACCAGAAGGAGCCAGCCCTGCTGACATCTTGACTTTAGCCCCATGAAAGTACATTCTGACTCCCATAACTTTAAGAGAATAATTGTGTTATTTTAAGCCACTGAGTCTATAGCAATTTGTCACAGCAGCAACAGGAAACTAATACATGCCCCATATAATGTCAGCATTCAACTTGCTTATAGACTGGCACAGAACCCTAGAAGCTCTCATTTATTTTTTTTATTTATTTTTTTTATAAATTTTTTTTATTTATTTATGATAGTCACACAGAGAGAGAGAGAGAGAGGCAGAGGCACAGGCAGAGGGAGAAGCAGGCCCCATGCACTGGGAGCCCGACGTGGGATTCGATCCGGGTCTCCAGGATCGCGCCCTGGGCCAAAGGTAGGCGCCAAACCGCTGCGTCACCCAGGGATCCCAGAAGCTCTCATTTAAACAGGGCTGTAACAGCCACATGTTCCAACAGCCCAAGTGCTTTTTTAATCCCTGTTATGTGATCCACGGCAGTGATCACTGGATAGAAAAGGAACCGTCCACCTGGCACATAGTCCATTTTGCCTCTGATTACCCCAGTGGGGGGGAGGGGAATAATACCTAGTACAATAGCTTTTCCCAAGAGAACTTTGATGCAATGGAAAGAGAGAGTCAGACAGATAGGTTTAAATCTCGAATGCATCTGAGACTCCTCATCTGCACAATAAGGATAAAAGCATATACCTTATAGGGTTGTTGAAAGGATTAGAGATCCTAGCAGAATCCCTGGATGTTTAAGTCACTCACCAAATAATAGGCACCATAATTTTTATTGTGCATCAAATCAATTTATCCTATCGCATCGCCCAATTGGATAACCCATACTTTACTGCTATACAGGAAAAGTCTAATCCTTCCTCTTACATGGAAAATCTTTCCAATACTAAAAATAGCAGTGTCTCTTGTGAGACTTCATGTATCCCAGTGAAACCTTTTCAGATTCTTCAGCTGCAGCTCCCATATCATGGTTTAAATCTCCTTCACTATTTTCCAATCTCTTACTCTATCTCACCCTTACTGTAGAAATAAGGCACGTGGATGAGGACCCATCTGAGGAGTTCAAAGCACCCTAAGGAAGAAGAGATATAAGCCCCCATGTTCTCCATTAAGTCTACCACCCAGCTGCTATGGGTCAGTGTGGAGGATGGATCTATGGGTGATAAACTGACAGATGATAACTCTGTTTTTAAACTGACATTTGAGGGAAAGTCTCTTTGTAGCCAGTGCCCAAAGAGTAGTCTAGACTCAGGAAGAACAATTTGATTGTTATATATATAAATGTAATAGATGGTTATGTATATATGCATATATCTATATTATTATATATTAATATTATAGATATATGCATATCTATTTTGCTAAACAAAAAAGATCAAGGTTCAGTGATTAGTGAATTTAGAGGAATACAAATTTCTATATATAGATATATATGCATATATCTATATCTATATTATATATAGATATAAATATAATCTCTAAAACACAGTGCAGTGGCCTCCATGATTTCACTTTCTTGGTTGGCAAGCAAATACTCTCAACATGCAACAAGATATTCCCCTACTTCTGTCTTTCTCGTCATGTCATTGGCCTGTGTCAAGCCCATTGATAACTATCTTGCTTGGCTCTTGCCTCTCTCTGCAGCCCTCACTTCCTGCCACCTCACACACAGGTCCTATATCCCTACCATAGCAAACTTCTGGCAGCTTGGCAAAGTGCCACTTGCTTTTTCCTGTGAGTCATCCTACCTGGCACAATCCTCTCCCCTACCTCTGTCTATTCTACCTCTTATTTCACCTTTAAGATCCATCTCAGTCTTTACCTCATTCAGGACCTTCTTTAGCCATCTCACCCCATTACCACCGTGGGGATGAATCAGAGATCCTCTGTACATGGACAACACTATGTACTTGCTGCCATCATAATACTTATTTATATCCTATTGTATTTGATGATTATGTGTATCTCTCCCGTGTGAGTTTTTGAACCTTTGGAAGGCTGGAATTTTCCATTTCTATATTGCATGTACTTAGCACAGAGATAGACTATGGAAAGAGTTCAATGAATACATGCTGAATGCAAAGATAAGAGCTCCTTGGTTCACTGGTACACCTTGACTCTCTTTGTCTGGTTTTCTGTCATTATGCCACCAACAGGGGTTGTCACACATCCATTCTAACATGGTTGTCTAGATGCCAGATCCATTACAGTACAACTTTTCCAGGGAGCAAATGCTCAGATAGACCCAGCAAACCTGTAACTTGAAAAACTGGAAATTATTTACCTAGGAAAACAACATGGAACAATCCGTTAAGCTCTTGAAACCAGTTGGCATCCTGCAAGCTAAAATGTGGCTTCTGATTGATGTTGGGTACTTGAATTACTTAACCCTGTCTCCCCTTTAATCAATTAATCATTTATTTTAAAAAAAGCAAAATAATATAAATGATTATTTATTTATTGCTTTGACTCCCTTCTTTAAACACTCTCTAGACTAGTCCATATTTCAGTGCATGTCAGCTCTCTTCAATCATTTTTTCTTGACGCATGCTGATTTCAGAATTTGGTATTTATTGCAAACCCATTTAGTGTACCGCTGTGTAGGGTATTTTTTTTTCTGATAGCACTTAAAAATATATGTTTATACTTTCACAGGAATTGTTACTAATTTTTCAATGCATATTTAGTTGATAATTTTGTTTCAAAAAGAAATGGCAAGGTCTTAGATAATTCCTATGGTTATCGCCTAGTCTGTGGAGAAATCTGTACAAAAGGATATCACTTTAAATTCATGTGGAGAAAGTGGAGAAAATCTTCTCTTGCACTTTCTAGCATATCTTTAGAAATTTGTATTCCTCTAAATTCACTAATCACTGAACCTTGATCTTCTTTGTTTAACAAGTTATATCAATGCTGACTCAGCAGTTATGACTTATTTAAGAGAGGTAAAATTTATGTCTGTCTCTTGAACTCATTGGATAAAAAAACCTCAAATAGTAAATCTAGGACACATTTCACTCAAGATATCGGAGGAGTGAAGAGTATCAGATGCTGAACGTTGGTCTCTTCTGAGTGAGAAAATTCTGTCAGTTTCCAATCAAACACAGGCAACTATAATGGTTATTTTCCGCTCTCTACCTGCCATGCCACCTAACTGCTTAGTCAACAGTTTCCTTTACAGATGCACAAATAATAAGCTTTTGTTGGACCAGACGTTTTATTTTTCATTTTTAATTTTTTTTTTTGCTTAAGCACAAGCCCCATAGAACCAGCCTAAGTAATTAGTTGCTCTTCAGCACCTGTGTATAGCACAGGAGACTGGGAAATAGCCAGTGGCTTTGAGGAAAAACTAGGATGCAGGGCAAGTCTTATTTGTTTATACAATAAAATGACTCATGTATACTAAAAGTAAGCCATCTAAATGGAATGTGTGGAACTATACTAAGACTTTTGATTCTCGGGCAGCCCAGGTGGCTCAGCAGTTTAGTGTCGCCTTCAGCCCAGGGTGTGATCCTGGAGACCCAAGATTGAGTCCCACATCAGGCTCCCTGCATGGAGCCTGCTTCTCCCTCTGCCTGAGTCTGTGCCTCTTTCTCTCTCTCTCTGTGCGTCTCTAATGAATACATAAAAATCTTAAAAAAAAAAAAAAAAAGACTTTTGATTCTCTTCCATGGAAAAAATCTCCTTAGTGGAAAAACAAAATAAAATTGATACCATTTTCTGATTAGATGGATTCACAAGAGGCTGGGAGTAAAAACATGCTAGAATAAAGCAATCAAATTAGAAAGTGGGCAAAATACACAAACAGACACTTCACTGAAGAGGATATACAGATGGCAAATAAGCACATGAAAAGATATGCCACATCAGTGGCCGTTAGGCAAATGCAAATTAAAACCACAAGGAGATATCACTACACACCTACTGGAATGGATAAAATAAAAAATAACAAATGCTTGAAAGGATGTTGAGAGACTAGATCTCTCAGGAATTACTAGTGGGAATATAAAATTGTGCAGCCACTCTGGAAAAGAGTATGGTTGCTTCTTATGAAACTAAATACCCAGAAATTGTGCTATTCGAGGTTTGTGACAGAGAAATCAAAACTCATGCTCACAAGGAACCTGTACATGAATGTTTGTGGAAGCTTTATTCCTAATGCCTAAGGTCTGGAAACAACCCAGAAGTCCTTTTATGGGTGACTAGTTAAATGAATTGTGGTCCATCTATACCATGGAATACTACTCAGCAAGAAAAAGGAACTTCGAACTATGATACACAGAACAGTTTGGATGGATCTCAAGGGAATTATTAAAATTTAAAAAGTTATATACAGTGTAATTCTATTTATATAACATTCTTGAAATAACCAAAATATAGAAATGAAGAACATATGGTAGTTGCCAGGGGCAAGCGAGCAGAAAAGGTGGAAGGGGTTAATGCAGCCCAGAATCTCCTTATGATGGAATTGTTCTGTATCTTGACTGTGGTGGTGGTCATATGAATCTACACATGGATAAAATTGCAAAGAACTAAATACATGCACACACAAATAAGTGTAAAACTGGTGAAATCTGAATACAGTTGCTCAGTGTATCAGGGTCAGTTTCTCACTTGTGATATTGTGAAGAGGAAACTGGAATGAAAAGTGTACAGCACCTCGGTGTAATTTCTTACAATTGTCTATTAATCTACAGTTATCCCAAGATGAAAAGTTAAAAATAATTAATGTTAGAAGAATACATATAGTTACTGATTGATAGGATTAAAGTTTTAAGTTGATAAATTTACTCTTCTGAAAAATTGGTCACCTTAGGGACAAGTGGCAGATGAGTAAGAGGTTTGAACATAACTCAGGGTACTAAGGCAATGGATAACAGACCTGGACACCATTCCCAGTTTTTCTGTGTCTTCATCCTCTTCCCCACTAACTCATCAAGTTCTACTTCCTCTACATTCCTTAAATATTATGTCCTCCCTTGTTTCCTCCACCATTGTCTTGGTAGGTATCATCATCATTCTTTAGAGACTATTCCAATAGCTTCCTCATGAGCCTCTAAGCCTTTGTTCTCTTCCTTGTAGTCTATTATCAAAAGTGTAAAAAGCTAGTCATCTTTCTTAAAAGAAAAGATTTAAAACTACTTGGATTTTATTTAAGGATTTTAAAATACTTGGAATTTCTATTCACACAAGTACTTACGCTTCCATACTTTTGTCCAACTCTTCCTTCTCCTTTGTGTGATCCATTCCACTTCTTGCCTTCCAGGCAATCTTCTAGTCTCCTGCAAAAACCCAACTTAGATACCATCTTCTCTATTCATATCATGAATCCCTCAGTAGAATTTATCACTTCTTTTTCTAACTTAAATGTCCTGTTGAAATTATAATATTGGCTCGTATTTGTTGGTTTACATGTCTATTTCCCTTCTTAGACTGTGAACTCCCTAAGGACAGTTTCCATGTCCTTCCATCTTTATCTTCTTAGGATTACATACTGTGTTTACCAAACAATAGGCACTTGATATATTTTTGCTAAATCCAGCAGTCTGGCTGAATTAGCTGTGGCTATTTGGTATCAGTAATGAGAATTGCAGCTGTGATTAATTGTAATGATGGTCCCATTATTAGCCTCCTATTATGATGTGACTTTGCAATTCCTCCCTTCAGGAAGGGTAGTCTATTTCGTCACACCTTGATTCTGAGATGGCCTTGTGATTTGCTTTTGCAAACTGAAAATGACAGAAGTGTCAGTATGCTAGTTCTGAGCCTAGGCCTTGAGAGA